>NC_079884.1:9336061-9961061 GCF_029227915.1 Hydractinia symbiolongicarpus
GGATCTATCAATAGGGGTGAGTGATTGCCCTTGCACTTGCAGACACATTTAATTCTGAGAAGTGGAATAATAACTGAACCATTGATTGCTCCCCCAATTCCACAAAAGTTTGGCTAGCAGAGCCTTTTGGATTTGCGAACTTGGTTCTCAGAATTTTTTTTCTAATAATCTGTTTTTTTTCATTTGACTAACCTGGAACATATTTTACTTTTAAATATTACCTATGATATATTGCCTGCTCTGCTTGTGAAGTGCAACTATATGCAGACTTGTTCATCTGTGCCTCAATAGTATTCATCTCTGCCCCAGTAAAGGATCACATGGCTATGGGTTTCAGCTGTAATATGCTGTCACCAACTACAAAGTGGCTGTATTGATGTTTTCTCAGTCTATAATTCTTTATTTGAGTCAGGAGTCGGTGGATTAGCTAGGATGTACCGGTTTAAGAATTAAGCGTCCTAAAAATGTAGTCTATAGTCTATGTAGTCTTTTTTTATATTTTTTGACGGGAAGTTTGTTATGATAAGAGTATGTAAATAGTAATAAGTGGTGCATGCAATTTATGTTGATTTGTGTGATTTTTTTTTTAAAAAAACTCACTGTGTGTGTGTGTATTTTTAAAAGTTTTGATGGTAATTATCTTGTCAAAAAAGGGGCGAAAATTCAGACCACAATAGACAATTAATTCACAATTTAAGTGCAGCAAGAGAATATTAAAAATATTGCTTTGGAATGTGAATAAAAGAAACCTTAGGGACATAAAAGGGGTATTAAAAGCATTACGATATGTATAGCACTCTCTATGTTCTAAAGAACATACCATTAGGATTAATTCGTAAAAAAGCAAAAATCATTTTGTTTATTTGTTAAAGAAAATGCAGGTAAACAACGTTTTTGCAGTTACTGTAGTTACCTATAAAAATTAGTATCTATATATTTTATATTTTTTCTTTATATTTTTTCAATTCTTTATTTTTATGTAGAATGAAGATATTCCACCTGGTACAACGAACAATGAAAATATTACCAATATTACAAAAATTGACAATTGTAAATCCGAATCTAACGAATACAAATCTACGAAAAAAACAAAAAATGGCAGTGTGGAAACTCTCAGTTCACCAAGTACACTAAGTGAAAAGGAGTTATACAAACTTAGTAACGAAAGTAAATTTTATAGATCACGAACAGAAGAGATTGCAAACTGGGCAGCAGATGTTTCTTCACAAAGTAGTCACACTTCATCTTTGTCGTCCTACAATTTAAATCAAAGAAATATAAAAAATGTTGAGGAAAAGCCATCTAAACCAACCTTGAAACCATTGAATAGTGTGTATAAATCAAAGAAGAAAAACAAGTTTTCTGAAACAATATTGAATAATAAAAATAATGTAACTAGGGGAGTTGCAAGCATTATAAAAAGCCAAATGAAGACTAAAAAAAGTATAAATGCTTTGAAGACAGAAGAAATTAAATGCAAAAACAAGAAAAACAATTCTTTAACACCTGCTATGTTAGAAATGGTTGATAAAATGAGTAAGAAGAAGACAGTGGGAAGTGTTACAGATGATAATAGTAGCATTGTTAGTTTAAGCAAAGTAAGATATCAGCCTTACAGTACCATCGGCTCAGCAGCCTTAAAGAAGGAGAAAAGGAAGAACATAAAATTAAAGGCTGTTGCAAATACACAATTAGAAAATGATATCATAAAAAATATATTAGATGCATCTGACAAAGCATTACCTTCTCTAAAGCCACTAAATAAGCCCATCCCTCGAAAACGAACAGAATCAGAATGTAGTCGAAAGTCTGTGAGTGCTGTTTCGTCTGCAAGTGAAAAGAGTAAACAGAAAGCAAACCCATTCTTTGAAAAAAAATTAAACTGTGAAAAGTTTCACATCCCAACTTCGTCTTGTGATTCAGCAAAATCTTTATTTAGTCCAACCTTTTCACCTCCCGATACTATTTTCTCATCAAAAGCAGCTTTGCCTTGTGAAAGCGAGTCAATGAACATTGATGCAACTCCTATCCAAGCAACTGAATTTAGTGCTCAAAGTTTCATACAACAGTTTAGCAATGAATCAAACATTCTTAATATTGAAGAAGAAATGGAAATTGACGATGCTATCCAGCTTAATAAAGAAATCATGAGAGAGGTACTGTGGGTTGATTACCTAATTTACTAAAATTACTAAAGAAAACAACATACACTATAAATTCAAAATATGTTTTAGATCAGAGGAATAAGAGAAGAAAACATCATAACAAAGCCACAGGTACTGTTTCAAAATTTTACAAAAATGATTGTTAACTAGTAACAGTAATACTTACCTTTGATCATTGCATGATCAGAGGTCTTTTACTGTTTTTTTAAAAAATTTTAGCTATCTGTTAAAGATCAAGCAACACTACCAACATATTCTGTAAGTTTTTGTTCTTTGTTGGGGGGTTTGTAGGGTGAAGTGGGTGTATGGGTGTGCGTGCGTGTATCTGTTGGTGGGTGCCTATGTCTGCTTGGATTTGTGTATGTAGCCGTACATAATCATGCAAATACTTTTCACATCCCTAAAAAGATGCTAAAACTAAATAAAGCATTAAGATAACTTTTAATCAAACAAGGTTAATTATGTAATTGTTTTATTTTGTATTTGTTTTTTTATTAACGGCCTCCCTAAATTGATTGCACTTGACCAGAAAACGAAATCAAAAGGTGATTATTAAATACTGCACAGACAACTATCTGTGCAGTATTTAAATACTGCGTAGTAGTTTGCTGACATCTAAAAGTTATATATCCAAGGCTGCAATAAAAATTTTTGCAAATAAATCTTCCAACCATTTAAAAAGGTTTTTGGTCGATGCCATATAAACCAAGGGGTATTTATTTTTTTTATTAGTGCATTTTTTGCAAAAAACTTGCATTTTGTTTTTTTATATGTTTTAGAGCATATTTCTTTTTCTTATAGGACCCTCTATATATCGTAATTGATACAAACATATTACTTGCTCATCTGAGATTTGTGTCTGAGCTAAAAGATTACCCCTTACCAGGTTAGTACCTCTTTGTCATCTTAATTGAATTGCGGGAGTTTGTTTGTGACTTAAGAAGAGTTGTTATATAATAGAATAAAATGATTTTATACCCTGTTTACATTTTTCTTATCTGTCAGCTCTTTTTAATTATGTTGTGAATTTTGTGTTAGGTGTTGGAGCTCCTATACTTTATATACCATGGATGGTATTTCAAGAACTTGATTCGTTAAAGGTTTGTTGTCAATGAAGAAATTTTTATTTTGTATTCCATGTTTTAAATTTCCTGGATATATCAGTAATTTTCTTTAGGATGCTGTAAATCGAACACATACTCAAAGAAATGTAAATGGCGATGAGGTTTGTACGTTTTCTTGTGCATTGTAGCTGTAGAAATTGGATTTCACTGCTATTGAATTATCTTTATTTTTATTAGGAAAAGACATATAAATTAAATATTTTGGCGAGAAAAGCAATACTATTTATAAGCACTTGTCTGGAGCAACAACATCCAAGAGTCAAAGGCCAAACTGCAGTTGAGGTTAGTGAACATTTCCATGCACAAGGTGTATATAGTAGGTACATAGAGTTTGTACCGCATAGTAGGAGAGAAATTTTAAAAAATTACTGCTAAATCAGCACATTTTTAATGGTAAAGTTAGGTTAGAAATTCTCAACACAAGTGTTTCAGTTTCAAAAAGATTAGTGAAATATAAAATGATTTTACGAAATTGGAATTTATCAATGTATTTTTTAGTTAATGGTTCATACAGTTTAGGTGCACAGTAGGTGTGTGTTTACGAGCATGGGCTAAACTTGTAATTCCCTTGATTAGTAAAATTGATTATTTCTACACTTAGAACATATATCTGATACTCAGGTGAAACATGGTAGTTTTCGTAGTTTTCAAATATTTAGTTCCTAATCTCAATTAGTTGTAGATGGAGAAATACCATGCTCTGTGCAGTTTGTTATGTAACTTGAACTATATTATTAGGCTGGAACTGTCATTCCTGGATTTGTTGAAGAGAGTAATGATGATAGCATACTCCATTGTGGGCTCAGTTTACAAACAAGAGGTAAAATTTTAGTTCCTATGTATCCAATACTCAAACTTTAGAGAGTTCAGATTGCGCGGCTTTAGAGAGAAATGAACTTTAATGTTTTTACCTTAGCCAAACATAGTTATGTTGTTTTGCTATCAAATGACAGAAATCTGTGCAACAAGGCTGTAGTATCAGGAATCAAAGCTTTTTCTCAACAGGTATGTCTAAAGTATATTCTTCTTAAACAGTACAAGAATGATTACATTGTAAAGTTATATTTACATCCACGATGGTCTTTCATTTGATTCAAAGGTTTGAAAATTCACTTCCACCATACTATTAAAAGAATTACATAATTATATAAAATAATAGACTTTATATTAAACTATTGTTTTAATGTTAAAAATGTTATTTCGGTGTTTTATTAAATTTATTTTTATTTGTTAGAACATTTTGCTTGGTTTGAGAAGCTTGTTTCAAAATGGTACTGTTGCTGTAAGGAAAGAAAATTTTGAAGGTATATCTAAACGTTTTTTACGACATGGGTATTTTGACTACTTATTTTAAACAATATAATTTTGGAATTGCCAGTACTGCTTGAAACTTCTGGAAATGGGATATGTACTTTGGGAAAAAGTCGGAAAAAGTTTCCAAAATGGAAAACCCCTTAAAACTCTAAGAACATAAGTTTTCTAAATATATTTTTTGTTAATATTTTTTGATTACTCGTTTGGTTGAAAACTCCTGGAATTTACTTTTTGGAAATCACTGACCAAATGGTGAATTTTAATTTAAGAAAAAAGTAGTTTACCAAATTGTACTTCTGTTATAGAATACAATCACGAGCTTGAAATTCAAACAGAAATAGCAGCACGAAGAAAACAGGTCAGTTTGTGTAACCTTTGGCGGACTAACAGGGACAATAGAATACTTACTATTATAGCTTCTTTTTGGAAAAGTTTAGTCTCTTCGTAAAGTATCCAATGTGACTTAGAGGTCGTTTAGAAGGCAGTTTGAATTTAGGCGTGCGACATTTTATAACCTATTATAAACGATCAAATTCTCTTTCATCAATGTCGCAAAAGTTTTTTCTTTCTCGTGTGTTGTGGCTCGTCTTGAAATCTGTCTTTACCACCGAAAAGGGTGTTGCTTTTTAATCAAGGCATGGTTTGTTATTCAGATTTTTTATTATTCTAAGATACCGTTTTAATGTTTTCAATTTTTTTAGGCTGACCATTTGTCTTGTGAGTTGCAATGTATGTTAAGAGAAGCCTTCTCAAAAATAATAGAGTACGAGATGAAACTGGCTTACGACGATAACACATGGTAACTTAGCATTAAGCTCAGTTTTCTGTAGTTTTTTGTTTTGTGTCTTGGTTTTTAAATTATTTTTTTAATGATGGCATTAACAATCTGTAAAATGTAAAGGAATTTTAGATTTCAAATTTGGAAGCATAGTTAATTGTGTTCTGTTTTAGGTTACTAATTGTGAAGATTCAACCACCTTGGACTTTGCATGATGTGTTTGTTTTACTCGACAAGTAAGGAAGTTAATTAGAAACAGCAGAATGTTTATTTACATGTTATCACATTCAAACATCAGCTTCTTTCAAAGATTTATCATTCGAACGTCGTATGTCTTACCAACTTTTATTTAGCTCATTTGTGCACCTTTGCATCCGTGTTTTGAATTGTCCTGTGTGGCTTCAAAATACCTAGGAGGAAAAAAAAGAGGAGGAAAGCTTACAATTGGTTAGCTTTTATTATTTGGTCATATTTCGATTGTACAACCTTTTAGGCATTGGATTGCAGTGTTTGGTATGATAGTGAAGAGAAGTTTAAAACAGAATGTGCAGTCCTTAAAGAAATTATTTATCACATGCGAAGGTATGTTAACTATCCGCAAGACTTGCACTACACTGCCTGTAATACAACAAGCCTGAATTTATAATGAAAAAACAAATGATCTGTGATCTGTAACTGGGGTTGATTTACAAGACTAAACAGGAAAGTCCACGGGAAATTGTTTTGAGTGACTGAAAACTTTGAATCAGTGATTTTTAAAACAACTGATGTCAATAAAATAGCTTTGTGTACTTTTTAGGTAACCCAGGGGAACTTGAAACTGTCCAGAAAATGCTAACGTTAAGTCTAGAACTACTTCAAGGTTTTTTTGTCCGTTCAAAGTGAGTAAAACTTTTGTCTTTCAGTTTTGTGTTTTAGTATTGTTAGCTATGATTTTTGCTTTGTTTTCTGTAGCTATGATGGTGTGCTTACAAAGTGCATTGCGGGAGTTCGAGTGTTGATAAATAATTGCAAAGAATACCTAAATAAAGTTGAACGTCATCCACAATTGCCGCCTACAGTAGAGTTGCCATCTTTAACCGGCACAACCACCCAGAAGGTTTTGATATATTTTCTTTTTTCACGCATGCGTTTTATGAGGTGTAGAATATTTATTTAAGACATAGAAATTTGTTTAGACTACTGAAGAAAATCGACCTGTCCAATCGCCAGTAATGCATCACATGGTTCTGGAAACGTTTGACGCCATTTGGAGAACTGTCACTCATTACAGGTAGGCGCAGGTGAAAAATGACGTCATCTCAAGCTTCTTTTGTGCCACGTGTGAATGTCAAATGTCGTGTGAATGTCAGAATGTCAAACAATAATATGTAATTATAACGAAAAAAATTAATTCTCCAAATTTGATACGCATTTAATAACTTATTCTTGAGTATAATTTTCTTCACGTTGTAGTGTGAGATCACAGTTGCCCTCTCTGTGGTAGTTCAGTTAGAAGTTTTTTTTGAACCATGTACGACAGTGTGGTTTTTAGTAATAACTTATTTCTTTTATATTTTTTGCAGTGCTTTGATATTCTACAGTTTAAACTTTCCAAGTCCATTAGTAAAAGATTTGGATCCGAATGAAGCAAAGCCGAGTAAGGAAGAAGCATTGGCTTGTTTATCAACGATGACACCATGTTTGTTAAATTTAATCAAAATGATACAAAGGTTGGAGCATTTGAGTTTTAACATTACCTGCGGTGAATAATAGGTTGCATCTTCCCTTTTTTTCCGTATCTTTTATCTGTTTCTTTGCGAGTGAAAATATTATTCAAGATGTAAAGAATAACTCACGAAATAGACAGTATGTGTCTTGCTTTTTTGCTTCTTTTTTAATATAATTAATAGGCTGTAAATAATTGTCTTTTCACTATTTGTTTTTGTAAGTCGGAAAGGTAGCCGAACCCCGAAAAGGTTAAAATCGTACGGAGTTATAGAATAAGAGCGGTATAATGTCCTTTTAATTCATATTTCTTCTCAAATGCTACTACAATTTTGTAATTCCTGTTTCATTTCTATACGATCAGAATATTTTTTTTATTAGGCTGTAATGTAGAGAAAAGTGACTCAGACTTTTTTCCTTCGTCAAAATAATCGAAAGAAAATATTAAAAGAAAACATTCTGATGTACTTTTTTCTAGTTTTCATTTGATTTATTTTTTTAGTTTGCTATTGATTCCAGTTGGAGATTTGACACACTCTTCTCAACAAATTTTAAATTTGTTGCAATCCATCTACGTGTTTATGAAAGAGGTAATTAAACCACCAGCCACTTTACCATCAACCAACTCAGCTTACAATTTAGTACATATAAAATTTTGTTTATGCTGTAGGTGATGAAGCGTGAATCTGATATGAATCCACAAGAACTGTTGCAATTTTGTCAGGATCAGAAAACAAGGTAAATGATAAAGATACCCAAAGCTGTTTATATTAAATATTGCGGCCGTTAACATACCGTAAATCCTGGTACGCGCTCTGCTTAAGTAGATTTTGAGCATCTTAGGAAGGCTACTCGAGCTGGGCGCTTGTTTAAATTCATTGCACTTCGGTATGTTTCTGATAACTGCCAAACTTGTTCTTTTCACTCTTTTGGTTATCTCACTGCCGCATTCTTTCTAAGGACGAGGTTACGTCACAGGCTTTAAAACTTCAAACAAAAAGTCGTGTTGGTTAACGATTTGAATAAGCAACCGTTTCTTTAGGCGGAGAGTGTGCGCGTTTATTTAAGATGAGGGCTATCAAAGGCTGTGGCGTTTTAGAATTTTTTCCATGGCAGATCGGGCGCTTATTTGTGAGGGTGTTTAATGGAAGGGGGCGCTCATCTTTCCGGCATTAAGTAATTCTTCATTTATTTTGTCATGCTTTTAATGTTACCGTTTTAGAGCTGCCCTTGTACAAGGATTATCACAGCTGGATAGATCGTACGCCATGTTACAGCAGTGCGTTTCTTATCACGGCACGTAAAATAACTCATTCGAATACAGCGTCGTGTAACGGGACACGCCAGGTAATGACACTGTTACTGTTGGTAACATTTCTTAACTAGATTCAAAGAACTTTGTTGTACCGTCTTAGTGTAGTTATTTTTAGAAAGAACTTCTTAACGCCTTTATCTAGGGCGGCAGTTATATTTCTGTTTTGTGGCGGCAATATGAGAGTGTAAATATAGTTGTATATAGAGATGTAAAAGATATTTTTGTGTTACTTTAGTACTCACTTTTTTAGTAAAAAAATATTTGTATACGACCAGGTTTATGTAGAAAAACAGAAAGTGAACAGAAGACTTTTTCCCATTACTGATGTTGTCTTGTTTTTCCCTTATGCCTGATCAGTAAAATCTATATTTAGCTCGACGCGTTGATCCGGGTCAAAGTGTTTTTCCCGGACATGTTTATTCAGTTCATTTACTAAGGCAGGTTTCCACTCAAACGAATGTAGTCAAATCGATGGCGTTTTTATAAAAATTGATTTCTACTTACATTCGGCCATGCCATGATGAAATTCATGACATAAATACGATGAACAAAACTATTTTTTGTACCATTCTAAAAATTCTCAGGCATCTGCCTCCAAACTATTTGCTTTATATGACTTTCTTTGAAACTGCTTGAGGAAGCGACCCAAGACACTGAAATACGGAAACTTCTTCTACAAATGCTATCTCAAATACTTAATATTCATCTGCAAAAAATCTTACTTATCGGTGATGCATTTTCAGAAGTTTTATCGTTTAACAGTTGCTCGTGTTGAATAGTGTATTGCTGTTTCTGCATCAAATATGCAATTAAATTTTCATCTCTTTAATAATAGCCTTATTTTGTCTGTCTGTCTGTCACGCAAGATGGTAGCTTAGCTGCGCAATAGCAAGAAGCACGCAACGCGGTATAAAAAGGACGGGCGAACCCGTGCATTTTTTCACGGGCTAACGACTAGCTTGTTAAAATGCTTTAAGCCATTTTGCACATTTTCCCGCTTCTCAGTGAATGTTCATTTTTTTGTCGATATGTTTACATCACATGGGTATAAATCAATGATGTCATTGGATAAATTTCAATCTATCGTAGAAAAAGCAGAAAAAAATCCTGCTTTTAAAATCGATAGAATTCGACTGCCAGGTCGACGTCAATCGATGAAGATTATGGAATGTTCTATTTTTAGTAACATCGATTCGATCACATTCGTTTGAGCGGAAACCCGCCATAAGACTGGAGTCGACCTTGACCCGGCTACTATTTCCAATATTTACCTTTCAACCCAACATCACAAATTGCATATCTCAAAAATTGTGCTAATGGGAAATATTTTTTTATGCTTATTTCATCAGATTGTTTAAAAAAGCATTTTCACAACATTGAATAGTGGGACCTGCTCACTATTACTAAGACGGGAATAACTTTTCTATGGTTCCTGCTATTTCTATGGGACCTGCTAACAATTGCTAAGACAGGAATAGCTTTTCTATGGTTCAGTTTACCTGGAGCCAAACCACAAATTACTACCCAATTTTTTTGTGTTCATCATTCTTCTTGTATTAAGTGGATGCATTTTATATTCGTCTTGATATACAACATCACAAGCTGCTATTTTTATTCTTCTTCCTTACTCCGCCGGAAATCACTGCGCTCCTGCATAACTTGAATTTTACAGATTCCGATAAGCAAAGCGATACTTTTTTAAGTTGCATTTTAGCATTTTAAAGTATTGCTACCAAAAAAAGGTCTGGAGAAAACGTAAGTAAGACAGCAAGAAAAGTGAAAGAAACGATAAATATTATAGACAGACTCATATCAATAGTATTTCCTATTAACTTCTAGAGATAAGGTTACCCGCACTTCGGAAAGCGAATATTCAGAAAAAATGCAAAATTGTTCGAGACAAACCTAAAAAAAAGCGAACTTTCAGAAAAAGAAACGTGTAACAGAAACCGAATTTTTTTAAAAAAGAAATTTTATTCAACCTATTGCTTCTATCTACGTCCGTAATTACTTTAATTGCTGTAATCTGGTTGGTTGATTTCGATCCTCTAATGAATATCCAAGAATGATTGCGATCATTACCCGTCGATGACAACTGTAGCTGTCGAAACGTAGCTTAGAATAAGAGCCTGACTCTAGGGCCAAACTCTATGCCTATAAGAGCCTTACCAAAGAAGGCGGTGTTTGCAAAGGAAAGGGTGGGAAGAGATGCGTTACCGAAAAATCCATCACCTTCGACGATTAGAAGCGGTGTCTGGAAAAAAAGGACAATGACATATATAGGAACCAGGTACTTATTCAAAACAAGGGTTATAAGGTTATACGCAAGAGGTGAACAAGTTGGCACTCAACAGAGCGGATGATAAACGGATTGTACAACAGGATCAAATTACAACGCTTGCCAGAGGCTACAGGGAAATAAAATGGAGCTGTGTTTGTATATCGCTGTAATACTACCGTATGCCATGATTGCCTACATACTTTTTCGATATCGGTATATAATAAAAGGATGTGTAATATTGCACAAGTATTCGACAATGCCTCCGTAGAATATCAAAATATTGATAAGCCTATTGATAAACGCCAAATTTTAAATGAGGCCCTACGCAAAGGTAAAGGACACCTTTTGCCTAAAAAATGTACCGAGGGGTTTCTTGACAAGGTTCCCGATGAAGCCATCGACAACGTACATACCGAGTGTGTGCAACGGTAACTCCAGGAGAAGAGTGAGAAGATTGCAAAAGCACTGTCAACACATGTTATCAGCCTATATGCCAGCATGATTGGAAATATAGTTGATATCGACAGCGTTGAGACGCTAATGAGTGATATCGAGGAAGATCCTATTATCCGGATAGCATGACAGACCTTGGTATCCTCGCATACTGTACCATCAGGAGGTGTTTAGTCCCACTACTTGTGGCGGGCCATACAGCTCAACATATGGGAAAAAAGAAAGAGAACGCGGAGAAGGAGGCGGAGACGGCGGAGGCGGCGAAGACGGTGCCATAAGAATAAATGAGTGAGCAGGAACAAAAACAAGAAGAGAGAATCATTACAAAGCCACCAAAGCATCCTGGAAGGGTTGCACAGGGGCACAAGTTGGAAGCACTCGTGAAGAAGAGGAAGGAAGAAATGAAGCAACAAGAGGGTACTGTAGAGCCTGCAGTCAAAGCCTCTTCTGAAGCCAGTTCTATACAGTCGGTTTACATCTATGGAGTTGGAGCTTTGGCCGTGCTTACTATAGGAGTAGGTTTCTGGTATAAATTTGGCAGGGGTAAAAATGAATCCAACAAGCCGGTAGATAATCTGGCGCCTCAGTATGGCAAGCAAGGCGAAACCCAACCAAATATCGATTTTTTCAAAATGCAGTAATAATAAATAGCAGCAAGCAAACATGATGAAAACATGAAACCAAAAGAGACCATGGTTATTGATGCCCTGTGGGAGTCTGTCAGGCTAAGATGGATATGGAGGATGGTTTGAAACTAGCCGGGTATATGAGTGCAGAGATACTGTTCGACGAATACGCGATTAAGCAGGGGTGGTACAAAAAATCATTAATATCTCCAAAATAGACCTCATTGTAAAGTTTCTTCTAGAGGGGAGATAGAAAGATGGAAGAAGAGGCCAAACAGTGTTATAAATGCCAAAAAACCCTACCATTGAACCAGTTCTGGGCAAAGGGTAAAGGTCTGACAAAAACATGCATTCCCTGCCTTGATCTCGGGAGAATTTCAAGGGGTCATTCCAAGCATCGTAATTATATGCAACCTCTATATGAGTTAATAATTCTCCTACAGGACCATATCTAAACCCAATTTAGTGAGAGGTATACCTGGGAGAACTTTCAGAGGCATGTAAATAATAGGGTACGTTTCAGATACGACGAATCGTTTAATTTGCCTACGCTTGCCGAAGTCGCCTTGGCATTACAGCGGGCACAGTATGCTTTAATAAATGGGGATCAGATGTTGAAACACAGTGTGTACTGAACCTCCTGGAAAATGAATACAGGTACCACTATCACAATATACAACTTTTTTTTCAACCATACGGTGGAATAAGACACACCTAGAGAGAGCCTCATTATGGAGGGATGATTACGTGTTCCTGATAGACCCAGGAAATGAGCTGTTTGAATGGATATCGAAACTATCCTTATTGCTTGCAGGGGAGGAAAGCCTCTTCATAGTCGATGACTGTATAGCAAACGAGGATTTCGATAAACGCCGACAATCCCTATTTGAGCTTGCACAGTCTTTGGTTCTTAACCCAAAGCTATACTGTCTTGCCCCAGAATCTGAGAAGACAGATTCTGGGGCAAGAAAAAATCCCTGTGTTTATGGTACCCACATGAAAAGTCAGATATGAGGCTAATTGACGAAGAGACAAACCTAATAACAGACTAGGATGATATTAAGGTTGAATTGAAAAATTCCAAACATGCTGCCTTTTTGTAAGATTGGAGCACCCCAGGGTATGGAACCGGGACCAACCGCTCTTCAAACGAGCCGATTTGGGACGTTTCCTGGGCATCGAAAAGATTGCGGAGTCCTATCGAGATATTTCCAACATTGCATGCCATGCGATAGGGCTGGTTGGTAATTAACCTCAAAAAAAAGACCAAAATGGGCATGACGCCTTCGTGACATTACTATGTAAGGCCAATGAACACGATCCCCGCGAACATGGAAAAAAGGGTATACATAGGCATTATATGATCTGATGCCGACATAGGCAACTCGGTGCAAGAATAAGCACCTTAAAAGCTATGTACCCTGAGATGGCTGTGAGAAAACCGGAATGCGATGATCCTAATGCTGTACATGCTTGGCGTCGATTCATTGACGATTGTCTTGGTACCGATATATGTTATCTCAACCATTTCACATTGCCCGACGATGAAACGCGGGAGCTATTCGAAGGTATGTTTCATATTAATGCGTCGTAGGCAGGCGCTTTTTAAAATTACTCCTACGAGTAGTATTTAAAAATATGGGTCCAGGGGGCATCTCCCATGGCCCCTACCACTCTTTAACATGCTCTGGAGGCACTTCCACAACTTCAGGAATGAGCATCAACTCCTCCAAAACATAGCTCCTTTCGGGACCATCCTTTAAATAGTATATAGTACGGCTGCCTTTTACCATATGGTCCAACCTATACATTTTCCTACTCCACCAAGCATCGGTTGCACGTCGTCTCGAATCACCGTGCTCTTCTCCGGGTTGCAGCAGATTCAAGTACAATCCATCCCCAGGCAGGGGTTTCTCTTCGGGATATTCCTCACTTTTCGTGAGCGATACCTCATCCAGTTTGATCGCTTTATTGGGTTTCATGGCAATCATGGCAGTCTTGATATTGTTGATACCCTTCACTATAGTATACAAATGTTTGACCCAAGTGCTACTGGTATCATTTGAAGCTAACTCTTGGGCATCCTGGGGCTTGAATAGTCGTTCTGCAAGGACCCTGTTGTAGCTTTCCACAAAGGCTTTAAATGTGTGGTGGTATTGGTAGTGACCCGTCTAATTTCAACCCCCTTATCCTCCAGGAGCTTGGTTACATCCGATTTGAATTTGGAACCATTGTCGCTTTGGAGGGTTTTAGGGTAGTGTAATGGTCCTGCCTTGCAAACATCTTTGATCTTGTCGGCGACCTCACTAGCTCTCTTCGTTCTTAGTGGTCTTGCTACCTTATATCTTGAGGCTACATCGATGCCTGTTAATATGTATTTGTAGGTGTTCCCATATAGCTTGTCATGTGGCATATAGAGTAGGTCGAACTGATGCATTTCATTCAGTGTTGTAATGGTAAATTGGGGGTAGTCTATACGTTTTGGACCCTTGTATGCCGTAGCCATAAGAGTTGTCTACTCAACCAATGAGTTACTAGCTTATTGGAGAGGCTACTCTCCTTTGCGAGTAATTTAATAGCCTTTGGTCCGACCCACAGATGTTTCAGGGTATAGTAAATATTACTGAGCTTTTCTGCTTCTTTCTCTGTAACGAAATGTGGTGATTTTTCCGACATGTCAGAAAAACGCACGTTGTTACAGATACTTGTATGCCACGAACCCTAGTAGGGATAAGGAGCCAAGTACGAATGTGAGTTCACCATCTTGTTTGGTTTTTGAAGTGGTGCAGAAGTCCTTCAATTGCGGGGCTTTTTTGGCCGAGGCAATTTAAAACTGGTACATACTATCATCCAATTCTCTCAGACTCTTACCCGCTTTTATTTACCTCTCTCGTTCCTCGTTTAACCAATCGAGCTTGGCCTGCCTCTTTCTGATCCTCTCCGCCTAAGCCACAATAAGCTTTTCAACAACCTCGTCGTGCCGTTTACGTTCAGCTTTCCCATGCCCTGCAAGTTTGCTGAATAGAAAATTTGTGCCCGAAAGTGCGAGGGCGTTGTTTAGTGCACCTCCTGCCATAATCATAGAGTAGCCATTTTAGTCTGAGACAAAACGGTTACCCTTAGCTATTTTTTCGCTTGCTCGCATAGGTTGGGTATTGGTGTAGTGACTGTAGTCTTTTCGCTACCTCATCAGGCTAAGGATCATCCCCATTTTCCCTGTATTTAATCGATGCCTTGTGATCAATGTGTCCTATTTCATCGCCTCAGAAAACTGTGCTTCGATATGAGCCCTCAGTGTAGCCATATCACACCCAAGAACTCCTTGGAGCTGAGCTCCTTGTTTTCCTTTAGGGTGTAGCGGGTTTGGTTTCCTACAGCACCACCCAGATGCCCGGAGGGGTCGCAAATTACACAATATCGCCTTTGTTTTTCATGTCCGCAAATGCTTCCACCTCTACAGTCCTTGCATAATGATCTTATCCATTGATGGTGGCAGATGCTTCCACCTCCACACTCTCTGCACCTTGTCCTCTCCCTTTGATGGTCACATATGCTTCCACCCCCACAGTCTTTGCACTTGGATCTCTCCCTTTGATGAGGGCAAATGCTTCCACCCCCGCAGTCCCTACAGCTGGATCTCACCCTTTGATGGGGGCATATTTGACTTCCCTTGCAGTCCTTGCAGCGATACTTTAATTTCTCATGAGGGCAAATCTGACTTCCCCCGCAGTCCCTGCATTGCCTCCTCTGTCTTTCATGAGGGCAAATCTCGCTCTCCTAACACTCTTTACAATATGCCCTCCGTCTTTGATGAAGGCATATTGCACGTTTTTGTGACGTCCTGGCTACGTTCAGGCATTTGATGTACATTTTTGTCGGTTGACCATTCCCCTTGATCCTAAACTTGTCCAAAGATAAAAAGTGCTTACATTTTGAGCATTTCCTGTTATCTTCCATGTTGACTCGTTTTCGTCCTTGGGGACAAACACAAATTGTGGTCATTTAGTACTCCACCCTGTTCAATCTACCATCCAAAATATTCATTTGCGCATCCTGCAGCAGGTATACATAACATTTAAAATCCCCAGTCCCGTCGGCTTCTTTGGTGATGTGGAGGGTGATCCCATTACTCAATCTCTGTAGTGGCCTGCCACTACCATGTAATATGTCATCAGGGGAGGTCCGGAAGTCTACAAACAGGGCATACCTTTCGTCCTATTGTGACATTTGAGTCTTGGGTCCAAAGATATTGACGATCTGTTCCAGATGATCCTTGGGAAGCATTGCGTGGGAATAAAATTCATTGGGTTCACCCTCGACAGTGATGCTAATCTTCTCAATCCTGGGGTTATAAAACGTTTCATTAACGCCGGCATAGGCCTTCACTTTCCTGGGGTCTATAAACAATAGCAGTACGCCTTTGAATGATTTGGATGGAAAATCGATTTGTAAGTTATATTAGGTATCAGCCTTTTTCATTTCAATCACTTTCATCCTGAGTACTCTTTCATAAGGCAGGGCGAGCCTCGAATCAATGCACTTGCCAGGCCTTCATTGGTAATTTTGTCAAACTCCAACCTGATATTGATTATTTTATATGCGACATCGGCTGCCTTGGCTGCCGTGCTCCCCTGGGCTGCCGACCCTGCATCCTTGATGACGTCAACGTAAGGCGCAAAATTGATGATGAATTTCAATCTGTCGTATAGGCCTGCTGGGTAGAATTGGAGATCCCGGGTTAACTCGAACATTTTTCCCAGGGGGATGCGGAAGGTGTTCCCATAGGCCTTAACGATGGCCTTCTCCTCGTTCGTCCCTACGTGATTGGTGGCCTTGACCTGTAGGGCCCTATTTGTACCATCATTGGGATTGATACCTTGCAAAATAAGGTTATTGTCTCTATCAAATTTCGGTAGCCAGAGGTCCCGGTACACAGCCAAAATATTGTAGTCGCTAATATTCTGAACCTCTTTGTTATTCAAAGTGATGCGTAGGTTCTTTACCAGGCTTTGACCTATGCTTGACACGATCGTACGGTTTGTATCGGTCCCTGTCAGCGTCAGATCAAACAGGAGTTTGAGACTACCAGGGATAATGACATCATTTTGGGGCATATTGGGAATGTCAACGTACAGATCTTCTTTCTGGCCGATGGTTGATGGCGTATGGGAAATTTGGACTCTTTGCCGGCGTCCCTTCATACCAAGAAGCTGTTTGCTTTCTGCATAAGGGTCCATCAGAATACCATATGCGTTCATAGTTATTTATTATATGGGATGAAAATGCTGTGAATAAAGATGGCCGATAATCCAGGATATAATTTTACAGATGAAAAAGACATAGGTAGGCATGATGAGAATGATAAAGGCGATAAAGAGGATGCCCAGCAGTCAACGCAATTAACCGAAACATCTGGGACCTCAACATTGGAACAGCAACAACATACCATGATGAGTATTGATATGGGCAGGGTTGCTGGTTCAGAGGGTCAATGAATTATATGACCAAATTAGAAAGGACCAAAGGATGGAATCGGTGGAAGTCCATGCGATCCCCTATGAAGTTTTTCGTGTGGAAGGAAAACGTCTTTTTTATAAAGATGAGGATATTACCAAAAAAATTTATAAGATTGGGGGTTGTGGCTTACGAAGCCCCGGGTCTATTATAAGTAATTTAGGAGCAAACACCATAGGTGACTTTGGTTTTAGAACGCTTGTCACCACGCCCAACAAGATGGAGGTAGTCCGGAGGTTAATATTGCGATGGAGGTTAATATTATTGTTAATGAGAGTGAGGACCCCGGTGAGATAATTCAGATGAAACTATCAATAATATCAGGAGAATTATGCATGGTGTTGAGACCTTTATGGAGCAAACGCCATTCTCCGATGCAGGAACCCTTACGGAGGATACTTCATTCTCAGGCAAATTCACCGAACGTGAATTAACAGGACTCGATCTTGAACTCCAAACCTACCAAGGGAATATTAAAAGTTTGAAAAACAAAATATCCTCATATAATGTAAGTATTAGAAATTCGGAGGATAGCATCAAAAGAATAAGTAATCAGGTAGATGCCGATGGTCAGATCCATGAAGGCTCGAATGAAGCCATTGAAAAGCTTGAGAGGGGTATTAAAAGGATGAAGGAAAGCTTAACCGTGATATTTATGGCCAACTGAGACATATTAAGGACACGCTGTTGAAGATCTCTGGGGATGATACAACTCTGCTTGAAAAATTGAAGATACTCTTTAAGGAGCAACGCCTTACCATTGCAAGTGTGGTCTCTGCCGTAGGTCTACTAATTTCCACCATCACACTCTCTGTTACAGGGGGAAGCGCTGGGGGTGCTGTAGGTGCCGCAGCAGGTGGTGAAAAAGGGTTCGTACAAAAGCAACTTGAAAAGCTTGGAAGTTTTCTCAAATATCTGGCGGGTTAAGCAGGTGCTGCATTGCCTGCGATAATCGGTACAGTGGTCTCGTTCCTTCTGAGAGTGGTGTCAACTATCGTTACATATGCAGCTAAGCATCTGTACATGGCAGCTGCTGCCGCTGTTGGGTTTGTCGTGATATAAGTGAAATAAGCCTTATTATTTCTCAACCATATATAGGCCGATCTTGGCATCCTCGTGTTGGTTTGGTTCGGGCATACTATGTTTTGTAGGTATGAACGGTATAGCCTGTATAGTATGATCGGGAGTATGTATAGGAGATGTAGGTGTTATATGCTTTGGTGGTATGGTATGCTTTGGGGGTAGTATGTGCTTGAAGGGTGCGGCATGCCCTGCAATAGGCTTATTATTTAGGTCAAGCCGGATACCAATTATCGCACTTGCAGGGGCAATCAAAATTTTGTTGTTATACCCCACTATATTGCCTATGCGCAGATTCATGTCGGATGGCAACATGTACACGCGATGCATGACAGCGAAGTTCACCGGGGTCCTGGCATACTGCAATACCTTCTGGAACTCCGTAATGTCATGGCTTACATTCTCCTGACGTTGAACCATGGCCTCAAATTTCTGGACCAGGATCTGCCTTGCCGTGAAGTTGCCAGCATTGAGGCCAATCAGGGATACTTTGGCACCTGCCTGTGGCCCCAGCAATAAAACCACGTAAGCCCGGATACTCTTGCTTAGTTTGGTCAGGCCCTCCGATGTCAAGCCTTGGCTTGTGGACATAATAAACTTGGCCCAATCGCCATCGACCTGCGGCCACCATCTACCATTTGTCAATGATGACATGACGGCCTTGAATTTATACAAGGCATTAGGATCTGCACCATACTCACGACATACCGGCGCGTATGCGGATGTGGAGTAGGGGTTCTCATACTTTAAGAACCCATCGTCAAAGGGCATAAGTACCTTCATTCTTGCCAGAATACGACACATGTGGTAATAGACGTGGAATTTAAAAATAGAGTTTATAAGGGGTACCGAACCCGTCACGTGCTTGGCACAGATTCCTAATGCCGTGGTCGTACAATGAGCGGCAAAATTGACCTGAATGTTCCAGTAATCCAGCGCCTGCCCTTTTCAACCCAGTTGAACAGAGTAATCAAGGTAGTTTGTTGGAACTTTTATGGCATACTTAGTAAACACGGGGAATACCACAGAAATATGAGACTTCGTACTCACGTAGAGGTGCTGGTGCTCCAAATTTGTGACACCAAGTGGCCATTCTCCCCTGTTACCTTCATATTCTGCCGAGTGATTGTATTGGTATATGTTCATGTTTTGTTTTAAAACAAATGAACCTGTACATCACTGATATCGATAAATCTACGATTTTCGAGGACTACCTGGGACAAGACACTCGCATGGCCTTGAAATCGATCAGTATCAGGCCCGGATGGTTGAACCTATACAGTGACAATGACATTACGATCAGGAAAGTGGGACCTGATCAGAGGGTGACTCGTATCGAGATTATGAAGGGTTTGTACAGGATCGAGGACATCGCGGCTATTGTCAACAGCCAGACGGAGGGTAAGATTAACCTATTTGTATTGAACAATGGGTACTGTAGACTCCGTGTTGGTGACGGTTACTCGGTTGTGACTCATCGACCATTGCAGGAGCTGTTGGGGCTGCTCTACGACCCCGCAAAAAAGTATTATATGAAGGGTGACTACGACAGCTTATACAGGACCGATACATATCAGAAATTGAGACTTATTTGTCCACAATTGGATGAAGACGACTGCCTTTTGGGTGGCAAAAAATCCAAGGTTCTGGCCTTGCTTCCTACCAAGGAGTTAAACGCCTGGGGAGACATGTTAATCTGGAGTTTTGATACCCCTGTTTACCTTCCATTAAAAGGCTCCACGGACCGTCTGAAGTTTATGCTAACAGACGTCTACCATCACGAGAGGATCGTCACGTTTTTCAATATAACCATGTGCATTCTGATAGAATAAATATGAGCGATGTCAGCAAACTTTATCCGCGTTTGCCGAGTGCACCTGCGCAAGGCTCTGATCAGGATGAGGGACAGGTCTTTAGGCTTAAAATAATAAAGAAAATAGAAAAATATCTGTGGGATGATATAAAGGAGCGTAATAGACTTGGCAAAAAATTTAAAATGCACAATACGTGGGTACGCTTCTGCGACCATGGACTGCTTGGTGTGAACGTGATTACGTCAGGGCTTGGGAATGGAGCTATGGCCTCGGGTCTGGTGGTTCCCCTGGCCTGTGCCATGGGGGGACTCGCGATTGCCGCCGGAATAGGGCAGCCTTGTCTCCGGAACGCCTCTAAACGGTTGCGTGTTAAGTCCAAAAACATGATAGTATAAGGCTACTCGCGGAGGCGAAACTAAACTCGATTGTAGATCTGATCAGCAAGGCAATGGAAAACGGCGTTATCAGTGACCACGAGTACAGCCTGATCAGTAGGGAAAAGAAGAGGTATATGCTGCTTAAGGAGCAAATGAGGCAGAGGTTTAATAGGATTGTTAATGCTATCAACGAACAGGAGAGAGCTCAGCTGGTTGCCAAGAGCAGAGAAGAAGGCAAGGACAAAATTATAAAAAACTTCAATCTGTGCAATATGCAAGCACTATGTAGAATCTTCACCTGAATATAGGCCTTAATTTTATTCATATATTTTATAGGCCCAAAAGACCTATAAAATATATGGTTTCTTAATCCTCGCTTAGCAGCCATTCTTTTTTGTCCGTGAAGGTAAAAGAAAAATTGTAAAATAAATTAGATTTAACAAGCTCATTTTCAAATTTCAGCATCTTGTTTAATATATATGAACGACTTCAGAGAATTACATGTCATGGTACATGCACAGCCACCCCCATTTTATGTGATATATTCGTGATAGCAGTACCAGCATAACATTTTACCCTTTATCACAAACCTACGTCCACAGGTACGTTTGTCATTTACATCGAGTACCCTTTCACAGTCGTTACAATATTCATTCATTTATTAGCCGATCCTCAAGCTCATCAAGACGTTCCCATAGGTCTTATATTCCCTGCTTATTATACTTCTTACTCTCCTCCTCCTGTACGCATGCCAGGGTTACAAGTGGTAGAGAGAGACCAATGGCGGTAAGGAAGGTCATAAATAACATACTTTTCAAACTATATTGACAATAATACACATTATATTATATGTCACACATATTTCAGTACCTCAGGATCCTTTTCGACAGCTTCGTCGCACATGTCTTGTGTCTTAAAACTCATCTTTATTAGTAGTATTATCTTACAACAATTGCTGTAAGATAACGTTTCAGGCCAACCGCCACAATTGTTCAAGATCTCCCTTTTCATCCTCTAAAAAGCACAAGTCGATGACCCTATCTGGATGCCAGGCCATCGGGGCTAGCTCCTCTTTAATCCTAGCCTTTTCGGCTTTCCTCTGGCAATATACAGAGAGTAGTTCGGGCCTAATATTTATGATCATGTTACTAATTATGTCCCGGGTGATAAAAAAGTCCGTCATATACTCAAACAGGCGGGGATTTTTCATAACAGCCCATTTGCACATGTCCTGTGTCTTGCATTGATCCGGCATATATTGAGCATCCCGGGCTCCTTTGCAACAACCTTATTAAACATGCTTTGCGTTTTGAACGGGGATATGGGTGAGAAAAAGTGGCTCCCCCCCAACAACCTTGTTGCATATGTTCTGGGTCTTGAATTGACCCGGTACATGCTCTAGCATATGGGGATTCTTTTCAACAACCTTGATCCAATTTTCATGGCTTGCGATATCGTCCTCCAATAAGGCAATCAATTCCGCCTTGCGTAGTCTATAATACCCGGTTAAACCACGAGTTTTGGCGATATCACGTAATTGTTTGACAGTGTATGAATTCATTCTCTTTATTGTACAGAATTTTAACATTATCGGAATATTTCATTCTGGTCAAAACAAACACGGTTATTTCCCCGGGGGAAATTCCCCTGCATGCGCGTTGATTATTAGGGAATTGTGTTAGAAAATATTGGACCTCTTATTCTACATTGATGACGTCACAGCAGTGAATAATAGGTCCTTGAATTATGTTGATCACTATGGGATGGTATCGGATGGTGCGGTAAATACTAGGGACTTGTTGTGGGTGCGCATGGGATGCGTTTGAGAGGGCTGTGCTTGAACATACATTTCCCTATCTCTTTTTTTGGGCCTGAAAAAGTATTTTTATAAGCACCTTTAAGCCGCATTTTGAAAATTCAATTTCTTACATAAGAAAACATGTATTCGAAAAATGCAAGTGTTTTCTATACATACATGTACTCCTTCGCAAATACTTGCTTCTCAGTGTACACACTTCGTGAAAACTTCCCTCTAACTTTGCCTTAATATGTAGCGGGGGACAGCAAAGAAAAACAATATGATTATTGTCATTTTGCTGAGTGTGCTGAAAATAATTTGCAAACAATTAACTGAGAATTTAATCTGGTTTTACGTTAATCATTTTTAACCGACATTATTATCTCGGCATTTCGTTGGCACCCATCATAATACGTGCCATTATCAGCTCAGTTAGACTGTGGTGATAAAATATTTATGACATACCAATCTTTAAATCAGGTGACTATTAAATCTGATTCAATTTAGACCAAAACTGCTAAGCCTCGTTTCCAGGTTTGGTTATTCATTGAGATTGAACCTAGAAAATTCCGGGTTACTGTCTGTTTACAAAATGAGCTTTTCTGAAAGTTATAGGCAGCTGGATAGTTTTTCATCTCGTTTTACCATGTCTTGCAACTGGGAGTACGCACGAAGAGGTAGCTTTTGACGGCAAACAAAACCACTTTTGGTCCTATCCTGACATCAGACTTTCGAAGGCCTGGAAACGAGGGGAAATGGTTGACATGTTTGTTTATTGTCCATACATTGACGACACTGTAGCATAATGGTTATAACTCTTGCACATTGTGTGGAGACCGGGGTTTAATTACCCTTGGGGGCGGTTTAATATGGGCGAGTGATGTTACGATAGCCCCGGGTTAACCCAAGCCATGTGAGGGAAATTGGGGAGACGGCACACTGTGGTACCGCGCAATTGTGTATGCGTAGCTTTAAACTGGCATTAAAGACTCTAGGACTCCCCATCTAAGCCACGACTTCTCCTGAAAAAAATTAGACAGGGTATATATGCGAGGGTAACCTTATAAAATATGCACATCCATCTATCTATCCATATACTGTGCTGTTTGACGTTATTAGTAAAAGGGGGCGTTTATTAGATAAAAAGGTAAATGCTAAAAATGCGTTATGTTACGCCATATGCGCACACGGTAATCTTCTTCTTTTTTAAATGTGGTTTTGGTGAAAATTGTTCCTAATTGCAGCAAAATATTTGAAATTAAGTTGAATTGATTTGAAATTAAGTTGAAATATTTGAAATTAACTACTATGATTACAATCATTTTTTTTTCGTGAGATAATAATTACATAGATACAAAAATATGAGGCGCCATTCATACTGGCATCATTGTTTTAAACAAATCGCATGTTATGTTATGTAAAAATACTTTTACGTGGACAAAGTTTAAATGAAAATTAGTTTGTGCAAAATTATCCATATTAAATTGTCGTTTTCTTTTCATATCTGTAACCAATTTTCCCCTTTCGAATCTTATTCAGGTAACAAGACAAACCAGGTAGCATCAGAATGAATTTTAGTATGATAACTAACAGGGGAAACATTGGCATCACAAAAGCACCAGGTGGGAAAATTCCTTTCTCTCTTTTCCACGATTCCCATCCATATTTATAGTCCGGATCCCACAACTTATGTACATAAATCATCACATGGAGAAAGCCAAAAACAAGACTTGTGAACCCCAGCCCTCTCTGCACGAAGTCCCATTCTCGCCAGCTCATACGCGCGTTGACAGATGGCAATGACGTCACACCTAGGATTCCCATTAAAGCCAATGCTAAAACAGCAAAAAGCAGGCTTACTTGCGCTTTCGTGTCCAGCAGTTGATAAAGAATGACGTTTTTGTTGATGACTGTAATAGTTGACATATGTTTTGCTTCGCCTGCTCCCAACACCAAGCACGACATACAACCATGTATGGAAGCCAATAACAAACATATCAAGCCTAATTGTTTTCGACACTTTAACCATCGATCCAACCACCTTGGAAATCGAGTGTATTTAGTTCTCAATGCGAGTTGTATAAATCCTGCTAATATTCCAGGTAGGTAGGTTAAACCAAGAAGCCAAAACATGAGCCATCCTATGGTACGATTGGCAACATATAGAGCGAGATCTTCGTCGGTTCTTTTACTTTGATCTTCATACCAAAAGAAACGGAGATATGTGTATAGAAGAATGGGAACGAGTGTCAGAAAAGTGATTGCTACAGCCACGCCCCATCCGTTGAAAAAACGGAATGGTAACTTTTCTATGATGACAGCAGATCGGATGCCACCCCGATCAATCGGGTTTAATCCGATTTCTCTCAGTAGTTGCACGACTTGTCTTTTTCTTTCCTCGTCATCACCACATACGTACGTATCCCGGCTTGCACCATATGCCCCGTTTTCCAATGTGTATGCGGACACGGTGTTCAACGCTTTGACAACCACAGATGAAGGCAAAAGTGATTGAAGATGCATTGCATTCGATGCGTCATCTTGGTTTTCCAAGTTACTTACATCGACGACTGCTTTGCCAACCAACAAAGATTTCAACGCAGTAGCGACGTTATTAAACGCATGTGCAGGGACACAGAAGAACACGATACCACATCTACGTACAGCCTCTTCATAAGTAACAAGTTCAACTCCTTCGATTTTTAATTGATTAGGGTTACGACTGCCAATTAAAATATTTAGCCCTGCTTGCTGAAACTGGCTAGCCAGCGCTCGGGCGTAATTGCCGGTACCGATAATAGCTGCATGGATTTCTTCGTTTTGTTTTTTTGGGACATTGTTCACATTGATTTCTAAGTGAGCAGTGAATGTTTGGTTGCTCTTTGGTGTTCGCAGTTCCATCTCGTCTTTACCAAAATCTGAGACATAAAGAAGTTTGGTCAGAATATAATCAGTTAATTGAGCATAGGGCCTGGTTCTCACATGCCTATTTTAACAATAAAAATAATCTAGTTGATTTAAATATTTGAATTATTGTAATGCAACTTGGTTCCAAGAGCTTAGGTAAGAACCGGGCTTGAACATAATTTTTATGATTAATTGACAAAATTAATTTTTATTTCTAAAGCAAAACAAAAAATGCTTCGTCATTGCGGAAAGCTTCGATCCCAGTCTTTTTAAGTTCTTTTTGCTGAAATAGTTATGGTGATTTGGAAATTAATTCTTATCTATATTTAATGCCCGTATACGTCTGTCTGTCTGTCTGTCTGTCACGCAAAATGGTAGCTTAGCTGCGCAATAGTGAGAAGCACGCAATGCGGTATAAAAAGGACGGGCGAACGCGTGGATTTTCCACGGGCTAACGACTAGTCTTTTTTAAAAACATCAGCACCTTTTTCCGCATTTTTGTTTAAAACGCTCGTCCCACTTAGTAATTGTCAATTTCAAAAATGGATGATTATAAAAACGTGATCGTCTAAGATTCTGAGGATTTACAGTTTAATAATACTGAATGCAACAATGAATGCCCAATAGTAAACAATAAATAATAATAATAAACAATAAATAATAACAAATAACAAATAAATAATAATAAATAATAATAAAATAACCATTTCTCTTGAAAACAACCTTAAAAAAACAACTTCGGAGTGGTATTTCTGTGAAGAAGAAGAAATGCGAAAAACACGATAGAGCAAGGTGTAAAATAGGTCGTGTTTGTAGCACATAGGTATTATGCTACTAAAATACCCCTTTTTTCTTGACACCAAAACATCAAAAAAGGAGAGACAATAATCAATCTCCGTCTCTTTTGTGAAGTAAATGTTTTTGTGTTTAGAATTTATGTAAGCAAAAAACATCTTCTTCTCCGGGGAGAAAACCGAACAAAAATGTCAGCAACGTAACATATTATGCTGGTTTAAAAGACCGAGGACACTCATCCAATCAAGTACGTTCGTGGTAGCACAGAAATGTATTGGCTAGTGTAGATCCCAGTGGTAACACACACTTCATATATGTGTTTGTAGTAAGAACCAAAAAAGAGAAAATGATTCAGTTGCCGAAAACTCTTATAATTCACCAAGGCGCACTTTAGGTATATTTTTGACAGTACTGACGACATTATTAGAAAATAACTGCTCCACACCTCAAACTATAGTCTTCTGTAGTGGAATATTAGTGAGAAAAAAATCTACGTCTAAACTTGCTAAAAAATTAGCAGAGTTTAATTCAGAATAGTAAGCGTCGCGTAGAATGTTTTCACGGGGAGCGACATTTTTTTTTCGCGTTTATTTATTCCCTAACCCCCTGACTGCATAAATGCGTTATTTTGATTTGTTAAAAAAAACAATAAAATATAATTATGTGTGACGTCCTCTTTATATAATAATTAAGCCCGCATGGCTTCTAGCGATTTCTCTTGGTACAAGAAACATAGCCAGAGCGTAAGTAGGAGTTTCTATAGCAGATTATGAGCAGGTAAAATAGGTCTAAATGCAGGAGACTTCATTTTTAGTGGGTTTATGTGCATGGATTTGTCACAATTTGTTTCTACTCGTTTCTGATGTTTATAACAATCACATGTTATTCGCTAGTAACGAATTCATTCATGTGATCTAACTGACATGAAATCCATGCAAAAATTGCATGTTCAGATAACTAAAAAAAGAAGATAAACTTTGGTTAATTAGAAGAAGTGTCCCAACCTCGTTCCCAGTGCACTTCTCGCCTTGCGATATGTGCCAAATTTTTGCCGATTGAAACTTAAAATGACCTTCTTTCCTGTTTATTCCGACTTTTTATCCCGAATTTTTAATTTCGACTCTTTTAATCCGACGTTTTTATCCTGGCTTTGTTATTCCGATTTTTTTATCTTGACTTTTCTACCTTAATTTTTTTTATTCCGCCTTTCGCAATCCGAATTTTTTATTCCGGCTTTGTTTTAACCGATAAGGTATGCTGATTGGACGGGACGTTATGTTAAATTATAAGATTTACAATATCGCATCGTAACCACCAAATGAGAACAAACGTGGGCTCCATGGTAAACTCGATAAAGTTGAAAAGTATCTACTTTACCTATAAAGTGGTAATTTTCATAACTAAAGAAAATCTGAAATTTGCCGTTACCTTGCCTTTCCGTCGCCTTTAAAATCTTTTTGAAAATGATGTCAAAAAATATTATATTATTATATTCGGCCAACGCTCATGTTTTATTTGCTGTATAAATAAGTTACGGTTGATATACTCTTAATATGGAAATCCCTAAAACAACGATTACTGTTAAGTACACACGAACTCATCACAATCATACTTTTATTAAACCTTTTATTAAAACTTTCTCAATGTGATGATAAAAATAACGTTGTTATGTAACATAATGTTATGAGTGTGTCTCCAATGTTAAATCTTCTGACGTTACGGCACGACGTCAATGAAACTACTTTAACGTTAATAGCCCAATTTAAATTAATGAAGCCATTACAATGCGCTTAAAACTTTAAGGCCAAATAACTTGGAAACGGGGTGGTGACGTCAGTCATTTTTTAACGTGTGGGTAACTAAAGACAGCCTGGGACCCTTGGTCCCAAAATCCGTTTTGGAATAAACGGGTTGATGACAAGTGACAGTTCTCTTTTACATTGTTCCACTGCCTAAGTTAAGTTTTCCATGGGCCATATCGACTAGTTTAACTATATTATGAACTAGAGTTTATTGGTGCCGTGTCACTTATTCTGAACATAATCTCTTTAATAATACCCGTCGTTTGTCTGTCTGTGTATCCGCGAAAGCCGTGTCCCGTAACGGAAACACGAAATTTTTAAAATGCGCATCAATACCAAATGCGATATATTTCTGTCCACTTTGTTGCAACAGGTTAATTTAAAGGACGGGCGACCCCGTGGATTTTTCCACGGGCTAACGACTAGTCTATGTCACGCAAAATGGTAGCTTAGCTGCGCAATAGCGAGAAGCACGCAATGCGGTATAAAAAAGACGGGCGAACCCGTGGATTTTCCACGGGCTAACGACTAGTCTATATTATAATACCCGTATACGTCTGTCTGTCACGCAAAATGGTAGCTTAGCTGCACAATAGCGAGAAGCACGCAATGCGGTATAAAAAGGACGAGCGAACCCGTGGATTTTCCACGGGCTAACGACTAGTCTATCTATATAATAATACGCCAGTTCCGTGTCTCTGTGACAGGCAAAGTGGATGTAATGTTTTTACTAAAGAAACAGCTGCGGTAACATGTCACTTTTGCTAAACTTTATTTTTATTCTGTCTTTTGTGTGCTTTTTCAAATTGATTTAAAATTTTTGTTTTAAGAAAGTCATGGTTAATTTATTTTATTGTTCTCATAAAAACTTTTGCGTAATGATGTAAAACTTTATTACACAAAAGTCACAGGTAATTAATTTTTATTATTCCCTTAATATTGGTTTTATCTATTCCCGCTTGAATGGAATTAACAACAAAATGTTTTGACGAAAAGAGCAATGCTAGGCTAAAACAAATCATGTGATAAAATAAAGTGATTTCATTAGTAAGGAATTTTATTGCATGCGAAATTAAATTTACCTTAACGGGAGCTTTGTTATAAATTGTTATACGAGTAAAGTTACAGGTAATTAACGTTTTTATTATAGTTGTCAATTTCGGTCAAAAGTGATAGTTTCTTGCGTCTTTAAAATGAAACTGACAACAAATGATTTTGTGATAAGAATAAATTTTAAATGTTTATAACCTTTTATATCTCCACGGGATTTCGTTTAAAACGTTTCTTTTTCAGCCTTCTTAATAAAACTATCAACAAACTTTTTTGTGATAAGAAGCACAACAAATTTAAGTGGATTATTCCACGGATTTGAATAACTAGTATTATAATACCCGTATACGTCTGTCTGTCACGCAAAATGGTAGCTTAGCTGCGCAATAGCGAGAAGCACGCAATGCGGTAAAAAAAGGACGAGCGAACCCGTGGTTTTTTTACGGGCTATCGACTAGTATATTATATTCCAATTGCGGTAGCCATTATAAATTTTTACGCAAATGGGGTGAGTTAAACATAGGATCCCACGTTTTTGATAATGAAGTATACAAAAAGTAAAGGTTTTTAAAAAGATTGATCCCCTGTCTTGGCACATTCTCGTTATTTACGTATTTAAAAGACATCAATTACACAGACTGGCTGAGAGATAGAGAAATGTTCCTTCTGGCACAGTTGACGTCGACCAAAGGGAAATTCCTTATAATGCCAATAACCAACACATAATAATATAGCTATAAATGCCAATAATCAATACATACTCATATATAATAGTATATATTCATATTATACAGAATATGAGTAAAGGGAAATTCCCAATAATGCCAATAACCAACACATAATAATATATAAATGCCAATAACTAACACATAATAATATATGACGTCATGCGCAATAGCATATACTCAGTCCTGGACCTGCTCGAGAACGAGTACCGACAAAATATCATTTCAAAATATCATTATCCTTTGCCCCACCATCCGCTGGAACAAGACTTACTTGGAGAGATCCTCGCTGTGGGAAGATGATTATGTTTTTTTGATAGATCCCAAAGACCAGTTGTTTGATTGGATCCAACAACTATCAAAGCTCCTGGCCGGTGAAAGCACTCTGTTTATCGTTGACGATATGATAGCCGACGAGAGTATGGATAAGAAGCGTCAACCGCTCCTTAAGCTCGCTATCAGCGGGAGGCATCGGGGGCACAGTCTCTGGCTCCTAACTCAGAGTTATACGGCATTACCTAAAAATATCCGCCGGCAAAAGAAGAAGCTGTTCATGTGGTACCCTAGTGAGCGTTCTGATATGAAAATTATTGATGAAGAGACGAACCTGATAGAACCTACCGACTGGGATATAATCAAAAATCAACTCAAAAAGTCCAAGCACGCATGCTTATATATTAGGCTTAAGCACCCAAGGACCTGGAGTATATTGGAATAAATAAATGGCATACATCAGAACATTAAAAAATCAGTTGAAAGCTTGTCATGAGGAGATGGATCGCATCCCTTATCTCGAATCTCAATTAGAGGCCCTCCAGGAGGAGCTTCGTGAATCAATATATAGGGAAAAGAATACTAAGTATTTTTTCATAACTAATAATATATGGACCCTGGACCCTAATAATATGGACCCTGGTTTGGGTAATGTAAATAATAAAAATGTCCTCGCTTGCTTTAAACACATTGCCCGCTGGAGCCATCGAAACTCTATTCGATGCGCAAATCAGCCACTTTTTAAACGTGCAGATATCGGGAAATTTCTTGGGATTGTTGATATAAGAACATCTTGTAGAGCTCTAAATATAGCGGAGAAGACGCGTATAGAGCTAAATGCTCAGGACCCGGCATAGTATGCCGGGCAAAAGGAAACTAAAAATCCTCACGATGTATTCATCTCTTTGGACGGTGCTCTCGAGATTTGTGTACATTCAAGAAAACCAAAGGCTCTTGAAATTATGAGAATGCTGGCGTAGAAAAGGATTGAAAATTACAAGAAACCATCGAAGAGCATCGTCAACCCTAGCAATACTCAGCGCTGATCTTCAGGAAAGGGACGTAACCATTACCAACCTTGAGGAAGACCTCCATGAAAGAGAAAATCAACTCGATCTACGAACATTGAAAATTGCGAGACTTCGTCAAGGAACCGTGCCACATGCCAATGATGCTGGCAAGGATAATGTTATAATGATATTTTGCAAGCATACTGCATCTGAAGATGATAAGTACCACCATCTTCCATATTACTGTGCACGCGTTCAGCGCCGTGGTATTGTTAAGAAAAGGAGGTGGATCAGGCTTCAATATCCTGAGTCTGAAGAAATCGTTGTTATAGATAACGCCAATGGGATGCATGCGTTTAATCGGTTCGAAGAAGAAGGACATATGGAGCGCTACATATGTCACTTCAGGCTTATTGATCTTACACACGATCACTTATACGACCTGGGTGATCCGGCATTAGAAGATTAGGCATACATTTTTGTAGCTCTTATGAACTACAAAATCGATAATTTCTAACCAATTTTTTACATGCTCGGGAGGTAATTCTACATCCTCGGGTAATAGCATCAACTCTTCAGCCACAAAAGATCGATCGGGTCCATCTGCCAAATAGTATAACAAGCTCGTACCTGTCACGATACGATCCAGCCTGTACGTTTTCTTGCTCCACCAGGTATCAGTCGCGCGTCTTTTTTGATCCCATGTTCTTCCCCAGGTTGCAGGAGATATAGATATAGGCCATCATCAGTCAAAGGCTTTTCTACGGGATATTCTTCGCTTCTCGCGAATGGGACTTCATCAAGCATGATCGCCTTGCTTGGTTTAATACCAATCATGGTAGTCTTGGTATTGTTCATGGTTTTCACGATATTGTATAAGTGTTTGACCCATGTAGCTAAGGAGACAAGAATGAACGTCAGTTCACCGTCCTGTTGCTGTTTGCTGGGTATATAAAAATCAGAGAGCTTTGGAGCTTTCTCGATCGTCGCGATATAGTACTGTCTACTTTCGTCGGGCCCGTTGTTGTTCCTCCCGACGTCGGTTATACCAGTCTATTTTTGCTTGTCTGTCACCCACCCACTGCGCCTGAGCGGCTTGGAATTTTTCAAGAGCCAGGTCATGTCTTTTCCTTTCTGCTTCCCCGTGGTTACTTAATTTTGAGAACAGGTAATTACTTCCACTGAATGCGATCGCGTTGATCAGCGCACCTCCTGCCATAATCGCGAGGGATGCCATATTTATGCTATGGTATTACCATAGAATAACGCGTGATACTGAATATTTGGTCTTTAATACTCGACACTGTGGAATCTACCATCTAAAATATTCAACTGAGCATCTTGGATCAAGTACACGTAGCGTCTAATATCACCTGCACCGTCGGCTTTTTTCGTGATGTGGAGAGTAACACCATCACTCAATCTCTGCAAAAGCGGCCCATTACAATGTAAGCTGTGATAAGGTGTTGCTCTGAAATCAATAAATAATGCATATCGTTCCGTTAGATATTAGCCTATCGTGGCATCCGAACAGTTCAACGATTTTCTCCAGATGATCTCTTTGCATCATGCCATGAGAGTATAAAGCCGAGGGCTCACCTTCCACAGTAATCGAGATCCTCTCGATCTTTAGGTTATAAAATTTTTCATTATTCCCAGAATATGGCTTATCTGCATTGGTATTTTTAAAAAACAAGAGAATACCCTTAAGGCTCTTGCTCGGCGTATCGAGTTGTAGATTGTAGCTGGTATCGGCCTTTTTCATGGTCACCACCTTACTTCTGAGTATACGTTCATATGGTAGAGCGAGGCGGCTGTATCTCGACATTATCGCACTTGCGAGCTCTTCGTTTGTCACCTTGCCGAATTGCAAACAAATATTTGTTATTTTTTAGGAAGAATCGGCTGCCTTCGCGGCTGTTGAGCCTGCCGCTGGGGTTCCGGCATCCTTTATAACGTCACCATATGAAGCGAAGTGAATCACAAACTGCAGTCTATCTCTCAAGCCCGTTTGGTAGAATGGGAGATCCCTCGTGAGTTCGAACATGGATCCAAGAGGTATTGCGAAGGTCTTTCCATACGCTGCGGCTATGGCCTTCTCTTCATTTGTTCCAACATGGTCAGACGCCCCTACCTGGAGGGCTCTAATTGTGCCATCATTAGGATTAATCCCTTCCAAAATTAAGTTATTCTCTCTATTGAATTTTGAAATCCACAGGTCTTTGTATACACTGAATACATCGTAGTCGGCGATATTCTGAATTTCATTACCATTCAGCGTAATACGTAAGCCCCGTACCGATGCTTTGCCGATATTAGAGACTATGGTTCGTTTAGTATTCGTACCAGTCAGCTCGAGGTCGAAAAGCAACTTGATTGAGCCGGGGAAAATCACGTCGTTTTGACCAAGGCTAGGCACGCCGCGTACAAATCTTCATTGGCACCAATGGTAGACGGCACGTGACTGATTTTCACCCTCTGTTTTTTCCCTTTCATGCCGAGTAAAGTTTTGACTTCCTTGTATGGATTTAGCTTATTTCCGAATATGTTAGACATGTTTATTTATAGTGGTTTGGAGTTGAAATAAACTATGGATAATCCAGGATTTGAGGACTTTACGTCAGAAGGAGACATAGAAGACGAGCCTGAGGAGTTCAGCAGTGAAAGCGAGATAATTCGGCCCGAGCCTGATGTCAGCCTAACGCCAGGACAACAGCATGGAAGTGCGCGTAGGCGATTGGATGTTGGGCTTGGGGAACAGAATTTAGAGGAAAACGTCGACGATCTTTATGCTAAGCTTAGCGAGCATTTAGGATTAAGGCTGTCAACCGATAAAAATTATTATTATTTTAGGGTTGATGAAGGTAAAAAGCTTGTTTTTAGACAGATGACGAAAGAGGAACGGGACTATAAAGAGATAGTTCTTACTACTAAGACCGGTGAGCTAAGAGCTATTGCATCTATAGGACGGCCTTAGGACCTACGCGTTTGAATGCCTTAGGTTTTACCGACTATGTTACACCACGCAAGGATAGTAAGACAGCGGCCCAGAAACTTATGAATGATATTGATACCTTCCAGAATAACCCTGGTGACATCGAAATGTTGCCGGTACTCGAGAATGTTCTAGATGAAACGAAGAGCCTTATGGAGGATACTTCATTTACCAAATCGTTAGACGAAAGTGAAAGAAAAGGGTTTAAGCGCGAGCTTCAGACTCTCAGCGGTAAACTGAAGAGGTTAGGTGTGTCCGAGGAGAAACAAAAAATTTGGGATAAGGATATCCACAATCAGATTAAGGTGATTAAAGAGACCCTTATGAAGATCACTGAGGACGACACATCGCTAAGGGAGAAGCTGACAATCCTATTTAAGGAACAGGGGATCACGATTGCCAGCATCGTTTCTGCTGTTGGATTGATGGTCTCTACCATCGTGCTCGCTGTTACGGGTGGTGGGTCAGCAGCAGGTGCAGGAGGAGGTAGTGGTAGCAAGGGATTTGTTCAAAAGCAGCTGGAGCGTCTCGGACGGTTCCTTAAATACCTTGCTGGGAAGGCAGATGCAGCCCTTCCCGGGATAATTGGTACGATCGTGTCATTCTTCTTTCGGGTAGCCGCTAAAGTCGTGGAGTATGTAGCGAGACACCTCTACCTGGCCATCGCGGGAGCTGTAGGTATCGTCGTTGCATACGTGGGTAACAGGAGTGGGAAGAGATCGTAGATTATTCCGGTAAATTATGTGGTTTACCAGATAAAAATCTTAATGTTTCATCCATATATGGGTGTTAATTAGCAATATCCCCACAGTGATAATTGTAGCCTTAGTTTCCTCGTGAACAGCAGCTTCCTCGGAGGATGGTGGGGGGAGGGGTATATCATGTACCTGCTTCCTTGGTATAGGCTTGGCAATAGCATAAAGAGCGTTGATATTGGGATTGATACCAATTTTGAAATGGTCTTGACTGATCAGGATCTTGTTGTTAAAACCTTGCACATTTCCGATCCTCAGGTTCATATCTGAGGGTATCATGTAAACCCCATATGCTACTGAGAAGTCTACCTTGGATCTGGCATGGAGTACATTCTCAAACTCCGCAATCTCTCGACCTGTATTTGTAGGTCTAATGACCAGCTGTTCGAATGTAGTCAAGTAAAGCCTTTGGGCATCGATAGAACTGCCTTGATTACCAATAATTCCTGATCGCGCATTGGCTTGGGACTCCAAAATCAAATACGCATAGTATCTTACACTTTGTGTACACTTTTCAATGCCGATACGTGTAAGACCCTGACTATTTTCAATTATCCATCTGCTCCATGAATTTTCATCGAAATAACTAAGTCCCGCACCAGGATAATCTTTTCGTTTGGCCTGCCAGGAGCTAAAAATACTCTCATTTTTCCATTCTTGCTAATTTGGAGATACTCCAAATTCACGTGCTAATTGCTGGAGCTTTTGATTATTGAAGGGGTTATTCAAGATATTGAAGCGGGAAGAGCTTGGTAAAGGTACTTCCAGCTCCTCCAGTATTTCTTGAATTTGGAAGTATATATGGAAGCGGTAAACAGCGCGCACGAGCGGTAAAGGAGAATTAAAGTGCTGCATTGATATACCACAAGTCGATGTGGCGCAAAATAACGCAAAATTTAGCTGCGTCCAGAGGCTGAGAGGGTGGGTCCTCCATTCATCAACCGAATGGTTACTATGGAACACGTAGAATACGAAAATATCAAGGAATTTTACTTTGAATGAGGACCCTTTTGCGTCTATTACTATATCCTGCACTATGAGATCCGAGCCTTTAAGCCGTTCCAAATACCTGTCATGATTAGGGGCATACTTTGCCCGTGGGTTGTACGAGTAAATATTCATTGTTTTTTTAAAAGAAAACAATGAGACAACTTTATATTACTGATATCGAAAAACCTACGATATTTGATGACTACCTAGGGCAGGATACGAGGATAGCCCTGAAATCCATCAGCATTCGACCTACTTGGTTGAACCTCTACAGCAATAACGAGTTTACTATCCGTAAGGTAGGACCTGATCAGACGGTTACTAGAATTTAAATCATGAACGGCCTGTATAAGATTGAAGATATCGCGGCCATCGTCAATACCCAGGCACAGGGCAAAGTACAGCTTTTTGTGCTTAAAAATGGACTATGCAGGCTACGTGTCAATGACGGGTACACGGTGGTGATTCATCGACAACTGCAAGAGCTCTTGGGTCTACCCTACGATCCTAGTAAAAAATACTATATGAAGGGTGACTATGATTCATTATACAAAACTGATGTATACCATAGATTGCGGCTTGTTTGCCCTCAATTAGACGAGGATGATTGCCTCCTTAACGGCAAAAAGTCCAAAATTCTGGCCGTACTTCCAACAAAAGAAAACACATGGGGAGACATGTTAACTTGGACTTTCGACACTCCTGTATTTCTACCTTTGAAGGGCTCGACGGTCGCCTAGAGATGAGATTGACGGATGAATATCACCATAATAAGAACGTATCATTTGTAGGAATTACCATACACTTGCTAATAGAATAAATATGACAGATATTATGAAATTATACCCGAGCTTACCACCAAGTGCACCTGATCAAGAAAATAATGAAAGTCAGGTCTATCAATTGAAGAAAATCGAAGAGATCGAAATATACCTACGAAATGAAGTTAAACAACGTGAAAAGCTTTCAAAAAAAATTGGAATGCATGGTACCTGGATCCATTATATGGATCATGGATTACTCGCCATAAGCGTGATAACATTAGGCGTAGGTATTGCAAGCATGCTGAGTGGTATTGGAGTATCTCTAGCCGTCGCGATGGGTGGGATCAGCATGCCGTTGGATTGGGGCAAACAGCATTAAAACAAGGTGGCAAGAAGATGAATTATAAACGCAAAAAACACGACTCAATAAGACTTCTTGCAGAGACTAAGCTGAATTTAATAGTTGATCTTATATCAAGGGCTATTGAGAATGGAGTGATAAGTGATTATGAATTTTCACTAAAAAACCAAGAGAAACAAAAATATATGCTGCTCAAGGAGCAGATTCGCCAACGTACGAAAAAGATCGTCTCAACGATTTAAGAACTAGAGCGACAGCAATTAGTCGCGCAAGGTCGTGAAGAGGGTAAACAGGAGCTTCTTAAAAAAATACAGTCTGTGAATTATACCAACGCTACCTAGAGGCACCACCTGAATATTCATAATGTATTGTTAACAATACATTATACAACACCAAGTACCTCACCGGTACTGGCATCAATCATAAAATCACCATCATACACTATTTGACGCTTTTGTTTTGTCCCGAGACCTCTGATGTACTCATCGAGTATTTTCATAGCAGTGATTTCTAGGCATGGCTTGCAATAAGGTCCATCGGTCTGTGATGCAATATCTTTATATTTTACCTTATGAATCGCAGCGAGAAGATCAACTCTCTTGAGGGTTGAATAACCCTTAATACCCAATGATTTTGCCTCTCTTTTCAGATCGTTCATGTTTATTACACCACAATGAATGGTTCCTCGTCATCTGAATCAAGGTGCCTGGTCCTGGAAAGTTCCACTGGTTTATACTTACACTCCTCAAGCAAGACCTGTGGATAGTGCTTATTCCCTTGTTGATAGATACTTGATAGTTTTATTATACATACGCATTGACAGGGCTGCTTCAGTGGTAGTGGTTGATCGTAGAAATACGTGTTTATTTTACCCTCCCATTCTTTAATTTTTGTGTTCAGGTATCTACCGTTCTTCACTGATGAGGGCGTGAACTCACTACCATATAATTTCTCTATCCTGGCCAGGATACACATTTTTTCAGCCATTCAGGATGGTTATACATATCAAATGACATTGTAAGGGAGGATCCATCAATGTATCTGGATGCACCATTTGAATACAGCCCCTTTGGCGTTCTGATTAGCAACGACGATATCTTGTTACCATGTTTATAGCCTATAACATATCTAGCATCCTTACCCTTATTAGCTTGGATACGATCGCTGAGTACAATGTTTTCAATTTGAACCTCGTCGATATCGAGCACAGTTGGTTCACTATGAAAATCCCTTGTCTCTACGGAGTCATTGTAAAATTTGAACATCCTTTATTATAATAACCAGGGCCCAACTAAGGATTTTTACATTTGCAATAACCTCCGTTGTACGTTATATACATCATGTAATGCTGCCAGCACAATATCGTTTCTTTTATTATTAGTCTTTGTCCACACTTGCATCTATCATATATATCGAGATCAATTCCACATTCATCACAATACTCAGTTGTCATACTTTATTTGATAGAACTGTGGTAACTAGCAATTAGGGAATTTCCCTTTACTCATATTCTGTATAATATAAGTATACGCTATTGCGCATGACGTCATATGATTCTCTATTATAATAGCCGTATTTTGTCTGTCTCTGCGCAACATGGCGGAACAAGTAGCGAGACATACGGAAAATCCCCGCGGCCCTGCAGCTTTATTTCGGATCCACGGCAGACCCCGTTTTTACTGGCTTTGTTTTGATCACTTACGCGTAATAGCCAATCACGAGGCTCCATTTTCACTAATGACCAATCCAAGTGCTTCGTGGCCTCAATATGCCGACGGAGGAAACATGCTACCCCTACAAAGGTCATTTTGGTTTGGAAGTGATGGTTTGAAATTTGTATGTCTCCTTTTGATCCTCCTTATTCTGAGTACTTTTTATCCTATAGGATTATTTAGTTTGTTTTCACATGTTAAGTTGAATATTTCATCACGTTTTCTAGCTACATATAAATCTTAAACAAACCAATTTTAAGTTTTTGGCTAGCTACAAAACGTACATTTTGAGGCAGCTAGCTTTATTTATTCCTATACTTTTAAAGTTTTTATTGAGTTTGGTATATTATTATTTATTTTTATGTTGAAGTTGGGTCTACCTAGCTAGCTCCTCTTTTAGCTACATCCTGCTAAAAAGTGAAAGTAGCCAAATGCAGTTTGGCTGCAAGTGAAAGTAGCCATATGCAGTTTGGCTCAACACAATTCTTAACAATTCTTATGCTAAATGGAGTTGCAAAATAAATTTGCTGAGTAATTTTTTAAACTGAACCGGGTTAATGCCAGGCTGTTCACTGATTTCTTTTAAAACCCGAAGCGATAAGGATTTTTGGAAAATGGTATTACCCCTATGCTCATGTATGACACGATTCACCTGTTAAGCGCTCAGCCTGGTGTTAACGACGGGTTGTTTCCTGTGTTTTTATTTAAACCGTAGTGATAAATTTTATTTGGAAAATTTTATTACGCCTGTTACTCATGTATGACACAATTTACGTGTTAAGTGCTCAGCCTGGTGTTAATGACGTGCTTTTTCCGTGTTTTTATTTAATCCGTTGTGATAAAGTTTTTTTACCTGCAATAAACATTCAACCTGGTGTTAACAACAGGGTGTTTTGTGTGTTTTTTATTTAAATTGAAGTTGCGATAAGTTTTTTGGGAAAAGGCTATTATGGCTATAACGCATGTGTGACACCATTTACCTGTACTAAGTGCTCAGTCCGGTGTCATGATTAATTTGTTAAGGTTTACTGAAACGTACTCCGCAAAATAAAATAATATTGACTATTTTCTTTTCTTATGACGGGGTAACAACAGGTTGTAAACTGTGTTTTTATCTCGGTTAAAGTTGCAGTAAAGTTATATATATACATATATTTTAAAAAGTACATTACAACCGAAACACTATAATGTTGTGTGAGCTTTACTCAATTCACGACATATTCTGCATACCTGTACTAGAGCACTCCAATTATGGAGTTTTTTTATGGGGTAACGACTGGATTTTTCCTGTGTTTTAAGTTAAACCGAAATTGCAGTAAAGTTTTTTATGAAAAGGGTATTATGCGTTCTCGGCCCACTGTCCAGATTAAGTTTTGAACTTTTACGGAAACTTATTCCGCAAAATAAAATAATATTGCCCAATTGTTTTTGCTATGGCGGAGTAACAACGGTTTGTAAACTGTTTTAATTCAGCTTTTGTTGCGGGAAATTATTTTTTTTTAAATATCTTACAGTCGCAACACTGCAATGGTGTGTGCCCTCCACTTGATTTACGACAGACTGCATACCCGTACTAAAGTGCTCCACCTCACCGGGTTGCACAGTTTGCGGTTCTTATTAAGCGCTCCTCAAGGCGTTCAACAACAGTTACCAGGTGCGGATCCAGGGTTAGTCAGATAAGTCGCGTGACTAAGTGTAAATTTGACGAAAAATGTTAGCCAAGCGAAGATGTCGACGATCAAGGCGTTGCAAACGGAGGGCGTTAAAAATTGTAATTTTTTTACGGCGAAAAGTCATGGTTCACAGCCCTCTCCAATTCGCCTATAGCGATGTTGACGTCAAAGTTGTGACGTCGCTACCATATAGACTGAGAGGGTTGCAAATTATAGCTTACAGATTTTGACTGATTCATTTTGACTAATCAGTCACTCAGTCAGTCAAAAATCAAATAGCTATGGCCCGCAACCCTCCCCATCTCACCTAAGGGGCCTGTGACGTCAAAATCGTGACGTAATTTTCACACTCTATGCGTAGTCCAACAATATGTGGCCCGCAGCCGGCGAAGGAAATTTAGGTTCCGTTTTGCGTGGTTACTGATAACCTGTTAGGCTATAGTTTTAACTCCCATCCGTCAGGATTAGTCAAAGACTCACGCCTTTTGGCTTGGATTCTTTCCGTACTATTATTGATTATGGCTGCAGCAGATATGTTGGCGCGGGTGCTTACTGATTTAAAGTGTGATAATTTTGAATCTGTTCGTAAAATGCAAAAAGAACTTTTAGAAAGTGTTTATTCTCGAGCATTTTTGTTGTCTGGGGATATTTATCCCTTGGTTGGTAAAAGTCTTCATCGGAATTCAGGTCCAGATATATACCTTCCATCTGAGGCGAGGTGTGAGGATAAAGGAATTATTGTTTTAAGGTGAGAAGTATGTTTTTTACTCTCCAACACACCTTGCATTTATCTAAAGGTTTTCAGTATATCTGCTACGAAAAGCTAGTTGGGGAGAGCTTTATACAACAGACTATTAAATTAAAACCAAATACAAAAAGATTTAATTAGCTAATAGCTAGGGCTAATACACCTTTACGATAATTCGGAAAAAATAACACTCCATCGCAGCTTATTTTGCAATCAGAGGAGGTAAACATTACACTTTTATAAGAGTTTATTAAGGAGAAAACACTATTTTTCGTGATAACTTTTCTTGCCACGTTTTGTTTTTAATGAAAAGTACACATAAGTTGTATCTTATTATTATTAACGTTTCCTAAAAATTTGAAAGAAATTGATACGACGGAAGTTAAAAAACTGGAGAAAACACGCTTTCGTCTCTAACAAACTCTCATAAAAACACGAGTTTTACCTCCTTTTTTTCGATATTGTAAAACGATGGAGAGCCGTAGGAACGCATGTACAATTGAATTGTCATAAAGGTGTATTGTTTTTGTAATATGAGCTTTGAACAGAATTTTCAGCATTGCGGAGGAATTCTTTCTCAATTAATATTTGTGTTGTTATTAGAAGCAAGAACTTGACATCTGGATAAGTAAGGTTGGTGATGAAAATAAACAACTCTTCGAATGACTATTAAGAAACAAGTTTGTTGAGTAAAAGGTCATGGTAAAATATATTATTTTTAGATCCAATCCATCAGGAGACTGTCTATACAGCTCAGCATCGTTGGTATAGGCATAGGTGATAATTCTCTTGTTGATGTTTTGAGAATCTTGACATCCATAGAACTTTTCTTGCATCCTTCCTTTTATTCCAATCATCCTTGTTTTCAATTTGCTTTTAAAAACCAAAAGGCAAATATTTTTATATCTGAGAAAAGTTTATTCAGATTTTCCCTTTCCCATATTGTTTGTGATATGACTCTTTCTCCTGAGGAGGCAGTTAAAGCAGAAGCAATCAACAACTGTACCCCCAAGACATGGTTTCCTTTTCTATCAATACTTGCCTTGTCAACAGTAATAAAGAGAAAAATTAACACATTTTACCCACAATTCGGTTTGTTACAGTTTGTTACAACTTTCTTTACACAGTGTATATTGCCACACCCATCTATTTTACCTGATGAAGATCGGTTAAAAATTTTATTTTGTTATGAAGATATTGTTAAGTCTGGTGTAGACTTCAAGCCAAATCATTACGTTCCCCTTTTTCCAGGTTGCAACTTTCTTAACTGAAAGTTGCATTTTCCTATTTCAGCATGCAAAAAGCAGTAAAAAGCCCTTCTTAATTCTTCTTTCAAAGTTCAAACGAAACTTGAGTTTAGCCCTATGAATAAACAAATATATCTGAACAAATACATGGGTTGAGGTGTGTTTGTATCATATCACATGTATGTATATTTCATCTTCATTATCCTGATCTTTCCATATTCTTATTTTTTTTGTTATTATTGTGTTTTATTTTGCTGTCCATGGCTGGTGTGATCATTTGATTCACCTAGTCATGCTGATGAAGCCTGATATTGGCAGAAACAGCAGGAGTTTATAAATAATGAAATATATTCACAATTGTCTCACTTTATTGTAGTTAATCCCTGTTAATTTTAGTGGTTTTATCTATCTAAAATAAGACGTGTAAGACGGAGATTTGATTCTTATAAAAGATGTTCTTAGGAGATTTTGTTATAGCTTAGCGTTTCTTTTGGTCAATTTTATTAATAACTAGATAAATCGGAAGACAATTTTTCGGCGATTTTTGTACCCGCAAAGCTTAAAATTTAGCCCCCAGCTGCTAAATTCAAGACTCAGTCTTGACTAAGTCTTGAAAAAGTCTGGATCCGCCCCTGGTTACTTGTGGCTTAACCCGGCGTTTCAACGCCGGGTCTCCTTCTCTATAATAATAGCCGTCGTCTGTCTGTCTCTGCGCAACATGGCGGAGCAAGTAGCGAGACCCGCCGAACATCCCCGCGGCCCCGCAGCTTTATTTCGAATCCCCGGCAGACCCCTTTTTTTTACCGGCCTTGCTTTGCCGCTCATTGTAATAAACCAATCACGAGGCTCCATTTTCACTAATGACCAATCCAAGTGCTTCGCGGCCTCGACATGCCGACGGGAGGAAACATGCTACCCCTACGAAGGCCATTTTGGTTTGGAAGTGATGGTGTGAAGTTTGTAGGTTTCCTTTCAATCCTCCTTATTTCTTCTGAGTACTTTTTATCCTATAGGATTATTTAGTTTGTTTTCACATGTTAAGGTGAATATTTCATCACGTTTTCTAGCTACGTATAAATCTTAAACAAACCAACATTGAATTGTAATCTGGGTTTTTATTTTACCTAAGTTGTCGAAAGTTATTTTTTGAATAGTATATTACATCGGAAACACCATAAAGTTGTGTGCACTTCACTTGATTTTCTACACACTATATGGCTGTACTGAAGCGCTTTGTACTAAAGTGTTTTGTAAACCAAAGCTTCGATAGTTTTTTTGAATAGGGTCTTAAGCCTAAACGCATGTGTCGCAAACTTATTTCGCAAAATAAAATAAAATTGACCAATTGTTTTTCCTATGACGGGGTAACAAATGGTTGTAAATTGTGTTTTTATTTTGGCTAAAGTTACAGTAGAGTTATATTTTCAAAAATACACTACAGCCGAAACACTATAGTGTTGTGTGCGCTTTACTCGATTAACGATATACTGCGTACCTGTACTAAAGCGCTCCACCTGACCGTGTAGTACAGTTTACGGCTCTTATTAAGCGCTCCACATAGTGTTCAATGGCGGGTCACACCTTGACTTGTGGCTTAACCCGGCGTTTCGACGCTGGGTTTCCCGGCTAGTTCGTTTATATTATTTAATATGATTATGTGTTAGTTATTGGCATGTATATATTATTATGTGGTGGTGACTGGCATTATTGGGAATTTCCCTTTGGTCGACGTCGACTGTGCCAGAAGGAACATTTCTCTATCTCTGGCTGAGTGAATTGCGTGTGTGAGAAGTCATGGGATATAAACAAACTTCAAGTTAAAGCTTAACCAGCCGAAATAATCCACATAAACCGAGATAAATTTTTTTAACAGCGTGAAGCCGGTAGCGAGAACCGCAAACAGACGTCAATATTTTTAGCACAAGCAACCTTCAAAACTACGAGGTGATAAGACGGACAGCCAACGAAAAAGTTAGAACTTAATTGGGTATGATATTAAATTAATCCGGATTATGGCATGGGGAAACTTAAATAATAATTTATTAAATTATTCTAGATTAAGCGGTGTAAACGAAGAAGAATAGTAATAAAACTCTAAATCCTCACGAATAAGAATTAAATTTCTCGCAAGCAAAAACTCTTCAACCCTTCATGCGCCATACAGGGAATGTAGGGGGCAAAACCCTTCCTTCATTTCCATGTGGAAGAGTCGAAAGCAAATTCCAGGATAAGCATGGTAAAGGTAAGCGACATTTTATTTTCCTCTTATTTAACGCAGACCATAAATCTTACTCAGTCTGGAGGATGACATAAACAATAGTGTCACGCTTTAGTGTCATCAGTAAGAAAAAGGTTGCTTAACATGCAAATAGAGAAATAATATTTCTAACAATTCACTTTATTACGGTTTAAAGACAAGTTTTTTTCTTCTCGTTGATTTCGTTTGACTGTCAAGTATTTCGCACAAATATATCTGCGCATGCGTACTCTTGAACCACGTAGAAAGTGCTGAGTCATACATTTGTGAATTGGTTAAGCGTGAGTATTGCTCATTGGTCTGAACTTTTCGAGTTTCTTCGATTCGATCTAAACCTCTTTTGATTCTCTCTTGTAAGCTCCAATTGGTTAGTGAAGTTCTGTTGTTCTTCCATTCGAACGATCGCACCTTCCTTTGCACTAAAAAAACAATACACTCTCATGTATTTGATATTTTGAAATTAATAAATATGAATCCACTTTATCAAATAGCTACAATGTTATTAGCCAGGAGATCCAGCATCATTTTTTTTCCACTGGGAAATCGGACGATTTTTCCGCGCTTTTTGATTGGCTAATTCTATTGCTCTTTTCTCACGTGGTTAATATTGGGGAAAGCCCTTTTTATCCGAATATTCGAGCGAGTGGTTTAACTAACCCTAACAAACATTATTAAACTATAAAGTTTTTACCAGAGTAAGAAGCGGCCAAGCTTGGCAAACAACTCACACATAAATTAGAATGGTCTCCGAAGCAATTAGTCACATTGTTAAATTTAAACTCGGGGTTTCCGTTGTGTCATTCGTTTGCGTCTAAGCTTTTGTTTGAGAGAAACTCATTTTAACAACCTCAAAAAAGAAAGCTTAGTTAACTAGGCTACAATGTTATTGGTATTGGAAAACCGTGGAAAAACCCACGGGTCTTCCGTCGGTAATATACACGGTATTTGTGTGTCCGTTGCACAACACTATTCTTGCGGACAGACAGACAAAATACGGCCATTATTATAGTGAAAATTACACTGTATATTAAATTAGAATCCCACTCGAACATGAACAGATGGTACCCTTTCAATTTTATTGCTTATATTAAAGTTTCTGAAGTTTCAAATGTTCCTACGCTCCATCAAGTTTATAAAAAAAACCGATAAAAATAAACTTTATTTAGGTCACCCGCAGAATAATCTTTGGATACAGTGTCATTGCTTTTATATATTTATATGGCTGGCAATTTCAATTAATTTCGAGAATTCAAGGCGAAAATAATAAATATTCAGGATGGCCAGAGTTATCATTTCTGGGTTAGTTGCACAAACAAATTAAAAATAAATATAGTCTGGGCACTAGCGAAGCGCTTTGCAGGGATAAATTTTCAGCTTGTTTTCTTTTGTCTCGATAGCCTAAATAAATTTAATGGTCAGTTTTTCATAGCTATTCTGGTTAGTGCTGCGACTAGACAATCTCTCAAAAAAACGCGCTACGCAAAATTTCAGTCGAAAGTTAGATTATACGTAGCGTATACACATGTTTGAGGAAAAGAAATTTTAAATTTCAGCAATCTATAATATAACACAATAGTGCATAGACTGGCTAAATTTATATTTTTTACCGTTATTTATTTATTCAAACATCATATTGGTGATTTTCTTGTTTTTTTCAAAGGTTTTGTTGGCAAGTGCAAACTTTTGTAATTTTTGAGATGATGTATACCATGTGTTTCCAAATTCTGAGAAAAGTCTATTCATCTTCAGTTTAGATATCGTTGCGGAACATCTTAATGAATAAAGTGGGTATGGAAAAGAACTCTTACACACGTACTCTTTTGTTCTATGCTTCACGATACATACATGATGATGATATGAAAGCGTTGTTTAACAGCCATCCAAGCAATACTATCGATGCAGCATAATTGCAAAAAGTTGCTAAAAAATCATCCCACAAAAAGAATGATTTTCAAAGCATTTTATCCACACATCCTCTGTTCCACCGACCACAAAATGGCCGACTAATGGAAAAAATCACACAGAAGCGCAAAATGCCATGGTCGATCATGCAAAGCCATAATAAATATCATTACATTATTTTTAAAGGTGGGAGGTTCTTTGACAGTACCATTAAACAAAAAAGAAGCTGTGGTACAGGACTTCAATTTTTGCACACGGAAATGCTGCATATGCCAGTTTGGTTGAATATCATCTTTAGCGTTATTACAGATGTAGGCATTGCGGACAATGACAAAGATGATGTTGCTAACGATCTTGGTATTTCAGTTGCTTGAAGTTTAAGAAGCCATAACATTTGTTTTTATAAAAAATTTTACACTGTATTCATGTCAATTTGGGTTTGGACGTATAGGTTTTTTTTGCGTTGTTTGTTTTGTTCTTGTATGAATAGTGAGAGTAGAGTCAAATTTTGAAAACGTTTCTTCCGACAAAACATGTAGTGACTTTATTTTTAATTATATTCTTACGCATATAAAACTATACTATGAACTATATCATAAAAATTAGTGATTTTCATTATTTACGTCAGGTTCATTGGTTTTGAAAAGCACGTAAAGCACGTTAGCACGGACGCACGCGGAGCACGTAATTTAGCAGACTCCTATCATTATTAGTGCACTTTGACAAAAAGAAATAAAAATTAGCTAGAAAGACATAAGTTGAGGCGTAGCAATAAGGTTAAGTTGGTGTTCAAACTGCACTGCTTGATGTTTCTTGAAGTTAAGTGATATTAGAAATGAGTTTTTATGATCCTATTTTTAGCATTAAGGCACTCGCCCACCTATATACCGAATTACTGCGCGAATAAAGCTAAAATAAGATATATAAGAAAAACTACATTGAGACAGACACACCCAGTTTTAAAAATTAGTCCAGCCTTGTTTAGTTAAATAAAGTTTCTAGCAAACACAAAAAAAAAACTTTTTAACGAATTGTTTTTTAATATTATAGGGTTTATTTAAATGAGCTACATTATTTTTGCTGTGCTAGTAGCTATATAAATCTTGCATGACATGCTAGCAATTATTCTCTGATCAGGTCTGTGATATTTTTAAGACAATAGTAAAAACCTGTAATGTAACTAGTTACCAAAATAAGGTTTCTTTCTCTTTTGACTGCTAACTTCTTGAGATGAGCTTGAAGCAATTAATAAAAACAAGTTTAGGTCTCGGGCTTTGATAATATACACACTTATACATACACTGTCGATACTGAGTGTCCTTTCTTAAAGTAATTGTAAAATCAATATATCGCCCCACTTTAAAAAGTGATTAATTCTCTGCGTGCTGCATGTTTTTCCTAGCAAATGTCTTACGCTCTGCGGGGGATTTAAAAATTTGTCCCTACAAGCGCTTTGCTAGTGCCCGGTATGAAACTCCGTAATGAAGTTTAAAAATTCAACAAAGAAATTAGAGATTCATGAATATTGGAAATATAACGAACTTTCTGGTATTTTACTTGGTCAAGAAAATTTTGTCTACCCTAATTTTGTCACCTTCTCAAAATTTCCGCACTTTCGATCGACAAAGAATTTAGACGTTATTTGTCATCGTTTTAGAAAATAGTTAATGACGTTAACAAGTGAAAGCGAATGAATTTTGGAACATTTACCAATACCCAGAAACTGACCTTAAAATTATGCACGAAAAAAAAAAACGAACAAAGAAATTATTGGCGTCTCTATAAAATTTTCTTGAAACATTTCTCAGCCTAATTTTCATGCATAAATCTACACAAAATGTGGGCTCATAAAGAATGCACAGGATAGACTGTAAACACATCACTAGAGGGGTTAAAAACATTATTCGAAATAAGAAAAGTACTTACATAATAACTCACAACAACTTATCTGACCACGCGAGACTGCTACACAAAGCGCGTCTTTGCCAGAATGAAAACATGCTCGACAATTAACACCAGTTTTTAATAATTTTTCCACCAAAATAGCATTACCATGATAACATGCAATCAATAACGCTGACAATGCTTTGTTATGATCGTATCTAATTTCGTAGCGACACGATGCTAGAATTTCTTTATGTAATGCTAAAAAAAAGTAATAAAATACGAAAATTAAGAACGACTAGAGGAATTTCACAGCTCTTCACCGGTCCTACACATCAGCTAAAGCGAACTCTCGCAGCTTTTCAACGACGAAACATTCGACAGGAGATGCTGTTTTGAAAACTGCCATCGTGCAAAAATTTATGAACAGAATATTGTAGTTATTAAAAACACTGACTGCTTTAGAGCAGCATTCCGGAAATGCATTGGAGAAATCTCTGTAGCTTAACATTTTCAAAAATCAAGAATTTAAAGATTAGCTATCAAGAAACTGTTAAAATGCGTTTTGCTATCCATAATCGCGTGAAAAATTAAAAACTCCTGAAGGTTGCTTAGCGGTAAAGTTTGGTACTCAACAGGTGTCTAGTCGAGTTTAGCATAATGTAAACCATACCTTCCCAATCACCGTCACGTGACGCCTGGATTAAATTTTTATTGGTTTTCCACCCACGTGCTTTGATATGCGCATCAGACAGAATATGAAAATAACTGAGAGGTTTACTGTCTAACAATGGACACTCATCAAGATAAAACAACTCCAGTAGATGACTAAAAAAATGCGGTTAGATCGTATGAGCTGCAAAATATTTTCAGTAAAAAACCTACCCCCATCAGTGGTTCTTAGGTGGCAAAATGTGTCGCGTCACCAAAATTTGAAGGGTACTCTACTTTTAGACGACAAATGATTTTACCAGCTAACCAAACTACTTACCCAAATTATTTGGCTCAAAATTTTTTTCACAAAGGATTTAACTGATGCATTTTACGAAGTCGGAACTATACACAACCCTACCTCGGAATGCCAACTAGATCTTCAATTCTTTCTTTAAGTTTGGAAACAGTAAGATTTTTATTAACATTTGTCACGACTACATTCTCTTTTGTTGTTTCAATGTAAACATATAGTTTCATCTTCTTTCCACGTGTTGTAACATCGCTTTTCTACATCCACGAATCTATTTGCAGGTGTTTTAGCAAAAGACATGCAGCCTTACTTTTCAACAATGACGCCATATTATAATAACGCATATTTGACGTCATATCTAACTTTAAAATAACAAAAAGTAACCCTGAAGTAAGTTTTCTTTTTGGAATGTGAACAAGCCTTTAACGAGTAAGGCACTGAACAAATGGACTACAAGTATCGATAAAGAAATATATATCTCATTTGTATATACCCTATATGCACCTTCGAAATAAAATATCTAAGTTTTAAATCTCTAAATAACAAAACTAACAAAAACAAAAGAGTCCTTTCTTGAAACAAAAAAGTTTTGAATCGGCAAATGATGACGTCATTTTAGTTTAAGTCAAAAAATCGGGTTGATATAATTAGATATTCGGAACATCCTAGCACAAATCATGTTCTCACTATTCTTTATCAGCCATTCGCATTTTGTGAATTCTTGAATGTCCTCTACAAAAAATGAGGAAACTCATAATTAACCATACATTTTATCATCAGAAAAATCTGTTAAGAGACAAAATTGTTGTAAGAAAAGAAAAATTTAAGTCCCACAAAAATTTAGTTAGATTTTGTCTAAGGTGCACCTTATACTTATTTCTTAGGTAAAAGTAACAAAGCTCTTCTCTTCACCTGATTTTTAAACAGATTAAAAACACAACAACATTGGGTTTGTAAATTCTTTCAAATCACACTTGTTTTTCATAAATTAAAACTGTTCAAACGTTTGATTAAACATCACTCACTCTTCATCTTTGTACACACGCAAGTAATGTTCGACAAAATCCGATCTACCCAGGGCTTGCACAAACTCTTCATCATGGGTGATAATTAGTAATTGAAAATTCTTCTGTTGCATACGAACTTCTATAATACTATAGAAAACGAAAACATTTTTGAAGTCATCTTGAAGCAAAAAATACAGGAGAAACTAAGGAGAAAACAACATACTCTCGAAGTGAGCTTGCTAAACTCGTGATGTTCGCCTCATCTAAGTTCGTAGTAGGTTCGTCCAGCGCTAAGATCCCACAGTTGAGACAAAATGTTTCAGCAAGTGCCAAACGAATGATTATAGATGCTAGCACCTTAAATTATTGTAAATAATTCACACAAATGGTATCTATCACGACACAATAGCAAAGTTGTACATTAAATGCCAGGGATAGTTGTTATACGTACCAAATTAGCAACAAAACACAAAAACAAAAAGATTAGGAGCAACAATGCAAAACTGTGATTTGGTAGATAACATACGAATTTTTTGCAATCGGCCTACGGTTTTAAATTGAACAAGAAGCCATGGGGGCTCTAAGAATTTCCGCGCGCTACCAAAATATTTGATGAAAACCTGCTAATTCGTTGTGTTATTGTGCCAAACATTCGAAGGGGTTTGGTGCATGAACCTCTGAAGATAAAGCACACCAGTGACATTATATCTTACAACAAACGCAAACAAAACGAATCGTGTCATAATAAACTCACATTTTAAAAGAAATTGCTAACAAAAAATACAGCCTATCATTCATGGTTAAAAGTCTTGCGATTGAAACGTTTATGGTCTTAAACGGCATTAGTTGACAAAAAATCAAAATTTTGATGTGACCATCATTTTCAACATACTTTTTTATTAACTGTGTCAATTTTTGTCGAAAATAAAGCAGTTTTAATTTTTGGATAAATTTTGACCTGAAATGACATTTAGGTGACAAAAAATCAAACTTTTGTACCATCATCATTTTCAGCATACTTTATTTGTTAACTGTGCCAGATTTAGCCGAAAATGAAGTGGTTTTAATATTTGGACCAATTTTGGCCTAAAATGGCATTTAGGTGACAAAAATCAAAATTTTGATGTCACCATTATGTTCAGCATACTTTTTTTGTTAACTTTTCCAATTTTTGTTGAAAATGAAGTAGTTTTAATTTTTGGACCAATTTTGGCCTAAAATGACATTTAAGGTGGCAAAAAACAAAAATTTTGATGTCACCATCATGTTCACCATACTTTTTTTGTTAATTGTGCCAATTTTTGTCGAAAATAAAGCAGTTTTAATTTTTGGATAAATTTTGACCTGAAATGACATTTAGGTGACAAAAAATCAAACTTTTGTACCATCATCATTTTCAGCATACTTTATTTGTTAACTGTGCCAGATTTAGCCGAAAATGAAGTGGTTTTAATTTTTGGACCAATTTTGGCCTAAAATGGCATTTAGGTGACAAAAATCAAAATTTTGATGTCACCATTATGTTCAGCATACTTTTTTTGTTAACTTTGCCAATTTTTGTTGAAAATGAAGTAGTTTTAATTTTTGGACCAATTTTGGCCTAAAATGACATTTAGGTAACAAGAAATCAAAAATTTTGATGTCACCATCATGTTCAGCATACTTTATTTGTTTACTGTGCCAAATTTTGTTAAAAATAAAGTAGTTTTAATTTTTGGACCAATTTTGGCCTGAAATGACATTTAGGTAAGAAGAAATCAAAATTTTGATGTCACCATCATGTTCAGCATACTTTATTTGTTAACTGTTCCAAATTTTGTTAAAAATAAAGTAGTTCTAATTTTTGGACCAATTTTGGCCTAAAATGACATTTAGGTGGCAAAAATCAAAATTATTATGTCACCATTATGTTCAGCATACTTCTTTTGTTAACTGTGCCAAATTTTGTCGAAAAACAAATACTAATTTTGGCCTGAAACGTCATGTAGATGACTTTCCAGTACTTTGGGAGCTTGGGTACGAAGTTTACATCTGTGACGAACCAACGTGAAATCCCAGGGTCGATTTTTTCTCAAAAAATGCTCCGAAAGAAAAAAACGACGGTTTTAAAGAATTTCCTACGCCTTCGGGCGCGGAAATTCAACAATACATCAATATAATGCGGACTTACTTTCTGACCAGCACTACATCTACTTCTCATATCGAGACTTGTTCCAGATTTTATCATGCACACCTAAAAATTATGCCCAACCTTATTACGACTGACATAAAAGCACTGGCCAATTTTACTATGGTTGACATAAGAAGTGGTGAATGGTACTGTGATTTGCCGTAAAGCAATGGTCAATTTTACTATGATTTACATAAAAAGTGGTTAATGATACTGTGATTTGCTTACTCGATAATTGTATGATCTTCTTGCTTTCGAAGCTCCACTTCCATCATCATCACCCTCAGCTACGATCTCAATGTTGTCGATATCTACAGAAAAATACAGATGTTACTTATGTTGACACCATCTACAAAATACAGATGACGCTTATACCGACAAATTAGCAAGCGAGAAAATAAAAAATAACACTAAAAAAACGACAACAAAAAACAACAGAGAGAAACGGAATATCTAAACAAAAAGAAGAATATATGAAAGAAATTTCTTACCGTTTCCTCTGTACGTTTTTAACCAATATTCTCGAATAATTTTATTTATTTCTTCTAATTTTAAACCATGATATTTCATGATAGCTTTATCCAAAGCTTTATAATACTTATCTAAGTCTTGATTAGCCAGTTCTGTAGTTCGCATTTGAATCATCATATCGCAATGTTTTGTTTCAGCGTTCGAATATAAACTGCTATCTAAAAATATTAATTTTAGTCTGCTTCACAACTTGTTACAGTTGTACCAGTTATTGTGGAGGGAGAAACAAGTATAATAAATAACAAGTATAAGACCAGATTTTATCCTTAAATCGCGATTTTTATGAATTAGAAAAGGTCGTTTTCACTTGATTGCATTTTCAAAATGCTCACGAGTTTATTTGTAAACGCGTGTGTACTTTGAAGACACCTCTAATTTTGACACACTGTCGGACAGAACTTCGCCAGCCTTTTAATAATAGTTCTGAAATTTTGACAAAGTTTGTTTGTCGAAATTTCTCGCGAAAGACGATTTAGTTGCAATATTCCCACGGAGTAATGCAACTTAAATCAAAAAACATGTTACTGTCCAGGACTCTGTCCCCCTCCAACTCTGTGGCGTCACTTTATTGGTCATTTTAAAAGGTAAAATATCGAGAATCATGACATTAGCTACTGAACAATCTGATTTTGATTTTTACCCATAATCAACGTCACATTGGGGAAAGAATTTCACGAAAAGTCTGTACATCTATACCATGTTACATATGCATGATATTTTGTTAGTGAAAACAAAAAGCAACTTACTCAACTCTCTTTTACAACGTGATACTTCATCTTCAAATCCTTTTAACTGACCCTCCAGTGTCGCTTTATCTTTTCGGCCATCATTCAAAATACGTTGATATTTTGACTGTTCGTCCCTTACATTCTGGTAGTCACCATACTCACTTAACTGCTCTCTCAGTTTCTGAATGTTGTCATCAAGTTTTTGTATTTCTTTATTTGTTTTAATTAATTGGATATTATCATCAAGTTCCCTCTTTCTTAATTCCTGTTTGGCGAGTTCTTCTTGAATGGAGCATATCTCCTCCTTTTTTCTTTCCCATTCGCTTCTTTTTATTTTTAATCTCCGCTCAGTTGTTTGGATTTGCTCATTATTGTCATCCACCGCTGTGTCTTTTCCTGAGTCGATAAATCTAGACACAAGGATAATGAAAAAAAAAAAAAGGAAATCAGAAAAATTAAATCCTGTATATCGAAAAAAAATGAAAAAATTTCAAAAACGACCTAAATGGTAAAAGAGGGGAGTTGGAGAAATACATATGGACAAATATGTACAAAAATAAAATCAATGACAATTAAACAGTTGAACTAATACTTACCAATAATAGTCACAAAAAATATAGCTAAGTGAAAGTCATCAAAAATATAGCTAGGTGACAGTCTTTAAAAGTATAGCTAGGTGACAGTCTTCAAAAGTATAGCTAGGTGACAGTCTTCAAAAGTATAGCTAGGTGACAGTCTTCAAAAGTATAGCTAGGTGACAGTCTTTAAAAATATAGCTAGGTGACAGTCTTCAAAAGTATAGCTGGGTGACAGTCTTTAAAAGTATAGTCTGGTGACAGTCTTTAAAAGTATAGTCTGGTGACAGTCTTTAAAAGTATAGCTAGGTGACAGTCTTTAAAAGTATAGCTAGGTGACAGTCTTTAAAAGTATAGCTAGGTGACAGTCTTCAAAAGTATAGTCTGGTGACAGTCTTTAAAAGTATAGTCTGGTGACAGTCTTTAAAAGTATAGTCTGGTGACAGTCTTTAAAAGTATAGCTAGGTGACAGTCTTCAAAAGTATAGTCTGGTGACAGTCTTTAAAAGTATAGTCTGGTGACAGTCTTTAAAAATATAGCTAGGTGACAGTCTTTAAAAGTATAGCTAGGTGACAGTCTTCAAAAGTATAGTCTGGTGACAGTCTTTAAAAATATAGCTAGGTGACAGTCTTTAAAAATATAGCTAGGTGACAGTCTTCAAAAGTATAGCTAGGTGACAGTCTTTAAAAGTATAGCTAGGTGACAGTCTTCAAAAGTATAGTCTGGTGACAGTCTTTAAAAATATAGCTAGGTGACAGTCTTCAAAAGTATAGCTAGGTGACAGTCTTTAAAAGTATAGCTAGGTGACAGTCTTCAAAAGTATAGTCTGGTGACAGTCTTTAAAAGTATAGTCTGGTGACAGTCTTTAAAAATATAGCTAGGTGACAGTCTTCAAAAGTATAGCTAGGTGACAGTCTTTAAAAGTATAGCTAGGTGACAGTCTTCAAAAGTATAGTCTGGTGACAGTCTTTAAAAGTATAGTCTGGTGACAGTCTTTAAAAGTATAGTCTGGTGACAGTCTTTAAAAGTATAGCTAGGTGACAGTCTTTAAAAGTATAGTCTGGTGACAGTCTTTAAAAGTATAGTCTGGTGACAGTCATCAAAAATATAGCTAGGTGACAGTCTTTAAAAGTATAGTCTGGTGACAGTCTTTAAAAGTATAGCTAGGTGACAGTCATCAGAACTATAGCTAAGTGGCAGTCATTAAAACTATAGCTACAATCCCGGTCAAAAATAATGGCAGTAAACCCTTTTTTCATGTGTAGCAAGAGCTTGATAAGTACAAAGCCCCCTTTCCCCCAGTATCAATGTTCAAAAGTTGTGCTAACGCGTTTCCAAACATTGATATTGGGGGAGAGGTGGTAAGAAAGGATTATACTGCACTTTTTGTAGCTTACTGCCAATATATTTTGACCGGGATTGTAGGTGACAGTCATCAAAAGTATAGCTAGGTGACAGTCATCAGAACTATAGCTAAGTGGCAGTCATTAAAACTATAGCTAGGTGACAGTCATCAAAAGCTTAGCTAGGTGACAGTCATCAGAACTATAGCTAAGTGGCAGTCATTAAAACTATAGCTAGGTGACAGTCATCAAAAGCTTAGCTAGGTGACAGTCATCAGAACTATAGCTAAGTGGCAGTCATTAAAACTATAGCTAGGTGAAAGTCATAAAAAGTATAGCTAGGTGACAGTCATCAAAAGCTTAGCTAGGTGACAGTCATCAGAACTATAGCTGGGTGACAGTCATCAGAACTATAGCTGGGTGACAGTCTTCAAAAGTATAGTCTGGTGACAGTCATAAAAAGTATAGCTAGGTGACAGTCATAAAAAGTATAGCTAGGTGACAGTCATCAAAAGTATACCGAGCTGACAACAGATGATGCTACACACTTACCTATTGATTAGTTTAGTAAGCTCCAAAACTTTATTCCCATCGTTCCGAATTTTTTCCAACTTGTTTCTTGTCTCATTTTCATTTTTTTCTTTGTTTAAAATGACTTCATTTTTCTTTTCATGTTCTCTTTGAACGCTGTCTTTAAGAGGATGTATTTGACCAGCTGCTTCTTTTATTTCTCGTTCATACATTTGTATAGCAGATGATATTTCTGCTTTCTGAGTTTGTAGTTGAAGTCTTTGTTGAAGTTCTGACTGCAATCTAAGCTGTAACAAAAGCAGATATGTCTTATCACATGTTAGCGAGTTGTCGAAAACTTAATCAGGGTTGCCACTCTTTTTATAGAGAAAATTTGAGGAGATTTTCAAAAGAAAATATTAAATGGTAAATGGTAAATAATATAACCAGAAGCTCAAACATTAATAAAAAAGAAACAGAGTCGAAAAAGTTTCTTTTAAAAATTGATATTTTGACCTTACATTCCAAAGGCCGAACCGATATTTTTGAGAATATTAAATGATTGAAGGTAATGCTATGGGTGAAGAACAGATTATTGATGTACCCGTGTATTATTACTATGGATTTCAAAAATAAAAAGATGCGGCGGGTTGTAAAACTAAAATTGAGGAGATTTTAGGAAAATGTACTTAATAAATCTATTTTTGGCAATCCTCTGCTGGCAAAGTCTAAGCAACACATTTCGTTTCTTACCAGAACCTACCACTCCAACAAGTTCAAAAATGACTTATCAAACTCGCAATGGTGTGTCAATAATAGATGAGCATGTCGGATATGTTCATATTTACAAGGTTAGCAAGGTATCTAATGAAAAAAATTATCTAACGTGGCAATGCTATTATGAGCTTAGGGGAATGTAACCAGGTGACAATTTAAGTTCTTACGAAATCTTGTCATTATGTCGATGACAAGATGGCACAATGACTTACTTTCTGAGATGTCAATTCATTAACTTCTTTATCATGAAAAGATAGTTGCTTTTCATATCTCATTAGCTGATCTTTTTTATGTTCGATTTTTCGGCCCAAATTATCAACTTGACTTTGTTTTTCCTGCACTTCTTCACGTAGTGATTGCATTGTTTTACCGGGCGTAACACCAGATAATTTACTACTTTCGAGATTTAGCTGGCGGTCTAATTCTATAATAAAAACATTAACTGAAGTCGCTGGGTTTTATTAAAATTAGCTAGTTATTATACAACTGGGAACAGTAAATCGTCGCAAGAGCCGTATGGGACTTGAATAATCCAAAATCGAAATATTTAATATAATTTTTTTTAATGATGATTAATGAGACAGAAAAGCTTTTTGCACTGAAAAATTAAGTAAAAATTGCACTCGTTCCTCAGTAGAAAATAAAAGTATAGCATATATATCGCGTAGATTAGCCAATCAAACTGCAAGAAAAACTTTTACCATGTAATATAAATATGTGAAAGGGACCATAAAAAATTTAAAAATGTCCATTATTTTTTGCGGTACTGTGCTATAGTACCGCGAAAAATATTGGACACTACTTATTGGGAATTTAATTAGAAATTCCTTAGCTACCACCTATGCAAAAAACTTTATGGAGTAAAAGAAACAATGACGCACAGAAATTTAGAAAATAATGGCATCGCAAAAAAAAAAAACAAAAAAAAAACGAAGTTTCTAAAGTAGAAAAGGCATGAACATAAAAATTTGAAAAGCATAAAAAATGTATTTCAGCTGAAAATTTTCATGTACTGATGAAGGTGTAAACAACGAAGCTTCTGCGAAAGTACGCGCTTATTTTATAGGAATAGATTATATGTTTACAAACTTGCACCTTGTATTTCGAAAAGATAGTCATCCATTTTAGACACATCAGCCTCCATTGCTCGTGCATTTCTTTCCGAAGATTCAGCCAATGTTTTCGTTGACTCAACCTAAATAATGTAAGTGGAATTTGTCACTATAATCCACCCTCTATAAACGCCCCTGTAAAAACAATAAACTTTGTAATATATGCCTCTCTTTGACAGGGAAGTTTGTTGAAGCAGTAAGTGATTGCAGTCAATAACGTAAATAAGGCAAAATCAAGATTATAATAAGAGAAGTAAACATTAAAAGTGTTTATCTAGAACAAATGTGTTAGGTATTTAAGAGTTTACCGTGAACATCAGCCTTTTTTTAAAAATTATTTTGTTTTTTGACGATTTAATGGACATTTTTTAACGCATCTTTAACTTTAATATGTTGAAAACCATTGTTTTGCTTGTTTCTGACTCAAGCTTACCAATATTGTTACTATTTTCTGATATTTTATATACATGGTTGCGGAATACATCAGCGCACAAAATTTAAGATTTTAGAATTTGGCAAAACTGGAAATTTAAATAAGCGAAAATCAGCTAACTTTAGTTTTCCCAGACATCTCACGTAGGAACTCTGCAGATCAGAACTGTCGCAAACAAGGTTAACAAGCAAGATATGAGCAAAGCAATATCACTGATAATGGTTTCTCACTAGCACACGATATACGAAAGCATGCAAATAAAAATAAAAGACGATGTAAACAAACAAATAAACAAAAAATGTCATGGCTTGTCATTGAAACACGATACATGAAAGCATACAAATAAAAAAAGAGACAGTGCTATAATCATACAAGGATAAAACAAAGCAATGGCATGGTTACGCATTAGATCAGTATAGAGCAAAGCGTACAAACGCAAAAAAACTTACCTCCTTCAGATCATGTCTCTCGCTTTCAATTTCTTTTGTTAACTCACAAACTCTTTCTTTAAGAAGAGGAATCTCATTCAAAAGCGTGTCAACCTAAAATTTATTACACAACAATTCTGTCAACAAAATTTTACTGTTTCGATTCAAAAGCTTAACTTTATTCTCAGACAGGAACGGAAAATTTCAAAACAAATAATATTTAACAGAATAATATATCTTTGTCAAAACCGCAGGAAATTCATTTTGTGTTTTTGTTTTGTTCCGGTATAGTTTAAAAAGATTTATTATTAAAATAATGGAGAAAAAGGCAAATGCCAAAAACTTACAACAGATTTCACAGGAGCTAAGTTCATTAATTTTGAATTTAATTTTTTCTCTTCATCCAACGCCATCCGATTTTCATCTCTTTTCTCGGGAACATTATTCAATTTGTTGCTTAACTAAAAAAGAACAGGAATGTAGCTGCAAGAAATTAAACACCATCTACAAGTTTTTTTCGAAGGCAGCTCTTGGTTTGATGATTTTTGCAAGAAAAGTGTTTGCTTTAGTATAACATTAACACATTTATTCCCATTGTTTATATGTTTCAAATTGTCCTTTTGCGAACCACTGTTTGTTAAAGGAGAGGCGAGCTGCGCTGCGGCACGGTTGCTAAATAAAAGTTCATGATAAGTGTTGATTTTAAAGACCAGACTGCTCCATAAAAAAGTCCCACTATAAATCAAATTTGTTTACGTCTTTGTGAGTGCTGAGTGCTGGATTATTTATAATTTAGTATTACTACACATTTGCCAAACGGGTGGCTAAATTAAAAAACACTGGGGTATATTTCTTTTTATTGAGATGGTCACGGGTCAATGTACACAAAGTAATTAGAATAATTTAAGATTAAAGTAGCAAAAATGTTTAACAAGTGAAGAACATTAAAAAAATGCGAGTAGAGATAAAGAAATTAAAGATTTAAGGAATAAAGATGAAGCCGCCATATTCGTTCTATTTGTTATTGAATGTTTCCGGTCCGTATATTTATTCAAATTTGACACCATCTCATCGTAACAAACTTTATCGTTCGAAGTGGTTAATATGGTGTAGTAAGGAATTTAAACATGAAAAAAATATTGTTTGGTCATGACATATATTTCTTGAGTTCAAAGAAGTTTAAAGGAAGGTTATGAAATGCTGTTACTACTATTGTACGTAAAATATTCTCAGTTATCCCAAGTCAAAAATCTTATTTTTGTGACTTACTGGTAAGTACATCCAAAACCTACTTATTTTCACCCAATACAGCCATGAAAATTCTGTAAAAACGTCGCCGGGAAGATATATGGATACTTGTTGTAAAATATAGTAATTTATTTGTTATCATAGTAGCTATCTTAGTAGATTTTAGGATCTAGAAATCAATAAATATTTTTCTTTCGCTTAAAATTTATTTTCTGGCTGCCACAAAATAATTTTTTGTTCGCCCCTCCTTTAAAGTAACATCTTTTAATTTTAGTTTGATTCGCAAAAATAAACTTCTTAGGAAAAACACAAATTTAATGTTAGGGCATATTTTCTGCTTTATATATAAAGAAAGAAGTCCTATAGAAAGAACTGATAAACTTATGTGTATTATTCACAAACGCAACATACGAAGCAAACTCCATAACCACAACGCTACGCACCACTTTTTAAATAACTGGTGCAACTACAGTTGCTACCAATTTAATGGCCTACCTCTTCGACAAGTTCTCGAACATTTTTTTGCGATACAAACTTCCTATGACATAGTGGACATCCCTTGTCTTTAACGTCATCATTCTGAAGCTGTTGTATGTATTTCTGATAAATTCTTTCAAATGCACCAATTTCAACAAGAGCACTAAATCAACCGATTTTAAAGTGAAAACACTAATCTAACCCAATAGAAGACGTAATTATTTTTTCTAAATGCTGTAGAAAGCATACTGCCATTTTTGGCACGAAATTTCAAAGTAAACAGTAAAATGAGATGTTTAGTCAGTTTTAATAAAAGTTGAAGGACAAGTATATGTTGCACAAATGTTATATGGAAGTTTTAACTAACAACTTAAATAACGAAGACTATAGCAACACATGCAGGTCTCCCACAGCCAACTGGCTAAAATAAAATGGCGAAATGATTGAAATGGTATTGACGAGTTCAAAAAGCGTTTTTGAGGTCGATTAATTGTAATAACCTATAACCTACACAAATTATTAAAGCAGTCATCCTTTTATTTTTATATACTGAATCAATTGAACTGGAGTGCCAGGATTATCTTATATTCAATTAACCGATCGATTTGGTCCAATTATGTTTGCAACTAAAATGTTTTGATGAAGATTGGGTCAGTTGATATCTGGCTCATTTAAACAATCATCATTATTTTACTTAAATCTGACACAATGGTGCAACATCAATCAAAAAACCTGTCCACACCGTCCCCCACCCCCCTCCCAAAAAAAAAAAATTCAATGTCAGTAACTTTAAAAATTTCAATATTTTAATTTGCCTGTACTCTCACAGTCCAACGATAAGGTAAAATAGAGAACCTTTGGAAATCAACAATAAATAAACGTTTTGACTAGCAACAAGAAGCGAGAAAGGTATATAACTAAACTAGTTGCAGGGATATGATTATGAACACATGGACAAAGTCAACTTATCAGATGAATGACAGTGTAAATTGTGACATAACTAGAACTTTAACGCCCGATAAATATTCTCATGTATTTAGTTGATTGGTATATCTACGTTTCAAAAATAAATAAATAAATAAAAATCTCTCACTTGCTATATTTCTCTACCCTTTTTTGAACCAATTCTCGAAATTCATTGTAATCATTCTCAGCACACGTTTGGTCAATTTTCAATTTTGATTTTGACATTTCTTGTTCTTTCTTTCTGATTTCTTCTCTACAAATAAGAATAAGAAGAAAAAAACATGACATAAATTTTGCAATCCAAATCAAGCGACATCACTATACTGCATTTTCAGGTCAAATTCATTTTAATTGGTCCGTAAAAAATATCATTACATTGGCAATATGACCGTATATTAAATAAAAAATTAATGTCACGTTGTCTAACTATTAAATAGGGGACTATTTGTATAAAAACAAATATAGCTACTCTGAAAACAGCAAAAAATTGGAAAGTGACAAAGAAACTGTTAAACACATGAAATTTAGAAAAGAAACTTATATTCGCTTTTTCTGCGAGTATTTATCACTAGTATTTCCATTGCATTTTCACTATGATAGCTCAGTTTTTGTTTCACAAGGCCGCTACTTGTACGGAGTTTTCGTAAATGATTTTTCTTTCTGTCACAAAGATTTGGGTGCCTATTAGAAATTTGACTGAAATTTCTAATTAAATTTAGCATTATTAAGGTAAGATCAAAAAAGTAGAGTACTTTTGCTGCTTAACATAAAAATAAATAAATAAATAAATAAATATCAAATAACAAAAATCAGAGTTGTATAAGTGACAACTACAACGTTCAGTAAAAGAGACGTACTGTAGCATCTTCTTCTTGGTATCTTTTCCAGTGATCGATTGATTAATCTTGTCGCACCGCTGTGATGCTTGCCTAAACTCAGACTGTTTTGACCGCGCAAATTCTTTCAACTTTTGTTTTAATTCTGATGTAGGTGGGCGAGACACAAATATTGTCTCTAGAGCCTCATCGTGTTTTCGCAATCTAGAACAAGTGATAGAACTCTGGTCAAGTTGAAAAATATACAGGAAAACAAATAACTTATAATTTCATACTTACATTCCTTGTATTGTATCTTCTTTGTCTGCTTTGTTACTGTTAAGCATGTCTACTTTGGTTTGTGCTTCAGATTGCTGGATCATCATGTCTTCTTCTTCACGCAACTGATTCAAAATGGCGTCTTCCTTCTTTTTGCTGCTCATTAAATCATTGATTTCGTCTTTAACTTGCGAGGAATTAAATTCATTTTTAAAGTCTTCCAACTTTGCTTTTACCTTCTGGAGCATCTGTTCAATATTTTGCAATCTATTTTCAGATGTAGCCAGTGAGTTGAGCGAGTTATTTATATTGGACAGTTTTGTTGTGTTTGATTCCTACAATATGAATGTTTTTGAATTAAAAAAGAACCAATATTTAAATACCGAAACCATATCAAACTTACAATTAATTTCTGTTTCTGTTCAATTATCCCTTCGTGTCTATGCAGCGATTTTTCCAGTTGTCTGATTTTCGTTTCAACTTCGTTTAATTCATTCTTAAACAGTTCCTGAGTTGACAGAAGAATGACTTTAGGTAAATTTAAAACAAACTAAAACCCTGGTGCAAACCACAGTACTGGTTGGCTGCTACTAAAAGTAATTGCGAATGCTAATTGTATAATTTATTAGGGAGTTAGGATCACAGGTTATTCAAAATCTTAAAATGGTCCAATTTTTGCTTTTTCTTTTTTTCAGGTTAATGCTGAGTACCTAGTCTACGCATCTGCAAAATTAGCATATTTGCAGACTATTGCAGAGTAATGACCAGTTGATGCTTCTTGCCAACATTGAAAAGGCCCAAATTTTTACCTCTGTCTCAGCAATTTTGTTTAAAATTATAGGTATCTGGAATGTGTTTGATGTTGTAAAGAATTAATTACACTTACTCGATTTTCTTTTCCTTCATTCACAGTAACACCATGAATTTCTTTCATTTTTTTTAGAAACCTGTCAGCTTCTTCTACTGAGTATTGACCACTTCCAAATCCTGTAACATTTGAAACAATGGAGTAATTAATGCAATATTTCATATGATGGGATTATGGTAATATTTCACCAAACGGTATTGCTTACACAAATTTATCTTTTCCAAAAAGTACCACCATTAACCAAAAAAATATAATAATAATCATAAAAACTACAGCAAATTATATTTACAACCAAAGAAATAATCCCTGAGTATTCTACGTTTTACATAGGCTGTCTAAGCAGTGCTACTAAAACGAAAGATGTTGTGGAGACCTTTGAATGATTAATACCTTGCATGTCATATTCACTTGAAAATTCTTGAATGTGTTTATCCCTATTTTTGACATGCTTTTGTTGAGTCTAAAAAGATGTGCAGTGCAAATTTATAATCAACGAGTCTTAGCTGATTCTGGAGTCTAAAAAGATGTGCTGTGCAAATTTATAATCAATGTTTCTTGACTGATTGTTGAGTCTAAAAGATGTGCACTACAGATTTATAATCAATGTTTCTTAGCTGATTCTTGAGTGTAAAAAGGTGTGCAAGGCAAAATTATAATCAATATCTCTTAGCTAATGGCAACTAGTGTGGCACTTTTTTTTTTAATATGGCGCAATATTGTTCATGAAGAATATACACGTTCGGGGGAGACTTAGTATGGTCTCTAAATTTTACAAAAGATCAAGTATATACTGAAGAAGAAAACTTACTTCTGCTTCTTGTTGAAGTTTACCACGTTCTTCTACTAAGGTCGATCTAGTTTTAGTCAGCATATCAAGTTCAGTTGCAAGACGCTTGGACGCATTCTCCAACTAAGAGGTATAAAATATAAGTTTATCTAAGCAAGACAATAGGGCAAGATCATAATAGGATCAACAGATAAACTAAGTTTACTAACATTTTTTAATTCTATTTCTCTTTCTTCAAACTCACTTCCATGTTTTGAAGCAACTTCTTTCAATTCTTCATAACTTCCTAAAGACAAATTAAGAGAAACAATCCCTTTAATCACCATCATCGCTGCTGTATGAATATTCTCAACGTCAAATACACTTAAAAACACAGTAGTGTATGATATTAAGGAAAAACATTTTACCTTCAAACTTATTGACAATTTTTCTATCCAATTCTGTAACATTCTTAGACAACTGATCCTTTGTTGACTGATTAGTTCCTAGAGATAATTGCAAGACAAACACTTGTATTGTCGTTCTCCATTACATTAGCAAGATATTGTTACAGAAGAAATAATAAAAGCTTACCAATTTTCATCTCAATATCAACTATATCTTCTGAAATGGAGTACAGTTCTGAGAGTTTTTTCTGGAACAAAAACAAAACCACGATAAATCAGAGAAATGTTCTTTTTTGCATACTAAGTTTACAAATTGTAGTATTCATATAATTAAAAACAATACTTATCGAATAATATAGATATTATTATGTCATGAACAAGCCAGTTTATTCTAGGCTACGTTTCGACAGCTACGGCTGTCATGGAACAGCAAATAATTGTAATCATCTTTGGCTATTTATTAGTTGAGGAGATAATTAGAGGATCGAAATCAACCAATCAGATTACAGCAATAGAATTAATTAACTATTTTACTACTCAATATAATTAATACTTTAATACTTTTTAAATACTCACTTCGTAAGGTTGCAAAGACTTAGTAATTTTCTCGATCTTCTCTTTTGATGCCACAACTTGTGCTTCTGCTTTTCCTAACTCTCGTGTTATCTATTAATAAAAAGTAACGCCACTACAAAGATATTCACATTTCTTCACTGACTTGTAATAAAGCAGTAACATAGAAAGTGACAAGCTCCCAGAGTAACCGGAAGTTTTCCCACAAATTTGCCTTTTTCTGACCAACTAAACAAATGAGTTAGCTAATAACTAAAAAAGATCTTCCTGGTAAATTGTAATAAATTTACAGGATTTAACGATATTACGTTTACCACTGTATTTCTTTAAGTCCGTACAAATAGATTACTAAAAACTTTATAAGTTGTACTGCGTTTTATAAAGGATTATGAAGCAATTTTCTTCCAAAACACTTCCTAATACAGGATCCCAATAACGTGATTAAAAGTGAAAACTTAAACAGAATAAGGTTATGAATTCAATTTAAGGGTAAAAAGGAGAAATTCGTCGTCCGTCATTAATAAATCATGGCTGATACAGTTAAGAAGTTCAAAAAAGTCTAAAAAGATCTAAGAACACAGGTTAAAACTTAGAAGTGGCAATATTGCATTTTCTCTTATGGTGGTACTTTTGCTTTAGCCATGTAATCATATCAGTAGCTAACTATAACATATGTAGACAACAAAAGACATCATTAAACTGTGTCACCTAGACCTTAATAGAAACTAAAAGGAAAAAAAAATATTAGCTAGATAGTAGCAAGATTCTTGTAACTTTATTAGTATGGGCCAAGTCCATAAATTTAATAAACTTTTTTAGCATTTATCTGTAGCTCAAAGCATTTAAAAATGCCTAAATATGTAAATAAATATTTTGCAAAAAAGAAGTAAAAAGCAAAACTTTTATCGACCTTGTGTTTCGAATAAAGCGTTTAAATCAAAATTTAACTGCAGGATATTTATCTTGCCACACCATAAAAATATCTCACGCTTCAACTATGCTGGCGGCAAAAACGATTAAGTTTTTTGTTTGAGTAGTTGCATTATTTGCATGATTTGATATACTTACCTACAAGTTACAACAAAAAAGATTTCATCATTAAATTCTAGCTATTTGAAAAAAATTATAGTAACCTCTTTCGCTTTTTCTTTGTTCTGCGTCAAGTATCCAAGTTCTGTATGATAGCCCTTTACATCTTGACTCTACAGATTAAAAGAAATGATGGGAGCATATGTACGAAATATAAATAACTAAATCTCTAAATATTCTTTTCTTAAGCAAAGTGGTAATGACTTGTTGGCTGTGGTTTCATAGACTCTACAGATACAGGAAGAGCTGATGGAAGCATGCACGAAAATAGTTGGCATTCAAAATTGCCTTCTGCAAGAAACTTATTTTTTAGTAATGATGAATGTAACATCTTGCTTTTTGCTTTGGTTTATCTTTAGCTTAAATTTAAGACCCAAAAGATTTTATGTGTTTTAAAAATGAAAATAGACAGTAAGCTTTCCTATTGTACATTTAAGTGTGTTTTGCGTTAATTATCTCGTCTCTCATCATATTCTTTGCAGATAACTTGATACTAGATCACACTCCAAATGGTTTTCTTCTTAAACTAAGTTGGTTGATATGTTTCTCTCTTTTTTTCTTGACTTGCAAAAGCGCCAATGCCATGAAAGTGTTGAAAATGTCTTCACATTATTCTAATAATTTGTCTAATTTTCACAATTTAAAAACGTGCGAAAGTTCGTAAAGGTGCCTTTATTTACACCAGGTTTAAATACGCTTTATGCTGGAAACTTCAAAGTTATTTAAAACACACCGAAACAACTTTTAAAATTACATTTAAACCTTAATTAAATATAATTTCTTAGCATATCTAAACATTTGTAAGATGTAACGTTAACCTTACCTGCTTTTTTCTCAAATTGCGTACACTTTCCAAAGCTTTAATGTATCTAAAAAAGATTTATGCGTCAAAAACTTTTTTCAAATTATGTTTGTACCACAGTTTAAACATCGCATTTTTTTTAGGTTACAAACAACAACAGTAACGGATTGATATTAAAAAAATCGTTGGTATTTTATTTTGAAAATTTCACCATTTCCGAAATTAATGCAAGATATAAATTTATAAAATACCAGCAATATCTGAGCATTAACGAGCATACAATTATAATTTGTCCTACCTTGTAGCTGCAAATATCGCATCAAATTTTTGTTTTAATATCTTTCCTTCGCTAAGTGGCCTAAAGAACACATGTGTATGCAATTAACCTCATTACAAATCGGATTGATAAGTGATAGCAATTTAAAATTTATTCTTAAAAAGTCAGAAGATTACCAATTCGCCTCTTCTTGATGACAAAATATCACATTTTCAAGAACAGCTTTAGACACACCCAATCTTGATATCATCTGAAATAATAACACTTTCTTTAGGTTGCGGTAGAATACTTTTAATTTTATATTCCAACGACATAAAATGAGACATTACCTCTTTTGTGAAGTCTGTACAGCGACTGCTAATACTTTTTGGCTAAAATTAAATCCAATAAAAGCCTAAAGAACTATTTATCATGACTAAGGCTGCTACGCCTGTAAGGTTCATTTTAACATAAGACAAGAGTGACTAAATACCTTTCATCGCACTTTAGTTTAATTTTAAGTCATTAAGAATAACAGAAAATGATGGTTTAGTGATTTTTTAAAATTCCTAACATTAAAAAGGTACAAAATAAAGCCACAAGTCTTATTTTTTACTGGTTGTTAGAAAAGACAGTCAAATAAATTGTAAAAATAAGGCTAAAACAATTAGGAGGTCGTATTCATCCACAACGAGGGCTTTAGTATAAAGCCCTAATTGGTAAATTTAGAATGTTATATTGTTTAGAACTAAGTTCTAACGAAGGGAAAGATAAAAAGGTTCAAATCAACTTTGATGTTTTTATGCTGGTGTCAACATTTTTGTCATTGGGGAGATAGTCATGAATACTGATAATTTAGAAATCAGGGTCACACCTAACGATTTAGAAACAATTTGTGAAATATAGCTTGGCGCAGTTGTTTTTAACAACGACGGTTTCCTAAGGGTTGATTACAAGAAGCCAGCAAATCTAGTTAAGTCAGCTGACCCACTTTACCGAGATCAGTTTAAATAAAAATAATCTACTTGCAAATACCTCTCCTCCATCAGCAGGTCGCTTCAAGATAACACCATCCAGTGACTTGGTCTCTATTTTTTTATGCTAATTAAAAATAAAGAAATGAAATAGTGTAACATTAAAAAAAAAGACGTGAAAAAGAGTGATAACAATAATAAGAAAATAATTTACAAAGAGGTGGCAAGCCACTGCAATGGTGAACTCAACCTGTTAGGTCTTTGGAAATAAGCTAGAGGTTGTACTCCTCTACAGAAAATGCCTCTAAAAGCACAATTCTCCCTTTTTCAAGGAATTAATTAAAAAATATATAAAAAAAATAAAAAGGACACAACACATTTGAAAAGATGAACAGAACTTTAACCAAGGGCAGGTAGGTTTCGACCCATATTTCTGAACCTAAGTACCCTGGATGTCTAGCTGGGTCACCTCGAAGAGGTCCGCGGACGGTCATCAGCAGAAACTAGACATCCCTATCTTCCTAAAGTAAACTTTGACCACTTTCTGTTTAACTGTGCTATTCTTTGTTTTTAACTCAGGTAATAAGTGGAGTCGTCACTCTCCAAAGACAAGACAATAATAACCGATTACGCCGGGCTGTACCGCAAAATATCGCCCGAGGTCTAAGTGACGACCTAGCTTGCGAGGTCGGTGCAATGACTAAGGACGATATTTTCGGTACAGCACGGGGTAATCGGTTATTATTGTATTTGTTAACCGTCTAAGTTAGAATAAAATAGAAAATAAGAATTTTAGTTTAGTGTTCTCATGATAATATAATTCACTAGCTATTTAGAATTCGAAAGTCCCTATAGAATAAAACTTTGTAAACAAAACATTACGATGTTCGACAGGTACAGAATAATGTGTAAAGTTGAATGCGCAGCTAAAATATAGTTACAACGAATATTGAAGTAATTTTTTAACTAGCTAGCGAGGCAAGAAGAGCATGGGCTTCAACGAGTTTTATATTGACTCGGTAACCACAAACGAACCTGAAAATGACAGGAGATGTATTTTTTATGATTCCGTCGCCCTGTATTTAGTATTTTTGATAAAACTGGATATCAGATCATCGTTTTTTTATGGACAATGTAGCTAGTTAACTATCCATGTTGAAGAAGCATTTAGACGAAATGTTACGGAATCTGGTTATTTTAACTGTTAAACTTGACATTGTTTTGTTCTATCCTATGAAAATGTATCGTTTTTGTATCATTTATCGTTTTTATCGATAAATGTATTGTAGGAGTTAGATATATAATCACTTCCAATGCTTCTTAAATATTTTTTTTCGTGCTTGTTTACATTATAAGCTACCATTTTTCTTGACGACGGGCAATACCGCAAAATATCGGCCCGTCGTCAAGAGCGCTAAGCCAATCAGAATGCCTAACAACCCGTATTGCCCGCTTGAAAAATCCAGACGGTTAACAAACAATACATTAAGTAAACGGTCACACTCTGGATTTCTGATTCAAACTAAATGTTTAGTACAATACAGCAAAAACATTTAAGGTAGCTAAAAAATTTAAAAAACAAAATTCCAGGACTTTCCAGGACTCTTTTAGACAAATTAACTAAAAATTTCAGATCAAGTTTGCAATTTTTAAGAAAAGTGTTCAAAAAAAAAATGATACAAAGAAGTTGCATTAACAGTTTCGGGTTGTGATAATATATATCATGGTTTAAAAATGAACGGTTTCTATGTAAACGATCATAAGCCAGTACTTAAAACAATCATGTTTAATCACTAGAGTTAGCGTTCAACAAGAGAAGGAACAAAGTATTAACGGAGACTTTTTAAAGGTCGTTCTTTTCAAAACTATTATTAAAAAGGTCTGTTCTTCCAAGATTATGTAAAATTGCGAGGCGCTAGATACCCTGCTTAAAGTCACTCAAAACATATTGCAATCTCTTTAAAAACATTGTCTCAGACTTTTAAGTAGCCACATTACATTAGAGTAAAGTTTATGTAATTTTCATCCACTGTATTTCCTTTAGATTGGGAAGAATAAATTAATACCTTTTGTGTAGATATCATGCTTCTTTGACCAACAATACTGTTTCCGGTGATATCAGTAAATTGAAGTTTTACTTGACCCTTTACTTCTTTTTCACCAGCAAGCTGCAGAAATGTAAAACTCTCTTTTTATAAAGAAATTGGAAAGGATACTAGTTTCAAACGTTTTTATATTCTACTGCAATTTTATTGAGTTTCCAAACTTATTTAAGTTTGGTAAAAAAAATTAGGCACAGTTGTCTAATTAGGTATGTGAATTTTTGAATAAACTCTGTGTCAATTAAACATTACAATTTCTTTTTAATGTTAATTAAAATATTTTGTTTAGGAAATTGAAAAATATGCTTTGGTCTTGTACAAAAATGCTATTCTATATATTGAACAAATTCATAGATATTATTCTTTGAAATTTAGCAAAATCAGTACGCTGCAAAATAAGTTGAAAATTTGTGAATAACATACTAAAGAGAGATACTGTAGGACTGTTAAAAATACAGCTTGGTTCAATGCCTAAGGACGATTCAAAATATATTAGTTAGTGGGTAAAATGGTTAAAATTAAAACAATCAGGTGTGAATCGCCAAAGTACTGTATTAATTTATGGTGATACCTACCTTAGGATCATGAATAAAAGCTTGACCTTTGCATCCAGGTGGTAGATTTCCAGTAATTACGTAACTTAAACTTTCAATAACACTCTACAAAAATAAATTGTCACACAATTTTGTTTTAATGAATAGAAATTTTAGCCTGATCCAATGTGAATTTTATTTATCATGGTAAAAGGGAGAAAGGACTATGAGCAAAAAAAACACAACTACACCAACAGAGTATTATGGACAATACAAAATCTTTTTACAAGCATTAGTAGTACTTCATGTTAAAATACATGCTACATGATAGCAGTAAATTACCTTACCTCCCATTTCACAAAGAAATGACATATTGTTCATCTAGTGACACTATGCCATTGTGTCTATCTAGTTGCTACAGTGAATATTAACACAATTCAGAAAAACTAGTAAAACATAACTTACCGTTTTACCCGTACCGTTAGGTCCAACTATTATGGTTAGTGGAGTTTGGAATTCAATCACACTTCCCAACTCTGGTGGATAACTCCTAATACCCATGATCTTCATCTTATGTATCATCGCCATTTTTTTTTGTTTTTTTTAACTATAGAAAAGTATTTTATAAAAATACACCTAGTCTTTTTGTTTCAATGGGAAAAATATGGCTGTCTTCCAGCAGAAAAAGATAAAGATTTTCTAAACACGCAGCCTATTTATGCATACACCACAAACAATCCTACACAGTCAACTTTATATATAACAAAAACAAAAGAGAATAACCATATTTCACTTACTTTTCCTTAAGAGGACATTTATTTTTGAAGTTTTCAGTGATTCCAACTTTAGAATAGGTATTTGAAATACAACTATTAGAGTATGCTAGTTATTAACAAAGGGGAAAATCTATGTTTGCGTGTCTTACTCTTTACATAAGTAAGCAGCAGCAATCTAGTTTTGACTGGCTTCTGTAAACATCCTGTTTTGAAATAAATTTAATCAAACTTGACAGAACATAAGTATCTTAAGGTAGTGAATGAAAAAGCACAAGTTGCTACTGGTTACCTTGAATTATTCTATTAAATATAAATTTTAAGTTACAAATCTGCAACGAAACCAACTGTATTTATCTGAAATAGCGATTTTTTCAAGAAAGATTAAATTTACCTTATGAATCCCGCAAATAAAATGCTATCCAATATTATTTCTAATTATAACAAGTTCTCTTTAATTAGAAGCATCTTTGCGACTATCAGGAGTGCCAATTCAGATAAAAAAGAAAATATCTTATAAAAACAATTAAAACTATAAATAAAAATAATACCTACAAAGTTTAATTATAAATCTAAAAATATTAAGCCCAATTCACATTGTGAACCTTTTGTTGTCAACACTTACAAGTAAATCCATGTACATTCATTTTCTTTCTTATGTAAAGGTCTTATATGTGACATTGCTAATGAAAATTTTCTTACGGCCTTATAAACGTGTTGCAAGCTCTTTCAACAGCAAGTTTTGTTCATAAGACTTTATTGTAAGAAGTTATAATTAGGGAGAAGAAAAGACATCGAATTCTGGTTACATAACATTCGATTTAGTTCATTTGTTTGAATTTTTCAAAACAAGATAGTAAACATGGCGCCTTTCAAGGATGAGACGTTAGCAGTAGTCAGAAATTATAAAGAACTTTATGATAAAAACATATCCTGAATTTTACAAGCGAGACAAAAGGAGAAACGCATGAAAAGCTGTCGCTGAGGCATTACGAGCTGATAGTAACATTTTTAAAACTTGCTTCTGTTTTGATGACGCCTTCTTCTTCTTGATACCAAAAGAATAGCTTCCAATTACAGGTTAATTTAATGCAGCCTTTTTGTATTCAAAGTGCTTGAATCCAAGGTCTTAAAAAGAAATGAATCATGTTTTCATGTAAAACCTTGTGAAATGTTTCAAGTTCTTACAAAAACAATTATGTACATATGAACTAGCTTTACGAAAAAATTCTATGCAAGGTCTTAAAAACTTGATTTAATCTTTTACAACAAAGATTTACGTAGTTGTGAACTGGGCTTAAATTTTATCTACAAATTAATGTCAATTAATTTTATAAATATACAACTCGCAAATATATTCCCCACAAATTTTAATTATAAATCTACAACTATAACTAAAATTAATAACACAATGGCAATCTATGTTCTACCTTTTTTTCTTTAGTGACATATTCCATGAAACTGTTTTGTTTTGTGATGAAATTAAGCAATTTTATTAGCAGAGAATACTTATTTTATTATCAAATTGTAGTCAAAAAAAGTATTTCTCCAACAAGAGCGGGATTGGAACTAAAATAAGACAATTAGTCAAAAGCAGGGCCAACAACCCTGGTTGAAAGCCACATGTTGATAATGTTATCAAAAGAGCTTTAAAATCAAAATCTCTTTAGCTGATCATAGGCAAGATTCAACGCTTCAAGGTCACCAACAACTTAATTTGTAAAATTATAAATCTACAACTCATATTTATACCTACATAAAACACATGGAAACAAATTAAAATGAATTACAAAACACAAAAGACTCTTACAGATTCTACAACTGAAAATAATACCTAAAAATTTTTTACAACGCTACAGCTTATAATATTCCTACAGATTAATTTAGAAATAAATTCACATCACAGCAATATTTTGCATTATCTTGTAGAATGCTGCTGAATTCTGCTCACAATTTATTGCGAAACCACTTGTTGCTTCGCCAAACGAAATTATTTCGTTGTGATTTTAATAAAACCACCACAACCCTACTTACGAAAAAACAAAAGAAATTTCCTTACAAAATTTAAATTATATTCATGTGCGATTCAAAAATATTGCAGGATATTGCAAACATTTGCGTCTTAATTGTTTAACCGAGATATTGTAGGTTGTTTTCACACCATATCATTATATTGTGACGATCTTATGCAATATTTATCAATTATCTGCAATATATTGATGTAATGTGCAAAAAAAATTAAAATAATATAAAATACCTTAAAAATGAATTTACAAAACTACAACTTATAATATTTCCCAGATTACTTTATAAATTTACTGCTAAAAATAGTACCTACAAAATGAATTTATGTGCAACTAAAAATGCATTTACAAATTGATAACCAAATAATTATTTCTACAGAATCATTTATTAAATAAAAATTCTTAAAACTAAAACAAAAAAAAGTCACAAAATACAGAAACAAACAAACAAACAAACAAACAAACAAACAAACAAACAAACAAACAAACAAACAAACAAACAAACAAACAAATAAAAAAAACTAGTACAGTTTGTCATTTGTTGGAAACGTCATTCTATTTTGTTAAGATTATCGGGAACACCACAGGATGTTTACCAACCAGCTTCTTCGTTATTCTTTATCTACCATTCTCAATTTGTGGATTCTTGAATACCCCCTAAAATTGGTAGAAGGCAATAGCTTAGCATAATCCTTAATATAAGGAACAAAATTTACCAAATAGAATTGTAATATTTCAATGTAAACAAAAACACTGTAAAACCATGATTTAGGTGATGAGTTCAACAGCACTGATTTCACTATTGTTTTAAAGAATTCCTAACAGAAGGCGACCAATTTTTTTTCGATAGTTCATAAGACAAGAATCATTGTGTTATTGAAGATATTATTTCGGTTACTCTGTTTAGTATTCATATTACTGTGGAAAGTTTATCATTTCTTGAACATGATAGTTTAGTAGGCGACGTTTCGGGAGATCCTTCTCCCATCATAGGGCAAATTAAAATGATGTTAAGCATGTATTTATATAATTGCAGAGGATCGAAACTCATAAAAATTAACCAATCAGAAACGAGCTGATAATTACAGTTAATTACGGTAATTAAGATTTTCGGACCTAGATGTAGGTAACTACTTCTTCTGTAGGGCTGGTAACCAAATCTCAGGACGTTGATACGAGATGCTGTTTATGTGTTTGTTATGTTCTACACTGTTGATGGTTTCTTTAATCTTTGTGGCCGTTGTCCTGGATTCTCTATCAATGATTTCTTCTCATCCCAATTAAACTGATGATTGCTGCTCCAGCTGTGGTCCGCAATTTCGTTTTTCTTCACATTTCCGTTTCTCACTGCGCGCATATGCTCTTGTACTTGTTGCTTAAACATTCTTTTGTTTCGCCCATATTCAATCTTTCAGATTTTTTTGTTCATTTTGTTCACTTCATTGAAGAATTTAAAGAAGGACAAAATATAATAATCCTACTGGCACCTTGTGTGCCAGTAGGAGAACAACTGTTATCATGAATACACCTGACTACATCGACAAGTGCAACGAACACATCAACAACGGGCCTTACAAACTTCTCAAGAAAGATCCTACAAAAGTCATCAAACGAGAAACGAGGAACATCTTAGTAGAATTGAAGAAAAAAGAATACATCAACGATAACCTTGTGACGGACCACCACCGCGATTTTACGGACTACCAAAAATTCATAAACAGGGAAATCCAATTCGACCAATAGTCTCAAGTGGCAACAGCAAGTGGCCAAAGCAAAAACTCAAAAGAATTTTCGAAATACATCAGAGAAATAAGGATAGCAGACAACGAATGCATGGTATCACTTGATGTCACATCACTCTACACAAATGTTCCCATAAAAGACAACTTAAACATCATTAAAGACCTTATCAAAAACGATGCTGCATTCGGTGAAAAGACAAAGATTCCAGTACCAGATTTTCTGCGTTTGGTCAAACTTGTTCTAACCAAAACATGGTATCTGTTTAATAAGAACTTCTACACTCGAATGGACGGAGTTACTATGGGAGGCCCTGCATCATCAGTAGGCGCAGAAATATACATGGAAACACACGAGACAACAGCATTAGTCACATTAAACAGACGTTCAAAGGTTTGGAAAAGATTTGTTGACGACGTATTTGCCATAATAAAAAAATCTCATCCAGAAGAGTTCCATAAACACATCAACGGTCTACATTAACAAATCAAATTCACTGTTGAGTTTGAACACGATGGAAGTATCGCTTTCCTGGACACTTTGGTCAAACACAAGAATAGTTCCATTTCAGTTTCACTATATCGTAAACCAACACACACTGACCAGTACCTTAACTTCGAATCAAACCATCAGAAATCTTGCAAAGAAAGTGTCATATCTTCATTACTGAATCGTGGCAATAAGCGCAGTCAGTGACAAGCAGGAGAGGAAAGAAGAAATTCGACGTGTAAGAAATGCATTAATGGCAAATGGATACAGTCATAAAGTCATCACGCAAGTAGAAAAAAAAATGAAGAGAAGATGCAACGAAGACAACAAGGAAACATCAGAGGAATTTACCGCATCAGCATTCCCACCCTTCGCACCAGATCCCAGCGAGATCTTTCGTCGAGTTTTAAAGCAACACCATATCAAATGCATTCTTAACTCTAAAGAGACCCTAAGAAGCACTTTGTCTAAACCAAAAGACTAAATAAATCTGAAAGAACAAAGCAATGTTGTTTACGAAATCCCGTGTAAAGATTGTGACGCAGTGTATATAGGCGAAACAAAAAGAAAGTTTAAGCAACGAGTACAAGAACGTATGCGCGCAGTGAGAAACAGAGATGTGAAGAAAAACGAAATTGCGGACCACAGCTGGAGCAGCAATCATCAGTTTAATTTGGATGAGAAGAAAATCATTGACACAGAATCCAGAATCACGGCCAGGAAGATTAAAGAAACCATCAACAGTGCAGAACGTAACAAACACATAAACCACATCTCGTATCAACGTCCTGAGATTTGGTTACCAGCCCTACAGAAGAAGTAGTTACCTACATCTAGGTCCGAAAATCTTAATTACCGTAATTAACTGCAATTATCAGCTCGTTTCTGATTGGTTAATTTTTATCAATTCCTATCCTCTGCAATTATATAAATACATGCTTAACATCATTTTAATTTGCCCTATGATGAGAGAAGGATCTCCAGAAACGTCGCCTACTAAATTATCATGTTCAAGAAATTATAAACTTTCCACAGTAAAAATCATTGTATTTGCTGCACGAGTTTAGGAACATTTTTTTGCTGCAAAATGTAGCTGGTAACATGTTGATCGTTATTTCCCACAGCTAACATTATTTAGTCAAAAGTTAGTTTTTTTTGTTTGTCACATAACGTAATACCATAAAAAAAACCTACTGATGAAGGTTTAGCCAGGCATTTTCCATCTTTTTACAAAAAATAACAAAGTACTTTATTAACAAATCAGAAAATTAGAGCATAAAAAAAAAAACCTAGTCTAGTAAAAACACATTTTCTAGCAGAAAATGAAAGCAAGATGCCTCTTTGATCATCTTGTTGTTTAAGAAAATAAAAACTAACGAGGAAATTGCATAAGTGCATAATTTAAAAAATAAAAATTATTTGGTTGTGAAACGGTGATACATTATTATTGAATAGGGAAAAAAAGCATAGCCAATTCAATTGTTGGCTAAAAATGTTTGTCCATAACATGGATATGAAATTAAGGCACTGCCTAATTAACAAAAACACAAGATTAAGATAGTTGAAAAATAGCAATCTCTGTCACTGCAAATTGATCTATAATCAATCTAAAACACATAGTACCATAATAATGTTTTTCCTTAAGCATGGCAGAATAAATAAAATGGTGAACTGGTATTACTAACTCCTTATTTTTTATTACACAACCCAATGTTAAAAGTATCACATTATGTTATTTGAAAAACATCACTCACTCTTCATCTTTGTATACACGGAAATAATACTCAACAAAATCTGATCTACCAAGGGCCTGTACAAACTCTTCATTATGGGTGATGATTAATAATTGAAAATTCCTTTGTTGCCTACGAACTTCTATAATACTAAAGAAAAATGAAATTCTTTTCAAGACATCTTTGAATGAAATTAACAATAAAATAAATTTAACATACTCTCGGAGTGAGCTTGCTAAACTTGCAATGTTTTCTTCATCTAAGTTTGTGGTAGGTTCGTCCAGCGCTAAGATCCCACAGTTGAGACAAAACGTTTCAGCAAGTGCCAAACGAATGATGATAGATGCTAGTACCTTATTGTAAATATTTTATAGTGGTCACCAAATATTGTTATTTTTTGCATTGTTATTTTATAAAGATTAAAAAAAAAATTAATCAGATATTGACAAAAATTATGTATAATTTATGTATAATTTACAGTAAAGACTGAAATAAGCACTCTTATAAATCTTCCCACAATATCGAACATAATAGAAACAACTACTTTAGAAAACATTACTTCACCTGTACCTTGATTAAGTTCATCAAAAATCTATTTTAACAAAACATAAATAACCATGGGATGCCACTCCTGACGTCCCAATGAACTAACATTTAGAACATGTAGGGCCCTTAAAAATTAGTACATGATCAAAATCCTACTTTTGATATTCATTGTGGAATATTTGTCTTATCTATGTATAATATGCTAATACACCTACGTGAAACAATAAGTTCAATATTATGATGTCCATTAGCTAAACGTCAAAAGAACCATACTAACATTACGTAATCACGTCAATAGAATCATAAGACCTCTCTGAACTGTTCCCCGTAACCTAGTCAAGTAGATATTCCACAGGCTATTCAACCAATGCACAAAGTTGACATGTTCACATTTTTCTTATTCAACTAATCTTATATACTAATATGGTAACTGTATTGCACTATACTAATATGGTAACTATTGTACTACAACATGTTCACTTTCCTTTGATTAAACATTGAGAGTGAATGAGTTTTTTATGAACTACATTTTAAAAATAATTAGGTCAAAATATGGCCAGACAAACTTGAGGTTATCCTCCAGAAAGCTTGTTCCATTTGGAATGGTATAATCTTAATACAGATATCAAGTCTAAAGATATGATTATTGAAGACTTACGATATACTATTATTATCTAATTTTATACATTTTAAAAGTAATTTTAAAAGGGCAACTGTTATTGAACATGCTAATGCAACAAATTCTTGTAGAGCGAGAGACCAGGTTACGTACTTCAAATGATTTTAGTTGATAATCTCAGTAACAAACACATAATCAAAAAATTATAGGATTAATACACAAAAAACTGTATGTGTCGTAAACCAAAGCAAAAAAACTGTTCTTGTACTAAGACCGTGCTCAAAAATATTAATAAAATCCTTGTTTTAAGAATTAACAGATTTTTAGTATTAGAAATCAATTTAAATAAAACATAAAATAAAAGAGAATCAAGACTTACCTTTTGACCAGCACTGCACCTGCTTTTCATATCAAGATATTTATCTGATTTTATCATACAAACCTAAAAGACAAGAGCCAATTTAACTAATACCGATGTAAAAATAAGCATACATTAATCATACCATGACAAAATGTAAAAGAGGGATCAGATTAACTTTAGGCCATAAACTTTTATTATCAAAATTTCATTTCGGCTGAATGTACTAAGTTTTTAAAATTTATGAGTCTTAAATGTTCTTAATTGATTTTTTTTAAATAGTTGCTAAATCATATATTTTCACAGGAAAAAAGAGGAAAAGATTAAAGTTTATAAAAGGCAAAAAAAATTGTAAAGGATTGGAACATATGGATTTTTTGTTTGAAAATCACTTTTCTTAGTATAACTAAATTGCTTACGCGATAATTGTATGATCTTCTTGCTTTTGAAGCTCCACTTCCATCATCATCATCTTCAGCAACAACTTCGATGGTGTCAATATCTACACAAATAATAACATTTTGCTGATGTTAACAAAAATTAACTAACAGAGAAAAACAAATATAGAAACTCATTGGAATATGCTCACATCTTCAAAAATAAATGTCCTCACCATATCCTTTGTAAGTTTTCATCCAATACTCTTTAATAATTTTATTTATTTCTTTTAATTTTAAGCTGTGATATTTCATGATAGCTTTATCCAAAGCTTTATAATACTTATCTAAGTCTTTATTAACCAGTTCTGTAGTTCGAATGTCAATCTTCATATCACAATGTTTTTTTTCAGCGTTCTCATATAAACTGCTATCTAAAAAACATATTAGTTTGCTTCACAACTTAGTAAAAACGCAGACATTTACACTTTTCATTCTTATATTTTTTAATAATGACAAAGGTTTTCTATTTTATCCAAAATAAAATTCTATAATTCAAATTTTGTAGTGAGGGTTTGCACGTGTCTTTTAAATTTGATAGGTAAAATAATTTCATACCTTTAAAACAACTTAATTTTTCTGAAAAAAGATTTTACTTTATGAGAAAGTATCAAGTACGGAAGGTAAAAGAATTTAAAATCAGTTCCAGTTAGTGGAAATTCAAGTTATAATGATTAAAATGAAAGCAATAAAGAAAAAAAAACAAAACTACTAAGCTATCAATTTTCTACTTCAGCAGATTTTTAGGCTAGGTAAAGAACATTGAAAATGTGTTAGCTGCACTTTTAACAATGTATGGATTATTCAAGTTAAGAAGACTGACAATAAATTCCTGGTATATTGAGCATTTAAAAAAATAATAATAATAATTTTAAATCACCGGAATTTCTTGCTTTAGACGGGGGACTTAATAGAAGAAGGCTAAATAAATAATAGAATTTTAAGCAGAATGTTAAGCACTATATCTATTTTTCGAGTCAATACATAATGTTAAGTTCATCAATTCATCAGCATCTTCATCTAACAGAAATAGAAGTTCTACATCTTCCATGCACCGCTTCTCTTCTGCAACATCAAACGAATTTAAGAAAACATCTACGTTATCAGATGCACCCCACAGCTGATTCAGTAAGCTGGTGCAAGCACCATACCTGATGTATATGATTTTAATGCATCCGATCCCTCTGGTTTAGTTGAAAATGTACACATTTTGAATGTTTGAATAACAATTTCTTTTGGCAATAGTTCCTATGCATGGAGATCCCATTCTACCATTTGTTTTTTTGATGAGTCTCTAATATTTCCTTGCTCAGTGAATGTAAATAACTTATCTGAAAGCCATTTATCGTAGCTCTCCGGTACTGCTTCATACTTATTTTCCATGACAAATATTCACTGGAAATTGGAAGATAGACTTATAAATCCTGAAACATACACAGCACTATTGGAGTGAAAAAAATGTTGATGCTGCATGTGGATATCACTGTATATGAAGTTAAATCAACAAATAATATCGAGCTTTTTTGACTACTTTTATATTATTTTTTTTTTAAAAAAAAGGGAGGGGGGGGGGTAAATAAAGGGAGGGGATTAAATGCTTTTTTTAATAAAGGGAGAGGGCTACAAAGAGGAATTACAGTAATAAAGGTTCCCGTTAAAGAAATGTCCTGTTTCAGCTAAAATAAGGCCTTTTTTCCAATTTATAATATGTTCACCAACACTTGAATCATAATTAGTAGAATTATGTTCATTGATCAGTAACCTGTAATAATTTTTTTATTTTCTACACAGATATACTTCAAAATAACGAAAGGACATTCTCTTTTCCTCTTTATGTCAACTTTTTTTTATATAATTAGCTTTTCACTAAAAATCAAAGTTAAAAATTAAATTTTTAGAGAGGTTAGTACTTAATACTGTTTTATTAACGAATGTAGTGTTATTCAGAAACAACGTACAAACAAACAAACAAACAAGCTTACTTAATTCCCTCTTACAACGTGATACTTCATCTTCAAACCCTTTCAATTGACCTTCAAGGTTTGCACAATCTTTATGATGCTCATTTAAAATTTGTTGACATGTCGAATACTCATCAACTACATTTTGGTGAACACCATACTCGCTTAACTGGTTTTCCAACTCCTTTATGCTGTCATCAAGTTTTTGTATTTCTTTATTTGTTTCTATTAATTGGATATTATCATCAAGTTCCCTCTTTCTCAACTCTTTTTGTGAAAGTTCTTCTCGAATACTATCAATCTCACTCGTTTTTTCCCTTAATTCGTTTTTTTTCTGTTTTAGCTGTTGCTCAATTATTTCAATTTCCTCATTCTTATCATCCACTGCCGTGCCTTTTCCTGAAGTGATGAATCTAGAAACCAAAAACGACAAGGTAAAAAATAAGAACTTAGTTTAACTTGGATTAAAATTTTACTCATTACTAACTTATTAATATCTTTTGTGTAACTAGAAATGCTAGTTTTATAATTTCTTATTCTTTCCAACTTGTCTCTGGTTACTTTCTCATTTTCTTCTTTCTTTAAGATAACTTGTTTTTTCTTTTTAAGTTCTTTTTTAATGCGAGCGTTAAGAGGCCGTATTTGACCAGTTGCTTGCTTAATTTCTTTTTTATATGCTTGTACAGCAGATGATATTTCTTCTTTTTGCTTTTGTAGCTGAAGACTTTGCTGAAGTTCTGACTGCAGACTTAGCTAAAACAAATAACACAATGTATTTTGTCCCAAATTTAATCAATAACAATAGATAAGTTGCTACATGTAAAAATGCTTCAGCTATGCATAATTTGTCACCTCATATTCTATCTCCCAGTGTTTGGGCAAAAATTGGGCTTTCAAATAGTAACACTTCATGCTGCTTATGAAAGCAAATTTAGGTGAAAAGAGGAAAGCCTATATAAAGTAAACTGGGGAAGTCCTTCCTATGTTTGACAAAAATTGAAGCTTGTACACGACAACACACATGCCAATACTCACTTTCTGAGATGTCAATTCATTAATACTTTTATTCTGCAGAGATAGTTGTTTCTCATATTCCATCAGCTGATCATTTTTTTGTCCAATGTTTTGACTCAAATGATCAACTTGACTTTGTTTTACTTGAACCTCTTCACGTAATGATTGCATTGTTTTACCACTTGTGACACCAGATAATTTACTATTTTCGAGATTTAGCTGGATATCAAAATCTACAAGAATAAAAATTAGTATATAAACTTTCATTGAGATTCAAACAAAAGTTTGTTTCTAACAATTAAAAAGACTAATAGGCATTCAAAGAAAAATTGGAGAACATCTATCAAACGTGAAGAATTTAAACAAATAAAGGCAGAAATGGTAACACAAGTATGAAGACACAAAAACAAATTAACTTAGAGATAAGCACGTCATGGATTGATGTATCATACAATACTGGAATTGGGGTGCTTAACATCATACACTGCATTTGGTACATGTTGCACAGAGATTGTTATGCTGTCGCCATAAAAAATTCCTCAACATCCTAAATGCTGTCATTCATCATGAAAGTTATGACTTTTGCAACACTATCATTATCAGTATATGTATGTGCATTTTTATTAACAAATATAATAAAATAGTAAAAAATATTGAGAATAACAATAATTATTATTAAATATTATTAATAAATATATGAATAATATTTTTAAGTTGAAATTTAAGGACATTAAGTATTATATTACAATGCTCCCTTCAGTATTTTAAAACATTTTGGAAAAATTGTTGCATGTGTGCTGTGGACACAATGAAATCATCTAGAGTAGTTTATTTTCAAATAATGTTAATGTTTTTATTTTAATGCATTTACAAGAAAAAATACACTAAAAATAAAATAATAGACAGATAATAAGACACAATAATAGACAAATAATTACAAGATTTAAATCGGCATAACATTAAAGAAAAGCTGGTCTAATGTCTAATGAATGGGGATATTTTATTTCATTTGCAAAAAAGACTTTAAAATAGCATGTTACCACCAAACATTTCAGACATTCCACTAAGTGCACGATGAAAAAAATGACAAACTCACAAATGTCAATTACACTTGATGACTTTCTAAGAATATGTATCTGAACAAAGCTGGTATAATAACTTAATGAGAAACTCTGGATCCCCTCAATATCAATATTTGAAATGATTCATCTTCCCCCAGTTAGTTTTGGAGGAAGAGGGGAAGAGTGGTTTCCATTTAAGTCACATAATTTTTTGGAATTTGAACGTACAGCGCAGCATTAGGTATTCCACAAATAGCTTAACAGGAATAACAATAAAAAACCAGAGGAAAATTCAAACTGGATTAATTATTACAAGCATTTTAAAAAGCATTGTGCTAATTAATTCAGCTATTCCACAATAAAAATATTGGCTAGAAAAAAAGGTTGAAAATACCAAAAGATATAGATATTATAGTCCAGCCACAGTTATATAGAATATTTTATTCCAAATTTTTACAACATTTTAAAATTATACATGAAAGTAGAAATATACCTTGTATTTGCGAAAGATGATTATCCAATACAGACATATCAGACTCCATTGAACGTGCAATTTTCAGTGCAGTCTCAGCTAAGTTCTTTGTTAATTCGATCTAGAAATTGTAAGAACATCAATACTTCAATTAGGTGCCTCTGAAAAAGGGTTTTGCAGTTTAATAAAGAATTAAATTAAAAAAGTGAAAATTAAGGTAATTAGGTAAGTTGAAAAAAATAATCTATAAATAGAATACATATATTAGGGCTGAACAAATTGAAACAGCTAGAACAGACACAAAGGTCGCATTTTGTATGTCCAACTTGAATTTTGATCATTTTCACACATCTAATATGTTTCAATTAAGTGTTCAATTAAGAGTTAAATCTTAAATAGCCCCTCAAAAAGTGTTATTATGTGTTGGCATAAAAAGATTGGCAAGTTTGCAACAAACAAAACAAAACCAATAATTTCATTTTACAAAAAAGAAATTAACGTGGTAAAATACAAAAAATTAGCATGGGAAAATACAAAAAAACAAACCTTAGTCAGATTCTGTCTTTCTTTCTCGATCTCCTTTGTTAGATCACCAACTTTTTCTTTAAAAAGAGGTAGTTCATTCAGAAGAGTGTCAACCTATGAGAAAGAACAAAAAAAACAACCTTAGTCAGATTCTTCCTTTCTTTCTTGATCTCCTTTGTTAGATCACAAGCTTTTTCTTTAAGAAGAGGTAGTTCATTCAGAAGAGTGTCAACCTAAAATCATTACACTATTTTTTTTCTAAAAAAAACTGACTTGAATGACAGGCAAGAAAGATGAGAACAATATCTTTTATTTGTCCTAATGTTGATAGCACCACAAGACTAAGTAAAATTCAGACGACCCTTTCTTTTCATGACATTTGAATTGTTAATTTCAGTGACTTAAATTACAGTAATTACTTTTGTGGTCACAAAGTGATGTGCATAATACCAGGGACCACTGCCTGTGTAGCATCAAACTTAAACTAACATCACATTATGGCAAATTAGGAGTGTCATTATTTCTGACAATACGAACACCAAAATCTACATGTATTTGATGGTAAGTGCTGCCAGAAATAATTTAATAAACATTATCATTAGTCAAAATCATCAGGATCAAGTTTTTTCTTGATATATTTTCAGTGATAATGAAGACTGAGGTTCGACAGGCTATATCATCAATGATTACCCTTTTTTACACTTTTTACAAAGATACTAAATATATATTCTCAGTGTTGTTGTATAATAGATATTTTCTGCAAATTGTGTTTTTGATAATAGTGCACTGACCGATAATGATAATGCCATCCTAACGTATGTTATTGTGTAGGGTGTATTGTTTAAACAAAGTTGTAAAAAACTTGTTAATAAAACGTCATTTAAAGTAAAATTAACAACTTCGCAAATTTATAAGGACTGGAGTTAATTTTTTAGGCAGTCTAGACAGGACCTCAAATTCATTAAAAAATAGCTCTCTTCATGTAATGTATAAAAAGCCCTGTGTGGAAATTCCTCATGACGCAAAAAAATATATATTGTGTTTAACTTACAACAGATTTCACAGGTGCTAAATCCATCAATTTCTCATTCAGTTTTCTTTCTTTATCCAATGCAATCTGGTTTTTATTTCTTTTCTCAGGAACATGGATTAATTTGTTGCTTAACTAAAAAGATGGAGCTGTTAAAGATATAAAACTTGTACATTTCTGAAATAGGAAAAAGTCTGCCTTAAAAATAGCAGAGAATCTTTACCACAATGTAATTTACAAGAAACTAAAGCAAAAGTTTTCCAAACGAGTAGTGTACAATGTTAAAACTTGTAAATCCATATCAAGAAATTATACAATGCAGTAAAACCACCAGAATATTGAAGACAGTAGCAATCAATTAAAATTTTATTATCCCACCTCTTCGACCAGTTCTTTAACACTGTTTTGTAAAACAAACTTCCTATGACATAGTGGGCATCCCTTCTCTTTGACTTCATCATCTTGAAGCTGCTGTATGTATTTTTCATAGATTCTTTCAAATGCATCAATTTCGAAAAGGGCACTATAATAAATAATTTTAAATTACAAAAGCAAGATTAAGTAAGTGTCATCTGTCATCTGAAGTAAGTTACATACTTTCATAACATTTGAAACAACTTAGTACTTAGTACGAGTTTATGAAAATCACAAGATTGTAAAGCTTCTTTTAATCAGCATTAGGCTAACAGGCTAATACCTTAGCAGACCACATGTGATGTAAAGAAAATATGCCTTAAAGCAATTATTTTTCTAGACCTTTTTTCACAAGGGATTTACATTATACTATTGCCATCTAGCAGGCTAATATTTACGAACAACCAACAAAAAAAAGCATATATGTATAATGAGCAAAATTTGACAGGAGTGTATTCCTAGCTTATAAGCAAATTATGAGCCTTAAATCTAAAATAGAAATATGCTATATAGCTAATGCTTTGGATACACATTTACTGGATTAAGTATAACAATGAAGGGTGCAGTGTACCGATATCAGGTGTGAGAATTCCTTACTAACTGTTTAGAGTATAAATAAAAATTCAAAAATTATGGAGTAAACAAAACAATGATACAGAGCTTCATTTAATTACGATTCCGGAATAAGGTAGTGACACATTATAGTATTAATGTGATAAAATTTTAAATATGAAATACATTACAGTAAATAAGCTTTAACTTATAACCAACAACTCTGGACATGGTGACATAAAGAAGAAATGATGGAATTGAAAGATAGAAACCGGAAAGAATTTCATTTTTTCTATCTAAGTTACACACATTGTCAACATTCACTTGTTAACATTTACACAGTGGACTTAGAATGTAAGATATTTGGGCAATCAAGATCTTGAACAGTAATAAGTTTTGCTGACGTCAGCAAAATCAAATTTATGATTTTAGGGTCATGTATAAGTGAGAATACATTTCAAAACATTCCTAATGGTACATATAATGCAAACCCAAAGTAAAACAAATAACAAACCTCTAAACAAGAGTGATTTCAACATTTTTTTTGACTTTGATAGTCTTTTAAAATTCAAACATAATTATATCATTAAAAGAAAAATAAGAAGTAAGCGTTTTTTTAAATTTAAGTAAAAAACAAAATAAAAGATTCGCAGACATAAGGGACGCAGTCTCTAATTTAACAAAATTTTTAAAAAGTAAAAAAGAAAATAGTAGACAAAATCAAATAATTTCCTGCGAAAAGCACACATAAATTGAAAAACACAAATTTAAATATAAAGCACAAAATTGCACTGATTTATGAACGACTAGATGACAATAGAAGGATGAATAACTGATGTTACCTCTTGTGTAGTGACTAAGGGCCACTCAAACAAAATTTGGGCATATTCCCCAGCTGTCTCATATCTCTACGGTTTGTAAATGAAAAAAAATATTCCTCACCTGCTGTATTTCTCTGTTCTTTTCTGAACCAATTCTCGAAATTCATTGTAATCATTTTCAGCACATGTTTGATGAATCTTCGCTTTTGATTCTGACATTTTCTCTTCCTTTTTTTGGATTTCTTCTCTAAAATAACAGAAAACACACCTTGTACCTATATTTTTTACAATAACAATCTTAATTTATGTCTCCTGACAGACCTTACTGTTGGCTGAGATTGTTTTGACAACAATTATAGATTATGTGATTATATACACAACATGCACACTAAATACACAAATCTTTTTTGAGCACCAGTGTGGTATAAGAATTGGACACTAGTTTAGCATGGACAAAACACTGAAGTTTAATGAAGATATTAGTTCGGTTTGTCTGTTCAGTATTCATATTACATGCATTTGATCTTAAGAATGATCTTAAGAATGCATTTGATCTTGCACTTGATCACAAGATCAAATGCATTCTTAACTCTGAAAACACCCTAAGAAGCACTTTGTCTAAACCAAATGACAAAATAAACCTGGAAGAACAAAGCAATGTTGTTTACAAAATCCTGTGTAAAGATTGTGATGCAGTGTATATAGGCAAAACAAAAAGAAAGTGTAAGCAACAAGTACAAGAACATATGAGCGCAGTGAGAAACGGAAATGTGAAGAAAAACGAAATTGCGGACCGCAGAAGTCATCAGTTTAATTGGGATGAGAAGAAAATCATTGACAGAGAATCCAGAACAACGGCCAGGAAGATTAAAGAAACCATCAACAGTGTAGAACGTAACAAACACAAAAACTGCAACTCGTATCAACTTCCTGAGATTTGGTTACCAGCCCTACAGAAGAAGTAGTTACCTACATCTAGGTTCGAAAATGTTAATTACCTTATTTAACTATAATTATCAGATCGTTTCTGATTGGTCAATTTTTATGAATTTCGATCCTCTGCAATTATATAAATACATGCTCAACATCATTTTACTTTGCCCAGTGATGGGAGAAGGATCTCCCGAAACGTTGCCTACTAAACTATCATGTTCAAGAAACGATAAACTTTTCACGGTAAACTAAAGTTTAAGTTAATAATATGACGGCTCAATGAATGAAAGACGTGAAAAAGATAAACAAAAGCTAATGTCATATTTTTTGATAGCTTATATTTTTTTAAGAAGTATGCCAATAATACTAAAAGAGATTAAAAGAATACTGAGAAAGTAATTTTATGCAGCAATACATTTTCCCAAAGGATCTTGTAAAATACATTTTATGGTAAGACCAAAATATATCATTCCACTTTATTTTGCAACATAAACAACCTGAGAAACAATGATACAGCAACACACAATGATGAGATGGCTTAAACCAAAACTACATTGCCCAGAAATTGAAGAATTTAGGAAGAAAATCTCATTATATCTAAAATATTTCATAATCACAACAAAATTATTTTTTCTTAAAAAAAAATTTCCTACAGGATGGCGTAAAATACACCATTGACCTTGCACTTTGATAACTCTCCGCAAATTTTCTTTCCCACAATAAGTATATAGTCAACATGCCCTTATTTAGATGCCCAATACTTTGCTCTAAGTTTTTTAAAAAGTTACTGTTATTCTATTAAATACTTAGTTACTTGTGTATAATTTCTTTCTTTAACTTCAGAATAAAATGTGAGAACAAAAATTTTACATGTGCAAGCATATTGTGCAGCAACCAAAAGATCTTATGTTACCTACCGCAGCATCTTTTTTTCAGTCTCCTTTTCAGTTATGGATTGAATTATTTTGTCGTACTGCTGCGAAGCTTGCAAAAGTTTGGAATGTTCAGATTGCAGGAACTCCTCTAATTTCTTTTTCAACTCTGATGCAGGTGGGCAAGACACAAATATGCTTTCTAAACTTTCTTTGTGTTTTCGCAATCTAGAAAACAAAACAAAATTTCAATAAATTGAAAAATATACAGGAAAAAATAACTTATAATTGCTTACGTACATTTCTTGTATTGTATCTTCTTTGTCAGCTTTGTTATTGTTAAGCATGTCTACTTTGGTTTGCGATTTAGATTGCTGGATCATTATGTCTTCTTTTTCACGCAACTGATTCAAAATGGCATCTTCCTTCTTTTTCCTGGTCATCAAATCATTTACTTCGTCTTTAACTTGCGAAGAGTTAAATTTATTTTCAAAGTCCTCCAAATTTGTTGTTGCCTTCTCCAACTTCTTTTCAATATTTTGCAAACTATTTTCAGAAGTAGCCAGAGAGTTGAGTGAATCATTGATGCTTAATAGTTTTGTTGTGTTAGATTCCTATAATATAAATGAATCTGAGTTCACAAAATATTAACACCATTAATACTAAAACCACCAAAACAAACTCACAATCAATTTTTGTTTTTGTTCAATTATTCCTTCATGTCTGTGCAGTGACTTTTCAAGCTGTCCAATCGATGTTTCAACTTTATCTATTTTGCTGTTGTCTAGTTCCTACGATGACTAATGACATTTTATTGATTGAACTATTTACAGAGTCTTGATTTTAAAACTGAGAAAGATGAGTTAAAAAAAATGGATCAAAAAATCCTTTTTTCATCAAAAATTAAAAAACAAAAATGTTTTAGTTGTGAAAGATACACAGTACAAATTAAACCGACGCTTACTTGAGTCTTTTTGCCTTCACTTTCCATAACAGTGTGAATTTCTTCCAATCTTTTTAAAAAGAGATCAACTTCTTCTGGTGAGTACTGGCCACTCTCAAATCCTTGCAGAATGAAAATTATCTGCTTTACATTAAATACAGCCTGTGCATTATTGATATAGCCTAAACTCACTATCCCAATAAAGGGGCTACCAAATGGTTAAAATAAGATCTCTATCACAATGTTACATTCTTAACAACAGTGTGTAATAAACAGACTACTTTAAAGTTTAAGTTATAAGAAATTGTATGCACTTTGCAGCAAAATAGACAACCTGTTTACAAATAAATATAGTTTTAAAGAATTTGCTACTTTTTGACATTGTCTAAAAATGTATGGGCGTACAAAATATAATGTATCAGTAAAATCGAAATTTTAGTTTGACAAGAAAACAATAGCAACAGGAAGGTAATAAAAAACTCTAAACAAACTTTAAGTCATTGTTGTCGCCTTAACTGGCTGTATGTTTCTATTTAGGAGAACTTAGCCAGTCCGCAAGATTAAAAATGACTGGGGTTTATTTCATCAGAAAACAAGGTATGTGCTTATATGGAATAAATCATGGACATTTAACCTATTTGGGATGATTTAGAACACTGTTTTTCTACTCGGGGCTCAACTTTTTCACTGCCCTTAGCATGACTTTTGTGTAAATTACTGAAGTCGAAAATCAACCGTCCCTTTAAGTCGTCCATTCAATAGAATAAATCTTGGAACTATTGTACATTATAATGTGTCCCTTTATTACAAAATATTTTCTTTCTAAAGTGTTTTGGTATAACTACAATTCATTTTTTTTAAATATTTTTAGGTGGTTTAAATTTTCCAATTTTCTGGAAACCTTATTACTAAAACACAGAGCATTTGGACAACGTCAGATAAGAAATACCTTGTACGTCATATTCGTTTGAAAAGTTTTTAATGTATCTGTCTCTAGATTTGACATACTTTTGTTGAGTCTAAAAATATAATATGCAGTCCAATTTTAATACACAAAACAATGAGCCATTGGGGCTACAACATAATTTTCACACTTCCTGTCTTTTTATATTCTTTTTTTTTCTTTCAACTTTTTCGTTTTGATAAACAGAGAATTTCTTCTTTTTAGCCATTAGCCAGAAGGGCATAGTCTTACAAACTATACACAATAGAAGTATTGGTCTTTGTTCATGTTAATAAACTATTTTTTAGTTTAGCAATTTCATCGCACTTGTAAGTTTAGTTAGAAAAGTTTTTCTGTATGGGTAACTGTTAGATAAAATGCTGGTGCTAAAACATTAGAGATTTTGGCCACCAGCGAACGTTTGAACGTGTGTCTGATGTGAGCAATGCTGATATCTCATATACTGTCAATACAGGAGCACCCATTGATCCACCATCTATTTCAGTGCAGTGTTTGTCATTAAACAGTTGAAATGTTCTATCAAGAAAGTTCCACAGAATCCCTTACTGGAAGTTTTGCTAAAGAAAACACCGTTGTCCACGAGGTCATTACTGATGTTCAGGGTTATTTAATAATAAGTTAAATAATAATAAAAAATAGTCTGCTACGTGGATTTCTTCGATGTTTTTTGAAAATTCTTTTGAGTTACTGTTATAATCACTGGCTTAAAACAGTGCCTTATCTTTATTAGTGGATTGTACCAAAAATGCAGTAAGAAACAAATGCGTAAAGAGATTGTATGTTTGAAAAATGCATTGATCATAAATGGATACAGTCGAAAAATGGAAAAGAACACTACTATTTGTATAAATAAAAACGCTGATAAAGCTTAAGGAAAAGTCAACAATTCAAGAAGAAGATTATCAGGAAAATAAATTTTACAATCAACAACGTAAAACATGACAAATGCATTAACAGCAGCTAATATCAATTTCACAAAATGTTTTCTTATAATAATATAAATTAATATTTTCGTTAACACTCTAAGGTAAAAACTCCAAACCAGTTCTGTCTAAAAACAGAATTACTCTAGGTAGAAATCGAAAGTCTCTGTAGAATTGATCACTATTTTTAAAATAAATAAATAGCTTAAAGTTTAGTTACAGCAAATATTTTGGATAAAACTGGATATTTCGTTATCACTTTTTAAAGACAACTTTTCTAGCTTATTTTTTTCTTGATGGAATATTGACCCTGAATCTGGTTTTGATAACAATAAAACTTGACAATTTTAACTGGTCTTAACTGGAAATAGCACGAATTTAAGATGTCTCGACCAACCAGATTTTCATGGAACATTTTGAAGAAATAACCATGAACAAGATTTGAAAGCAAAAGCAATGAAAAAGGTTTCAAAGGCCCTGCAATATATTAAACAAATATTTTTTATTTAATTCAATTTAAAAATATTTGAAACATTTACATAACTTTTCAATTTTTGTAAATGTAATTTTGATTTCTTGTCTCTGCAACTCGTGAGGAAAAATCTACAGCATAAAGGCCTAATGTAAGAGTTAACCGCAGAAATTGAGCCATAGGGTAATTAGGATCAGCATCATTGTGGCATTTGAAACCGACACAGTGGTTTTCAGCAGAAATGTGTTTAAAATGTATGAAATAGTTAATATTTAGGTCACAAATATGGTAAATCTGAATTAGTCAAATTCTGTAATTAAAAAACATGCTAGAAGAAAAGCCTTGAATTGTGAATATAACATCACCAAAGCAGTACTTACTGCAGTATAAATTTACATCAACACTAGTTTAGTCAAGTCAAAATACTTACTAATATTTTTTTATTAAACCTTTTAAAAGGGGAAAAATTTGAGAAAGGTCCAATAATACCACGTTGTCACAGCAGAAAAAAAATATTTTTATAGACACAGGATAGTACCTACTTCTGCTTCTTGTTGAAGTTTAACACTTTCTTCTCTTAAGTTCATTCTAGTTTTAGCCAGCTTGTCCATTTCCTTGCAAAGAATGTTCGACATACTTTCCAGCTAAGAGACAATTTTAAAAATAGATTCAACCAGGCAAAAGAATGGGGATAATTTACAGACGAAGTATGATATACTAACACTTTCTAATTTTATTTGTCTTTTTTCAAGAGTACTTTCATGCTTCAATGCAGTTTCTTTCAATTTTTTGTAAGTTCCTAAATGCAAATCAAGACAAAATTATTTCAAACTAATTTTCTTATGGATCCGTATAAAAGGTACATACAATTTTGAGGATCAATGATTTACCTTGAAACTTGTTGACAATTTTGTTTTTTAGTTCTGCAACATTCTTTAACAGCTGATCTTTAGTTATCTGATTTGTTTCTAAACATGTTGGTAGGAAAAATAATACTATGATTTTAATTCCTTAAGGCAACCTTTATAGGAAGTTTCATTTCATGGTAGACATAAAATTTTATTTTAGTCTCTAAATATGGTTTAGGGGGCAAAATAAAAATCAAATTAGTGTTGATTTCATTTTCAAAATACAACTACTGTTCATATGTACAAAGCTGTTGCACATTGCAAAGGTATGATATGTGCAATTTTAAAGTCCTAATGATAAACTCCACGTAAACACAACAAACTTTATTGTGGTTTGAAATCTGATTTTGGGTCCACGCAAAGGCTACCTAATAATACAACTTGCAGGAAATATCACAACTTACCAATTCTCTTCCCAATATCAGCTATTTCTTGGGAAATAGAGGAAAGTTCTGCAAGTTTTGCCTAAAACATAACAAATTCAAGAAATTTCTTGAGTTGTATTCAAACATATAATTTATATATATATATAAAAAATACTCACTTCATAAGGTTTTGAAGATGTTTTAATCTTCTTGATCTTCTTTTTTGATGCAGCTACCTGCAATTCCGCTTTTTCTAACTCCTGTGTTATCTATAAGCAAAATTGACGTCGCTACCAAGACCTTTACCATCCTTTGTCCACTTGTACAATATTTTCCAGCATAAATTTGTAGATTATACATTGATTTTACAGTTATGTGATGCACGTGGGAATTATAGAAAGGTGTGCGTTATTTGAAACTTTTCTGTAAGTCTATAGTAGTGAAGGTCTGATGTTTTTTTTGCACCAGAAATCTGACTGCATTATTTTGTAGTTTATTTATTTACATTACACTTGGTAAAAACAAATTCGTGAAAAACTTTGGGTGCCAACACTAACATTCAATATAGCAAAATAATATTTCGGTACATAGGTTACCATGCTAAAGAAATTATTTTATGTTTAAAATGAGTTTTGCAGTTTTGGCTTATCTGATGTACCACTTTGTTAACAATTCAAAAAGCTTTAGCGCAGGTTAAAGGTAGCATGAGATATATACCAGAAAATGAAGTCATAAGGGAAATGTAAACGGAACACGTTTAAAGCATGAAACTTACTTAGCATAAAAGCTACGGATTAGCTTAGATGGGCAGTTAAACCCCAAAGTAAATACCTTCCAGATTAGTATACAGCCAAAAAGATTAAGGCAGTACTGGCACATGTTCTCCGGGCCAAAAATATCTGTAGTCATTATTATAGCAAGCACAAAAGTATTAAACACAAAGATTTTAACCAACCTGGCGACGGCTTAATGTCAAAAAGCAGAAAAAGACTCTGGGAACAAAGATTGATTTAAAGAACTCTCTTTAACAAAAGGATCAAACCAAAAAATGAAACTAATCAACAATTTACTACATTGAAACAACACATACAAATGCAAAAACTACAATCCTGTTCATAAAGAGGATTCAAAATGGTCAAATTTGGAAAATTGTTTTCACTCGTCTTAAGGAATGTGGTTGTATGCAAGTACTCATTTTTGATAATATAATTTTCCCACAAATTTAAGGCCTCTTGTGCTTTGGTGTTTTTCTCTGCAGGCAAGTCAATTTTGTGTACATGACCTGTGCTACTGTTACTTTCACAGCTGTGGGATAATTTTCAGAAGGTTGTTTAACACTTTCCAGATATGTGATGCTCTTTAGGAAAATCTTCTATTTTTAATCTGTATTTTTAAAACAATAGAATTCCGTATTTCGTATTTTTAAAAATACGAATTGCGTATTTAAAAATCCTCGCATTTTTTTAAAAACCGTATTTCGTATTTTCAAAAAACATGGAATTCGTATTTAAAAATACGCGTATTTTTTAATACAAATTTGGTATTTTTGAAAATACGCAATTTGTAACAAAAAAAAAGTATTTCTAAAAATATGCATTTCTAAAAATATGCTGTACCCCTGTTGTTATTATATGTTTAGGAGCAAAAAATAAACATGTAAATTGCTTCCATTAGTACGGAGAAAATAAGCTCTCTTAAACTTTTAATGCTTTACTTTTAAAACAAGTTTGAATTTCTAATAATGTAACCAAGAAATTTAAATAGAATGGAATTTATACATCCCTTTAATAAAACTGGAACGGTGACACACCAGTGTAACTGCCAGGCAACTTTTTCTTTCTTTACATAGAATCTCAAACATTCGTGTTTGAGATGACTGAAAATGATCTCCAAAATGTAAAGAGTACCGCTGTTTTGGTGTTACGAAAACAATAGATAAAATGGCACCAAAGCTGCATACCAAAATTCAACTCCATACAAAAAAACCTGGCACCCTGACCTGGGCGCAACTGACCGCCCTAAAAAATTTGGTATAAGTTAGCAGGATAAAAAAACAGTCTGTGAGTAGATCAAATCATGCAAGACATGCACAGGCTCCTAATTAAAGTTTAAAATAATCGAAATTGATTAAAAGAAAACATCTATCCTCAAAAAATTGTTTGGACAAGCAATTGAACTTTAACATGAACTTTTTAACATGAATTCCACCAGAGCCAAGAGTTTTTCACACCTAAACACATTTTAGGAGATAGGTAAATTATTAAAATAGGTATATTTAAAGGTTGTAAGATATATAAAGGTTGCAAGATATATAAAGATTGCAAGATATATAAAGATTGTAAGATATATAAAGATTGCAAGATATATAAAGATTGTAAGATATATAAAGATTGCAAGATATATAAAGATTGGAAGATATATAAAGATTGCAAGTTATATAAAGATTGCAAGATATATAAAGATTGTAAGATATATAAAGATTGTAAGATATATAAAGATTGTAAGATATATAAAGATTGGAAGATATATAAAGATTGCAAGATGTATAAAGATTGCAAGATGTATAAAGATTGCAAGATGTATAAAGATTGCAAGATGTATAAAGATTGCAAGATATATAAAGATTGTAAGATATATAAAGATTGCAAGATATATAAAGATTGCAAGATATATAAAGATTGTAAGATATATAAAGATTGCAAGATATATAAAGATTGCAAGATATATAAAGATTGCAAGATATATAAAGATTGTAAGATATATAAAGATTGCAAGATATATAAAGGTTGCAAGATATATAAAGATTGTAAGATATATAAAGATTGCAAGATATATAAAGGTTGTAAGATATATAAAGATTGCAAGACCTACAACATGAATATGCAATTGCTGGTTTTTTAATTACTTTACTGACCATGACACAACCCTTGTCCTCAGGGAGTCTGTTTAAACATCAAAATATAAATATCGTTAAACATATTCACCTCTTTAGCTTTTTCTTTGTTCTGTTCTAAATATACAAGTTCTGCGTCATATTTTTCTACCTCCTTACCCTAAAGAAATAGCCTGTATGTATAAACTATAGGTAACTATGGTATTTTTTAAATTAAGTTTGAAGACACTTTCAAACTGTAACAAAAACAAAAATTTTCAAAGTCTAAACTTTATTAAATAAAATTTCTTATTTCATATTATTTTTAAGATGTTTTGTTGCTCTTACCTGTTCTTTTCTTACATTGCGTATACTTTCCAAAGCTTTGATGTACCTAAACAACATGACTTATTTCACAAACTGCTATTTAATATCAACCATTTGCCTCAATTTAATGCTATTTTATTTGCCTAAGCAAAAGAAATTTAATTAGTTGTCCTATGAGCAGGAAGAAAATCTTTTTGGGTTAGTCGGTTAGCAAAATGAAAATAAGATAAAGTAAATACAAGGTCGGCAAGGTCAGATTTTTTTTTACATGTGAGATAATTAAACACTAAACTAATGTTTTGGTATGGAAAAAACGCCTAATGCAAATTCAAGTGAGATTACAACTTGAAAAAAAGTGTACTTATGTTATAGTTTTTTAAAAAATATGGTTGGTCAGCCCTTAACATCAGCGTCGGCATTCGCCACTGCCAACGTAAAAAACGAAGATACCATTGTTGCGTCGGCAAAAAATGCCGACATAATTTAGTTGTGAAACTACTAAATAACAATAATTCTGGTTTTGTTTGAGCTACTCCCACTCCTTGCGACTACAAAATAATTACATTTGATTTTCAATAAGTTAGGCCATTATCACTAACTAAAATCATTTAGGCTACAGATATACTGTGGTGCCATTCAATTCGTAATAATAATCGAAAAAATTGTATATCGTATTAAAAAGAAGTCCAGAAGTTTTTTCGACACGACACGGCAGGCGATAGGTCAACCCTGCCCTTGGTTTTGCGAGGAGAGATGTTCTGCTAAGACTCTAACAATTGGGTCTCCTGTACAATTTCGCTTCATGTTAAACTGTGTCGGTGACAAGTATTTTTATGTCACTGGCGACTTCTGCGATATACAACCCAATGATGCCCTAACGTAATAAGTTCATCACGAAACATAAAAAGCCAGTTAGCAGTGAACTAATAACCTAACAAAGTTCACCATCCGGAAGGGATGTCAATAAGACTTGTACTCCAATCCCATTTGTGATTCTCTTAGCAGATCAATGCATCGAATTTATGAGAGGTCTAGCCCTAATAAAAGGTGTATGACGAAAGTTATTTCCAGCTGAAAAATTTTACCACAAAGAATTTTGTCGACACAATGTTGATGCAAAAAAGCTGAAATGTGTGAAAAAAATTCTAATTTTAGGGGATGTTGGTCTGTACGATAGAACAACTATTTCAATTGCCTTCACCTTATTTATTGCTACAAGCAAACAAGCAAAAGAGTAGCAGATTAAAATGTAAAAAACCTACTGTTCAATTTTGTGAATCATACTTTTTTATTGGAAAATGTAATTCAGTTGAATATTCAGAACCCGATGTATAAATTTTGACTTACCGTGTTGCAGCAAATATTGCATCAAACTTCTGTTTTAAAACCTTTCCCACACTAAGTGGCCTAAAGAACACATGGGTATGCAATTAACCTCATAACAAATCGGATTAACAAATGATAGCAATCTAAAATTTTTTCTTAAAAAGTCAGAAGATTACCAATTCGCCTCTTCTTGGTGACAAAATATCACATTTTCAAGAACAGCTTTAGACACGCCCAATCTTGATATCATCTAAAAAAAGCACCTCATTCTATAGACTGAAAATAAATTAAGTAGATAATAGATGATATAAAAAATACCTCTCTTGAAAAATCTGTGGCACGACAGTTGGTACTTGCACGCTGGAATTAGATTCAATAAAATCTTAAATTTAACGATTATAATATATATTGAGGTAAAGGTTAAGCAAGGGACCAGTCATGGAAATCGATGAGGACATTCGGCAATGTCGTCTTAAATGCCTTTGTACACTGACAATGGGAAAAAAATGCCCTTTTTTTCTAGATTTTTTTCAAATAAATGAATGAACAGGGGAAATTATTATTCTTTTACCATCTTTTTTGACACAACGTTAATGTTAATTACTTCGTTTGTTGAAATTATTTTTCTGTTTGCAAAAAACAAGTTAGTATAATTACGCAACATTATTTGCTTCTGACAAACTGCTATTGTGCCATGAGATTGTTGTTAAAAACGTATTTTATAATGCTAAGACCACAAAATATTTACATGTTAAGTTAATTCAAGACCAAGGGTTGTCTAAAAAAGTCAAAATAATTGTTTTCTAAAATTCTATTCTAAAATTTCCACATCAATATCGGAAAATACTTCAATTTTTGTTTCTAAATTCTCACGAGGAATTATAATGGAAAACATGGCTTCAAAGGTATTTCTGGAAAACAAAACAAACATGCAAGACGGTCAAGGAACAGTATTGAATTAGAACTATTCTTGTCTTGGATATGAGATTAACAAAAGTAACAACGTAACAAAAATATTTTGTAAAACAACTGCCGTCCTACTTCATTTTAGTGACGGTAATTTTTTTTTGCCGTCGTAGTGCTGTCGTATTACATCACAATGACGCTAAAAACTAAAATAAAATTACCGTCAGCCTAATTTTTAGATTCCCATGGCTGAGGGAAGGGAAATTTTTTTTAAAATCAAAGCAACAATTTTTTTAATTCAATACTATAAAAAAAAATATTCAGCTCAGTTTAGAAGCAGGCTAGTTCTATACCACAAAGCGCAGAGTAGTGAAATAACACTTTCTATGTAAAAATGGTTTTGATTATAAATACAACTAATCCTACTGGAAATTAGCTTGTTTTCTTCATCACTCGAACCTCACAATAAAATTTTATAACCCTGGAAAACACGTACATAGCTCAACTTCTGTTGAGCTATGTACACTGTGTGACATCAAATGTATTTACTGCTTCCATTGAATGTCAGAACAGAAAATAGAAGTTAAAACGGTAATGATTATAAGCATCACTAATTTTCATGAAGAAAATTTAAAGAATTGTGTTGCCTCTCTAATGTATGCAAGGCACTGGCAAAGGATGTATTCTTCAAAATAGCAAAGACATACCTCTCCATTAGCTGTACGTTTTACAATAACACCATCCATAGATTTAGTTTCGACTTTTTTATCCTGAATGAAAAAGTTACAGTGAAAAAATGAAAATTATAGAATGTAACAATATATTAAATAACAGTATAACAAATTTTGCAAGTGTAAAAAATTCTGATGTAAATAGTACCAATAGCAATAAGTCCAGGATAAGTTTACACGAAAAACATACTAGGTAAATTTATGTTTAGCTCTATTAGCACTGGGACTTATTGGAGAATATGTTTTTGCACTCTTTAAAATTTATAGTGAAAATACGTCATAAATACACTTCATATTATGGCATATCATTATAGGTTGAAGCAATAATCCCATACCAAAATTAAACATTAAAGAAATTTTTTGTACAAATTTTGTTTATTTGTAATGTCACACGTCGCACATAGCTCAACAGAACTTGTAAAGATTCACTCACGTCTTACTTTTCTGAAAATTTATTGCAAGGTTCTATCGATGGAGAAGACAAGTTAAATTCCAGTAGAACAACAACACGGTAAAAAAAAAAAATTTAAGGATTTAACAGCATGCGAATGTAAACAGAAAAAGAAAAACTGAGACTGTTTCTGTTTATCACTTTAAGTACAATTTGTTGCACATAATCATTTGACTTAGGTCACACAAGTTACCATTTTACCGAACATAATGTCCTAATCAACACTGTCATGGCGGCGACCGCAGGGTTACTTTGACCTTAAATATCTCAAGAACACAAAAATATAAAAATTTAACACAGTAGTTCTTACTCACACATAATGAACATTTTAAACACAAATTTTTATGAATTGTTAGTTCTTCTTTAAAGTAATAAACAATGTTAGGTTAAACTGTAAACTCATGTATTGAAAAATTGCCTCAAATATTGAACTAGAAGAGAATTTATCTAGCTATAAGACACACAACTTTGTAACAGAACTCTGGTGATTGAATTAACACAGATAAAATATTAGAAAAATAGCACATCAGAAGTCATGCTGAAAGTGATGACATAGGCACAAAACTTAATGGTAGCATCATTCTGGCGTTTGATTAAATATATTTTAGTCAATCTGACAATATGGACCCCCTTTCCATTCAACATTTTCCCAACATATACCCTTTTCATTTTCTAACCAAACAAAAAACAACATATTTTGCTTATTTATTAGGATTTTTCAAAATTTAAACATTTGTTTTAAACAGGTGAAAGTTTACTGAATACCTTTACTGTTGAGATCAGGCTTCTTTGACCAGTGAGTTTGTTTCCAGTAATATCGGTGAATACAAGTTTTACTTGACCCTTTACTTCTTTTTTACCAGCAAGCTGTCGGAATTAAAGAAATGTAATATAATGTGGTTAATTTTGCAGATACTATTTTTAAAGATTAAGAGATTGTTATACAGTACAAAAACTAATACAAAGAGTACATGTACTAATTTTCCACACTCTAATTTGAAAGAGCCAAATTTAAACCTGTGAAAATGGCGTAAATATTGTGATGACGTCACCAAAAAAAACATGATTTTTTAGAACTTTTTCCTTGTAGCCTAGAAAATGCTGATAAAGATCTATTTACAACATTAACTGATTCAGATATTGTGGGTCCTAGTTACCCAAACAGACATAGATTTGATACAACATCCCTATTGCATTATGTCTCACATAGTTTAACATCGTTGTGATTATTTATCAACACAGAAAGGTATTTATTTTTTTAACTTTATTTAAAGATAATATGCGATGATACATAACGACAGAGGTCCCAGCAGGAATCAATCAACTAAACAATGCTCAGAGTCATGTGATTAGAAAGTTAAAAAATTTAAAATGATGGCATAATGTAAACAAAAAACTGAGGCAGGTAGGAGAGATAAAATCGACATAGAGTTTTATTTAGTCAACTATTACACAAAAAATAGAGATGTACTGCATTGACACAAAAGTAGGAATGTACCGCATTATCAATGTAGTATAAATTTGTGTATAAAATATATTTATGATAAACTTTAAGAAATAAATTGCTTTCTCCAAAGTTTCGAAATATCTTGTTAGGCAGTCAGCTAGCAATAACATGTGTTGATGAAAAAAAGTTATGCAGCAAATAAACTTGATTATGAGTAAGTAAAAGGTTTTTAAAAAAGTTAGCTTTTATTCCCCATGTACAAAGTCAGCCTGCTGCATGGTAGGTTACTTGTGTCTACCATTTTCTTTTGTAAAGGACGAATCCCCAGGAAATTTTCATTCAGCTTTTGTTGTTGTGGTAACATGCATTGAATTTTTGTGTCTTAGGAAACAAATAAATCACTCTTAGCTTAGCGGCTATATTATAGCATATTACTCTAAAATTTTGATATCCTAAAAACAATTCACTTGATACGCCTCTACTTTTATATGCTAAAAAAGGTAAAAGGATTTATGTACATTAAGAGAAAACTAAAAAGTGATATTTGGAACATGCTGAGCTCTCCATATTGTCTGTTCTTGCTGAGAAACGAATTATTCTGATATTATCACAGTATACATAAACAAATTATTTTTTTTTGTGGTTTCATAGCAAAAATCTCCAATGAGGTAACAGTTATATCTAAAAAAATACATTGAAACAGGATTGGAAATGTTGAAAATACTGGTTGATGGCTGACATTAAATAGAATTTAATGGTGAATCAATTAAAAATAAAAATACAAGTTTAGTAAATATAGTAGAGAAGGAAGATATAAATTCTTAACCTACTCTCTTATCGTGGACTCCTCAATGCTGATTCATCCCCCCACCCCTCTGTACTGTCCAAAGTTGTGTTGCACAGATCTTAAGAAACAACTTGATCAAAAATATCACTAATAACATTATTTTTGCTAATGACGTCATAAAATTTGCTAAAGTAGGTAATAATGTTACAAAAAACAATGTTATTTATACATGTTAATTCCCCTAAATCTTAAAAAAAACAATCTCAAATTTTCCAACAACCTTTTTCTGGAAAAATAAAGCCTACTAAAAGTTAGGAAAAGCAAAAATATCATGGCATAACTGTAAGCCAAAAAAAAGTTATGGAAAAAAGTTAAACAAGAAAAGCTGAATCAGCCCCCTTAGCACGAATAGGGAGTTACGGAATACCCACCTTAGGATCATGAACAAAGGCTTGATTTTTGCATCCAGGTGGTAGACCTCCAGTTATCACATAACTTAAACTTTCAATAACACTCTACAAAAAATGAACTGCATTAACAATACTTATTTTTGATGCTCTCTAGGAAATCAACCACTTCTCTTTTGAAAGCATATCAATTCAGACTTTTAAAACAATAAAATTTCGTATAACGTATTTCTAAAAATACGAATTTCGTATTTTTGCCTTATATTTACTGTTACTTTTACAAGCAAAATAAAAATATTTCCAACTGAAAATCTGGTTATTGGTCATTCATGTTAAGAACATGATACAAGTAGATGATACACTGGACTTGAATGCTGGTAAAAGACTTGCACTAAAAGAGTATGTGCTGCTGATATTATTGAACGGGAACTCAAATAATGTGCAGTTATGTGGATAAATCAGTTGTGTCTTTGTATTGTAAATCAAGTTGTGTTGTTTTGTTCCTGTTGGTATACATGAATAAGGCTTGCGTTTGTAGTTCAATTGAGAAATCAAATAAGACAATTAAAGACAGTCATTATTATTAATTAACAGCTGTGACTATTTCTAACAACCAAAAAAAAACCCAGCATTCACTAGCATTAATATTAACTGCACTAACTTAGCATTGCAATCAATTTCTAAAAATAATAAATAATAAACAAAAAATAAGTTAGTACACAGTGAGGTAATCGGAGTAGTGACACTTACCGTTTTACCAGTACCGTTATGTCCAACTATAATGGTTAATGGTGTCTGGAATTCAATTACACTTCCTTCTGGTGAATAACTTCTAATACCCATGATCTTCATCTTATGTATCATTGCCATTTTTTGTTTGTTTTGTTTTTACTATAAAAGTACATTGTATAAAAGTACTTTAACCAACCTAGATGTTTTTGTTAAAAGGGTAAATCCTTAACATACAGTGTTGTTCCAAGAATATTTATGTATCCACTATTTTTGAATTATATTTCTCCAGCTTCTTTGATGGAAATGCAGTAACTCGAAATATGCTGGGAAGAATTACATCCGAAAAATGGGTTTTCAAGTGATTTTTCGAATTTGGTCATCTGACACAAGGTAAAAAACAAGAGAATAATGCTACAAAACTCTAACCTGGCTAACAGAAACTTTCCTAACAGACAATCTTAAGCTTCAGACAGTGCTGAGATCAGCATAAAATTTACCCCTTTAATGACATACCACCACTTTTCCAGTTTAATTTCATTAGGATAAGGAATCAGCCATCTCTCATATAGGCCTGAAAAAAGTCCAGTATATTCAGGGCTAATGGCTAAAACTGATATCGTTTCGTTTTCCAAACGAATTACAGGAATTTTGGTCAACATGAAAGTATAGAAATCAATGCTAATTAGAAAACAAAACAAACACCTTGCACATATGATCACAACATAAGCAAAAAATAAAACCATAATATAACATTTAAAACACAGAATATTTTTTTTATCATAACGTGTTTTCAAGATAAGAAGTCATGCTGAACTTATGTCGTACAGCAGAAGAGGTTGTTTATCAAATCTTTTTAAAATTTTTAAAGTACTGTATTCTTGAGATTGAAATTTTAAGTATCTATTTGCCTGGACACAAAATGTTTAAAAAGGCTTTTTAAAGGGTTTTGGTGATTTTTAGCTTTAGATTAGCTGAAAAGGAACTAGTTATATTGTACGCATTATCTAAGAAAATTGACATCCTTATTACACACAATATTTGTAACTTTGATAGGTTACAACATAAGCATTTTAGTGACTACAAAAGTAAAAAATAAATAAGAACCGAAAATTCTGTATTATTATCATTTTGAAGTTATTAAGAACATGTACATAAAGATCATAGGACACAATGTAGTGGGTTTGCTTGCGTCTGGTAGTTTTAGAAACCATGTCTTAAATCTCGCTCAGGCAGTATGTTAGCAATGCGCAAAGTAGCAATGTTAAACTTTTGAGAAAAGTAGGCCTTAGGAATCATTTAAAAATAAAAACTGCCAATCTAAGCTATGTATTTACTGGTTTTAGAAAGTATTACATTGTACAAAAAAATTGATTTTATACTGGTTATCCTGAAACTGCACTGTCATTTTAATAATACAAAATTTAAATCCATATATCTACAGCTAAAAAAATACCTACAAAATAAATCACAAAACACATGAAAACGAATCAAAATGATAAACTGTAACAATTTATACGTTGATAATGTCTTGCAGTAATTAGATGAAATATCCATTGAAATAAAATGTCATCAATAAAACTTTTGTATTTATTTTTACCAAATATATTTCACAAAATGAATTACAAATAATATATTTAACAAAATGAATCACAAAACACAAAAGACTCCACGGATTCTATAGTCAAATAATACCCACAAAAAAAAATTACATAGCCACAATTAAAAATTTTCTCAACATTAATACTAAAAAAATTTCATACAGACACCATAAATAATAACTGACAACCATATCTACAATGTTTTTTTATAAATCTCATAATAATATTTTCTACAAATTAATTTGGAACTCTACAACTAAAATACATTTTCTATAACTACAAGCCAATCCTATTGATGGACTAACCCAATAAGATAATTTGAAATAAAAACAAGAAAAAAGGGTGCAACTACTTCACAAAATTAAAAAACGACTATTCAACTAATCAACCCGAAAAGTTAAAATTTTTTAATTTTTGTGATCAAAATGTTTTTAATTGATTTGCTTCACTACAAGACTCAGCTGAAAAGCAAACAAAACAATCATTAGACTGCATGTATTATTAATAAACAAAGAAGAAGGAAAAATGGCAACAGGAGAAGAAGGAAAAATGGCAACAGAAAAATTCATATATTTGTTTTTAATAATGGAATAATCTAAACACACCTAAAACCACACATCTAAAAACACTTAACACCACAATTGGTCACTCAGACTCAGTTCTTCCACAATCAGAAATTGGAAAATTTTAAACTTAAAACACACAACCATAAAATCTTATCACATTTTTCATGGTATGACAGTTAAATTATTGAATTAACTAATTTGAACGGGTTATCAATCCAAAAAAAGATAAATAAAAAATAAAATGCAACAAAACAAAACAAAAACAAAAAACAAAAATGTAAAAAAATCAAGATCGCTAGCTCTTAAAAAAAACAGGTTTCATTAACATTCATTAGGTGCTAAGACCTCTTACAAAATAACTTTGTATGAAATAGTTTTTAACAGTCCTAAGATGTTCACACTAATGGCTATCTCAGATTCTCAAAAAATAAACAAACATCAGAAATAAAATTATTAAGTATGTAAGTATTTGTAAGTTAGTGTGAACTGTAATGTTGCGTAATATATTTAAAAATTAACAAATAACCATGAAATATAAAATTCTTTGAATTATCTAAAACAAAAAAGCTCAAAAAAATCAGTACCATAAAATAAATTATAATAATAAAATGAATTTGAGTGGTGTTAGTCAACCAAGAAACGAGATAAACAAGTTTGTGCATAATGACAGTACCAAAAGAATCTTGCAGTATGTTAATTCAAAGATGATATTTTTTTCTGGAGGTCTAAAACAAAAGAAACAAGACGTATAATATATTACTGTGGAAAGTTTATGTAATTTTATATTTTAAATATTTTAAATATTTTAAATTTTTTAAATATTTCAAATATTTTAAATATTTTTAATATTTTAATATTTTTAATATTTTATATAATTTTATATTTATTTATTATATATTTAATATTATATTTATATAAATTTACATAATTGCAGAGGATCGAAATTCATAAAAATATTCATAATCAAAAGATCTCATCTAGAAGAGTTCCATGAACACAACAACGGCTTACATCGACAAATCAAATTCACTGTTGAGCTTGAACACGATGGAAGGTATTGCTTTCCTGGACACTTTAGTCAAACGCAAGAATGGTTCCATTTCCTTTTCAGTGTATTGTAAACCAACACGCACTGGCCAGTACCTTAACTTCGAATCAAATCATCAGAAATCTTGCAAAGAAAGTGTCATATCTTCATTACTGACTCGTGCCAACAGCGTAGTCAGTGACAAACAGGAGAGGAAAATAGAAATTCGACATGTAAGAAATGCATTAATCGCAAATGAATACAGCCATAAAGTCATCACGCAAGTAGAAAATAAAATGAAGAGAAGATGCAAAGGAGACAACAAGGAAACATCAGAGGAATTTATTGCATCAGCATTCCTACCCTTCGTACCAGGAACCAGCATGATCCTTCGTCGAGTTTTAAGGCAACACAAGATCAAATGCATTCTTAACTCTAAAGACATCCTAAGAAGCACTTTGTCTAAAGCAAAAGACAAATTAAACCTGGAGGAACAAAGCAATGTTGTTTACGAAATCCTGTGTAAAGATTGTGATGCAGTGTATATAGGCGAAACAAAAAGAAAGTTTAAGCAACGAGTACAAGAACATATGAGCGCAGTGAGAAACGGAGATGTGAAGAAAAACGAAATTGCGGAAAACAGCTGGAGCAGAAGTCACCAGTTTAATTGGGATGAGAAGAAAATCATTGACAGAGAATCCAGAACAACGGCCAGGAAGATTAAAGAAACCATCAACAGTGTAGAACGTAACCAACACACGAGATTTGGTTACAAGCCCTACAGAAGAAGTAGTTACCTTCATCTAGGTCCGAAAATGTTAATTACCGTAATTAACTGTAATTATCAGCTCGTTTCTGATTGGTTAATTTTTATGAATTTCAATCCTCTGCAATTATATAAATACATGTGCAACATCATTTTACTTTGCCCAGTGATGGGAGAAGGATCTCCCAAAACGTCGCCTACTAAACTATCATATTGAAGAAATAATAAACTTTCCACAGTAATATGAATACTTAACAGACAAACCGAAATACAATCTTCAATAACGTATAATATACTTGAACTAGCTCGCAAAACAACAGTCTAAATGAATTTTGCTTTACTGTAATTGCATACGAGCTAACCACAAGCATAATAGTAAAATAGTTAAAACCCGCCCAGACATGTCCGAGCTCGAAGAGACACTGATTGTCAGACTATATATGAATAAATGTTATTTTTATAAAGAGAATTGCAAAAAAATTAAATGCATATTTAATCATATTTATTCACCAAAAACACAACAAAGCAGGTCACAAAATAATTACGTGGATGTGCACTGGGAAGGAATTTGTTGACAATTTGTGTATTCCTGTGAGGAAAACATCAAAAGACCTAGTGACGAACTAAGTTGTATTAACCTACGTGTTTTCGCATATACATGTGAGCAATTTGCTTGAAACTTACTTTTGTTTTTTTACTGCAGCTATGATGTGTTAACAAAAAAAATTGTTGATAAATAGATTATGCTTCAAAAAATGTTCTTGTTCATATTATACCAGAATCAGCTTTAGCATGATTTGCTTGTACAGTGTTGAAATTTAATTTCAATCCAAGCACTCAATCGCATTATTGTTTGTTGTTTGTGAGAAACTTCTTACACATTTAAATTCTTCGTTTATGGGAAATTGCCTTCATGAAAATATAGACTTTATTAATAAACTAAAATGTCTGCTTCACAAGCAAAAATAACGGTTGATATAATACATGAGATATAGTGACGTCAAAAGTCTTCAAAAGGGACAAAGATAGTCAGTATTACGTCTCCCTGCAAACTAGTAATAGCAAACTTATAACTGTACGCCCCAATTATCAAAAATAAATCCTGTAACTATTACTTTCTCTTTTTATAACTTTCAATGACTGCAATCTGCCACATGGTGGTACGTACATCTACCTATGGCAAAATAATGACAGCAAAAACTTTATTTTATACAGAGATAAGTCTGTGATTTTGCACTTCTATCTCTTATATTAATAAGCTAAGTTAGTGAACTATGATATATCTGTGTGTTTTTTTTCTTTGTTTGCTTAAAGATTTTTTAATACACAATTTTTGAAATAAGGTGCAAGTTGCGAAGTTGGAAACACATCCTTGCGAGGATGTGTTTCCAACTCGTAGCTAACTAAAATAATGGTCAATTGCAACGTCACAGATTTAAACTTCGTACCTAAACTCTCTAAGTACTTGGAAGTCATCTAAATGACATTTCAGGTCAAAATTGGTATTTTTTTTCAACAAAATTTGGCACAGGTAACAAAAAAATTATGCTGAACATAATAGTGACATCATAATTTTGATTTTTGTCACTTAAATGTCATTTTAGGCCAAAATTGGTCTGAAAATTAAAACTACTTTATTTTTGACAAAATTGGACAAAGTTAACAAAAAAGTATGCTGAACATGATGGTGACATCAAAATTTTGATTTTTTGTCACCTAAATGTCATTTTAGGCCAAAATTGATCCAAAAAATAAAATTACTTTATTTTCGACAAAAATTGGCAAAGTTAACAGAAAAAGTATGCCGAACATGACAGTGACATCAAAATGTTAATTTTTGGTTAACCAAATGCTGTTTAAGACCATAAATGTTTCAATCGCGCGAATTTCAACCATGAATGATAGGCTGTATTTCTTGTTAGCAGAAATGTAGAATTGGGTCGCATTTTTGATATTTCATAGTTGTGCATTTTTAATAGCGAGATAGTTTAAGCAGCGCCTGCATCTTGTGTATTTTTTAAAAAGATAAGTGTTGAGAAGCTTTATTTAACTAACTGGTAAAGTAAATGTGTTTCCACCAAAGTTTTCCAAAGTGAATGTAGGCAGAGTTAAGTTCTCCTCAAATGCCTGGAAAGTAGTCTGCTAAAAATGAGGGGGCGATCTCACAAATCATTTTTGAAAAATGGTGTAGTGCGTAGTGCGTAACAAATAATATTGTCCATCTGAATAGCAGAATATGTTGTGTCTAACTTCGTAACAGAAATCACAATTTGACAGACAGCTTTTTGTAAACTTTATTCGCGAGGTTGTTTGCGTATATCATACGTCTTGTTACAAATAATTGAAAACTTCTGCTAATAGGTTAAATGAAGCCTGTGTAAGAAGCATCATAATGGAATGAAAGACTTCAGCAGTGAAGTAGGAAGATATTGACCATTTGTAAATGAATGATTTCAAAATAGTTAGGTGGAAGTGTAGCACCAGTCTGAGAGAAAAAAAAGAGTTCGGATGAGTTAAGAAGCAGGTTAGGTATTCCTAGTATTAGAGATAACTATCAAGATAAGAAGATTGAGTGAGTTGGAGGAAATTGAGGGAAAAGGATAATTGGTTAAGAAAGATATGTCCTGGTCTAAGGCCGATGTTAAGCAGAAAACAATGATAAGTATCAGTATCAGTATAAAACATTTTTCCAATGCATAAACAGAATATCATAGCATTTACAGTGTCTACATTGCCTTGTGAACAGTGTATGTCACTTGATATTATTAACCTTATCGCATATTCCAATGAGATATGTTGGTCTGGGTTGTGAGTATACTCAATGCTTTCTGAAAAGCCCAAGGAGTACAAACCAACCAACCCATCACCAACGAACAGTTTGGCAAAGGTGGGTCAGTGCTGGCCTTAACAGTATCATTAACTTATTCCATGCAAGGAAAGTTATCGTCCCTCCCTGAGTATTCAAGACTTTTACCTTAAAAGGAACTCCAGCATCTAAAAAAGAAGTCATGATCTAATGCAAATAAAAATAATTGCAAAAGTTGTTGTATGAAACTGTCCAATGGCTATGTGAAAAATAGAATTATAAGGACTGAATGTATAAAGGAGTAGAAGAATAAAATGTTTATTTTTATCAATAAGTTATGCTATCTTATGTATCTCATTAATCTTATCATGAATTCATCCCACATAAAAAGTTGTATCACACAATAGAATACTGAAACATGTTCAAATACAAAAACACTAGAAATTCTAGGAAACTAAGAGGTATGACTATTGCAATTTTCTCTATTAAATTTATTTTAAAATTTTTTAAAAATACCATATCAAAATATACACTGTCCTTGGATATAAAATATCATTTCCTTTTTTAGTTTCATGTATTAAAAAAAATTCCTAAATTAATCACCTATGTCAGAAGTACTGGGTACTAAGTTTTCTCTTTTTTCAGCACATTCTAGAATGCTAAAAGCGTTTGTTTTAAGAAATACAAGATTTTATGACAAAAAATATTTTCAGGAACTGTTCTTGCTATGCTAGGAGAAAAGTACATCAAGGCTAACCAAAACTCTTAACTTCAATTCTTTTAATAAGAATGTCCATGCTACAAAAATTTCTAACCACAAATAGATACTTATTATAATCGATCTCCGCAAGAATTAGGGAATTTTTTGGTTAGCCAGAAAGTGCGTTAATTATGTGTTAGGAAAGTTGTTGACTTGTAATATACCTTGGGGATAAAATTTAGTGGAAAGAAAAATAAGGCCAATTGGCAAACTTGGTTGGAATGTAATTTGCTGGAAAAACTTGCAAGCTTGTTTGTCTCTTTGTAAATCAGACAACTTATCTACATAATGATGCAAGAAAAAAGTTGTCTAATGGACACCCAAAATTCTTTGATCTTTTTGCTACACTGTTTTAAAATTTTATTCTTATCCTGTTTTTTGTGTGATTTCACAAAAGTTTTAATTTTAAAAGTTTTTTATACAGCCACCACTTTTAATGTTCCTAAATACAGTTTTTTAGTTTTAAATATATGCATTGTCTATTCATTAAAAATTTAATTATTCGTGCCTTTTTAAAGAAATTAACAAAAGTAATAGTTAATTTTAGGCTGTTTTGTAAATGGGTCATTTGTTTGTTGACTACTGTATCCCTGCGTTTCAGTTAAATAATCAAAAGAAAATGAAAAAAGTATTTACATTTATTTCTTGGTGGATTTTGTTTAATTTTACCATTACCATTAAAAAAATGTTAAAATTAGGTGTTTGAGCCTATTTACAGCTTCTCCTTCTAAATCATTATTGCTACATAATGTATTTGACAAAAACCCTACTTTGTTTTCCTTTCAAAATTTTCTAAGCTCAGATGTAAAATGTCCTTCAATTTTGTCAAATATCAGCCTAAATTTCCTAATAAACAAGGTTCTAACAAAAACGAAAGATGTAGTTTTAAATGCCTCATTGCCTATAAGTGGATCTTTACTGGGATTTTCAAGCTTTGCAGAGTCGTTTTCTCATTATTTTAAAACAAAATATGACGATTTTTAAGCTTAGCAGGGTCGTTTTTTGTCATTTTAGAATAAAATTACTGCGATTCTATATTTATCTGTTTGTGTAACAGTTTTTGTCTTTTTAAATTGCTTCCATGCCCCAACAGGAATTCATTAAAGTTTTCTATCTTATCCATATTTCATATTTGTTACAAAGAGTAAATTTTGCAAGAAATGGAGATAAAAATAGGAATAACAATTTTTTTTAAATATGCCTATTTTTCAAAATACGAAATTCATATATTTTAGAAATAAAAAATATAAAATGCGAAGTTTGTATTTTCAAAAATACGCGTATTTTATATTTTTAGAAATACAAAAATTCTGTATTTCATATTTTTGAAATAAATGAATAATAAAGTGATTAGAAAGCATCACAAACATTTATTTTTTCATTTTTAAGAAGAAAAAAAAAAACGAATCAAATCATCACAAAGAGGTTATGTTTGTTTTAGTTCTTTTCCACACACAGATTATAGTGATGAAATGTTGTGGTTATCATCCAAGTCATGGTAAAAAAGTTTCATACAGGATAAAAGTTGCTTGTTTATATTTTTTCCCTTTTTAATACTAATAATGTGATTTTATATTTTGACTTAAAAAATGACTATCAATGCAGGACACTTAGTGTGTATGATATTAAACATGCATAACATACCTCTCCCATTAAATCTGTAATCTCAAAATCTGCCTTGGTTCTTCGTATATTTTTTTTGATAAAACTTGAAATTAGTGAGTTTTATTCTTAACTTTTTTACTGTTGTAATTTTTTTTCTCTTTAAGAGATCTTTCTGTTATAGATAGTCCCCATCCTTAATTGTTATTAAACAATGGCTAATATATTTTTCTACACAGTCCTTAAAAACACTTTTAATTTATCTTGCTATATTGCACATGTCAGAAAAGAATGAAAGTAAAAAAAGGTTAAAAAAGAAAACAGGAATGGCAAAGTTTTGACTGCTTGTTGTCTTTCTTTACTCATTCTTCTTACTTACATCTCTATTTGATGCATTCTTTGTGCTTCCACGTACCTAATTTGTTAAATAGTTGTAGATGCCAGCCACGGATATTCTTTTGATTTACAAAAAATTCTGAAGAAAAACATTTTACATATCTTATTAAGTCCTTAAAATTGGGAATTTTTTTCTTCCCCTAATCTTCTACAGTTGTCACTCACTTGATTTTTCAGGCTGTTGTCTTAATCTCTTTTGTCAAAACTATTAAATATCTTAAGAAAGTTACAGTATTATGTAGCTGAACTTCAGGGTTATAAATGCTAAAAAAACCTGTAGTTTTTGTTTTATTTGTTTGCAGAACTCCGGGCAGGGATGTTATGAAGAATCAACAAAACCCAGGGTTTTAACCCTAAAAAACCAGTATCGTAATGCTTTCAAAAAGCTTCAGACATTTAATAGAATTACTGATTTTTAGAGGAATGTCTCCTCCATGCCTGACCGAATTAAATCTGCCAAAATTTATTTTCTCTTTGTTGCCAGTTTTTGTAAAATTTTCATGTGACTTTTTGTCTAATGTTATGGTTATTATTTTGAAGTAGTTGTTAGCCTGAGGAAAAGTCCATGTAAGTATGTAAAATAACGAAAAAACATCGCTTTGAAGCTTAAAAATTGTCCTATTTACTTAACAAAAAAAATCAATGCATTTTGTTTTTAGATGCAACTTAGAGCCGCCAAGTTTTGTAAGTTAAGAAAATAGGTCTGCAGATACGTAATAATAGTCATATTTGATCGTGAAATAGCGCAGAAGTCATCATACTTTGTTTTTAAAAACTTCAACGTGTTCCCGTAAACGGTAAACATCATCAAAAATGGGATACTACAAAGCTTAAAAATATCACTGCATTTTGAACATAAACTAAAATTGTTCAAAATTATATTTAGTCACCAGTTATCTTTGTATTATAAAATTCCTGTTTGTAATGCTCTATAGCAAAATTGATCACTTCTACTTTAAAATTATAAAATTTTGTATAACACATTCCAAAAATATGAATTCTGTATTTTACACTTAAATTTAAAAATACGAAATTCGTATTTTAAGAATACGAAATTTGTGTTTTTAAAAATACGGAATTCCTAGAGAGTAAGTAAAACTCTCTAGGAATTCCGTTATTTTAATCTTAAGCAACATTAAACTTTGTTCAGAGTAAAAAAAGCAGCTTGTGAAGAAGTATAATTTCATCAAAAAATACATTTTTCATGCAGCTTCTATGAGTTAAGTGTTTACAAATATAGGAAATTTCGTTTGCTTCTTTAATTCTGTTAGAACAATTACTTTTCCCAACAATTAACAATTACTACATAATACATTCTATTGCATAGTGAATTACATTTCTCCATAATTTTTTTTTGAAACTCTAGAAACTTACCAGGTTCTTTTCTGTTTTAACTTTAGTTAAAATAACAACAATATGGAACTAATTTTTATCTGGCTTCTGTTGAAGAACTAAAAAGAATAAAAATAGAAAAAATGGGTAAACAAAAATTATTTTAGGGCTTGCAAAATTACTTTTTAATTGCAGCAAAATAAGTTTAACACATTTTGTTGGGCTCAGGAAGTCAAGTGGAGAGGAGGTTCAGTGAGATTTGTGGAAGGTAGGAGGGAAGGTATAAGCTTTTCTGGATTGGTAATAGTGATGGATATTGAGGAGTTAGCATAGTCGTTGCAGAGAAGTGGGTAGTGGGTAAACGTAATAGATGTTATGCGTGTTAATAGTCGTATTATAGTGACAAATTTTTTGATAGGTAATAGGATTGTCACTTTTCTGTCAGCTTATGCTCCACAGTGTGGACTCAGTGAGGAAGATAAAGATAATTTTTATGATGAATTAATAGCAGTCACATCAAAGTTTGGAGACACGAACTTGTCATGGTGGCTGGCGACTTTAATGGCATGTTGAGAAGTCGTTTGAAGGTCATAGAGGTGTGCATGGAGGCTATGGATTTGGGAGCAGAAATAAGGAGGGGGAGAGATTGCTTGAGTTTGGAATGGCAACGAACATGGTGGCTTGCAACACACCATTCAGTAAGAGACAGAGTAGGCTGATAACATAAAAGTCAGGTGGTAGTAAAACACAGATAAATTACTTCCTGGTTAGAAAGACAAGAAAGTGGTGAAGGAATTGACAATTATATCGGGGGAAGAGTGTGCTTCCCAGCATAGGTTGCTGGTTTGTGATATTATCTTGAAGAGTGCTAAAGAAGCCAAGGAAAAGTACAGGCCCCGCCGTAACGTCTGGCAGCTGAAAGAAGAGGTTGTGGCAAGAAAATTTAGTGCAACAGTTTAGCAGTTAGCCCACAACGGTAAATCTGATAGTGACAAGGTTGAAAGTACTTGGACTACTTTGAAGAATTGTCCTCTAGAAGCTTCTGATGATACCCGTGGGTGGACAAAAGGACCAGCTAGACATAGACACATCTGGTGGTGGAATAATGAGGTTGACCAGTGTATAAAGGAAAAGAGGAAACTTTGGAAAGAGTGGAAGTCAGGTGGTAGTGAAAATACTTACTTATAACCTAAGGGTTGTGTTCGTACAGCAGTGTAAAAGGGAAAAATCAGAAGCAGACAGAAACAGATTTGCAGATGTGTTAAGAAGGGAAGACCAGCACAACAAGGTATTCAAGATAGCAAAGCAAATGAAGAAGACTTTTCAAGATGTTGTAGGTGAGAAGTGTATACGTAATGATGAAGGTATTTTGGCTAGCACAGAGGAGGAGAAAACAATAGCTTGGAAGAATTATTATCAGAGGTTGCTTAACACTGAGTTTGATTGGGATGAGGATAATTTGTCTGATGATGATGTTGTAGAAGGGCCAGCTATGCAGCTCAAGAAAGAATGGGTAGTGGAGGCTATTAGGAAATTGAAGATTGGCAAAGCTGCAGGAGTATCAGGTAGAGTGTTGCAGAGATGGTAAAAACATCTGGATATATTGGAGTTGAGCTTAATACAAGTCTTGCTAATCAGATTATGAAGGATGGTGCTATTCCAAGTGAGTGGCAGTCGAGTGTAATAGTGAATTGTTTCAAGGGCAAGGGTGATGCATTAGGAAGAGGTTTTTATAGATGTTTGAAGTTGGTTGATCAAGTAATGAAAGTTATTGAAAGAGTGATTGATAAGTTACTTAAAGAGAGAATTGATATAAGATGCAATTTGCTCGGGCAACTTACGGACAGTCTCCAATTATTTCGGGTAAAACACGGGTATACCGCGTTTTATCATAATCGTCTACCGCGTTTTGCTATCTGACGTGCTTTTTGTCGTTTCAAGTTTGTGAAGAAGACAAGAAGGTGCCGCCATTTTTGTGTTTTTGTGTTGACAGAAATGGTTGGTTGTACCATACATTTGGCTGTTAAGGTATTTGTGATCACGCAGTAAAAACAAGGTTTGTAATATTATTTATTCTATATATTTGAAATTTTCTATATTCTATTTGCCTATAGCTACCTGTCAAAATTATATATATAGTAGCTATAGCAAAAGCTAGCTATATATTTCTGGAAGTGTTTACCTAAACTTTGTAACTGTCAGAGCTATACATAGCCTTTCTGGCTGTTATATACATAGATATATACATAGATAGATATATACAATATAAAAACAGTTAGTCAAGAAATTAAACTGTTTATGTAGTTCTTAGATCACTGCAGATTACTTAGCTAAATAGTTGTGGGTGCAAATCCTACCTCTGTACGAAAGAGTAGCTTAATTAGAAAAGCAGTTTAGCTAGTATTCTCTTGATTTAGGGTGCAGATATATAACCCACATAATGGATTGTAAAAATGGACCTTTTTAAGACTGTTAGCTAGCTAGCTATTTCTTCTAAGTTTTGCACAATACAAGATTATTGCGTATTAAGCCCGTCAAAGCAACAACAAATACTTTGATATCTTTTTAAAGGTATTAATTTCCTTCTCGTGTTGTTCTTGTTTTTTCGTTTGTGCAAAATGATGATCCACAATAATATAAAAATACATTTCCCATACGAAACGTATCAGAAAAAAAGTTTTGTATATATATATATATCAAATGTTTTTATTTTAGCTAGCTCTGGCTAATTTGTTGAAAAATATGCTTCTTAAAATTTAAAAGCGCATATTGATCCTTTTGCTGAAAAACTAAATATTTGTCCATTGTTCAAGAATTTTTTTGGCGTGGTAATTTAATTTATATTTCTCCATGTAAATTTTATTTGATTTAAGCTCTTCTGTATTCGGCATCTTAAAATTTTTTGCTATGAAGGAAGGTTGCTGTTCTAATGTGATATCTATCTCCATTTCTATCTCTTCATTATTATCATGTGATATATACGCATTATCATATTCTGCATTATCATCATCAGCCATCAGTTTGATATTACTTGTTATGTTTGCTTTTGGATTTGTAACGCCAGTCTGAGAGTAAGAAAGAGTTCATATGAGCTAAGAAGCAGGCTAGGTATCTGTAGAATTAAAGATAGATGTTGTCCAGATATAAGTAGATTAAGTTGGTTAGGACACTTGCAAGAATGAAGGAGGATAATTGGGTAAGAAAGTGTAGAAATAGACTTGATACAGAGGAATTTGAGTTGGGGGCTATTAATATACCCATCCTACAGACAGTAAGCCAAGAATGACGTATTACTTACTTCTTCAAGTGCCTTGCATTCTATTAAATCTCCATTTTCGTCGAAAGTATTTATCTTTGTGATTGGCAATTCAATACCACGATCAACGCATTTCTTCCAACAAGCTTCTACATCTTTTGCTACTGATTGCAGGTTGTCTTGTTTGAAATTTGTCATCAAAGGCCCTTCAACTCTGAAATCATCATCCTCTTTTCCATCATGAAATATGATAATATCATTTTCTCTATGCCACCAAACACCATTACCATAGAGCAAAAAATCTGCAATTCTTTCCAAGTGTGCCTGATATTTCCGTAGAGGTAAGTTAATGTTAAAACAACTTCTTTTCTCATCTGAAAATTCAAAAAAGTTTATTTCGAAACAAAATGACAATCATACACTTTTTATCACATGTTAAAATTTTAAACAAAATTAGAAAGATTAATGTTTGAATATCAAACCAGACTTTTTATTAAATCAAGCACTTCAAAATATATTTAATTATCACATAGAACAGCCTTTCTGTTTCAGTTTATTCCATGACGACAGAACATTGCCTACGTAAAATGACATTTTCCTGTTTTGCGTTGGCAAACTCGTGTTCGACATTTGCAATTTATATTTGTTTTGCGGCCAAATGCTGCAGTACACAAATAACAGTTAAATATTTGCCAATGTGAATTGAAAACTTTTGTTTTCATGTGGACATTCGTCTCAGCAATTTCTGAATGCCAACATGAATTAGAAAGCCAGTAGAAACAGATATTTTAGACTTACCAAGTACACTCTCTGAAAATTTCGATATTTTAGATGTGTTAGTTGATTTTCTAGAACATTCTTTGGCAATAAATTTCTGTTCAGCTTGAATACGGATGATGCTATTATCACGTATGGATTCTAAGGATCTGGCTGATGTTCTCAAACTTATTTGATTAATTTTGCTGAATAGCTGTTCTTCATTCTCTGTGTGTAAGGAGCTTGGTGAGATAATTCTCGATACTTCTGCTAAATGTGTTGTCAAGCCATGATAATAAATGCCATAAAGCTTTTGTGTAGACATTGACTTTAAATTATGCCCAAACAGATCTTGGCACAACATGGCATGCTGGAAACTAATATTATGTAATCGTAGAATAATTCGTGGGGACCTTTTTTGGGATTTAAGATATGATAACCGAACTAGCTCCATCAATGTGTACAACAACTCTTTGATTTCCTTTCTGCAAGTGCTTTGCATTGATTGGTAAACAACTATTGATGACAGCCGATAGTCAGATCCTCTCACCTTGTCCTTCGAACCATATGTGGCATCTAGGGACTGTTGAAAAATTTTATTCTCTTGAGGTGTCAACACTTCATGCAAAACATCCCACAAATTCTTGATATGTCCTTTACAATCATGCAGTGGTTCAATCGGCATCACTTCATAATTAGCAAGATTCAAGGACTCCATTGTACTATGTTCATTTCCAAAGCAAAGAGCTGGAACACGGATAATTCCTTTAAAAAAAATTGTTGACTGAATTTATAAATTTTAATGAGTGTAATTTTGAAAATAAAATCAGAATTGTTTTTATGCTTTTCAATTTTCCTCAACATATCTGATTTTCTTTTGCTTTATTTGTAGAAAAATTTTCAGACAAATATCAACTAACATCAACTTATATAAAACTTTTGCGAAAAAGGCCAAAATTTGCAAAAGTTATTTTAGTTTATCAAAAATAAAATAGCCCTAACCTGTCAAATGATTTTTTAGTAGCTGTTCAAGGTCCTTTTTGTGCAACTTTTGATGAACTGGTAAGTCACGGTCAAGGTTTCTGTAATTTACTTCAAGACCCAGTTTCTCCACATTGAGTTGTTGAAATGGAGACACAGCTTTTTGTTGTTGTCCTGCTGGGCCTGATATTACCTAAAATAATCAAAAATAGTTAGTTAAAAATAGTTAATGTTATGTAATAGAAATCTATAAATTTGTCATTCATATTTTGTTTCATTTACCTGGAATAAATAATTTTCTATACTTTTTGTCAAAATTACAAATAACGAACAACTTATTTTGAAATTTATGTACCTTCTTCCTTCTTTGTTCCAAGGACACTATTTTGTTACTGTAGACATGGGCTATATCTGTAAATCTTGATTTTTTGCATCCACAAAGACAGGGAAAGTTTCCACCATGAGAGTTACCACTCTCGTATTGTATTTCAGGATGGTCACCTAAAATATAAATGAATTCCTGTTATCCTTTTTTAAATAAATTGTTGCATTATGCAGATTAAACTTGTGTGAATTGAATTCCATCAACATACCATGAAAAAACCTTATCACATCAACCACTTTCTTATCATTGACAATTAATGGGTCAGACAATTTTCTAATGTCATTAAGTCTGGTTTCGACATATGAAAGCTTCTCTGCAATGCTATCCTGGGCAAAACCAATAATATAAACGGATGGACGCTCCACAAGTTCTTGAACATCATGACAAATTCCTAAAATTTAATTTAGCGAACATTATTAAGTGGCATTTAATGTCTACTATCAAAGTAAAAAAAGTAAATATTTTTGATTTTAGATATCTAGAATTTTGGTGATCAATAACAATACTTCTAAATGACATACCTGTTTTTGCATACATTTCCTCATCTGTATAAAATAACTTGTCATCGTAAACAACTTTGACAGTCAATAGTAAATGGCCAGCACTCAAAAGTGATGCATGATCAGACCATAGTATGAAGTATCTTGTCAAAGCACCTTTTGGATTTCTCATAATCCCCAAACTTTGATGTTCTTCAAAAATCTTTCTGCGAATGTCACTCAGTGGTATACAACGACCAGATACTGTGAATTCTTCATTGAAAATCACTCCATTCTTTATCACAGCTTTTTTATATTTTTTTGGCTCAACCAAAGATCCTAATAGAATATCTCCAGATTCAATCTTCTTCAGTATCTCCTCTTTTATTTTTTCAAATGTAGGGGGCATAGGAACCGACACTCCACTTCCATCTGTAAAAAATGAAATGTTCTCAATATCTCTCTTTCTGAACAAGGAATGTTAAGTTGATTGTACAAACGCTACGATATATACATCCTCTTTTTGTATAATACATATTTCTAAAAGTATTGTGAAGATGCAATGTGTTTTAGGTAAACATTGTTCTACACACAGAAATCTACTGTAACACTTGAAAGAATTTAAGAATCTTTTGCTATAAATTATACAGATTTGATGACAAGACACAATGTTGGAAGCGTACATTATATATCAATTCTTCTTTTTTTTAGGTACTCACCTGGAAACTTTTCATATTTTCGACGATATTTGCATGGGTTAACAAAATTGTTTGCAAATTTTGATAAATCAACACCGTTATCTTCGAGAAATTCCTTAACAACTGTATTTCCAGTAGTTCCAGGTATATGATATTTTCGGGCCAAGTCAGAGTAATTTATCTGCAAGAGGAAATAAATCGATGTGTCACACAAGTTATTTTTTTGTTCAAAATTGGACAATGATATAAATGGCAATGTGTTCAACACAAATGTTAACAGATACATGAAGATATACCTTACTACCAACATCCATTCCTAACACTTCTTCAAGTAGAGCATGACGATCGAAATTTAATTTGTTTGGATCTGGACTATGTCGTTTTTTCTTGATTGGTGTGTCATCTACGTCTTGATTTTGTTGTAATTTTGTCCGCCCTATGGTTAGAAACAACTCCTTAATATATTTTGTTTAAAATAATTTTTACAGTTTTTAGTTTAGTCAATAATGATTTGCGAGACTGAATTCTACGAACCTAAGGTTTTATTTATTTTTGCTATTTTTTTTGCATTTATTCACACAGCAACTTATTTTCATAACATAGTTTTAATTATTTCTGCGTGTTAATTTCGTGGGGTTATATACTTCATCATGATATATGTTGATTGCTTATTTTTTCATTTTAATATTTGTTTATATATATATATATGCGTGTATATAATTATTTATAAATTTATATTCAAAAAATGCAACAATAAAATAATACCATTCAAGAAAAACCAGTGCCTGTAGGTGAATGGAGATACAGTACAGGTGAAAGATTAAAATTAAAAAATATATATAGCTATACCTATCATTCTTTTAATTGAATTTTCTTTACTTTCAAAGTATTGAATCGATCTTGATTTTTTGTAGGAAGCTTTTGATTGTCTGATGCCAAAGATTGTGTCTGTTGCTTTATTTTCACCAAAACATTTTTTTTCCAAGGATTTTTTTATTATTTTATTCCGTTCTCTAAGCTCTTTCTTTTTATCAGACTTGGACTTCACTTGAGCAATATTAGCTGATTTGACCTTTGTGAGAACCTTTGTGAATGGAGTGTCATATATACTGTCCCATTTTGAGTTGATACTATTAAGTACAGATTCTGCCGTTGTTTTCATATATGACATGTCAGTCTTTGTTTGAGGAATTGTCAAATTTATGGTGATTGGATGAACTGGTGTTGTGTTGATACTGTTTGGAGTAGTAATCGTTGATATGTTGTTATATGTTACATTTACAGGTGTGGACGTATTATTTGTTGTAGTTGGAGTTTTATTATTCGTACTATTTACAGTGTTTGATATATCTGTTAATGGTTTTTTAACATTGTTGATTTTTTTTGTTCTGTGTGATGTTGAAACAGGAAATGTATTTTTATTTTTTTCTAATAAACTGCATGCTTGACATGCATGTATAGTATGCCTAATCTTCTCATTATCTTTGAGTTTCTTCCAATTGTCTTGAGAAAAATCATCTAGGTATTTTTCCCTTACTTTACCGTTCCACTTTTTTTTTCTCACAAACGCAGTAAGTTCCTTGGACTTTCTGTCAAAATGATTTTTCGTTATGGATACATCAGGAAACATCGCCATAAAATTTGAAAAACGCAAGTCACAGTGATGATGACTTATATTTTTCATCCCATTCAATACTTCAGCACGCATAAAAGCGCATTCAAAAACGTTTGCCATGATATTCGTTATTCGTTCTTACTTTATTCCACAAAAAAAATTTCCCGCTGAAGCTACCATATTTATGTTTTTCTTTTCCCGCAGTTTTTGCGCGTCTTTTAATATAACGGGAAAAAAATCCGACACCGTAGTAAAAATGACGTCAAAGTACTGAAAATGACGAAAAATCAAAGAAAACGTCGTGTTTTACAGTTCGCACCACTTAGGGGTATGTGGCGTCATCGGATATTTTTTTAATCCACAGATAATATGTCGACGACTTAAAAAAAAGCCGTTTATAGTTGATCGCGTATTTATTTATATGGGTTTTACCGAATTAAAAAGGTGAATAAAATCACGAAAGCGAGGCTATATCGACTTAAATACAACTAAAAAATTTTAAACAGCTTTTTTTCAAAAATCGATCCTTCACCTGAACGAATAAAAAAAACCAGGATGTTTTATTATCAGTCAGGTTGGTGCGCTTAGTAAAACCACGTTTTGGAGACTGTCCGTAAGTTGCCCGAGTGGTTGTGTTCCGGGGCGTGGCACTACAGATGCAATATTTTTACTCAGACAGCTTCAGGAAAAGTATTTGGGAAAGAGAAAGAATCTCTATTTTGCCTTTATAGATTTAGAGAAAGCTTTTGCCACGTAAAGTTACTTTGTGGGCTATGAGAAAATTAGGTATGAATGAGTGGCTAGTTACGATGGTACGGTCTATGTACAGCAATGCTAGAAGTTGTGTCAGGATTAACGATTCAGTTAGTGATGAATTTAGTGTAAATTTTGGTGTACATCAGGGTTCTGCACTTAGTCCTTTGTTTTTTGTTCTAGTCTTAGAAGCACTGTCGATGGAGTTCAGAACAGGTTGTCGATGGGACTTATTGTATGCAGATGATTTGGTTCTCATAGCAGAATCGATGGAAGAATTAGTTGAAAAGTATGAGAAGTACAAGAAAGGACTAGAAGAGAAAGGGCTAAGGGTGAACACAGCAAAGTCTAAAGTCATGATTAGTAGCCAATTGTGACCTTGTAGTTGGAAAGTGGCCTTGTGGAATTTGCAGGAAAGGGGTTGGTAGTAACTCGATTTTTTGTCAGACTTGGAAGCATTAGGTACAAAAGAAGTGCAATAGCATTGGTGGAAGGTTAAGAGCTCACATTCAGTTTGTATGCAAGCGTTGCAAAGGTGAGATTATAGAGAATGAAGTATTTCCAGCTTTAATGATGTACAACAGTGGCTCGTTAGAGATAGTTGAGAACTTCTGTTACTTAGGTGATATGTTGGGCAGTGAAGAGGGTGTTGGAAGAAGTGTTGCTTGCAGGATAGGTTCTGTTTGGTAAAAGTTCAGAGAGTTACTTCTTTTGTTAACTAGCAGAGTCTTGTCAGGTGAGGTGAAAGGTAGATTGTATGAGGCCTGTGTAAGAAGTGTGATGTTGTACGGTACAGGGCAGTGGGCAGTGAAGCAGGAAGATCTTGACCGTTTAGAAAGGAATGATATGAGAATGGTTAGGTGGATGTGTAACGCTAGTCTGAGAGACAGAAAGAGTTCAGATGAGCAAAGAAGCAGGCTAAGTATCCGTAGAATTAAAGATGTTATCCAGATAAGAAGATTGAATTGGCTGGGGCACTTGGAAAGAATGGAGGAGGATAATTGGGTGAGAAAGTGTAGAGACTTGATAGTTCTCGGGGCAAAGCCCAGAGGCACACCGAGAAAGACTTGGGAGGAGGTTATAAGGACAGACTTGATACAAAGGAAGTTGAGTTTAGATCTAAACCAGTCTAGATCAGATTGGAAGAGGGCCATTAATATACCCCGTCCAACCCATGCTAGCATGGAAAACGAATGTTAGGCCGAGAATGATGATAATGATGATGAGTTTACTCAGATTCAGACCCCTGTAAACATTACTGCAAAACAAAACAATACCTGTACCTTATTTTTTGTTGCAACAAACTTTCACAATCTTTTTCCAAACAGATTTTTACTTCTCCATCTAAGACAAAACAATGAAAAAAATACTCAAAATCGTATCAGTCTTTTTGAATTAAGCTGTTTTTAATTATTTAAACTTAAAATGACGCACCATGGAATTCTTATCTTTAAAGTTGACAATTCAACAGAGTTATACACTGTTGGATGAAGGCCTATCAATAACAAGAATATAATAAGCTGTGTATGTTGAAATGACGTGGTCTGATAAAAACACTATTATATGGTCAAAATGTTCATATTACACTTTTTTAGGGCTTAATTTCCCTTTATTAAGCACCCATACTTAATACACAAAACAATTACTACATAAATGACCAAAGACTGATTCAAAATTTGCAGAGGGTCTAAAAATTAGAAACTCAAAATGCCTCTATAAAACTGTTGATATTTCCCAGTAAAAATACAAAATTTATGAACGATATAGCACAATAGAGCAAGCTATATTTGAAGTAGCTCAATCCACATATGAATTAAAACCAACCAAGATTATGAAAGTGCACGTGACCAGATGGCTTACACACGGAGAGTCCTTCGTAATTATCTGCCAAATATTTGAGCCCTTTGCATTGGATAGGATATTTAGTCAGAGGTGACGGCAAAGCTAAAGGGCTACGGGATCAACTTTTACAGCAGAATATTCTGTGCATGTTGCTTCTTCTATCGGAAGTGTTGAGTCCTATCAATAAACTGTCGAAATATCTTCAAACCAGCATTCTTTTCTATTGCTTCGTATCAGTGAATCATTAAAGAGAATCAATACAGAGAATCTATTTTGGACGCTAAAATAAGATGTCCCCAAAATCAGTATACCAATGTCCAAATTGACCTGGATCAGCCCCTGATGACTAAATAAGCTTATTAAAATATTTCGTAGGAACACTTTCCTAGTAAAGATACATCAAAATTGATGCAAAAGCTAGTACCACATTTAAAGTGTATCGAAATGAGTATACATTATTCTCTCTAACTTTTATGAAATATGAAAAAAATTATAACAAAACCTTTGAATTTACAAATGTTTTTCCACTGTCACTGCATGGAGGGTTGTTTGTGCTGATAACAAAATTCAAACATTCAATGATGCTCTAAAGAAAAATACGAACAACTTGCTAAATTAATCTGGTAAATTATTCTGGTGTTAAAATACCTTGAAATAAAGGCAGTACAAGTTTAGAAGTGAGACATTGCATAATTTCTCATGCTAAAATTTAAGTTGTTGGTAAATGTTCATACAGATTCTAATTGAGAAAATTCCTGTAAATTGTTATGAGTAACCATCTCCTTTCTGATTAGAGATCTTAAATCCAATAACAAATTTGTTACCGTTTTACCACCACCATTAGGACCAGTGAACAATGTCAAAAAAGCATTAAACTGAACTGACGAAGGTTAATTGTAGGGAAATCCTCTAACACCCTTGAAATCTAGGGATTTAAGAACAACAGCCATTTTCAATGTGTTAAGATTTCTCTATTATAAACAAGAACATATGAGCTGTAACAATTGAGAAGATAAAAAGAAAAGTGTATACCTTTCTATGATGTGACCATAAAAAAATGAAATAAAAGACATGTATAATATAAAACACTGAATAATTTTACCCAGCTTTTTATACACAACACATGTTAAATTTAAGTCAAATCAAAAAAGCTTTAAACACATGCAAATTATATTATTTATAAGTAAAACCTATTTACAAAATAAATAACAATTAAAATATAAGTTAGATTATATCTACAATTATTCTTTGCAGTCAATCAAGCAATGGTTTTGTTGACAAGTCGGTTGGTCAGTCAGTAGATCGATCTGTATGTCGAATAATCAGTCAGTTGGAATTACGAAATCAGGGTTAAAAAAAATCCTTCTTTAATATTATTCTGATGACAAATATGAGCAACAGCAAAAAAAATAGTATAGCTTTATCACACATCATAAAAATATTAAATTATTATATTAAATTCTAAAAACTAAATTTTGTTCTACCTAGAAAATGTAATAATAATTTTAGTTTGAGTAATGCCATAATAAAGATTGTGTTGTCAGTTAGGCAGAAAAGAAAAGAAAAGAGAAGACTTTGTTCTAATGCTCAAGGAGTAAAGTTTTTTCCTCTAAAGTTTTTTTAAAAACTGTTGTTACCGTGTTTGACAGATTATGGAAGCAGTGAGATTAGGACTATTAAAAATAATTGCTACATGTGACTAGAGTATCTGTTAGAGTAACGAGACATTGAATGTTCAAGAACAGCATCTCCTATCTAAAAGGAAAAAACAAGACAAAATATAAACAAGCACAGAATAAAAACAGACAGTTGGTGGAGCATTTTGAGGTTAGTCAATATATTTTGCTTAGTCATTAGAGAAAATATTTTAAAACGTTGAAGTTCAGAGATAGAGAAATCAGAAAAAAACTTCTACCTTAGACTCCAATCGATTCAATTCCCATCGTAACTCATCTCTACTCTATAGTAAAAATTAAAAAAAGCCCTTGAAACAAACTACATAGACGAAATCAAAAGTGTCAGTATCTATTTCATATCAAAACATTGCAATAAAATGGGTCCTAACCTTTGATAATTTTTTGAGCTTATCATATATAATCGATTCTGGAAGAAGATTCCCACTCTCATCCTTAAAAAACATAATCACAGTATAAGTAGAATAACACACTTAGCATTTAGGTTGTGCTTAAAACCAAGAACATACATAAGTTGCGTGCTGTTTGATATTACAATACAGAGGATTTCCATTGACGTCATCTGTATTTTGGTCATAAAGGAAGTGCTGATGAAGTCTTGCATCACTTGGTATTTGATTGGTTGTGTCAACAGGTATTTTTGTGTCTGATTTACATGGTGTGATGTAATGATGTATAATATCATGATAAATTGGAGTAGATGCAGCAAATGGGGGATACGAAATTCCTGCAGTAAAAGAAGTTTTTGTTGTTAGTATTCTTCCAGTAAAAGAAGTTTTTGTTGTTGATATTTCTGCAGTAAAAAAAGTTTTTTGTTGCTGAAATTCCTGCAGTAAAAGACGTTCTTGTTGTTAACATTCTTGCAGCAAAATAAGTTTTTGTTGTTGAAACTCCTGCAGTAAAAGAAGTTTTTGTTGTTGATATTCCTGCAGTAAAAGAAGTTTTTGTTGTTTATATTCCTGCAGCAAAAAAAGATTTTATTTTTGAAATTCCTGCAGTAAAAAATGTTTTTGTTGTTGATATTCCTGCTGTAAAAGAAGTTTTTTGTTGCTGAAATTCCTGCAGTAAAAGAAGTTTTTGTTGTTAATATTTCTGCAGTGAAAGAAGTTTTTTGTTGCTGAAATTCCTGCAGTAAAAGAAGTTTTTGTTGTTGATATATCTGCAGTAAAAAAAGTTTTTTGTTGCTGAAATTCCTGCAGTAAAAGAAGTTTTTGTTGTTGATATTTCTGCAGTAAAATAAGTTTTTGTTGCTGAAATTCCTGCAGTAAAAGAAGTTTTTGTTGTTGATATTTCTGCAGTAAAAAAAGTTTTTTGTTGCTGAAATTCCTGCAGTAAAAGACGTTCTTGTTGTTAACGTTCCTGCAGTAAAATAAGTTTTTGTTGTTGAAATTCCTGCAGTGAAAGACGTTCTTGTTGTTAACATTCCTGCAGTAAAAGAAGTTTTTGTTGTTTATATTCCTGCAGCAAAAAAAGATTTTATTTTTGAAATTCCTGCAGTAAAAAATGTTTTTGTTGTTGATATTCCTGCTGTAAAAGAAGTTTTTTGTTGCTGAAATTCCTGCAGTAAAAGAAGTTTTTGTTGTTAATATTTCTGCAGTGAAAGAAGTTTTTTGTTGCTGAAATTCCTGCAGTAAAAGAAGTTTTTGTTGTTGATATATCTGCAGTAAAAAAAGTTTTTTGTTGCTGAAATTCCTGCAGTAAAAGAAGTTTTTGTTGTTGATATTTCTGCAGTAAAATAAGTTTTTGTTGCTGAAATTCCTGCAGTAAAAGAAGTTTTTGTTGTTGATATTTCTGCAGTAAAAAAAGTTTTTTGTTGCTGAAATTCCTGCAGTAAAAGACGTTCTTGTTGTTAACGTTCCTGCAGTAAAATAAGTTTTTGTTGTTGAAATTCCTGCAGTGAAAGACGTTCTTGTTGTTAACATTCCTGCAGTAAAATAAGTTTTTGTTGTTGAAATTCCTGCAGTAAAAGAAGTTTTTGTTGTGGATATTTCTGCAATAAAATAAATTTTTGTTGTTGATATTCATGCAGTAAAAGAATTTTTTCTTGTAAGAAGTTTTTGTTGTTGATATATCAACTCTTCCATTTGTACACACAAGGACACATAAAATCCTTCTGCTCGTGAAACTATGACCTTGCATACCTGATTTCCTGTCATGAAACTGGCTTGCTTTTATACTTTGCAGCTCATGTTCTTTTAATTGTAACTGATGCAAAAGCTCAGCTATTTCTCTTCTTTGTATATCTGTAAAATAACAATTTTCCATAAGCTAGCATGTATTAAATTGATCCTACAGGCATCGATCCCAGAAGGGAATATTCAAACACAGGTGGGATGGATTTCAACTGGTTACACATTAAATTAACTTTAGTACAACTGCTGTATACCATAGGATGAGTAAATATATACCATTATGAAATCATTGTTAATGTCAGTATGTATGACATTAGCAATGTTACGTAATAATTTTAAAAGTTTGGATTATATCAAATTATTCTGCACAGCTCCCCTATTGCTACAAAACTACACTCCAGACTAAATATGATGAATTTTTTGAAGAATAATTCATACCAATTATATTTCTTGGAACATTTGAGCAATCAAGTTCTCTATCCTTATCAATTAAAGATTCTTTCAGTGACTGAATCTAAAAAGACATACTGTATTCATGCTATTGACTGTATAAATGTGATGCTCTCTAGAAAAATCGACCATTTCTATTTAAAATTCGTATTTTTAAAACAATGGAATTCTGTATTTCGTATTTTTAAAAATACGAATTGCGTATTAAAAAATACGCATATTTTTTTAAAAACTGTATTTTGTATTTTCAAAAAATACGGAATTCGTATTTAAAGATACGCCTTCGAAAATGATGAGAAAACGTCCCGACGAAGCTTTAAAGTTGCCGTATTTCATTCTCAAATGACAAGAATAACGAGAAAACATCCCTGTGAAGCTTTCAAATTGCCGTATATCATTCTAAAATGATAAGAAAACGTCTCTGTGAAATAATTGAGCCAATTTAAAGCCTATTAAAATAAACTTGTAAAATTGAATAATTTTTCTATTCAGTTTATTTAACCACTCATTTGATACACATAATTGTTTTAAAAATAAGAAACTTGTATGTTCTACCTTTAAAAATAGAATTTTGTATTTTCTATTTTTAAAAAATTCGAAATTCGTATTTCATATTTTTAAAAATAGAATTGCATATTTTTAAAAATACGAAAATTTGTATTTCGTATTTAAAAAATATGCGTATTTTAAAATACGAAATCCGTATTTTTTAATACGAAAAGAGAAGTGGTCAATTCACAAATGCTCCTAAAGTATCACAATAAATTTTACTTTTTCATATTATTCTCTGGAAATAAAGACAAAGAAATGCATTGATTAGGGACCAGTGAAAACCATTTTCAGTATGTCTTCCTTTGGCATGTTTTGTTTCATTAATTGTTACCATAACTATTACAAACAATAAAGGCTAGGATGCAATACTGCTACTATAAAGCAGAAATTACCTGTTCTATTGCCTTCATCAAAACTGGTTCAAGATATTGACTGTCAACTTTGTTTGGCGTTTTATTCTTAGCATCTAGTACCTGTTAAATGACATCAACAACACTAAATTTGTTTGTTCCTTGTATAGTAAAAGAAAAATAAAGAAATGCAGTAAGAACTGTTAATACCTGTTGAAGTAGACTATTAAGTCTTTTTTCGAAACTGTCGAAAGTACCATCCAATATCTGATTTGTTTGAAACGAATTGTGCATATCATGAATCAATGATTTGATATCCTTTAATTCTCGAAGTATAGTACCAATATCTTCTTTTTTAATATCAAAATTCTAAAAAGAAGAGGGAAATATTTTTTAAAATAATAAAAATGAAAAGTTCTTTTGCGATGCGTTTATATTTGCTTTCATACTTGTAGCCGACTTTCAACACCATGCAAAACATCGTCAAATGTATTTACATTTGAGCCTTCCCTCTAAAATATATGAGATGTCATTTAAACTTAATACACATAATCTATTGGTGATAATAGTAATTCTGAATAAAACAGTTTCGTTTTTAGAGGGGGATGTACATAAGTTTTTTGTCTTTACTGAGGTATTAAACTGTATTTATTTGGCTAACTTTAATATTTAATTTACTTCAAATTCAACTGAATCAAAATTATTATAGGGATGCTATACTACAAATAATTAATTACCCACCCAGCCATATTAATCCCTGCAATTAATTAGCCACTCACCCATATGAATGCACAAATGCTTCATGAAAAAATTTTCACATTTTCAACTCACCTCTGTATAAAAATCTTTTCTAAGTGTATCAACATAAGTTTTAGTAAACCTAAGCTCTTCCAAAACTTTTTCCATCTCATCATCATAGTCTTTGTCCTTCCGGGTAAGCTAAGAACAGAAATATTATGTCAGCAAAAACCCAAAAAATGTAATGCATCTTAAAATGAGCAACTTCCATACAACGTCTTGTGTTTGGTTTTTAATTCTCTTTGTTATGTCCTGCCAGTATTTTGTTTCTTCTTTTGACTTGGCAAGTGAACGGCGCACATCCTTATTTTCTTCTTTTAACTAAAAATGTAATAGAATTATTTCGAATAAAAAAATTTTTAAGCAGGAAAAAATCACCAATGCAAAATGCTATTTGCGAACCTGCTTTGTTCACACATCTGCATTGGCGCCGTAAACTACAGTGCCAACAAGACTTACAAAGGCTGTAGAAAAAAGGAAATAAAAGTCCCCTGAAGACTTTCATGTCCTGTATTAGAGGGACAGAAGATATTAATTCCAGATGCTACTGATCTTCATCCTCAACGTCTTCGAATAAACCTGGTAATTGATATTATGCATTGATGAAGTTTGTAGTAAGCAAGTGAAATTTACACGAACCTTCTTTATCTCATCATGGAACATTACATCCCTACCACTTGTACTCTTTCCACTAGAACTCTAAGGAATAAAAACATACCAGAGACTCATAAGAATAAAATCTTAAAAATTGAATAATGTGGAAGAAGAGAAAATGAAATTCTTACCTTTTCCATAAGTTTGCGAATTTGCTGAGTTGATCTTTGATTCTGTTTTTCCAATACTTCAATTTGGTGTTTCAATTCATTTGCAATGTCATCATATTCTTTTAGACTTACCATGTTCTAAAACAACAAAAAATCTATAAAACAAATTTCCACTTATATGAAATGCACCAGCCATCTAGCTTGGACTATTGGGGCCTTTATTTATTCTTATACTAATTACCACCATCATTATTAGAAATTTTCCTGTTTTCTTAATGAACAGTCATTCTCATTCTCATATTTCCATCTAAACAACTCAGACCTTTCTTACTGCCCTACTCTCACTCCCATACAATCCAAAGTGACTATACTCTATACTTGACTGGTTGACAGATATTCTCCAAGCAGCACTACCCTAGTAATGGCACTTTATTAATATCCTTTTTACTAATTAAAACATCTTTTAATTACTAATAAATAGCCATCACTGTATTATATTGATTTCCTTAATGCTATTTTTCTTTAATTTGACTTCCATACTACCATACAAACTGCACCTTAGCTCTTGACTTTTTTTCACATACCACTACATTTCCAGTCAACCCAATGCTTATAAGTTTGAAAAAATATGGAATTACACATGGACAATGGCAGGTATCAGATTCTTTCTCTCAAACATTCTCAAACTCTTCCATAGTCTTGGCTACAGAAACTAAATCTTAATCAGGAACAAACAAATACAGACTTAATGTTCACTACAACTTGTTCTACGAAGTACTTAACTACATGAATTTGGTTTGAAAGTTGTGTTAAAATCTAATGAATCACATCAAATTCCAAACATCCTGTGCTGATTCATACATTACATTATTGTCAAAATTTTTACGGCATCTATAGTTGACAACACAAAAATACAGGACAGGGTGAAGACACTAGCATCATGAAAAAGGGTTGCTTAGATTTTACCTTTGCATCGTTTCTTCTTTGCTGCTCCTTTAAGTCATCCAAAGCATGTTTCATCACTCTTTCATTTGATTCTTTGAGATCTACTTCATGCTTTAGCTAATATAATAATTATATGTTTATTCTTTGACCTCTATATAATTAGTTGCCATGTTCAAAAATTCATCAATGTTATGGCAGCATTTTGTGGCATAAAACTCCTTCCCCAGTAAAAACAATATTGGTATGTTATGCTAATAGGAAGTTTTATTGATAAATATTTGAAAATAACTAAATAACTACTGTATTTCGTATTATAAAGATTTATCCAGTATGTTGTAGGGGTAAGTTTAATGTACAGTTATATGTTTCAAAAAGAACAAGTTGACAAAAGGAACAAAAATTAACCTCAAGTGAAATTTGTGAAGTGAAGCCACTCTAACAAAAATCTACTTTCACCACTAAATAGAGCTTAGAGAGGATGAAAAAATTGTATTATTATGTCAAATTTACTGGCTGCCTGCCTAAGACATCTGTTAAATGCTGAAAAAACGGTGTTTCTGGGTTAAATTTGATTTAAAAATAGTTTTAACATTTTTATCCTAAATAGAATCTGTATAGAGTAAATGCAAGGCAAATGTTTTCAAGTATATCCGAATTTTCCTTATTTAATTTCTGACAATTCCCAGTTTACATAAACCTGGTTGCAAAACAATGCCTCCGGACTAGTAACAGAACATTATAGCAAACTGTAGTATTTAAAAACTTATGAATAACATAATTTACTTCTTTAACATTTTCTTTTGTAGACAGTAACTCATTCTGAATCTCATGAAAATCCTCTTTTAATTCTTTGTTCTACAATAAAAAGTTAATTATTGTATTGAATAAAAAGTGTCTATGTTATGTTAACAAGTCAGCACCAAAAAGTCATCATAAACAAATATTACGCTTTATAAATGAAAGGAATAAAATTTATTTCCTAGATTACTCTTCATAAAATCATTTCCAAGAGTTTTGCTAGTTAAGTAACACAGTAGTGCGTACCTTGTGAGAAATGTCCTTTATTTGCTGCTTAAGATTGTTTACACTTTTTATTAAATCAACCAAACAGCTTCTTAGATTTTGTAAAGCTGCTTGCATTGGTTTTTCTTTAATCTGTGTTGGTTTAGTTAACTTGGATCCACTGAACAAATCATTAGTCAATGCTTTTATGTAGTTTAAAATTTCATTCTTCTGGGCTGTTTTTGAGGCCACAGTTGATTTTAATTCTTTCAATGCAGAGTGTAGCTGCATGTTTTCCTAGAAATTAAAAAAGTTTACGCAGCACTATAATTTTCCATTCTGATATGCAACTTAAAACAAAAAAATAAATAAACAAACAAGCAAAACAACACAACAATAGCAGCAAACAAAAAAAGTAATAAATCTTAAATAAAGCACCATTTCTTCTTTCTCCTTATTTATATCCAAAGTTAGTTCTTCACATTGTTTTAGCTTTTCTCTTCCCATATTTTGTGCTTCAAGTCTTGCCTCCTTTTCTTTCTCCAATGCACATTTTAACGCTATAACAATTTGTATAGAAATTTGTGTAGTCTCTGTTAAGAGTCTATTCTCATAATTTTTAATGCAACAGAACTTAGTAACTTTAAGATGATCACAAAAAATTCACTACTTGGTTTTGACTCACACATTTTGACACACCCAAACTGGCAGTGTTCTTTTCCCACAGGTTAAAGTTGATTTTTGAAAACATTTTATTTAGAGAAAACAATACAAGAGAAATTTTGGGATTAATTTATGCAATTTTAAATTCTTTATCTTTTATATTTCACATTAAAAGAATAAAGAAGAATTTGTATACAATTTGTACACAAAACAGATAATAATTAAAAACAAGGTTTATTTCTAAAAGAAAAATTTTAAAATAATTAAAAAACACAAACTCTAACTGATTTAATTTTCCTTTTGCTAAAAAGGCATTATTGTCAAATCTTATCCCAAAGCTTGCCGTCTGCCTATGGAGATGGTGCTACGAGACAGAGTGGATGAATTCCCTTGAATTTTCTGATTTATGTACTTCTGTAAATCTTTTTACAGGCTCGTAACTAGTTTGTAATAAAGTAAAAAATTACCTGCAACTTCTTCTACCCTTAATCCTTGCTCATCTTCCAATCCTTTAACAACATCTCTTAAATGCGAATTCTCTTTGCTAATTTTTTCTACTTTATTTTCATACTTTCTGAGTGAATCTTTAAGCTGGGCCTTGTCAGGCGCAGTATTCTCATTGACACCTACAAGTAAACATACTCATCCATATCCTTTGATAAATTCTATCCTAAAATCTTTCTGTCTGGCAACTGTAACTTCGCTAAATCTATGTTAGAATTTGCTTATAATCCATGCAAGCTAGCTTCAGTCAGTAAAATATGTAGATTAAATGACAAACTGTAAATTAATGCACACACAACCTGAATTCAAAATAAATTTAAAGAGAGAAAAATAAACTAACCCATTTGTAGTTGTCGTTCCATATCTTTGATATCTTGAAAACATTTTATCAACTCAGAGTTCGCATCTTCTAACAAACGATGCAACTCATTTAACCGTGTCAATGAGTTATCATATTCTTTTTCTGCTTTGAAAAGTTCTTTGCTTATCACATTCTAAAATAATACAAAAGGTTTTAAAGCTTAAACAAACAAACAAACAAAACAATGGCAGTTTTAATAAAATGATAAAAAACTTTTACATATTTTGGGTCATCTTTGCTTGTGTTTTCCAGAGCTGACTTCAATCCATCAATTTTATCTTCTTTATAATGCAACGCCTGTTCACATTCCTTAACTTTCTCTTCTAGCTCAGTGATGGCAGTCTTTAAGTCACCAGCCTAATTACGTAAACAGTCTGTACACTTATTTGCATTACTAATTGTTAAGTTTTAATGCCATCAATGTCAACGGAATGATTGGGATTACTAACTACATCACATTGCTCTTTAAAATACTTTGTACCATAATGAAAAAATGAAATCTTTTACTAGATGGAAAACAAGCCAATACAACTCAATCTGATGCTGTCAAAGTCACAAACTGATGAATTAAGCAAAACTATTAAATTCAAACATGCATGTTATTTGCTGCATACATGGATGAGTCTTGATAATTAGATAATCTCTTATATTAATATGCAGAGTGTGTTTGTGAGGGGCAATTTGGACATGCACTTTTCATAAGCAAAAAAGCATATCTGAATTGCTAACCAGCAGATTACCTATTTTAACGTTACGTCAGAATTTTAATAAATTAGATAGATTTTTTTTAATTAAATTAGTTGCAGCTATTGCATTGCAGTTATAACTTTGAGGCAAAACAACTTAGAGTGAAGTTGATTTCATCTCATGTGTGGGTAACTAGGGACCACCTGGAAACATAATGGGAATGGTTTCTTACTCCTGGGTGAATTTACCTGTTTTGAATTTTACACAGAACTTACAGGGAATTACTTACAGTTATGTTACTACTTAAAGAATCAATTCTAAAACAAAACTAACGACTGCTTCCATGCATGATCAGTGAGATGCAAGTGAAATAATGCAATACATGACAATTTTTTCCAAAAACTACATTTATACAAAGTACTATAAACAATATGATGTATATTTACATAATAAAAACAATAAAAATTAAAAATACATTACTGTGATCTTTAACAACCTTACCTGATGTGTTCTTGTTTTTAGGTGTGCAGAAATAGTATTTTCAGGAGAATTTAATTCCTAAAAAATAAGTTTGTCAGATATATGTGGAAAATATTTGTGAAATATGTTTCTTGTGCAATTACAAATTACCAAATGCTACCTGTTTTTTAGCTACCAAAATCTCTTCAGCATTCCTGATTTCCTCATTAACTAAATTAGTAACAAAATAAATGGGTGACACGATATAATGTGGTTGCATGTTATACCTTATTAGGAGTGTCTTACATGCGTATAATAAAATAATTTAATTTAGCACAAATCTTCATTAGGACATGCTCAAAAAGTGCCCATGAGAAAACCAGAATTGACTTTTTTTGTTCACAATCTGTTACCTTTAACTACCAAACTATGCACTCTTAAATTATCTCTCCACTTTAATCAGCCCACACCAGAGAAACTCTTATTTTAGATAACTGTGTTTGTTGTGCAGTCTATGTAAAAATGATAGCATTGAAGGTAACCCATTGTAGTGTGGACAGTATTTACACTATAAAATTTAACAAAAAAATATAAATAACTGCCATTGGTGTATTACCATCTTGTAATTCCCTTTGTTTTTCAGTCAAGTCAATATTTAATGCTTTTAATAGTGCATTACACAGTACTTCGTTCTTCTGTAATGAATTCTGATCTAATCTGTTGATAAATGATACCAATCTTAAAGACTGATCATCAGACAAAACGACATTGTCTTTAGCAATCTGAGTTTGTTTATATCTCGCTTTTCCAATATAAGTACTTTCACCACTATCCATATATTCACTTTCAAATATCTATAATCATACAAAAGTAGTAGATGAATTAATGATAACACATGAGACACTAAAATATTTCAAATTCCAAATTTAAAGATCTCTTTTAAAGTTTAGAACTTAATGCTCATTTTATTTTTGATACTTGTGACCATATGGCAATGAAAAATTCTCTAATATTTATATTAAAGGAAAACAGTGATAAAACATCAAGACTTCACAATAGGGAAACTAACTTAACTAATGCACTTACTAAATTATCGTCGTCACCACATGGAACCCACAATTCATCAAACTTTGCATCTAATTTGTGAAATGCTAACTCCTGTTCAAGTTTGTATTGCTTCTCGCAAGCTTTGCTTAATTCTGCTCCCTGACTTTCTAGCTGCAAAGTGATACAAAATAATTTTTGTTTTGGTCTTTTTAAAATTAACAAAAAAGTAAGGAGAAACATTAAAAGATGATACATACAACTTGATTCTTAGTAGCTAATTCATCCACTTTCAGTCGTAGAGATTTCTTAAGTTTGCTGATCTTTTCATTAAGCTTTGTCTCTTCTTGTAACCATTTTTTCTTTTCTTCATTTAAAGAATCACAAACACTCTCAAGATCATTAAATTTCTTTTGAAGTGCTTGTTGTTGTTTCTCTTTTGAAAGAAGTTCATCTAAAAAAAAACATTCAGACAAAAAAGATTTTCTGACACAAGATTTACTAATTAGCTGACACTCTGTGATAACATTATGCTTAGTAAAATTAGCAATACACAAATTAATAAACACAATGGAAGAATATGGAAGGATTAAATCTTATACTACATTAGAAAAAAAAAGTTTCCACTTAAATGGAATAATCTTGAATAAAGTTGACTAAAGCATTACTGTAAAAGTTTATTTTACCATCAACAACAACAAAAACTGCAGATTCTACATAAAGAGTTGATACAATGAAGACAGCAATTAGTAATTGGTAAACACAATACCTTGGTTAAATCTGTTGTCTGCTAATTTTCTCTCCTCTTGAGTGATGTCTTTACCATCAATTGTACTTAAGCTTCTCAAATGAAATACAAGAAACTCAAAACAATGATATAAATTGCAAATTGGATTATCTTTGACATCTACCTTCTCCAGGTTATTAAGTGGGGATAACTTTTTTATTTCATCAAGCTGAAAAAAAAGTCATATATACACACACATATATATATATATACAAACATATATATATACACAGTGCTCCCAATAATTTTTAGTCACATTTCTTTACGCTTATCCCGTTTTAATTTAAAAAACAAAGTTTTTGAAAAATTTCTTACATTTCGTAGGTTATTGTTTGTTATCTTTAGCACTCGAAGATTTTTAAATTTCTTTGGCAGCCATTTAGGGAAAACCTCAATTTTATTGTGATTGGTGTTAAGTATTTCTAAGCTTGTCAAAGCTTCCAAGCCATCTAATGTTTCAATGCTGTTTGTGGATATGTCCAAGATACGAAGATTGATTAATGTTGAGATATTCTGAAGCCTTCGGATTAAATTGTTGGAAAGATTCAACTTTGTCAAATTAATATAACCATCAATGTTTTCAATATACTAAAGATAAATGATAAAAATTACCTAAAAATGTTCTCTTTAAACCAGAAATTAAAGGCTGGTTGGTATCTTTTTCCTGTCAGAAACACTGTCCACAGAAAACAACTTAGAATAGGACCTTGTCTATCACATTATTTAAAACATCCTTGTGAATTTTAACATCCCTGCCAACCTTTCATCTTCCAGATGATGATGTTTATTACTTAGTATTTTTTCCTATTCTAATTTTAACTGCAAGGAAAAGTTAAAAAAAAAGTTCCTCTCTGTCTTCTATGGAATGAAAATTTCTGCAAAATAAACAACTACTGGAGTTCACACCAAAATTTTGTAAAGGTTTTCACATTTGGATTTCACAGAAAACAACTATTCAGTGGGTATCAATCTCTTGTGTTAAAAAGCAGTATCACAAGGGCTTGAGTTATATACCAGTTTGAAAATTGGAAGCCAAAATAATGTTAATTTTGCAAATACAATAACTTAGGCAGATGTTGTAATATCTGCTATTGTAAAATTACTTTCTGGTCCTAACTTGGTTCCTGATTATACATTAAAGGGTTACTACACTAGCTATTCCTACGACAAAAAAAAGTCTAAATCAAATCACTATCTGTTTGGACTAAACAATATTACTTTTTTGTAAGATTTGTAAATGTACTTGAGATATAAAAAAAGTTTGTCTGTTTTTTGTATGTTCACTAACTACCTTTGAGCTCGATTTCAGAATTTGGCATAGTAGAGTATAAAAAGAAGTGACGTAAATTTGTACAAAAGCTATGCTTTCTGTTTAGCTTTGCAAACCTTGTCCAACAACAGTTGTTTGTGCTGTTTTAAAGTCTTCTAGTTAGCTCACGCCTAAATCGTAAGATTGCGCTTTCTCAGCTCAGATAAAATCATCAATCTTTTGCTGAAAAATCTACTATGGGTTAGAATTACTAATTTTAGCTATAATGTAAGATACAACTGTCTAAGTCTAAATCAAAAACAAAAAAGTATTTTACAAAAACATACCTGAATCTTCTGCTTCCATTGTTTCCAAACTGACAAATTCAATTCTTTGACAATTTTAGGGTCAGAATCTTTTGTTATTTTTTTCAAGAGATTTTTAGTTATGTACATCACACTGTCCTTCTGAGGACTTCTCTCTGCACCTGCTTAAAACACAAAATAAAATGTATGTTTCACAGAACTATCGAACTAGCAATGCTTGGCACCTAAGGAACTAATAAATACATTTGGTTCACCCAATTTAGTTCTGGGTTTCTTGAATAAGAAAGTTGTATGTCAGCTTTTTTTCTGTGACGTCATCTAAATCTCTGTGACGTCATCAAAAAATGTGTCTAAAATACCACTGTTCGGTTTGCTGCACTGCAATAGTACAAACAGCTAAAAGCAAACTCAAGATGATTAACATCAGAATTTTTATGTAAAACATTACCATTTGGTTTGCTTTCAATACCAGCAGTTTTTAAACTTTCTTTTTTACATATTAATTCTCCTTTCTTGACATCATCTACCTCTTCGTTGATGGTATCATTTTGGTTAGATTTCTCTATGTCTTTCTTTAAATCTGAAGTAGCTGTTTCTGTCTTAATTTTCTTCTCAGAGGTTGGTATATCTTCTTTTTTATATAGTAAATCTTCCATTTGGATATCATCTCTTTCCTCTTTAATAGTAGCACTTTGATCAGATTTTGCAATGTCTTTCATTAAATCTAGAGCAGTTATTTCTGTCTCTATATTACTATGCTCCCTGCTTGAAAAAATCTCCCCAGCATTTGTTTGTTCTAAATCTTCAAAATTTTCTTCTGGGATAAGTTCAATATTTTCATAAGAGCTGTCAAGAAATTTTTTTAACAATAAATGGTTTTCTGGGTTACTTTCTGTCGAAATAGGCCTTACAATGTCTTCTTTAACAAGTTCAAGATCTACTGTGCTAGAGTCACCTAATTCGGGAGGCCCTGAGGAAAGGGAACAAAGCAGACTTAGCTCTTCTAATGGCTGACCAAAACCATCTTGACTTGTGTTAAAATCAAAATATCCATGCACAGTAGGGGATTGTAAAGGCACTTCAGTTACAGTTTTTGCTACAGAGGAGCTTTTACCATATCCAGTGGGTGTTGGAAGTCGACTTCCAGCCATACTTTTCACAGGAGACGGTGAGCGAGACATGCTTTCGCACGGTGAAGAAGACAACGGATGATTTCTCAGCAAACGTGGTATAGAACTTGAACTTTCAGATTTGTTCCATTTACTCATATCGTTTCTATAAACGTGAAGAATACTTTTTTTAGCTACCCAATCAACGTACTAAGCTTTTTTTCTAAAAAAGAGCTTCCAAAAATTTGAACAGACAAAAACCCTGTGCAAACAATAAAACTAAAAATTTACAACATATTTACAATTAAAACTGAATTAGAAGGAATTTTAGTAGATTTGCTTTAAACTAAAAATTTATAGCGATTGTCTCCACAAGTTTCAAAATATGCTTAAATTTAAATTTCTATTTTTTACACAATCTCTAAACGAATCGTGGATCGCGTATCATGTGCGTCGCGCACGATTCACGATGCTGTTTTGATAGTAAAATTTTTTAGCATCGTGAAAGTCGCGATCCATCGTGGGGTCGACTTTCACGATGCATCTTGACTTTCCCGATCCATATCGGGACCGTCATGATACATTGTTAAAAATTAATATCATGAGAGAATAATGCAATTAAATATGAATAATTGTTTTTTGTTTGTTTTTAAATCAAAAATATTTTCGTTGTCGTAAGCTTTTTTCTTGTTTAGACTCTAACTTTTTTAGTTGTCCTACGGGCCCGCCCGACCCTAACTTTCACGATAAAAAAAATAATAAAAATATCAACAAACATTTTCTTATACCATCTGGTGAAAAAAAAGATTATGAATGTCGTAACACCCTCCTTCGTTATGATTAATATATGTTAAAAATTACGTTGCTTGCTAAAATCTTAAATTTCTTAGTTGATATCATTTAGAAAAATTAATAAATATCATTAAATCTTTTTAATGATATTTGAAAAATAATTAAAATAACTTAAAATACGCATGTCGTAACACCCTCCTCCGTTATGAATGTAAATAAAAAATTTTAATGTCGCGAAAGACTTTAAATATTGTCAACTAAACTATGGTCTGTGAAACTTTTTTGCACTTAAATTTTAATTTTCTTAACTTTTTATTAAAATAAATTTTGTGTTTTATTATTTTAAATGGGAAAATAATAACTTGCTGTATAAATTTTGAAACAGCCTAAGTATAACCTGCTGTATATCTTTCAAAACAACGCCGGTATATTCTGTATAACTTTCCAAACAGCACAAGAATAATTCTTGCTGTATAACTTTCCAAACAACATGAAAAAAACTTGCTGCATAACTTTTGAAAACAAGTTTTTTAACATGCAAGTATTTTTATCTTTTCACCTTGAGTACTAGTTACACTTTTTTAGAGAGACAAATTATTATTATTTTTCCTTCGCAACTTAACTATTTAAACTGCGTGCGTTATGCAAAAATACATAGAAAACGGTTGTCGTAACACCCTCCTCCGTTGTTACATTTTTATTATTATTTTTTTGTTGTTGTTCCAACCATACATTCTTATTTTTCCATGAACTTTCATTAAATCGGACATTCGCTAATTTAACATTCGCTAATACAAGCAAAACATACATAGAAAAATATGCTTGTCGTAACACCCTCCTCCGTTGTTATTTTTTATTTTGTTGTTGTTCCGACCACTTATACATTCTCGATAAAATTATTTTTATTTTGCCGTCCCACAGACTGTAAATTACTATCTACTTCGCCCGTAGATCAAGTAATTAAGTTGGAGTCACCTTATTTCTAAAATCCAATTTCTAATAAAAATACAAGATGCAAAAGAATTTTTAAATGTAAAAGAAAACAAACAAAGACACAAGATTAGCTATACACATGCGACTATCGCGAAGCTCTTCGTTAACATTTTTATGATCGCGATGGCCATGATAGAACCGCGGATTTTTTGTGTCGCGCATGATACGCGGTCACGATGTTAGGTGTCCTGATTCCAGCACTGTAATTTGTCTGAATAACTTTCTTCATATTCATAACATTGAACATATCTTTGAAACTTGGATCTTTTTTTAATCGTTTGAATATTTTACTGTTGTTTTATGTAAGCAAACTACAAATATAAAGTTTTATAACTGAATCTATAACCTTACAAGTATATATATATTCTATGTTCTTTTTTATATCTAAATACGTTTTGTTTATAAACCACATTTACACTAATGCTAACACTGCCAATTTCTAATATCTTTGTCTTGATGAATTATCTCCTTGTGGTCCTTAAATTAAAAAATGGCCTTACATTCTACCTTAAATATATTGTGTTTTGCCAATCATGAGAAGTAAGAAATTAAAAAAAATTTGCTGCCTGAACTAAACACTCATACTTTGCTTTGCACTATGACTGAACAAATTTAAAACTTTTTACAAACCATATAAAATCTGAAAAAAAAATTTCTTTGGACTAAGAGCAAAAACTTTAAAAAAATAGCATCTTTACAACAATGTCATTTGCTAAAGAGGGGTTTAAATGGTGTGACAAAGGCCTATGATGTTGTACAAACACCTAATTCCACTAAAAATTCAGACATTAGTATTTAGCAAATTTTGGTTTTACAGTAGCTGTAATTTTTTCTAATAAAGTAACATATCTGCTACCTTTTATAAACCGTTTTTAGTTAAATTATTTTCGATTTATACAACAATGTCATTTGCTAAGGAGGGGTTTAAATGGTGTGACAAAGGCCTATGATGTTGTACAAACACCTAATTCCACTAAAAATGCAGATATTAGTATTTAGCAAATTTTGGTTTTACAGTAGCTGTAATTTTTACTAATAAAGTAACATATCTGCTACCTTTTATAAACCGTTTTTAGTTAAATTATTTTCGATTTATTCATTTAAACTTAATATATCATATTACTACAGATATTTTATAAGTTATATAATTAGCAATTATATCGTTTGGGGATAACTCATGTTCTTACTCATATTTTTATGCAATATATACCATAAGCAGACTCCAACTTGATTAGTTGTTCTATGGGCGAAGTTGATAGTAGCTTACAGTCGGTAGATCCGCGAAATAAAAATAATTTTATCGAGAATGTATGGTCGGAACAACAAAAAAAATAATAAAAAATAACAACGGAGAAGGGTGTTACGACAACTGTATTTTTGCATAACGCACGCAGTTTATATTTTTTAGTTGCCAAGGAAAACTAAAATAGTTCTTAAGGTGAAAAGATAAAAATACTTGCATGCTCAAAAACTTGTTTTTAAAAGTTATGCAGCAAGAATTATCCTTGTGCTGTTTTAAAAGTTGTACAAAATAAACTTGTATTGTTTTGAAAGTTATACAGCAAGGTAAACTTGCGCTGTTTCAAAATTTATACAGCAAGTTATTCTTCTCCTACTTAAAATAATAAAACAAACAATTTTAGTGTTATTTTAATGTTTTTCGCGCAGTTATATGGAAAAATCTAAATTTAAGTGCAATTTCTTTTTCAAAATATGGTTGTTTAGTTGAGAATATTTAAAGTCTTTTGCCGCATTAAAATCATTTTTTTTAAATTCATAACGGAGGAGGGTGTTATGACAATAATCTGTCTTGCTTTTCATATGTATTATAACTATTTTAACGAAAGTAGCTAATTTTTGTTATAAATCACATAAAAATTTAAACTTCTGTTTAAGACGTAACCACTTTTGTGATTACAAAATTAGTGCATTGCCTATTCAAGTTTTAGCGCAGCAAATTACCATGAACAAAGAATCAACTTCCAGTGGCCTTACCAATGGTGGTCCTAAAGTAACGTTATTGATTCACCTTGTTTAGTATACCTGTAAATTGACATTGAACTAACAAAAAATAACATCATTGATTATCTTCTATGCTCATTATATTTTCACAAGATGGGATGAGAAGATGTTTGTTTTTTTCATTGTTTTTGTTTTAAAAAATTTTGCTTGATATTAATATTTTTTTGCTTTTTTGAAAATTAGGGTCAGTCGGGCCCGTAGAACAAGTAATTAAATTGGAGTCGGTTATAGTAAGTATAAGTATAAAAAGATTGTGTACAAAAAAAGTTTTTGTAAACATTTTTACATTGCGCTGATGCAGGGTAAAACAATTATAAGAAGGAAAGCTCAAGCATTTTCTATATTTTCTTTCTTTCTGAAAAACCTTTAGAAGTGGACATTATACACGAAATGAACATGGAAGCCTATATAAGCATAGTTACGCCAGTTGGAACTACAAGTAAAATCTCTGTTAAAAAGATCGTTAGACAAGGAACTATATATGGGTCCACTTTGTGTGGAATTAGTACAGACAAAATTAACTCAATGGACGAACAGGTAGCTATCAGATATGGTGACATAGAAATAAGACGGATGACAAATGTAGATGATATAATAGCACTGGGAAACGAAAGCACTATAACAAAAACAATTAGAAACTGTAGACAATTAGAAGAGGAAAAGAAAATGACTTTAAACTGTGAAAAGAGCAACTTTCAAATAATCAAATTTTCGAATGAAGTAGAAAACCAATCAAAGAAAACTTAAAAAATGGAGTTATAAAGCAACTGATACGTACAGATACCTAGGCGACATTATTAACAGTGATGCGAGATATGATAAGACTGTATCAAGCAGAACATCAAAAAAACATTACATAACAGCAACAATAAAGAGTCATGCCTATGATAACATATATCTTTTTACATTTGTTAATACTAAGTAATGTAACACTAGTAAGGGCTACAAAAAGCTAACATTGAGAGTCGTGGTGAGGTAGGATTACCTAGCAGATCCTTATTTTACCAGGCAAACCTATATGTTGTAGCTCATTTTTCTTTATTTCAAGCTCCAAATATATATAAACACATCACTTCGTATTCCCTAACTGCCCCGTTTCACACATAAGCTGCTTTATTATGAATTCCTTTAGTGGTTGAACTGCAGATCAAGATTTTCTATATGTGAAGGTCCAATTCCTATACATGTTTCGTCTATAAGCATGGCTTTTATAAGCGTCCTTGAGCTCGGATTTAGTCATTCAGGATATACATACTAAGCATTATGTGAACCCTAAGAAAATGTTGGTAAATTTTATGTTTTGTTTTGTGGGTGTTTTTTCTTGTTTTTGTGTCTGTTTTAACCAGTAGGTAGTGACATTTAAGTTGTAATTACTGATGTTAAAAACTTAATTCCATAAAGTATTTCTCTGTCACTGTATTTTGGTAGGATTGGCCGGGTGGTTTACTTTTCTTTCAGCTATCAAAGAAAAAAGGTACTTATAGGTGAATATGCATCATAGCACATCCGTATTTCATTGAATGAAATACGGATGTGCTATGATAAATATTCACATATATGTATACACACCATCCGGATAAACTATCTGAGTTCATCACTAACATATTGCCGCACGTAGTGTAGTGGGTTCGTGTGCGGCTCCCAGTTCTGGGGACCGCGGATCGAACCCCGCTCACTGCTTGGCAGTATGTCAGTGATGAACAAAGTAGTTCTTCTTCAATATGACTTACAAGCATTATACTCACCCGTTATGATCAGAGATCTGATCGGGGTGAAGCATTCTCTGTTGGGAATGAAATACGAATGTGCTATGATAAATATTCACCTATATGTATACACACCATCTGGATAAACTATCTGAGTTCATCACTAACATATTGTCGCACATAGTGTAGTGGGTTCGTCTGCAGCTCCCAGTTCTGGGGACCGCGGATCGAATCCATCTCACTGCTTGGAAGTATGTTAGTGATGAACAAAGTAGTTCTTCTTCAATATGACTTACAAGCATTATACTTGCCCGTCATGATAAGAGATCTGATCGGGGTGAAGCATTCTCTGTTGCGAATGAAATACGGATGTGCTATGATAAATATTCACCTATATGTATACACACCATCTGGATAAACTATCTGAGTTCATCACTAACATATTGCCGCATGTAGTGTAGTGGGTTCGTCTGCAGCTCCCAGTTCCGGGGACCGCGGATCGAATCCAGCTCACTGCTTGGCAGTATGTTAGTGATGAACAAAGTAGTTCTTCTTCAATATGACTTACACGCATTATACTCGCCCGTCATGATCAGAGATCTGATCGGGGTGAAGCATTCTCTGTTGAGAATGAAATACGGATGTGCTATGATAAATATTCATCTATATGTATACACACCATCCGGATAAACTATCTGAGTTCATCACTAACATATTGCCGCACGTAGTGTAGTGGGTTCGTCTGCGGCTCCCAGTTCTGGGGACCGCGGATCGAATCCCGCTCACTGCTTGGCATTCTGCTAGTGATGAACAAAGTAGTTCTTCTTCAATATAAAAAAAGTTACTCATCCAGTGTACAGTTACATAGATATAAGAAAATAAAATTAAAAATCAGGCTTGCATAGGTTATTGGGGAAACAAATAAGAACTTCACTAGGATCTCAAAGCTACTAATGCATTCTCACAACACCTTGTACACTGAGACAGTTTACTTTAGCCCTTTCTTTGTTCTCTACAAAGGTTAATAGAAAAATTATTCTATGAATTTACAAAATAAGGATCAACAGTGGTCTCGAAATAAATACACATGACTGTCAGTGTTTTGTGGAATTTTAGATTTCACCATTATTAACAATTAGTAAAGTGGACTAGCAATGGTACTGGAGAAATCTTGTTTCAAATAGACTGCTAACGCAGTGGTGTTATAACATGTAATGATATGATCCTGCCATCCCCAGCACATTGTTTTGTACAAATCAACAAAACAAATCTCAAAAACGCAAGGCCTTGTTTCACAGATCCGAGTAAGAAACAATCAATAGTGCTTATTAGTTCTTAAAAGTAGATTCATATTAATCGATGTTTTATAAATTGACTGAATCGTTACTTGTTCTTGTTGTGCATTAACACATTATGTGAGTTAATTTTTCTTCTTTCAAAAATCAGTTTGGTGTTAATTTGGAGATGTTGGGCTTCCTTCGTCAGCCAAATGGGATGAAGATCCGTTTGTTTACCTAAAAAATGAGGTGCGATTCCACAAGATACACCATAGCAGGTAGTAGGCAATTTCCAAGCGAGTTGCTGAGGCGTAGGTGATTTCCAAGTGAGTCGCTGAGATGTAGGCATTTTCCAAGCGAATTGCTGAGGTGTAGGCAATTTCCAAGCTAGTTGCTGAGATTTAGGCAATTTCCAAGCGAGTTGCTGAGGTGTAGCGGTTTCCAAGTGGGTCGCGGAGATGTAGGCAATTTCCAAGCGAGTTGCTGAGATGTAGGCTTTTCCACGAGATTTGCTGAGTGTAAGCGTTTCCACAAGATAGCCAGGTGTTTCCACAAGATACACCCCAGGTGAGTTAGCGTTTCCATGAGATACGCAGACGTTTCTGCGAGATACGTTTACCAAGGGTAAGGATGGAAACACATGCATCTGGTTTGGGCCTTCCTGATACCAAACCTGGCATTCCCCCCCCCCCCCCCCCCCCTTTCCCCAAACTCAAGTGTAGTTAAGACATGAAATAAGAGAAATATACTTCTAACTTTATCTGTCATTGTTGTTGTTTGCGTTCGTGTTGTTGCTTCAGAACCATAGCAATTAAACATTATCTTACATAATTTTTGCTGATAAATCCACTTACTTTTCTCAAAAGATTTTTGTTTCCTCTTTTAAAATTTGATGTTGTTAATCCAGCCGGATTAGATGGTCTGTTTTTGTTGGGGCGAAAGTGAAAGTGAAATCGGAGACAAATACATCTTCAGAGAGTTACCTAGTTATCATTAGGTCTTACCTTTTAAGTAAATGCAATATTATTTGTTTCCTGTAACAGACACACTAACGTTAGCTTTTAGGAAACATTCAAAGAGAAATAATAGCCATAGCTAGCCTACGATAATCGTTTTCGCAGGACAACACTTCTTCATCCACGGCATTTTGTTTTGATTTCGCGCTAAATCCCCCGTGGGTTATCTTCTTCCGTTCGGGGTACGCATCCATACCCGGTGCGGCTAACTTTGTTTACCGCTGTCTTTTTCGCATGGACAAAATGTTGTTCTGGGCGCTCTCCCTAAAAAGGTTTAATTTCATCTTAGCTTCTTTTAGCTATCTATAGCAATCTCACGGAAATATTTAATTTATACATGATGTAGTAATTACATTCCATGTACCTTATTCCGTGAAATACATATATTTGATTTGATTTCAGTCAATGCCGCATGCAGAAACCACACTCTGTACATGTCTGGTACATGTCTCATATTACAAAACATTACAAGATGGTGTCGTTGCTGCGGCAAAAGGCCACCTCATCGCCTGTTTGGTCCTGTTTGCGAGGAAAGGTGGAAGAGAAAAGCTAAACTACAGTGGCATAGTAAACCACTGACTAGTTTTTTATTATTCTTAAAATGTCTCCTGTAAAATTTAACTTTGCCTGTTTGGGAAAATATCTTAGTTAAGTAGAGGTAGCTAGCTAGATATGCAAGCTAGCTAGGCTGCTTGTTGTGGAGATAGGAAGATTTTTAGCCAGCTAGCCAGCAGTATGAAAATATCCAGCACACATTAGACATTGACTAATAAAAAAACGTCTTGTCTGGCATTATAATTCATAAAGGTTCTGCAGGGCATTTACCTGAATCAATCCAGGGAAATCCTCTTAATTTTAAGGTCACTGTCGAAAATATGTTTAGTTAGCGTCATTTCTTATTACAAAAGTGAGTCGGTCGGTCGGTCGGATAAATTTTTTTCCTGAAAAATTACAAAAATACTATATTTCGCAGCCATATTTTGTTATTTGTTTTAAATGTACGCCAGCTGTATTTTTAGCCTCCGTTTCAAGTTCGATTTTTGTCAGTCGACGTCGTTCCCATGGTTTTCGCGTATTCAGCGATTCGGTTTGGCGTCATAACAATTTTTTTGGAGGTGAAAAGTTTCTGTATTTTAGGTGAAGAGAGTGCAGAGCTACACATGTTTTGGAGTTTTAAGAACAATGTTAGGAAGTTTGAGCAAAGGCAATTTTTTAGAGCAATATCTAGATAGCTAAGCATCATTTCCAGACAGATTTTTATTGTGGTTACCTTTTGTTAGCTAATTACTCTTCCATTTCCACATTTTTTTGCATTCTTCCCCCTACGAACTACAGTACTGAAAAAAAGTTGTTTAACATCGTGCTTCGCGTATTGCGACGGTATTCTCGATAGACGTTTTTTTACTTTCAAATTGTATCGAGAGGGCTTCGCGATGCATCCGTCTCGATATCATTCTCGAAGCTATTGAGGCCATTAACACTTTTTCATAATAGAACTATTTTAAAAATAAGAGTGTATTCAACAATGATCGCGGATGTTTAAATGTAATTATACTTCCTTTGTGTTATATTTTTTTAACTTATGCATAACAATCTAGGGTACACAGCTAGCGTTAATCTTTCTTTTTTAGATCCCATTTTAAAAATTTAAGAACTAAGAACGGCGATAGAAAAGCGTTGTTAGATCTCATTTTAAAAATTTAAGAACGAAGAACAGCGTTAGAAAAAAAATATGTTGAAAGAGTAATGCGCTAGAATTACTTTAATAAATATGAAAGTTAAAAATTTTCTTATAATATACACCTATTTAAAAGAAAATTAAAAGATAAAGCAGAGATGTGTTTGAAATAGAAAAAACTTTCTCTCTATTCTCATTAAAAAAACTTTCTCTTTATTCTCATTATCACCTACCTTCGCGACACATCGAGACGGATTTTGTCACGATACTAGATTCTTGATAGATCGCAACAATTTATTTTAATTGTTTCTTATTATTATAAATTGGGTACGTTGCGTATCGAGGTAGTCCGCGGACGTTGCGCTCGATATGTTAAACAACCTTTTTCCAGTACTGTAGGTTTGTTTTCACCCTGCAAGATTTTAAAAATGGCGGATGTAACACAAATGTGATTCGTTAATTAAGCAAAATGTCAATCATCACTACGGCAACAAAGCTGAACCAAATCGGCAAATTGCTGTATAAATACGAAGCAGAAAAATATAGCACTAAATAGCGCACTGCAGTCCCCTGTTGAAAAAACATTCGTACCTAACAACCGTAATTTTGAGGACCACTGGAAAGGTAAATGGTGGATTTTGTTGCGTGTTGAAGATTGTTTGTGGATTGTTTGGTTTATTTTTTACAAATTTACCTACTCCCCGGCTCGACTTTCGTCTTTCGAAGTGAGTCGGTCGGGTGACGCTAACCAATTATATTTTTGAGGGTGGCCTAAGCTGTATAGCTTAATTTGGATATCTCCTAAAGCTGTATCATACAGCTTAATTAGGTGACATACATCTAAATTAGGAGGTAGAAAAAGGTTTTCCTCAATTTTTTGAAAAATGTAATTTTTAGCAGAATCACTGCTGCAGCTCTTTCATTGTCAGTTTGACCACTACATTATAAAAAAAGATTAGTACTTCCAGCACCCCGGGTTCAAAAGATATGGAATAGAAACAATGGCTCACTGTATGTCACGTCATGTGATACAGCCTGTTTAAGCGGCTTTTTTTAAAACTTTAAATTTAGAGGATCTCTGGGGTGCTATGAAAAAACTAAGGTATTGGAGATGTTTATATGCACGTAAATGTTGGATTTACTCAGTTAGATAGATGCTAAAATTCAGTTAAATGTGTGCTTTCCACCACCAAGGTTTTGTACATCTTAACTAAGCTGTAAAATGCCCAAACCTAATTAAGCTGACATCCAAATTAAGCTGTACAGCTTAATTAAGAGGATTTCTCTGACTGTGTTTTCTAAATATCTCTTAAGGCCAGGATACACTTGTAAAATATATATATTCTATAATACAGTTATGGTTTTTCTGCAATATACTTATAATTTCTTGTAACATCATTATAATTTCATTTAATTTCATATAATCGTTGCAACAACAACCCTAGCAAATAATGATCTATTGTCACACAAACAAAAGGCATTTGAAACCAGATCACCAACAATATTATAAATTGCAATAGTTTAGTGGTAACAACTCTTGCACTTTGTGCGGAAGACCGGCCTTTGATTCCCCTTGGTGGCGATTCAACATGGGTGAGTGAATGTTACCGTAGCCCTGGGATAACCCAAACCATGTGAGGAAATTAGGGAAATGACACATTGTGTGGGTTGTCGGCTGTTGCCTGCAGTTGTCTAGTGGAGCGCGGAACTCTAATTGGGTCTGCGTAGCTCAAAATGAGCATTAAATACACTAGGACTCCCCATCTAAGCCATGGCCCCTCCTGGAAATAATAGACTTGGTATATCCCTCTATATTTGTGAAGTAGCCATGTAAAATATGCACATCTATCTATCTATTATTAAAATCAAACTTGTCTGATTTTATTTAAATATTATAGCTATGCATCAAATTATGAGGTTATGACGCAACATTTTATCGCAGCTATTCGTTTTTAAACTTTTAAAAAGCGATCTAAAAAAACATTTCTATCGCCGCTTTTCGTTTTTAAACTTTAAAAATGCGATCTATAAAAACGCTTAATTACTGCAATTAAAATTTTCAAAAGATTTTGCGCAAAATAGATTGCTAAAATTGATCTTGCAACCTATTGTGATAAAACAATCGATCGAGTGGGATCATTTTTTATCAGCGAGGCAATTATTTTCTTAAAAAAACAAAAGCTATCGCAATATTATTGTTCTGTGTAACCATTTATGTGACTTTCACGTCCGCGGTAGATTACATTCAGACTGTACTGTAACAAAAATAACACCATTTCAATCTTTCAATGTAGCATATGCCCATTGTGATACAAAAGAATTTATTTTAGACATTATCTTAACTATAAATCTATCAATACAGGTATTGATTTTCGCCATTAAGGAAATTTAATTATATGTATAAAGTTGGAATCATATCAAAACCTTACTTGACATTTAAATATATATATATATACAAAAAAAAGATAAAATATTATTGTTGTTTTTATTCTTCTTCTTCACTTGAATCGGTCATAGAATCATCATATTCATCTCCAGATTCATCTTCAGATTAGACCACATTAGCGCAATCTCGGCAAGAACACATATCAGTACAGCGCAGGTTGTTGATGACGCACAGGCAACGATCGCCACATTTGCTTTTGCATTCATCATCATCATCATTCTCGGCTTAACGTCCGTTTTCCATGCTACCATGGGTTGGATGGGGTATATTAATGACCCTCTTCGAATCTGATCTAGACTGTGTTAGAACTAAACTCAACTTCCTCTGTATCAAGTCTGTCCTTATAACCTCCTGCCAAGTCTTTCTCGGTCTGCCTCTCGAGCTTGCCCCAGGAACTATCAAGTCTCTGTTGATCTTCTATCTAGGCGATTACTAATAAGAATCACTTGGTGGTGGGGTTTTAATTGTGTTGAACCAGTATCATTGGTAATTCGTTGTGTTTAGTCAGAGTGGTGTTCAATAGTGTTGAGTTGAATCAATCACACTAATTTAGCGTTGCGTTATACACAGAAAGAACTATTGAGAAGATAACCTACAGGTTAGTCTTATATATATATTCCTATTTAACAAATGGTAGCAGAGGAATAAAATTGAAATGTCAAAAAGTTGGGTCCCCCCACCATCATTAGACAAAGAGACGAGTTACAAAGATTGGAAAAAAGAAGTGCAAATATGGCAAGCACTGACAGAATTAAAGGCAGAAAAACAAGGGCCAGCTATATTCATGGGCTTAAGAGGGAAAGCTAAAGAATCAGTTCTAGAATTAGACATTGAACAGATAAGTGCAGCAACTGGAGTAAAAGCCATTACTAACAGATTGGACAAAATATATTTAAAAGATGAGAATCAAACTGCTTACCTAGCTTATGAAACCTTTGAAAAATTTAAGCGACCGCCTGAGATGAGTATGAATGACTATCTTATAGAGTTTGAACGGTTATACCATAAGATCCAAGGACATAATATGGTACTTCCTGATGGAGTGTTGGCATATAGAGTTCTACAAAGTGCCAACCTTACACCAGAGCAGCAACAGTTAGCAAGAGCAACTTTAAATGAACTACGGTATGATGCAATGGTACGGCAGTTAAAGAAAATATTTGGGGATACGGTGGCCTCATTAGGAACAAATACTGAAGTAAAGATAGAACCAGTTCTTCAGGCAAGTGCAGATACAATTGAGCAAAATTACTTCACTCAAAGAGGGGGATATCAACGCTCAAGGTTTAGAAGAGGAAGACCTGCAACTGCTTCAAATCAGAGATATGCAGGAAGAAAAACCAGACCCAACAATAGAAGAATGAATCCATCCGATCAATCTGGAAGCCCATCAAGATGCAATATTTGCCAATCTATATATCACTGGGCTTCAAACTGTCCACACTCTTATGAGAACCAGGAACCTGTTTATCTGGAGACAGAAATTGTCCCAAACGAAATTCCTTTGTTACTGAGTCAAGCTTCCATGAAAAAAGCAGAGGCAGTTTTAGATTTTATCAACAATTCGGTTACAATGTTTGGAGAACACCATCCTTTAAAATTTACCACTACAGGTCATTATTGCATACCTTTGAACAACAACATAATAGAGATGGATGGAAAGAAACATGACCACTTGTTACCCCAGGTTGCCTTTGTTTGTGCAAGTACAAAATCAAGAAAAAGTAAGATTATCAAACTTCATCGTCAATTTTGCCATCCAAGTGCTGAAAAATTAAAATCTCTCATCAAAGCATCTAATTCCTTCTTAAATGACCGAAGTGAAGTTATGAAAGTCATCGATGAAGTATCAAACTCTTGTGAAGTGTGCATCAAATACAGAAAACCAAGACCGCGCCCTATTGTTGGCTTACCAATGTCATCAGAATTTAACCAGTGTGTGGCTCTAGATCTTGTGCAACTTTCGCAATCATTATGGTTTATCCATATCATAGATGTTTTTACCAGATTTTCATCAGCAAAATTGACAAAGACGAAAGACAAAGATGTAATAACAGATATTATCTTTGAAATTTGGTTAGCCCGATTTGGTCAACCAAGGAAGTTTCTAGCTGATAATGGTGGAGAATTTGTTAACAAAGTGTATGAAGAAATGTGTGAGCAGTTTAACATAGAGTTTTCAACAACTGCAGCTGAAAGTCCTTGGTCAAATGGACTATGTGAACGACACAATGGTATGATTAAGGAAATGCTGAAAAAAATTATTGAAGACACAAAATGTACACACAATCGGGCACTATTCTGGGCTATAAGTGCAAAGAATTCTTTATCAAACAACAAGGGATTCTCACCAAATCAACTTGTTTATGGTAAAAATCACGACTATCCCTGCATCCTCACTGATCATTTGCCAGCTATGAATGACACAGTTTCAAGCAAAACCGTGGCCCATAACCTTGCTGTAATGCATGCATCACGAAGAGCCTTTATAGCGGCAGAGTCTTCTGAGCGTATACGAAGAGCATTGAGACATAATGTTCAGTGTTACAATGATGAGCGATATATCAATGGAGATAGAGTTTTTTATAAGAGAAAAGACAGTGAAAAATGGCATGGACCAGGCACTGTAATTGGACAGGAGAATAAGCAAGTCCTTGTAAAACATGGTGGAAGTTATGTTAGAGTACACATGTGTCGCTTGCAGAAGTTGGACCAAGTTTTGCATTCACAGAAACCTTTACAAGACACGGAAAGGAGTACTGAAGTGACAACTACACAAGTGAACAATTGCATTCCGCTTGAACGCGATGATGTTTTTGGTGAATATGTTGGTGCAGATGATTTTGACAGTAACAATACAGAAGAACCAGAAAATGAGAAAACAACAAATTTACAAACAACAAAAGAAACAACATCAGACGGTGCCTCAATGAATGAAACAACAACACACAAGATATCAACAAATGAAATCACAACCAATCGAAATGTTAGCAATTCGTCAACAGTCCAAGGAATACCAAAGTTGAAGACAAAAATCATTTACAAGCTAACTCCCGACAGTGAATGGACAAGGGGATTAGTCCACAGCAGAGCAGGAAAAGTGAGCAGAAAAGGAAAAGAAGGCAGACAGTATGGTAGCTGTTTAAATGTCCAAAATGAAGACACAGGTGAAATAAATTGGTTAGATTTCAAAAGATGTGTGAGTGACTGGCAACCTGTTGTTGAGACAAACGAAACTGAAGAAGTACTATTATCGACACAAGCAACTGTTACAGATGAGGTCCTAAATGCAAAGTATAAAGAATTAGCCAATTGGGAAGACAACAAAGTTTTCTCCACCATAGAAGATAAGGGTCAATCTCCAATATCCACAAGATGGGTGGTCACAACAAAGAATATAGAGGGATACAAAACAGTTAAAGCTCGTTTGGTCATAAGAGGTTTTGAAGAAGAAGAGGTCAAAAATCTGACTAAGGACTCCCCAACTTTTTCAAAAGAAAGTCTTCGCATTGTACTTACGATGTTAGCAACCTATGAATGGGAATGTCACACCTTAGATGTCAAGACGGCATTTCTTCAAGGCAACCAGATTGACAGAGAGGTTATCATAAAGCCCCCAAAGGAAGCAAATACAACAGGTGTGCTCTGGAAACTAAATAAAGTTGTATACGGCCTTGCTGATGCTTCAAGAGCTTGGTATCTACGTGTGAAGGAAGAGCTAATCGGCTTGGGGTTGAGAATGTCTTTATTTGATGAAGCATTATTTTATTGGATTCAAGATGACTGCTGCCAAGGACTGATTGTAATACATGTTGATGATTTTCTATGGGGAGGATCCCATGATTTTCAAGTGAAGGTTATTTCGCCTATCAGAGAAACTTTTCTCATTGGATCTGAAGATTACTCCAATTTCAAATATGTTGGTGTCAATATACAACAATCTAATGGTTCAATTAACTATGACCAAAAGAACTATGTGGCAGGTATGGAACTGGTCAAGATTCAAAACACAACAGACAGACATCGTCAACTATCACATGAAGAACAATCAAACTTCCGATGTATATGTGGGCAACTAAACTGGATGTCATCGCAATCAAGGCCTGACATTTCATTTGATGTGTGCCAACTAAGCACAAAACTAAACTGTGCAGTAGTTGATGATGTCATGAGAGCCAATAAAGTGGTAAAGAAGTTGAAATTGGATCCCAACATTTCCTTGAAATTTTGGAAACTTAAGCTTCCATTACAACTGATCTTATATTCTGATGCTTCATTTGGGAACCTTCAAGATGGCAGCTCTCAAAGTGGAATTTTTATTTTCCTGAAAGGTGTTGAGAATCTTATGGCACCTATCACATGGCAGTCTAAAAAGATTAAGAGAGTTGCGCGTAGCACTCTTGCTGCTGAGACACTAGCTCTTGTTAATGGTATTGATACATGCATATGGGTGAAGAATGTGATAAATGAAGTGTTGAATACTAATCTAGAAGGCATCTTATGTCATACAGATAACAAATCATTGTTTGAAGCTGCCCATTCAACAAAATCTTTGGAAGACAAACGGTTAAGGGTTGATATGGCTTCCCTATCGACAGAGTATCAATCAGAAAGAGATTGAATTAAAGTGGATTTCTACCAAACATCAGTTAGCAGACGTGTTAACAAAACAAGGAGCAAATAGCACACTCTTAATGAATGTGCTACAGAGGGGTCATGAAGAATAATAGTGACCAATTAAATGTTGAGTTATGAAAATTTGAATATTGTGTTCAAAAATTAAGTTTTTTTTGAGTTTTTATCTTTTAGAATTTTTATGTTTAAATTCCACACAAGTAATCACACGAAGAAAGAGAGATACATGTAGTGATGACTTAACCAAGACTAGTACAGTAGAGGGTTTTGGTGAAAAGCCAGTTTTGCCCCTAGACCACTGTACTAAGCGAGTAGGAGTCGCTATAAATTCCTCTCAACATTCGAATAACCAACTGAACGCCAAACAGAAAGAAAATAGAGGGAGATTGTTGATCTTCTATCTAGGCGATTACTAATAAGAATCACTTGGTGGTGGGGTTTTAATTGTGTTGAACCAGTATCATTGGTAATTCGTTGTGTTTAGTCAGAGTGGTGTTCAATAGTGTTGAGTTGAATCAATCACACTAATTTAGCGTTGCGTTATACACAGAAAGAACTATTGAGAAGATAACCTACAGGTTAGTCTTATATATATATTCCTATTTAACAGTCTCTACACTTTCTTACCCAATTATCCTTCTCCATTCTTTCCAAGTGCCCCAGCCAATTCAATCTTCTTATCTGGATAACATCTTTAATTCTACGGATACTTAGCCTGCTTCTTAGCTCATCTGAACTCTTTCTGTCTCTCAGACTGGCGTTACACTTCCACCTTACCATTTTCATATCATTCCTTTCTAAACGGTCAAGACCTTCCTGCTTCACTGCCTCGGTACGGTACAACATAATGCTTCTTACACAGGCCTCATACAACCTACCTTTTACTACAATTGACAAGACTCTGTTAGTCAACAAAGGAAGTAACTCTCTGAACTTTTTCCAAGCAAAACCAATCCTGCAAGTAACACTTCTTCCAACACCCCCTTCATTGCCCAACATATCATCTAAGTAACAAGTTCTCAACTATCTCTAACAAGCCACTGTTGTACATCATGAAAGCTGGACATACTTCATTCTCTATAATCTCACCTTTGCAACGCTTGCATACAAACTGAATGTCAGCTGTTAACCTTCCACCAGTACTACTGCACTACTTAAGTACCCAATGCTTGCGAGTCTGACAAAAATTTGAGTTACTACTAACCCCTTTCCTGCCAACTCCACAAGGCCACTTTCCAACTACAAGGTCACACTTGGCTGCAATGCTACTAATCATGACTTTAGACTTTGCTGTGTTCACCCTTAGCCCTTTCTCTTCTAGTCCTTTCTTGTACTTCTCAAACTTTTCAATTAATTCTTCCATCGAATCTGCTATGAGAACCAAATCATCTGCATACAATAACTCCCATGGACAACCTGTTTTGAACTCCATTGACAGAGCTTCTAAGACTGGAACAAAAAACAAAGGACTAAGTGCAGAACCCTGATGTATACCAACATTTAAATTCACTAAATTCATCCTGACATGACTCCTAGCATGGCTGTACATAGACTGTACCATCGTAACTAGCCACTCATCCACACCTAATTTTCTCATAGCCCACCAAAAAGCCTTTATTCCTCCTCTGTGCTAGCCAACACCTTCATCATTACGTATACACTTCTCACCTACAACATCTTGATTAGTCTTCTTCATTCGCTTTGCTATCTTGAATACCTCATTGCGCTCTTCCCTTCTTAACACAGATAAAAGCTCAAGTATCTGTTAAAAAATGGTATTAAAAGCTTGTAAACATCGTCAGCATGTAAAACATACCCATCATCAGAATGAAATTGTCTACTTTGCTGTTTTCCTTCCACTTTACTTCAATTGCTTTTGAATATGTTGCCTGGTCAAATACGCAAACAATCGATTTGAGCTTTAATGAGTCGATGATCTCCAAGGCTCTTTCCATGATCTATTGGAAAATTACTTATAAAAAATAATAATACAAAATCAAATAAAAAGTATCTAAATAAAAATAATTACAAACAACATGATTTCTGTCACCCCATTAAAAACCCCATTTGCATACGCATATGCAATATATCAATGATTAGAAAACACCGTGATCCAACCTATGAATACTATTGATTAATTCAGTGTTGTTTGTAAGCTATTTGATAGTGCTTGGAAGTAAAACACTTTTAGGAGTCTTCACTCGACTGTTTGTTACTTTGTAAACAATATCTTGTGCTAGCGAAAACCGCAATCTTTCAATTTTACTAGACATTTTTCCTTCACCATCTTGTCCTGATAACAACACTGTTACTGTCTTTTTGCATTGCTTCTTCGTTTTCATATGAATTACATTTCTCTAGCAGCAATCCAAATTCCTTATCGCTTTTTTTTGAAAGAATATTTAGCGAACACTTGTTTGTGAACTGCTGATAGCATTGTCTATGATATTTGGCATCCTTTGGAATGTTGGTAGCAGACTGCAACAATCTAGGCATTTTCAAAATCAATTGGAAGAGGGTCATTAATATACCAACCCAACCCATGCTAGCATGGAAAACGAACGTTAAGCTGAGAATGATGAATGATGATGAATTCATGACCTTGTGTCCTTGTTTACTTTGGAGCAAATTTTTTGCTAAAATAAAATTATAAAAAAGTTAATTGGGATTTAGCTATAGTCGAATAACTAGAAAGACTGAGTTAAATAGTAAGTGAGATTGTATACTTACATTTAAAAAGAACAAATCATCTAGGGAATCATCTTCTTCATCCATTATTTTTAGTTATTATTAGTTATACTTTATTCTATCTGTTTCTGAAAAATAAAAATGTGATCACTCAATAAAAAAAACCCAGACTATATATGAAGCAAAAATTAGACCAAGTAAAAATATAAAAAATTGTAAACCAAGAACCTGTCATAGAACGATCAGAAACACTAAATTCGGAGCAAAAAAACACAAGAATTGATTAAAATTAAGCTCTGCGAAGGAAAGTAAGGTAGATTTTAGGCTAAATTTCATTGTTTATGATTTGTTTATGTAAATGCAACGATTCATAGCAATATTTAGTCACAAATGCCTGAAAAAAAGGGTTTTTTTGCACTACTCTGTGGACAAGTGCTGTATTTTCTTAAGACGACACTTTTAGATCCTCCAACATGGATTTTCTGAATCCCTAAAAGGTAAGCTTTACAATGCTATATAACATGTATAGTCTCTTTTTTAATACCCATATGACCCAAATCCCATGGACTATTATAGCTATAAATAATTAAAGAAATTATAAGAAATTATAACCATATTTTTAATGTTATTTAAGAAATTATATTGATATTATAAGGTTATATATCTCAGTGATATTAAACAAGTGTATCCAGTCATTTAGGTCAGGAGCCCCAGCATAATATTTTTACAACAAATCGGAATAGTTTGACTAAGGTGGAAAAAATTACGCTGGGTCTAAACGTTTTTTCTTAGGTCAGAATTCTGACAATTTAAAATGGGTATATACAAATTTTATATGATTAAATAAAAAACGAAACGTTATACAATATTTAATACGAATTGCAAATTAATTAGCCCATAAGAATCGTCATGCAAATGTTTTTACAAACATCATCAAAACACCAAACATCAAAGCTATAACAATGCCATATTTAAAAAAAACATCAACACACAATCCTAGGAGGCTTTTTGTTCTAAAAGCATCAAAACACAGTTTTTTTAAAAACACCATATTTTGTTCTATGGTCATTACAACGCGATTATAAGAAGCTTAAACAATGCTGTATCTTGTTCTAAAACCATTAACACACAATCGTGTAAAGCTTAAACAATGCCGTATTTCCTTTTAAGTTTTTACTCTTTTTTAAAAAAGGTTACATAATCCCTAAAAAAGTAATTTAAAACCTTGTGAGCTATCTCTTATACAAAATTTTTGTATATATACAAATTTTTTTGATTTTTTTCTCATACAAATTTTAAAATATCTGTACAATTAAATGGAAAACTCAAAGTTTAATTTAAGAGTCATACAAATTTAATACAAAATTCAAAAACTTTTATACAAATTTAATTTCTATGCCTAAAAATAAGATTTGTATATTAAGCATATATCAGTTTTTCTATATACAAATTTATGCAGATTTTGTAAATAAACCATAAAGGAGAATTAAGCCTCAAACTTAAGTAGCATTATTTCGGTTAACATTATGTTCATTTCCCAAATTCTATTTAAAATTTTGAAAAATAAATATTATTTGGGTTGATTTTAATATAAATTTAAATTTTCTGAGGCCACGACTGATTCTGGAGACTGCTATATCGTGACGTATCTTACGCTAAAGAAGCATATAAGTTTGCGCTGAGCGCAAGCAGCGAGATATGGAAAATTTAAGCTCCTGCTCTGACTCCCCTATTTCTAGAATATTCAAATGACTCTAGTGAAACGTCAGTAACAGGATGTTACATGAATAAGCCTGAATACTCCAAAGCAGAACTTGAAAAAGTGAGTTATGAATCTAGTGATGGCGAAGAAAAAGACGAATTGAATTCAAGCAGACTTGAAAATTTGCATTGGTGTACGAGTACATGTTGCGTTATTTTCATTTCTTTTACTCTTGTGGAATGCAAGTGTTGCCAAGAATTTTCCAAATTATTGAATGACAAGTTAAATAATAGCAAGTGCATCACGATGCACAAGGATTTTGAAATTTCATGTTCGAACCGCACAGTGTTAGAGACAGCCAGCATACGACATCGATTATTTAATTAAATTAAAATTAATGTCATTCCTTGAATATCAAATAAAAAAGGAGAAGAGCCCTTGTGCCTCAACAATTTGTTTCAAAGAAGTTTTGATGAATGAATGTTTTCAATATATATTTTATCCTAGCTTACACTATAACTTAAACTTTGATTCGTTGTATGGAAATGAGGTACACCAGTTACTGACAGTACATGGCCTGGGTACATTATTAGGAAAGGCTTGGAAAAGGATTTCGCGTGGTGATTCTAGCTTGTTAGTGTTGTGCAAAAAAAAGGAAGAATTTCCTGATCCAAATAGAAAGTATACCGGTTTCAAAAAATTTGTTGTTATAATAATGGGACACAATAACAACAACGAAAAAGCGAAATAAAGTACAGCGAACCAGAGTTAATTTTTTTGAATCGCTGCGTTTGTTCACATTGTGCAAACAACTTTAAAAAAGACAAAGAGATCAAAAAATTGGAATGAGCGTTAAATACATCATAGATCTCTATCACAGATATTGTTTTGATTTTAACATGGTGATTACTGTTGTCAACTTTTATGCTAGAAAAGGGATGTAAATTCAAAGAATTTAAATTTTTTTTATACCAACAAAATAAGTAGGGTTTGTAAAAGATATTTCCAAAGAAAAAAAATTTGGGCTTAATTCCTCTTTAAGGTTTCTGGCAATTGAAATTAGTACTTTTCTAACTATTTGTACGGTAGTCAATCATTGCTTTAAAAACAAGTTTTATGTAATCTATTGTAAATATTTAACATCGTCTTCTGTCAGAATTGACTCAACCTCTCTTTGCGAATCAACCCCAAAACAACTTATTTTATTGTCGATCTCTCTGTTGTCCCTCTATCCGTTTAATTGACCATGTGCCAATGAAAAGACTAAAAGTTTATCGAAAAGCAACTTTGTATATGATCTTGACAGGAAAATTTGCTATTCTTATCAATCATGCTGAAATATTTTTTGCTGTTATTTTGCTGTGATAGTTATTTAAAATTTTAAGATGAAAAATTACTTAGTATAGTTCAAACAACAAAAGCAAGAAACAGCAAACCAAAGCAGTTTTTTAAAAGTAAGAAAAATTCTTCTGCGCATGCTTCAGAAAATTAACATATAAGCCTTTTGCTCAAATTCTAAGGGTAGTTGAAGACTCAAACACTGCAGTGTGTCAGTCTTATAATATACAAAGACAAACAATATTCTTAACAAGTAATGATTTCGCTTCACGGGTACATTTTTACATAACATTAAGGTTGTTATCCTTGTTTATGACAAGGGTAATAACCAAACAAAATCTATACACAATCCCTTAAATGTCTATTATTAGGAATGAAAAGGTATAAAACGTGTATGTTCAACCTTTGTAATTCACATCAGCATGCAGAAATTGCCAAGGAGAATGCTAACGTCTTAACTAAAACTCCTGCTTCACATTTTTTTGATGACGTGAAATAAATTTAATTAGAAAGGTTGATATTATATTTTATTTGCATGTTTTTATTTAGTGTAAGTCTCATGTATACATCTCCCTAAATTTGATGATACACAACATACAGATGAATTTTAGAATATTCAGCTAAATAATTTCATGTGAGTACTACTGAATAAACCTGTTAGGAAATGCACGATTTTTGTTTTCCTCCAAAAATTTTATGTGTACATTTGATCTCTCATTTAGGTCAATTTTATTTTCAAGAACATATAAATTGCTTTTAAAGTCAAAACATTACACATTATTACGCCATAATCTATACAAACCATTAAGCTGTTGTCATCAAGATATGACGGAAAAAATGAGAAGATGGCAACAACCAGAAGGTTCAAGTCAACTCAAATTGTACAACAGTTTAACAAAAGAAAAGGTAAATGGTTGTAATGTGATGTATGTTTTCTAAAACTAATTTACCAACTACATTCATTCTTAATTGCAGAACGATTTTATTCCTCATGATGAAAACAGAGTGTTTTGGTATAGTTGTGGACCGACAGTATATGATGCATCTCACATCGGACATGCCAGGTAATTATAAACCACCTATGGGTAACTATATCCCTGAATGATTGACTTGTCTCACATGGCTTAAATAACACTAGAAAAGACTATGGAGATTTGCATATTTAGCAGTATGTGAAATGGGTCATAGTAAATCACCAGTGTAAGTTTCAAAGATGATTTTTTGTGTGGTTGGGAGGCATTAGGATTTGAGTGGCCATACCAGTATGCTCTATGAATTTCCTCTGACCTTATTACTGCTAGAAAATTTTAAAATTTGTCTCCTGTATGTAAAGCATTAAACATTTGTTATTGTTTTTCAGATCTTATATATCTTTTGATATACTACGAAGAGTATTAGCTGATTATTTCAATTACGACATATTTTATGTGATGAATATCACTGATATAGATGACAAGGTTTGCAAAATTTTTTTCTGTTTCACAGAATATTACTAAACTAGAACATAACATCACAGTGGTACAGTGGCTTATTGTTTGCAAAACACTTTCAAATTACCTTGCTACGTATAATACACTCAATTTTCTTTTGATGTTAGATGTTAGATATAAAAATTTGTGGCTTTTTCGTCGTATTTCCATTATTTGATAATTGATAATTGTTCATGTTACAGCCCAACGCTTCAAAGCTTTTTAAGCTCCAGCTTATGCACCAAAATTCACATCTTACCAAACCATATTGTTTACAAAAGTAGTAATGTGTTTGTTTTTTATGTAGATTATCAATCGAGCTCGCCGAAACCATTTAATGAAGCAGTACAAAGACTTAAACCATTCAATAAAAAAAGTAACTGATGACTTGAAAGATGCACTAGTGGTTTGTAGTTTTTTGTTTTTTTGACGTCAATTGTTAGCAAGTTACATCTTTACTTTCATTTAGATTCTGTCTTTAGGCATTTAAAGAAAAGGTAGAAAAAACTACAGATCCTGATAAAAAGACAATGTTGGAAAAAATATTGGTATTTTTATCCAGTTGAAATTTGTTGATTAAGCTTTTACATATTTGTATTTATTTTCACTCTTACTTGTTTTTATTGTTTTTATTGTCAGGTGGATGTAACCGAGCAGGACAGTAAAATTCAAAAAGCACTTGCAGATAAGTTTCCTGAAACTGAAATGGAAACATTGAAGAAGGTGTGTTTGTGTGAATATCCCTACGTTCTGGTAATAAGGATGTAATAACTAAATTCATCACAATGTTTTGTTACAGGACCTCCTCACAAAAGCAAATGATCCTTTATCAGAATGGTTAGATAAACAAGTATGCTCCTTACTTTCTCATTGCATTGCTATTTTCATTTTTATTTTATCTGGGCAAACATTCAATTGTAAATATGAACAGAGTCAATTTGCAAGCCAGATGTGTAGGGTGATATAATAGAAGTTAGTTGTTTGCCTTAAAACATTTGTGCACAGTCTTTTCTTCTTTAGTTTGGAGCAGAAATTACTGACCACAAAATATTCCAATCACTGACACAATACTGGGAGAAAGAATACCACGATGATATGGCAGCTTTAAATGTTAGAAATTTTTTATTATTTTCATGAGAAAAACAAAACATGCTGCTAACCACAACTTATGTGCATTTTATTTTCCTTGGAATGCTCAGATTTATGTACCGTTAAGTTTATATATCGGTCATTTTGTGTATTCTTATAGATCAAAGTAGTATTAACAAAACATTTTAGGTCCAACCTGCTGATATACTGACGCGAGTTAGTCAATACGTACCAGAAAATATTGCCTACATTGAGAAAATAATGTCTAATGGATTTGCGTATGTATTCTTTCTTTGTATATAAAGGAGAATTTTTGAGGAAAACATTCTATATTGCTCAGTTTTGAGCTGTATGTCTATTATATTTTAGATATGAAAGTAATGGTTCCGTTTATTTCGATACTGTGAAGTTTGCCAACTCAGAAAAACACCAATATGCCAAACTTGTTCCGGAAGCTGTTGGTGATCTTGATGCACTTGCTGAAGGAGAAGGTGGGACGATAAAATAATGAATGAGTGGTGAATGAGTGAGTAGGTGAATGAATGAACGAATGAATGAATGAATGAATGAATGAATGAATGAATGTATATTGCAAAACAAAAACTAATACTTGCAAATGCAAATGTTTTTGTTAATAGACATTGATGCGTTGTTTTTAATATTGAAGTTCAAATTTGTTTTAGGTGACCTCAGTCAATCAAGTAGTGGTGAGAAAAGATCTGATCGCGATTTTGCTCTGTGGAAAGCAAGTAAGGCTGGAGAACCTTTCTGGGAATCACCGTGGGGAAAGGTAATGCAGTCTTAGTATTTGAAAAACGAGTTGCAAGTAAATTACAGTTATAAAGAGGGAATTGTATTTGAAATATACAAAACAATTGTTGATGATGTATAAATTGATTACTTTTTCGTATTAAGGGACGTCCTGGTTGGCATATAGAATGTTCTGTCATGGCGAGCGATGTTTTGGGAAGCACCATTGACGTACATACTGGTGGTGTAGACCTAAAGTTCCCGCATCATGACAACGAACTTGCTCAAGCTGAGGTAATAATTAGAAAATTATGTGAAGTTAATTCTACGTCACATTACGTTCCATAGTAGTGTTTTCTACCTCACATCACGTTATATAGTAGTGTTTACTACGTCACATCACGTTGTATAGTTGTGTTTACTACGTCACATCGCGTTGTATAGTAGTGTTTTCTACCTCACATCACGTTGTATAGTAGTGTTTTCTATGTCACATCACGTTATATAGTTGTGTTTACTACGTCACATCACATTGTATAGTTGTGTTTACTACGTCACATCGCGTTGTATAGTAGTGTTTTCTACCTCACATCACGTTGTATAGTAGTGCTTTTTTATACGTCACATCGCGTTATATAGTAGTGTTTTCTACGTCACATTGCATTATATAGCAGTGTTTTCTACGTCACATCGCATTATATAGAAGTGTTTTCTACGTCACATCGCATTGTATAGCTGTGTTTTCTACGTCACATCGCATTATATAGCAGTGTTTTCTACGTCACATCGCATTATATAGCTGTGTTTTCTACGTCACATCGCATTATATAGTAGAGTTTTCTACGTCACATCGCGTTTTATAGTACTGTTTTCTAGGTCACATCATCGTGTTGACAGCGTTTTTTGTTATAGGCTCATTATGGTTGTGATCAATGGATTAATTATTTCCTACATGCTGGTCATTTAACAATCGAAGGTTGCAAAATGTCAAAATCATTGAAAAATTTCATTACTATTAAAGTTAGTCTTTTTTTATTTGTTTTACCTCATTTATTCCTACTGCTGTGTTTGTTGTTCTTCGCTTACCCCTTCTGTGATGTGTGCTATTTATATACCGGTCAAATTTGGATTTGTCATTTATGTTACACCCACGTATTAACATATAACCTACACTCACGTATTAAATTACACAAACAAGAAATTGCCACAAATGTTTGCACACTTAAAGAGGTTGATTCCAGGTTTCTTGTTCAAATGAAAAAAGATTGTTGAAATTTGAGGAACGCATAAATTAATCAAAAATTACAGTGAAATGACCTAACCCTAACCCTTCAAAAAATCTCATTGTTCTTCCATCTCTTCTCAATATTCATAAGGAGTGCGTTTGTTTGACTTAGCAATATACAGAAATGAAAATCCCGTAAAAATCATCTTTTATCGTGTTTATAATTTGCCCTTGTAAGCATCTATCTATACGCGTGCACACTTCATTGATCTTCTTGTCATCACAAATCCAGTCAAAGAGATTAAAGAGATTTATATGTAATGCTACGTGGACATAACGATGTAATATTGGTTTAGGATGCACTCAAACGAAACACATCTCGACAAATTCGATTCGCGTTTTTATTACATGCATGGAATTCAACCTTGGATTACAGCACGAATGTTTTAAAAGAAGCCGAACAAACAGAAAAGTTGTTTGCGGTGGGTGGTCTAGTGTATTTCTGTTTTCTTTTTAAAGTAAAATATGATTGGAAAAATTAAAATGTATATTCATCTCTAACTTTTCTATCGACAGGACTTCTTCCTGGCTGTGAAAGATATTCTGCGAAAACCTGAGAATGTTCCGCTGGATGCTCATAATTACCGCGAAGCTGAAAAAAGTTTGCAGAACAGGTGAGATGTGAACATGTGTAATCTCATTTACCGTGAATTTCGAACCTTTTCGAGAGAGGTCTATGGAAACAAGTTTTGCGCTGTTAGTTTTAAATTTCATATTTCGTATTTTATTTTTATTTTTTTAGTTTTCTAGAGAAGAAAAAACAAATCCACAATGCTCTCTGTGGTAAGAATATTTCTGAATTTTTTATTCGCTTAGGTTTTGGTTACACTAGCCTGACTCTCAATTGTGCGATTTCACTTTGCTTTGCTTGCCTGTCATGAGTATTTGTAGGCCAACTCATACTACAACAAAAATCTGTATGGAGGTAAAAATTAAAGTTGTGTAGAAGGTCAAAAGGAATACAGTTACTAGTTAGTGAAGTAGCTAATGTATTGACAGAATTTATAAGTTTTTTTATTTTTGGATTTGCGTTTTGATTTTTTTACTGGAAAACGCTGCCATGTGGAGAGAAACATTTCAAGTTAAACGCAAAACATTATGCTCCACGTGGCAGGGATTTCCCCACCCTTTGATGGTAAATTCGTTCTTCTTTCTGTACACTCATTTCTATTATTCTAGATCTTAACTTTCATGGAGTCGATACATTCTAAGTTTGCTGAGCTACGTTTCAGGCGCTTTCGTTTTTATGTCTTCTTTCTGCTCTTTCTTCATATCCAGTTGATGTTTTTTAATAACTGTTCTCTCTGTAACGTTGTTCTTGTTTATTTAGTTGCGTTTATTAGTTTCGATTTTCCCGACTGTTTCCGTACTTTTCCAGATCTTCAACTCGTTCTTTCTGTGTACCATTTTTTAGTCTCCTATGTTTCACGTCCAGTTGGAATCTCTTGCCAGCGCCCACCACCTCCACCGCTCCTCAACCCTCTTCCCTGTTGCGCGACACGAAGAAACTACATAAAAAAAGAAAAATCGATGTCGGCATTCAAGGCGTCGTCGTTGTTATTGATATTGTTGTTGTGACAAGCTGCGTCTGCAACATCAACCACAGTAACTTTGTCGGTTTTTTGAAAACCGTCAGTAATGATGGTGTTGGTCAGCGGTTTCATTTTCTTGATTACATTGCACTTTTTATCTTCTCCACATTTGTTTTTGATCTTGTTCAAACTAAATAGAAATGTTTGATTTTAGAGCTAAAAAACAGAGAATATAAGTACCATTTATCTTACAGTGCCGTGCAATACGGCGTATGTTTTGTCATCTTTTGCAGAAAATTATCTGTCGACCCTTTAGGCAAGTAAAATGTCTGCAAATGTTGAACAAGAAAAATATACTACATATTGAACGAGCTATATGTAATAACGTTTATTACTAGCAAAAAAAAATGTTCCTTGAATGAATGAAGCGGTTTTTGAAATGAAACGTACAGCATTCGAATCCTCTGTTCGAAAACTCAGAGGAACATTCGAATTTTTCCAAACAAAACAGTATGGTAAAATGCAACACACTGCATTGAAAGAGTGTTTATATTTTTAATTTAAATTTTTTGGAACTACATAAACGAGCAAATATTACTAAAGCGATTTATATTTATTTTCTTTGGTTGAACGTTTAACGTTGGAGTTTGATGATATGTCGAGAGTTACAATATAGTTTTGCTTCGGTAAGATTTTTTGAACTTTTTATGAGTGTTTCGTGTTTTTTTTACCTGTTTCCTGGGAATTTTTATCGTCATTTTGCCCTATTCGATGTATTTATGAAAAAATAAAATAAAGAATTATTTAATAAACTCTGCCAGTTAGCGCTGTTATTTAAAGTTTTTCCATTTTTCACTCTAAATCAGAAATATGATGCAGCTATGTATTATCTTGCTCCACTTTCTCACGTTCGAGATATTTTTCGTGCTAATGACAAATTGATATATAGGTAAAAAAAAATATTTTAACATCTACGTACCTTTCTGAAATATTGGGCGTTTTGCCAAAGCCATCTTTCTTTTGATCAAGCACAAGTTCTCTTTTCACTTCTCCTTTCACTGTCGCATTCTTTGACTTTCCATCTTTTTCAACGTCGTCTTTTTGTTTCAGGTCTTCTTTTAACTTTTCGTTTCTTTTCCTCAACTGGATAACTTTTTCTCGCAACTTCTTCGCCACATCATGCCGATTTTTACTCTCTTCGTTCTTCTTGTTCATTTTCAATTTCAACTTTTGAACGGTTGCTTTTAACACAGAATTCTCTTCCTGAAGTTGACGCATTGCTTCTTCGTGGTGTTTTTTATGAGCGTTAACAACCTCTTCTGCACTGCTCACTTTTTCGTACAAAAATCGCACCATTTTAGCTTTCTCGAACAGCTGGTCATTCAGCTTCATGTTTTCTTCTTTCAAATTTGCGATTTCACCTTGCGCTGCTTTGAACTCCTTCTTAAAACTTTTCTTCTTAGCTTGTACTTGTAAGCTTGCGTTCTCTTTCTTTAACTCTTCGATCTGTTCATCCTTCTTCTTTGCTACAGCATCATGCTTTTCAAGTTTTCTTTCCAAATCTTTATACTTTCTTTTCCAATGAACCACTTGATCGGTAATGTTGTAAACATCCTGATACCTTCGTGCGTACATGTTTTTCTCCTTCTCCAAGTCTGCAATCTCTGTTTCATACTCAATCACAACATCTGCATGCTCCTTCTCCTTCTTCTTCAACGCCTCTTTCGCCACTTTTAACTCGTCCTGAACTTTCTTCAACAACAGGCGCATGCGCTCACCTCCGTCCATACTTTTTACAACTTCACTGTAACTTGCCATCATATTGTTCAAATAAAATCACAAAGATCAAATATTCAAAGCAATATCACGTCTGTTTGCAATGAGAAACTTTAGAAAAGTCACTTTTGTAAAAAGCGGGTTTCATATTTGACGTCAGTTAAGCTTACGTAAATAAACCAATGAAAACAGTTCAAATAATATATTCGACACTTCATGACGTTTTTAATTTATGCAATTTGCAAAAAGTCAAAAGCTTATCTCTATCTGTCAGAAAGAAATTTTATTCAGAAATATATGTATTGCGTGCCTCTGTTGTCTAAGAGACAAAAAAAATTGAAAATATTGTTAAGAAAGCAAAAGAGGAGGGGTATATTAAAAGTGCATAAGACTCCACGTTCAAATGCTCAGAAGTCTTTTTTCTTATACTTATAAATATTATAATTAGATAAATTTAAACATGTTTAAACAATCTGTAATATCTCTTTTTTTGAGAAATTTCAGTCTCGTTTTCACACAGATGTTCTAAGCTAAAAACAAGGTAGTATCTTTCAACACATCTGAAAGCAGACTCAATTTATGATCTTTACGCGTTTTCCAACATAGGATCAAATTTTTCTTGCTCTCCATAGTTTTCTTGCCCATTTCTTAAGCCTTCTGCAATATCACCTTCAGAAATCTCGGGTTTGGAAAGAGAATCATTTATAAACTGTTTTGTCTACTTCTTCATAGTCACAACCACGAAGTCTCCGTGACGAGGAAGAGGTTTTTTTCTAAAGCTAGAAACAATTTTACATATCCTTCATCCAAGGTGAAATCGTGTTTTTTGAAACAACAATTTGCATTTTCAATATGAATTTTTTCGCACTTTTGAACGAGAGTTTTGTTTTAAAGTTTCTATTTGTCGGTTGACATCTTGACAGTCGAGCAAAACAAAGCCTACTGTTTTCCTTGTTTGTATCTAAATTTCGAATGTTTTGGGTGCATTCGAATTTTCATTTTTCGAACTTTTCTTGTTCTATTTGCTGTGTCGATGAAAAAAAATGTTCGGGGTAGAGAGAGAAAAATCGCAAGAGACCGGAATTTTTGTTCGAGTTAGAGAAAACGTTCGAGATAAAGAGAGGAAAATAGCTTAGGGCGTACACAAATGTCTAAGGGACAGAGATTTTGTTCGAGAAAGAGTGAAATTTGAGGTGAAATTTGAGATAGAGAGTAGTCGAGGTAAAAAGAGTTCACTGTAGATGCATTCCAATACATCGAAATGACGAAATTTAACCTCTCTAAAAAACATTTCTTCAGACTCGATTGACACAGCTACCGTTATTCAGTTGATGCAAGCATTAGTAAAGCAATCGAATATTTACATTAAGCAAGTGAGACAAAATGAGCAAACACCGAACCATGCAGTTTTAAAAGGTATTGCAAAATATTTGACCAGAATTTTGAAAATATTTGGCGCCAATGATGGAGAGCAGGAGATTGGCTTTCCTTCTGTGGGAGGAGCAACCGGGGCTGATGTAAGTAAGCTTTTTTTTGGCCGAGAAGGTTTTAGATGTCGTAACACTTACGTTCTTCGTATAACGGAGTAGTTAACCAGATCTTTATAACGTTTTTTAAATCGTCTTTTTTCTGTTTCAGCGTGAAGAAATGTTAATGCCGTTCGTCGACTTGATTGCAGGATTTCGCGAGGATGTAAGGAAGATAGCACGAGAAGAGAAAGTAACAAAAATTTTAAAGTTATGCGATGACATCAGAGACGACAAATTAGTTGAACTTGGAGTGAAACTGGAAGACCAAGAAGGTACAGTATTCAACATTGTTCGAAGGCGAGAGAACAGTGTTTTGCAGCAAGAAGTATTGAGAATCTATTTACACATATCGAATGTTGCGACTAGCGTGTTAATAAAAAAATTTTGCTATTTGCTAGGAGGGTTGGCAGCAGTTGTGAAACTTGTGGATAAGGAAACGCTTCTTAAAGAAAAGCAGCAAAAATTAGAGGTAACTGTCGTCGTTATGTGAGCAGGAATTTGCGAATCAATTTTCAATTTCATATGACGGTTTTTTGCAGGAGATTGAAAAGAAACGAAAAGAAAAAGAAGAAGCTAAACTGAAGAAACAACAAGAGCAGGTATGTCGTTGTGTATGTGTCGTTGTCGTTGTCCTCGCCGTCATTTATTGCTGTCGTCGCCGTCATTATTGTTGTTGTCGTCGTCGCCGTCATTATTGTTGTTGTCGTTCTCGTCATTATTGTTGCTGTCGTTGTCGTCATTATTGTTGCTGTCGTCGTTGTTGCTGTCGTCGCTGTTGTTGTCGTCGCTGTCATTGTTGTTGGTGTTGTCGTCGTTGTGGTTGTTATCGTTGTTGTTATCGTTGTTGCTGTGGTCGTTATATTCGTCGTAGTTGTGACTATCGTTATCGTTGTCGTCGTCGTTGTTATTGTTGTTGTCTTTGTGACCGTCGTCGTTGTTGCTAGTTTTGTTGTTGTTGTGTGACCGTTTTCGTCCTTCTTTTAATGGTGTTATTATCTGTAGGCTGCAAAAGAAGCGAAAGCAAAAATACCAGCATCTGAAATGTTTAGAACGGAAACAGACAAATATTCTCAATTTGATGAAAATGTAAGTTATTTAGTGGACCTACGAAGAAGAGCATCCAGAGAGTGCTACTTAGACAGGGTTAGTGCTTAAAATCTGCATCATTTGAAGCATTGTTTTAATTTTTAGGGGGTGCCTACACACGATGCATCGGGAGAAAAGTTAAGTGCTTCACAAATTAAGAAGTTAAAAAAGGCGCATGCGCAACAAGATAAAATCCATCAAAAATATTTATCAGATCAAAAGAATTAGGTGATTTCTTCAAAGAAATATATTTTTAAATGAAATTTTATTTATGTGAAAGAAGGGAATGAAAATGGAAACCTTTGTGTTTTTCTCTTTCTTGAATTAGAAAAATCAATTTTCTGACGTTTTGAAACTTGATAAAGTTTGGTCCTAGCTTTAAAGGTTATAGCATGCACCTGCTACCGATGGATTTTTTTCAAATAACGCGTCACTAAATGCAGTTTTAAAAAAAAGTTTTAAAGAATAATAGATAACCTAGATATTTTTTTCGTTTACAAAAACTGACAGTATATATATATACAAGCTACATTCTCGATTAATTTTTTCTATGAAATTTCACATAAATTTGCTATCCAATCTGCAAGCTAAGTTGAAAGTGCGAGTCGATGTTGAAGCAAACTACGGCACTTTATGATTTACAAACTAACTTTCGGTTGTAAATATCTTCTTTTCACATTTTAAATCTACATATCTGTGCAAAATTTTTATGAAACCCAAAAAGAGTCAAATTGTGCATCTCTGTTCCACTGAAAAATATATTTCTCTGGCCTTTTGTGCAAAATGGTTGACCGAGGAGAATATTCATTTTTAAAGTATTTTTTTATCTATACATGTTCTTCATATTCGTGGTAAACATAAGTACCATTACCCGTATCTCGACTATAATGATCACCCAATCTCTAATTGTCCTCAAATACAAAGGTATCACTTCAGGCAATGAGTTGCATTACTTTGAACAAGTGATTTAGCGTTCTTTTTTCTTCCCGTATCTTTATTCAGTCTCTCCACCGCAGGGTTTGCGGAAAGAAAGAAATCATTCGTTGAATCATCAACACGTCATCGATGTCAAAGACTGCTGAACAAGTTTATATGATTGAATTTTTGCTCGCAAGTTATTATTATTTAATCGGTAGCTGCTAATTTTATTAGTTTGGATGACCAACTCTGCACGAAGTCTTGTGATGCCAGTTGTCAGACCTAATGAGGTATATCTAATTCTCACTCGGTTGATTGCCAACAATAAGTTATCTAATTGAACTGTAGTTATTGTTTGTAAATTGTTTATGTTGGTCGATAGTACGGAAATTTTTTGCGCAGTTGTTAAAGCAGCCTGGTGAGCTTGTTGAGCTTTGCTCAGTGCATTTTGAGCAGATGTTAGAGCTGTAGTGCTTTGTGTCTTATACGTTGAGCATTGTGTAAGTAGTGGTTGTAGCTGACTGTCGATATAATTTCGTATTTCTGCACCTTGCACCAGCATCTGAGCTGATTCTGTTTGCGTGCGTAAAGAAATGGCTTGTTGGTACACAGACATCACCATCTAAACAAAAATATAACCTCTACCTTAAATATTATAAAAATATTTTACTCGGCACTGCGATAAATTTAAATCGACTAGGAAGACGAAGAAGTGAGTGAATCTTTATCTATCGTCTCACAAATCAATACAAAACAGTATATACGAACTAAGTTGACTTTAGTTCGACAATGGCCGTGATATGTAAATATATCTTAACCATACATAATTTTCGAAATCAGGCTCGTGTATGCTTAGGTGGTTACTACAGAAATAAACTGTATTGCAAAGGACTGTCTTTTCTGAAGTTATTTGATAAGTATATTATAGTATGCGACAGTAAACCAAAATTAAGTCAAAACTTTAATCGATTAGTTGCCATGGTTACTGGTTGATTGGCAAATTATGACATTTCAACGCTCAACGACAAACCAAACAGCCGAATAACGAGCACTTTTACGAGCGCCTTTTCGTTCGCGTATGTTTCGAAAGGGTCACGTGTATGGATGGTAGCACCGACAATTCTGGAGCTTACTCGCCTTCCAAGGACAAACGTCTTTCGACAAAAACAGGGCGAAGCCGTCAGTTTCTCAGCAGAATAACTGAAGACCAGAATTTGGAGTTGGGAAGCGGGAGGTGCCAGCATTAGGCCGTATTAATACCAGCAGGGAGAGAAGAAATTGTAAAATATGGGTGTTTTGGTCTAGAGAAATCTTCATTCTCCTGGTTTCCGAAGTTAAACGGCAAAAAACGAGTTTGAAGATATGTTTTTTTGCAAAAAATCTTTCCTTGCGGATGGACAAAAGGACTACGAAAGCACTATTTTGACCTAAAAAGCACTAAAGACCTAAGAAAGTCTTAATCTAATTGATGACGAGTAAACTCTTGCGAGTTCACTTCGGAGGGTGCATCGTTAAGACAGCTTTCTGACTGCTTGTGGAACACGACATTTAACATTCAGAGCTGTTATATATTGTCTTAGGAGGCCCTAAAGTATTATCTAGCAATTGGAGAGCATTAAATGTCGAGGGAGAGGCAAAAAAGCTGTCTAAAAATGCGAAAATGGTTGCTATTGGCGTTGCTATGCAGTTATATTTGCGGTTGATTGGAGAAAGTGCCGGATTGCGCAATAAAAACCGAAATTTGTCATAAGCACTACTTGGCACGGTATTCTAAGATGAATTTGCTGTCTGCAAACGGGTAAAACAAAATTATTGAAATTCGGCCATTTATTTCTATACTAACCACCTTAACCCTAATTTGTAAAAGGGCCTAGATTATGTTTGCGATATATGCTTATGTAAAAAAAATTTAACGGGTAGATTTTGGTCAACACACTTTTTATGATAAATCTGTCAAATTGACCACTCCCTCTTAAAAGACAGAATTTTGTCGTCCGCGAATATCAACATAATTCCCATGCACGGAATTCCGCGAAAAAACGTTGATCATCTGCGAAATTAACACCCGTGGAAATTTATTCCCTTAAGGTGAAAACTTCAAATCCAGGTGACGTTAGCAAAAATAGTGTGCAAATACTTACGGTGTGTTCCGCAGCACTGATTTGATAGGCTTCGTTCATGATGGCTAAAGCTTGAGTTGCAGTTTGTTTTGGTGCTTGTATTTGACTGCTGATTGACAGGACAGTTGAAAGTGCAAATTCAACTGATGATCGAACGGAATTGACCTAAAACAAACGTTTTCGTGAATTTGAATAAAAAAGGAACTCGCTGGTATAAAAAGGACATGAAAAGAATGCAATTTTCTTTGGAGTTGTTTTGGAGTTTTGGAGTTGTTCTTAAAAAGCCGCAAAATTAGATATTTGGAGAGAATTATCTGGATTACCGATGATGATGAAGATTTAAAATATGTTATTTCTAGAATCTTATCCTTGACTTTTTTATTAACTAGATCTTTATAAAAATATGTGTATATTTCTTATACTTTTTAAGAACTGTGTCTGTAACATGCACATACCTTCGTTAAAGCTTGATTAGCTGCACTTTGGGCTTGAGCAGCGACAGTCATAAAATTTCGCACTGTATTCAACATGCTGGTCGCTTCACTCAGAACCGCCTGTCCGGTCGCTACAGCACTATCTGACTTATTCTTGAGAATACGAAGATCCGCGTTGTATATTGACGATCTGCGTTCTGCTGAAGAAACACGAGTTAACAAAAGTGATGCTTTCAGCTTTGTTATCTCCATGGCAACTGCGTTTACGTCATTTGTTAATCGGAAAATCTTTGTCGTAAATGCTCTGTTTTCGTTGGATAGCGAAGTTGTGACGGCTTTTAGAGCTGTTATATTCTATACAAACGATAGATAAGCTTAAGTCTATAAAAGCTTTTAAAGGTTGGAGAACAAGCGACCTTGATATTAAAAGCATGACAATTTTTGTCACTAAAGATATCAGCATTTCTTAAAACGTTTTTCAATAGACAAACTATGGAAAGCTTAGAATATCTAAAAGTTTTTTTAGACCTGTTGGAGTTAGGGGAGATAGGGAAAGATGTTCTTTATTCTCCTAAGTTAGAGCCTTACTTTTCTTGGACTAAAAAAATGGTGTAAATATCTCACCACTGAGTTATCTGGTATAGATATGGCAATGGACGATAACATCTTCTGTGCATAAGCTAAAGCGTTGGTTGATTCAGTTATCCATTTCTGTATGGAAACAATGCAGGTTTGAGCGTATACTTGGACAGCTGTTCCTCTTGTGTGAACAGGGGTTAAAGTACTTGTGAGATTAAAAGCTTGATATCGTATGGTTAGCGCCATGTTTGCAGCTTGAGAAGCAGCATTTATTGACAGTTGAATTTTTTGGATCAAGTCTTCTTTTTTTGTTGATACCGAGTTTGCGTTTGTTGTTGCCATTGTCACATATCCTGTCATTTCATTGGCTAGATTATTTAGCTGATTCAGCGCTACAATTTGTTGGAGCATGCGCGCGCGAACCGTAATGTTAACCAGATTGTGACTTCTGATAAGAAGGCTGTAAATATTGGAGTACTGGTACACAGTTGTATTATGAATGGCGAAGATTGCATTTGACTCGTTTAGTAGAATATACATCTTTGTTACAGTGGAACCTTGCAAAGTTGTTAAAAATACGTTGATTTTGTTTTCTAGCGATTGCCAAAGGAAATCGAGACCAGTTAAAGTGGCCTTGGCTGCGTTTGCAGTAAGAGTTAGATTATCAAGCGATCCCTGCATAGAGGTGATGCCTTGCAGAAAAGGAATGATCTTTCTTGCAGACAGCGACGTCATCACATTGGAGATGTCCACTTGAACCTCAAAAATATTTTTTCGTACTAGAAGCACTGAATTCTCAATCAATCCATAACATACTGGACATTCTATGAAAAGCAGAAGATTTTGATTTTTTATCTAAAATTCATATGGTTTACCAATTTAACGTAAACGAGAATGTAGTAGTTACCTTGGCAACGGAGATCATCTCCTAATGAAATGTTGTAGGCGTTCTCCTTACAAACATTGCACTGTCTACCACCTACGTTTAAAGTTTTGTTGCAGACACACTGACCACGGAATCCACCACAATTATTATTGTTTCCTCCATCTGTCCCTGGCAGGTAACAGTTGCAAGCTGAAAATAAAAACCATTAGGATATAAATTACCACAAATTCTGTGGTTTGACATCTCTCCACTTGCAATAATATTATTTTCATTCCCCTCCACACCTTAATCCACTGCCAGTTTAAGCCACACAGGGAAAACTAACCTCCTCCCCAGGGCTTTTTTCTCTTTCAGACAATCTCTAATTGCCAGGGCCATATTGTCACAAGATTAACAAATCCTTGGGGACGAGGTTAAAGGACAACATTGTCGCGGCTTCAACTAAAGACATGATCTTACGTTTGCAGCCATTGACTTGAGTAAATAAACCCCAGAAACCAGTTTGGCATTGGTCACATCCAGGTTCCATCACATTAGGTAGACACTTCTCACAGTAACTGCCCTCTGTTCCCGCTCTGCAGTTGCTACAAACTCCTGTACTTGGATCACATATAGTGGATCTGTTGTTGCATGCACAGGGAACACAATTGACAAGTGGTCCACCACTTGGGATGACTCTTGTGTAACCTGAAATAGTCGAAGTTTACATTCTTAAAAGTTGCTTTATTTGTATATTAAAAGTAATTTTTACAAACATCTGCAAATTTTTTTATACGCGTTTCAGTAACAGGGCTCATAAACTAAGCTTACCAGGTGCGCATGTTTCGCAGGATAGACCTTTGTAGCCTTGTAAACAGCGCGCGTTCTCGATGTAGTTCATCATGAGAGAGATGTTAGTATTTGATGGCATGAACTTCGCTGAATATAACATCACTTCTTTCACAGTGACAGTAACAGGAGCTTCAAAGTACACCACGCCTATGTGCAGGGCTGTCAGTTGACCTAAGAATTAAAGAGGTGGATGTCTTACAAATATTCTTGTCTTTATCATTTGTTTTTTTTATAAGAACTTTGTTCATATAAACATTCAGGCTGAGATTTCTTTCAAAATTAAGAACATATTAAGAACGCACTCAGCCTGAATAATAATAAGACCAAAATATTGAGCCTAGAATTAAGAACCGATTGTTTTAGAACATTTTGTAATGTTTTTATAAGAAGATAACTGCAACATATTCTAATCCTTAAAAATGTTGATGATTATCCGTAAATCTGACAATATATTGAATTTTTATCGGAACAAAACAAATAATAACATTTGAGGCTAAAAACCGTTTTCTTCCTCATCTAAAGTTTTGACGTATTATATACAACGTATAAAGCAGCTTACCTAACATAGCCTTAAAATCGAACTCTGACAGAGTTTTGTTTCCCAGCATAAAATTTTGATGTAAAAGGATTGTATACTTGGTGCGAGATCTTGAAATTTCTTCTCTAAATTTAAACAAAGCTATTTGTTGATTCCCAATCAAGCGTACATGCCAATCTACGTTTGCAAGTCTGTCTAGGATGGGATATATCTCCATCTAAAAACAGCAACATGACTTTGATAATTATGAGCATATTCTATGATGGAGAATGGAAACGAGGTATGCAAAACCTAGAAATTAATCTAATATCTTTCCTACACTTTTTCAATATGTTGTCGAACTGCCTGATGAGGAATCGATTAAGAAACGAGAACGGGGATTGCTAAGACCTTAAAACATCAGAGACTCACATTGACTGCGAGCATTTGTCCAAATGAGTAAAGTTGGTCACCCAGATACGCTGCAGGCGCACTGAAGTAACGTCGCATGTTACTGTCGTCCGTGTATTCCATGCCGAGAGAAGTTTTGATAAGTAAGTTCGTGTTGTCTTGACCGGAGACACCTCTCAACTTCCAACCTTCGAATGATGACGTAGCTACGAAGAAAAATTTGAATTATAGCGTTGACCCGTTTAGCGGGACGGTGACAATTATTGTGTCGACCCCTATTGCTGTTGTGCATAAAGTCGGTCTTTTACACGGCATCGTCAAATTTACCGTGGTTCAAGGCTAGCGAAAGAAGGTTGTAACAATAAATCTAACCAATATCATTACACGTCAGCTCTGAAAAAAAGGTTTCGACTTGCCAACAAGATCTTCTCGTTCAGCTCACATTTTGTTAGTAAAATTTAATTTTTACAATACCAAACCGAACGTAAATAAACTTCGAAAGTAACTAGAGGGTCATCTCAAAGAGCGTTGACCGTTAGCGATTCCCGTGTATTTTAACCCTTTAATGCCCAGTCTACTTTGATTTACAATACATTTGTGTAAAAATTCTTATGTACTAATGGACTACATATTGTTAAACGTTGCGAATACTAAGTTAAAAGACTTACTTGTAAACCTAGTTACAACATAGCTTCTCACGAAACCAATTGCCGTAGTACAAGACGATAGATGGCCATAACCAAAACATCCCTGACAACCTTTTGGGTTAGTTATGCTCAAGTGAAAGAAACCATGCAAACATTCATGGCATTTTAAACCATGCGCGTTTTGTTTGCACAAACACTGTCCAGTAATGTGATTACACGCGTTTGACAGACTTCCTGCGGGAGAACATTGACATGCTAAATTTAAAGAAAAAAATATTTTTATGGTGGTTGCACCGAGATGCTATAGATATTAGTAGTAGATGTATAGTGTTCTGGCTGCAACTTGTCAAAGCATTTAAAAACATCTTACGTAAGCATCCAGATGTTGGGTTCCCATAATAACCTGGAATACATTGATCACATCTTCGTCCGCCATATCCAACCTTACAATGGCATTGGCCGCCGAACTCTGCGCATGTCGTCCATGAGAACGAACCTGGTTGGAAACAGTTACAAGCTAAGGCTTTGTTGTAAAGTTGTAAGTCAATAGTAAAGGTGGGCGGACCACACTGCGAAGGTAAGCTGTATGTTGTAGCTAAAGCTCTGCTATTTGTGTAGCAAGTGATGATCTCATTCTTGACTCTAGCATTGGACATGGTTGTGAAGTAAGAAGCCCAGTTGTAATCCAACATAAGAATAAACGAATCTAATAACAGAGGCCACGGGATGCCGTAATTTAAAGACGACGATTCATACGTCAAAGAGAAATTATACAACATGCCAGCTGAAAGTTCGACGTATGACGTAGAAATCCAGCTATTGTCGTCACCTAGTTTCAAATCTTGTAATGAAAATGAGTACGACTTCACAAGGGAGCCACTGGTCGTCATAATTTTCAGTGAAAATAACCATTGATTTGGCCGATCTGATGGCTTCAAGTAAGTTTGCATATTGGTGGAACCAGACCAGTCGACGCGTTCTCTTCCTTGAGGTAGGATAGAGGAGTACCAATCATAGTTGTATAAACTGTATCGGAGAAGAACAAAATATCTAGCTGTGGTAGGAACGCTAAAAGTGAACGAAATTGACTGTCCCCCATTCAAACGTGCAAAACCAAGACCTAAAATGCACCAGTTAAAAGTATTTAAATATTTCTTGCAACCTCCTTTCCAAGGGATCTTGCCTCCTCGACGGCAAATAAACTTATTAGATAATACATACCTGTAAAAAATCTTGCATAATTACGCACCAGAAAATGCCAGCTAAAAGAACCGTTCGCCGAAGAAAATTCAGGTTCATATTTGATGTGTGTAAAATTGGGAAAGAAAAATCCCAATTGAACTCGGTCACATGTTGGACCAGTCACTCCAGTTTTGCATGAACAAATTCCTAAAAAAGCAATTAGGTTGAGGGACTTAAATATCCACGGAATATTCAAGGAAGTTATGAAAAACTGTAGACTGCTGATACCCACCTGTGATCTTATTGCAAGAAGGATTGGCTCCACCGAGATTGCACGGACAAGGAATGCAGTCGGTGCCGGCTGATGTTGGAAATCTGTAGTAACCATCTTTACATACATCGCATTGTCTTCCAGATGTGAACGCTTTGCATGTGCATTGGCCGTTGTATGGGTCGCATGTTTGGTTATTGTGTAAAGTACCGAACACATTGCAGTTACAATCTAGAAATATTAAAATGTATATAAACGCACGTTGAAGTTTATAGCGCCAATGAAGCTAAAAGGACACGGTTTGTTTAATTCTAATACTTTGTTATACAATTTTTTTTACAATTAGATGGCCTATTAATTTTTTTTTATTGTTTTAGAAGTGGATTTGTTTATATTTTAAGCCTTTTTCGAGGATATCTAATTTAGTGTCTCTCAAACGAATGCCTAAACTTTAAATCCCTAAAATTTACCAATGAACACAGGGCCGGCGTGGTCACACGTTAAATAATACAAGAATTAATTATATTTGTTCAAGTTAGTGAAGCCATTCTCGCCTAAAACAAAAGATTTCCCGATATTGACCACGTGAGCAAAGAACAATAGAATTAACCAATCAAAAAGCGCAGTCAGTATTCTGACCGCAGAAAATTGTTCGAGACCCAGCGTAATTTTTTCCACCTTAACTATTCCGATTTCCTAGTGTTAAGATAAATTATGCTGGGTCTCATGGCTAACGTTTACACAGGAACACAACAAAACAAAATCAGGATGAATCGTTGTCCGGATGCCCCTGCTTAGTAAAACTGGTTTCCATTCCCTCTCAAATTAATCTTCTTCATTTAAGCTCCTAATTCGTCTAAATTTTTCATGTCCAGTGTTTGAAACACTCCCCTTCACTCTAAAAGATTGCAAACTTCGGAAGTTCTATAATAACCGATTGCGTAAATAGCGTTAATTTTAGCATGGAGATAAAGTATTTTTACCGAAACATGTTCCCACGGGAGGGACGATGTATCCCCATTTTCCAGGGAGACACTGATCGCAACGTCGTCCGTAGATACCAGGTTTACAATTGCACTGTCCAAGAACGTTAGCAGATGAGGCAGATTGCAAACATTTGCCATCGTCTAGAATACCTGGCTGATAACAGTCACATGCTAGAACGTAAATAGAAGAATTAAATTTAAAATCTAATTTAAAAAAAAAATACAAATCAGATCAAAAGTTAGCTTTATTTCCCTATCATTTTTAAGGCTGTACACTACCTCAACCCCAGGGTATCTTGTACCTTTGGGGACGAGGTTGAGTTGTACAAGATTTTGCTTTTGAACGTCCACACCCAAGTTTAATCACACAGATTCAACAAACATTTAAACTGCTCAGCCTAAAAATAATCCCAGTTGCGTTTAAGAAAATACAACTTCTGATATTAGGAGGAAAACGCGGGAAAATTGAAAGAATAAAATAAATTTTTAAATTAAAAAAGAAAGCTGGGAAATGTTAAAGAATAACGTTATTTCAGATGCTACAGGTATATCATACCAGCATCGGCATTTATAAAAAAGAGAGAGAGAATACTTACGTATGCAAACATTGGGGTCATTTAATGGCTTGTTCATATCTCTGTAAAACTTTTCCACACATTGATCACACCGCACGCCACGCGTGTTATGCACACAGTTGTCGCATATACCTTGATTTAGAAACGCACTGTATGTGCAGGACTGCGCATGATCAAAACATTGGCACCCTAGAATAAAAAAAATATTAACATAATGATGTATAAAGGAGAAGAGGAATTGAATAATCAAAGCAAGATGCAGAGGAAGACTTACTTTCGCAAGGATTAGCGTTTGTGGCATTACCAGGCCTCCACATTCGATTTCTATACATTGGTAAACAAGCTTCACAATCTGTTCCCGTTGTGAAATGCTTGCAATCACACATTTCAAACGAGTCTAATATATCGCAGAACTCTGCGTGACCATTACAATCGCATCTTGCGTCGACGCGCAAGTCGTTTATGGCGTAGAAGTATTGATTTAAAGTAGATTCTTCATTAATGTATTCTCGACCATCTGTTCCTGGATATTCAAGTCGCAATCGAATATTTGTTGCTTCAAGGTATTTATGGACTTCTGTGTTATAATAATCTGCTGGCTTATAGCGAGTTCTTGGATCGAAATGAACAACTCCGCCACTTCGAGGAAACTCGCCACTGTATAATTCGGAGCAGATTTGTTTAAATGGGTCAACGGTACTAATTGGGGGGTCGGGCTGAAGGTTATATGCTGACCGACAATTTTGAGCGTAATATTGATACACGTGCCATGTTTTTCCGAAGTCATTGGACCGCTCAATAATCATTTGTTTGGGACGTTCAGTCTTGAAGGTGACGTACACTCCTCCGCTGATTAAATATTTTTTGCGCAAAGTCAGAGTTATGTTTACTTTTAATGGGTCGAACATTTTCGACAAACCTAATTGGTTAGAAGTCCACCATGTTTGGGATTGCCACCAAGATACATTTGTCAAGCTAAATTTATCCACCATGTTATGCGCTGGATGGCTTTTCAATGGATTGTTTTTGTCACATACTTCGCACTGACGCTGAGGACCTATAAAACAATACCCCTCCGGGGGAGTGCCACAAGTATTTGTTGCGTTGATATGTTGATTTAATGCGCTATTTACAGGTGAGGTTATGCACGTTATAGGTCTGTTCGATTTGTCATAACAAGCTGTAGAGCAGTACCTAATCAAGTACGCAAGTATACCAAAAAGTAATATATGGTGTGTTGGCAACATAGAATGCAAAATTCTAGCATTAACATTTAAAAGAAAATTTAACAATGCCATAGTCTCTCCAACGACTTTTAGATCTTTTTCTTGCTTTCCTTGTTTTTCTTCTATTTTTCTTCTTACTTCCTGAGCATTCGAACAAAGCGTTTCGCACTAAGCTATTCACTTGAAAATAAATTACATTTTCTTTCACCAACCAAGTCTACATTTCTTATATTACTTCGTCAAAGTGTAAAAATCTTTTTTAAGTTTAAACAGTCAAAGCTCCAATGTTTTTAGATTTGCTAGGATTTTCATAAACGCTTACAGCTTGTATGAATTGGACTGCTCATTTGGTATACATGAAATTATTGAAGCCTATTCAAATAATAGCGTCCACCGATACCATTTCAGTTATTAGAATACCGAATTGTGTATTGATGGTTGCTAACGGTTCTGCAAAATATACACAATTCTAAAATTTATATAAATAGACTCTACTTTTGAATACAAAAACATGTTCTGTAAAATATTAAACTTGCGTAAGTTGAATTCGTTTAGACCTTTGTTTAAAAAAACTGCTGTGAAATAACAGTGAATCAAGTTTTGGTTTCATGTTTTGATTTAAAGATTTTGCGAAAGGTCTGGGGAGAGTTTATATCGGCTAAGTATAACCTAGTTTTGTTAGTAGATAAATTTGTACAAAAATCATAGTACTTTTAAAGTTTTTCATTTTATTTCGAATAGAATAGATGTAGCTACGGGAATCCATCTTGATCAACTAAACCATGACCAATAACCAAATAATTTTTAGTAGATGCAAGAGAAATATAAATACAAAATGTTGAAAGAATTACAATATTTATAATATTGTAAATATTTTATATTTTAAATTGTGTGGATGCCAAAGTTTAAAGAAAAAATGTTTGAGATATTCTAATTACAAATTCATAAAAGGGCGTCTTCGTAAACTATAAAGATGAAGGAACATTGAAAAGAAAAACCACTTGTAATTTGTTGACTCAGAAAGAAATAGCTATTAATCCACCCCGTCGTTAAGTTTTTGTACATAGCAGATTTTTGACACTGGTGTTTTGAAAAAAATTGCAGGTGAAAATTGCAGGTGCTAATTAACACATTTTTTAAAGGGATTCCTACTTTGAAGAAGGATATTTTTGTTAGTTATAGAGAATGAAAAGTTGTTTATCAAGTTTTTTAGAAATTTTTTAAAAATCTTTATTCGTTCTTAAGACTCAAGATATTAAGTTTCAAAATTTTCCAGCCTGACCTTATAACATCATTATTGATGATGTAATATAGCAAGCATAAATTAATACTTGAAGTATCTTGCAAACTTACATAATATCAAAATTTTTAAGCACTGTGGACTTATGTTGGTGATATCTTGACATATGTAAAGTTTTGTACTTTAAGAAGGATCTTATTTTTATTTATAGATAGAAATATATCGTCAGGATTTTTTAAAACTTACGACATCACAAGTTCCGGGATTTTTAAAATTTTTAAACTTGAAGTGAAAAATATTTTTAAAAATTGCAAAGGACTTGATAAATAACTTTCTATTCTCCACAGGCTAAAAAGTCCTTTTTTATTCCTGACAACTAAAAAACGTAAAAAACAACAACACATTTTCGATTTGTGAAACTTGGACTTAAAGTTTGGGTCACATTCGTACAAGCTCAACAAGTCCCCAGAATGACCGAAATATAAAAAGCCTAAAGGTCCTATCGACGAGGTTTATGTATGGTTCTGGCTTGAAGTGAGTTGATGTCGAGTTCTCCTCCTAAATTTACAGTTCCTGTCGTGGTGTCTGTTTGGTGGGAGTTTTAACCAAACTCTTCTAGACCAGCCTCGTTCCAGAAATTAGTAGAATTGCTTGGGGAAAGTACTTCCTATAGGTTGCTTGGTTGATACAATCGTCGATGTTGAACTGGAGTGGTGAAAAAACCGGCCAGTAAAACGTATAACTATGGAGGTATAAAAGGTACCACCATGAAACCTCGTTCCCAGCGCCCATGGTATAAATACGAAATTTGAACAAAAAAATTTGTTGCTTTCGACATACTGATACTACTGATAAAAAAAGATGGGCGCACGCTCTGCAAACCTTTTTTTCTTAAAGAAAACAAACAAACAAACATGATTTTTCAACCTGCGCCAGAAAGAAGGAGGCCTGGAAAAGAGAGCGAGACTGGGTAAATATTTTTATAAATTGAGCTACTTCTTGTAGAAGAAAAATTGAGTATAGCGTTAATGATAGGAAATAAAAAACTAAAGAATTGTATAAAGTCAAAGACATTCTCCCGATATAGTCGAAAAATATTAAATATTTGTCTCTTGAGTGCGCCATATTTTTAAACTTTCTTTGCTACTTGCAGCGTTTTTCTTTTCTTTCGTGTAGTACATTCATTTCATAGTTGCATACTCCAATCCTTACAGGACACATATTTATAGCAGATTTTTTAAACTGAAAAGTACATATCATGTATAAATATTCTGATAAATAAAAAAAAATTGCATTTATCTCTAAGAGCTCTGGGAACGAGAATGATGTTTTTGTAACTTTACATTTTTACATTAACTTCTTCTTCGAGTTTTTTTGTTGCAACACGATGTTATAAAAAGCTGAGTACTAGTATCTGGAAAAACATCTCTACAAAAAATTATTTGCGCAAGTGTAACCACGGTTCTTAAACGTTTGTTTCTACTTTTATATACTTTTAATTTTAGTTCTTCATATTTAGCGCTATTTTTAGTTAAAAAATACTAAAAACAAATCTATTCACACGTTAGTAGTATTTGTTGAACTTTAAAAAAAATTCAGTGAATTAAAAATGTTTATTTTTTTTGATTTGCCAATCAGTTCAAAAAAGACGCACAAATTCTTATTTGTGATAAACCTAACATGCTAACATTTTTTAATCAAAAGTGTATGAAAACAATACAGAATTCGTTCATTCATTCATTCTAAAATGTCTCTGAGAAGAAATACGCATACCAGTACTGCGGGTGGCTTGCTGTCAGCTGATAATCAGTTCATATCTTTAAATTCGAAAAAACAAAAGAAATTATTCATGCAGAACAATGCCGTAACAAGAATAGCCAATCAAAAAAAAGTAAGCTATCGAACTAAAAGTTATTTCTCATAACTACTTAACTCTAAAACTAGACTGTTTTTAGTTCACGGCCTTTCAGACCTCCTAAAAAAACACACCCCACGAGTAGTGTTTACAGTTACGATGCTTGGATTATTCCGATGCAGGCAAAAAAAAGTATTTTAAACATTTCACCCGTGAAAACGCAGAATTTAAATATTCTAAATTCGAACAAAAAATGAACGTGTTAAATATTCATGCTCAAAGATTTTATTACAGTTGTTTTACACAATAGCTTATAGTTTGTACCAGTTCGCAACCTCATTTTCGAACGTGAGGCTCGAAAACACCTCATTCAAGAGCAGGTAAGTAGTGAAGCTTTTGTTGCGAAAAATACAGAAAGTAGCTACGTGTTCGTTATTTAACAGACCGAATGTTGTATGAGAAGTTTAATAGGCAGAACAATTAACTTCTTCAGCAACTGATCGATCAAAAGATCTGTAAACGAAGCCTTCGGTAAAAAGAGGAGGGCGAAACTACGAAAGAATTTTTTTTTTTCGTTATTGGATTTGATTTACAACTTTACACATTACAACCGATTGAGGTTAAAGTATTTTGAGAAGTATTTGTGGGAAATTGTTTGTTGTTAGTTTGAATATCATGGATACAACGACAGTTGATGACATGTTGATGAACTCGTTTGGTATGGCTGACTTAGGAAATATTGACATTGAGAAATATCACAAAGATATCTTTTCTCCCTCTCCAAAGAGTGAAGTGATTTCACCACCACAAGTTACAATGTCAGTTTCATCACCACAGAAAGCCATCTCTCCTCATGTTGTACCGCAACATTTTCAACATCCACACATTTATCCACAAGCAACCGTTGGTCCACAAGTACAGCCATCCGCTCGGCTTCCTGTGCCACAGTTACCAAATCAGCCGATACACCCACAACAGCAAATGCATAGAAAAGTTCAACTTGGACCAAATTTTGACCGATTGGGTATTTTAAATCAGGCTAACGAAATTCCTCCAATGACCGCTCCTTTCTTTGCCAAAGCCTTGCAGCAACATGGGGGCACTACTCTTGGTGCCATCTTGCAAGCACATCAACACGCTTTGCAACACCAAATGCAACGAGAGAACTTTTTATTACATCAAGCGGCACAACAGCAAATGCTACACTCCATGCCAATGCACAATATGTATCAACAGCAACGAATGCACCAAATGATGATGGAAAGACGTACAGATGACCAAATAGTACCTAATCCTCAACTTCAGTGTCAACCAGAACATTGGCTTCACCCAACTGGTAGTCAGACCATGCAAAATAAGCCCGTCAGCATCAAATCGGAAGAGCAAGATGATGAAAGCTCGTCTGGAAGAACAAGTGTGTCAAGCATGCATGATGTCAAATCCAACGGAGACAAGTATGCGATATTTAATGACGACGCATCCTCCGAACAAACTAATGATGAGGACGAAGGAAAGCAGACTGCTGCAATTACACCACCTAACAAAAGCGTTTTTGTTAGATACTATCCAGAATCAAACAGACCATTACCCTCTTTTTCCGAAGCCTTCTCCGGACATATAGAAAAGTTAAAGGCAAAAGAAGAGCAGTTAAAACAGATGCTTTTACGTCATCAAATGCAATATGGACAAATACCGAACAGACCGTTTGCTTTTGGGAGAGAGCACACTCTAAATGTACACGAACAGCAAGAACTGCAAGCACGGTTGCTTCATCAACAGCATATACAGCAGCAACATATACAACATCAACAACAACTCCACCACCAACAGCAACAAAAACAACAACAGTTATTGTTACAAAAACAACAACAACAACAACAACAACATCAGCAGCAGCAACAACAACAACAAAAGCAGCAACAGCCCCAACTTGAAGACGACCTGCAAAAACCATCGTCACCACAACCAGAAAAAGAGGAGCAACAAAAGACAATAAGTGAAGATATACCAATGGAAGAACCAGAAAATTCGAACGGCTCTGATAAAAAAGCCAAAAGCGTCGATTCTATCGATGAGAATACAACTACGATGGAGAGCGAATCTTTGGAAAAATCTGAAAACGAAAATACTCCTTCACAAGAGGAATACAGTCATCTAGACTTTCTCAATGACACGTGCAAAGGTACAACTGAACTATTTACACCTTATTCGAAAGAAGAACAATCCTCTGATAAGGAGACTTCTGAAGATACAGTAGATCTGTTGACAGAACCTAAAGAAGCAGCGAAAGCCACAGACGCCATCAGCATGTTTCATGGCGAACTAGACTTGAATAGTGAACACAGTTACGATAACTTATTTAACGGTAATTCGGACGAACACTACTTCCAAGCTTTCAGGGAGAACAATTTACATCTATTGAATGATTTGAACGAAAACAAAATGGACTCCGGTGAAGATATTTTAAAATTATTACACAGCCCACTAGATTTTTTAAATGATAAATTTTTGAAATAATTAAAATATATTTATTTGACATATTTTTATAAATTGTAATTTAACAACATTTATTAAATTAAATTTTTTCATTACTTTTACTGTTTTTTGTTGACTAAGAAAAACCGGCACATAATTCGCCTTGTTCAAGTTTGAGCCTAGGGCGCCTTAGGGAATTTGATACTTAAACTCAGTTCCTTATATAAAAATAAGACTACTGAAATTATGACATTAAGTCACATCGAACAACCAGATTGATTAATTGATCAAATTAATTACATTCTCTATCGTTTGCAAGTTCCAAGCAGAGAAGGGTGTGGTTTGATCCTGTTATTCGCAAAGAAAGTATGCGAACATTTACATCATAAAAAAACACAATTATGTTTTCAAAGTATGTATTAGAACTAGAATATCGCTTTTATGAAAACACACTTAACTTCTATACCCAGACAACAAAACACAATAATGAAGATAGCTTAGCAGGTAGGTTTGTCAAAGTACAACGAAGAAAAAAAATCCGAAGCAAATAGACTGCGAAGTACTTCTTCTTAAAAGAACCTGTTTATAAGAAACTTGTTTATAAGAAACATGTAATTTCAACTGCTGCTAAGTCAAGGCTATTCTCAACACAATCCTAATTATAACCTCTCTACGGACAAGTTAAACGTGTTCGTGTATAAACACAACGATAAAAAAAATACATTTACCAAATGTTCACTCGGATGAACGCTCCATTCCTATGGATGCGCAATATTGAATAAAACGTTTCCTGGTCGGCTCTTTTTGAATCTTTAAACGACCGCCTCTCTTGTTGAGAACACAACTTCAAGGCGCCCGTCAGTTTCAAAAATACGGAAGCTTATTCAAAAGTGTAGTTAACATTTTTCTTTGAATAGGCCTCATCCGAGTAAATATGGCTTTCAATAACGCAAGTATAAATGTAAATATAAACTATGTTGATAGAGAATGTGTTTATCCCTCCGATGTTTATCCCTCTGATGTCTATCCCTCCGATGTTTATCCCTTAGATCTCCAATGCTTATCCCTCCAATGTTTATCCCACCAATGTTTATCCCTTAGATGTTAATACCTCCGATGTTTATCTCTCCGAGAGGGATAACAAACCGCACAGATTTTGTCTTATTTTCATCTAATATTTCCAATATATCTAAATTTTAAACTAACATTTTTTTTGCGCAAAAATGTCCACCTGTCGTAAAATAAATTTACTCCACTATAATTTCGTCCATAGATATTTGATAAATATATGTTAAAAAATAACTTTATATATATATATATGTTTGTGTCAAAAAATAAAGAATATGCAAATAATAACAACAAATAATGCGACGAGAAGATTTTATAATGCATTGGTATTTTAGTACTATTGCCAACTGCGAAAAACAAATATTTTTATTAGGATGCTTACTAAAAAGAGATGTTTTTACTTGGTTTCTAAAACTTTGTTTCAAATAATTATATGATTAAATTAACTATAACACAAAATTTTATACCGAAATACCGTAACAGTAAAAGAATTAAATTTGCAAACATTGCCTCATCGCTAGTGGTATGTGTATGAATAGAAGGTTCTCAGGATACGAATTCCATTCATGTTAAAAAAGCAATTGCGTAAGGAATTTACACAGAAATATTTCCTGTTTAATTTCAAAATATTTTTCCCTGATTCTTCTTGACATTTTATTTTTTACATACATTTCTGAATTTGCTGACTTTATCTGACTAAAACTTAAATACAGGCAACTAACATTTTCCTATTTCCAATTTTTTCTTAACCTTAGAAAATTCTAAATTCTTTGTACGGATTTAACGAAAAGTATTGCATAATGGCGAGTAAACAGTTGCATAATGTCGAGTAAAAAGTTCGAATAATTTCCCTTTATCCAATATAATTCGAGGGTTTTTGCTCGTTTGTCTCTGACTTCGGCGCACCAAAATAAACATGGCAAATACAAATCACTTGACGCACTTTCAATCACAAAATTTATTTTATTCTTCATTCATTATTACTAATTACCAAAAGAAAAACCTTTGAATTCAGCGTCTCCTTCGAGAGAGTCAACCAGCGAGTCTTCCGACTCTCGCATTTCTTCAGCGTGTTCTAACGACGACCGACTCAATGAGGGTGAAGAAGATGAAGAACACCGTTTACTTGTCCAATAGTGGTACAAAGCTTTGTGAATAAATATATATTGATGATCTTTATCCACCATGCCTCCCCTAGAAAAGAAGAACAAGAAAATGTGAGCAAAGTTTAAACCAAAATAATGCTTCGAAAAACAAGATGGTCTGATATCTCCCTCATTTTATTCCCTCGTTTTTTTGAAGTCAGGAATGGCCAAAAATCAAATTCGCATATTTACTTCTATGCTAAAATAACATAATTTAATAAAAATATGATTTCTAAGATTATCAGGGATTTCAGTTTAAAACAATAGGTTTACAAATAAGAATAATGACGAGCCTGATTAGAATCTTGCTAAAACGTGTATTGGTCATTTTAGTTAGCACAAGATTAGCAAATTTAGCTGACTTTTTTGAGATTATAAAAAGGTGTGTAAATTCCCATTCTCCGATCTAGCAGACACTGTAATTCACACCTTCCTCCGAATACATAGATCTGAAATTGCTTACCTATCAATTCTCATTCTACTGACTATTTTTAATATATCTACTTCGTTTTCTTCCTATAAAAATAAATAAATGCAGAAAATTAAAACAGGGAACAAATCTGTCCACGAAAATTATAAACAACTAGAAGTTAGCTTGTGGAAAAATACTCGTACTTGCTTCTTTGGTTCACAAATAGACAACGGATATTATTGTAATACTAGTCGTCAACCTGTGGAAAAATCCACGGAGTTTCCCGTCCTTTATATATATATAGCATTCCGTGCCTCTGTAACAGACAGACAAAGCTACATTATTTTCTACTCACGTCAATTTGCGACATCCCTAATGACAACGCAATAAAACAACCAGTTCTGCCGCGACCAGCGCTAAATAAAAAAAAACTAGTACAAGTCCAAAAAATACACCAAAACATACATAAAATGATACATCTCTGAAACATTTTAGTTTGAATATTATTGTCTTAAACATAATTAATTCGCAGTAAAAATTATTTCAATAGCGTAAATTAAGTATTCTCCACAAAGAGAATTAATGTAAATCTTCGATTAAGCGCCACCCTTTTAGAAAATTTTTTAAAAATAGTGCCCCTCTTGATGAGACGCCTTAGAGCATACACTTTTATCACGAAGGGGCCGCTATTCTAATTTGAGCAAGCCAAAAAAATAGCTGAAACTAGTGTAAATTTAGTAATTAAAAAATAGAAAAATTTAGTCTTTTTGCAAGATTGCAAGGAGAGAAAAGATTTAAGAGTGGCGCAATCGTTCCCTTCTTGATAAGGGCCTCTCTCGTTTAAGCGTCCCTTTTGAATAAGTACGAAGAACGACTTAGTATATCGAGTATTTGCGGTAGGTTTTTGTTACCGTTTTACGTCTGTCGTTACCGATTTACGTGTATCAAATTTCTATTGACGGAAGATTTAGAGGATTAAAAAGAAATTTAGTTGTGTAAGAAGTACAAAAAAGCATTCTCAAGAAAAATAACAATTTTTGAACGTTTGAATAGCTTCAACACCACTCACCTGCAGTGTATAACAACAGGTCCAGATTGTGTTGACTGAATCTGTCTCACATCTCTCGTTAAATTCACCACCTGGGTGCAATGCTTAGGTACTTTATGATCTGGCCATCCAGTGAACCAGAAATGAGTAACTTTACGACATTCTTCAGAACCCTAAAAATGAATTGGCGTCTGCAATCCAGGCCATCTTGAGTTTGTATACTGTTTTTAAACACCAGGTTTCAAATTAACACCGGAATTCGAATAAAGACCGGATTTCAAGTTAACACTGAAATTCAAATAAAGACCGGATTTCAAGTTAACACTGGAATTCAAATATACCCAGGGTTTTAAATGAACAATAGCTAGATTTCAAATAAACGATTAGTTTAAACGAACGATAGATTTGGAATAAACTTAATAAACGATTTTCTCTTGTCAACCAGAAATCCTCAAGTTGGCACTACGTTGAAACACAGGGGTATAAAACCTCCTTGGTTAAAACAATATAAAGTTTTGTTCAGCATCTACGGTAAAACAAAAACAACAATGTTACTTAAATGTAAACTTACTTTGTGGGATGCGTAAAGCGTTAGTATTTTATATCCATCTCGATTCATTTCCGAATCATACGTCACAACCACGTCGCCGTACGTGATCTGTGTTACGGTGTCAGGTGACGGCCAATATTGCATGCATTTATCCTATTGAACATAATTTAAATGGAAATTAAATTTGACATGTCTTCAGTGTTAATTTATCGAACTCTTAACTTGATTTTAAAATTATAGATTGCATAAATTTTGTGCTCTATAATGTCACAATATTTTAGAATTTTAAAATGCATTTTATTCAGTTTCCAGATAAGTGTTCTTAGCCACAGCATTAAAATTGTTCCAGACAGAAGCAGGTTATGTAGTTCAGACAAGTCAACGGACATCTTTCGACAACCAATCAATGTTTTCAAGATGCTAACATCTTTAGTATCACGGAGATAAAACATATTGAGCATCGACATCCCGAAGTTGGGAAATGTCAACGAGAACATTTTAATGTAAAACGGCCTTTAAAATACAAGGCTGGATCAGAAAAAAACATAATTCTTAAAATATTAAAAAGATTTCAAATTTACCTTATTTTTTTCTTTTAGTTTTGTTATCATGACGATAATTGAACAGTTGTATTGCCAAATCATTAACCAAAAATCTGCCAATGTACAAGTTAATGGCCCTAAAATAAATTTAACAGATGTGTGCAAGCTAATTTATAGAACGTACGCAATATAAGGGGATTTTCGTACCATATTTCATGCTTTACCTGTATGGCTATGTACATATTTCGTGTCTATGTAATCATTTTATGCTTACCTTGTGTGGCTATGTATTGATTTGGCACCCCATTGTAACCCTAATGAAAGAGAAAAAAGTTAAACGATGGATTCTTTTTCTTTCTTTTCCCCTTTTCCTATTATTAAATGCAAAGTTTCAGTTCAGTTTGTCACAAGCAAGACACAGAATAAACTAAATCCCATCACATCACATAAACTACACAGTGTGCACAAGAAAAATTTTCATTTTTAACATATATTGCTCAAATCCACCTTACTTTAATATAATTTGCATTGATGTAAACAGGACTTTCATCTGCATCTTTTAATCGAACCATGGTTTTGGAATCTAAGAAGTAATGAATCCACTTGTCAAATAAAAGCATGTATGATGTTTGGGAGAAACGACAAACAGTAAAATACTGGAAGTAAACTTTTGCTAATAAAATTTATATTAAATTACATGCTTACAAGTGAGACAGTAAATATAATATGTACAAACTTGGAACTATTTCGGGATATCTGTTCTTTAGACTTGATTTCATATTTGAATCTTTACGAGAAACTGTATTAGGTGGAATGCTCTAAAACAGCAAACAGAACTTGATACTTTTTAGCATGAGGGGTCAGCTGGTTAATTAAGGCAAGTATACGCATTGGCAGGATAGCAATGAAACAAAAAAGTGTTTGTTCACATACATCTGGAAGCGATGCTAAACTCTAAAATACATGTTATGTAATTATGGTTCTGTACACAACTGTAGAAAAAATGACAAATTGTAAAAGGGGCCAACAATATTTTTTTTACAAAAAGCTTGATATAATGTTATTTTTGAAAATATAGTAATTGTATAAAAGGCAATTGTATAAAATAAAAAAAAAATTACCCAAAATTCTTCATGCAGTTCTTTGTCATTATCTTTTAGCATTTGTAATTCTCTATATCGAATACATCTAGATTTCCGTAAAAGGATTTCTTCTGTTGGACTATGAGTAATAGAACAAACAGGATTTTAATGCACCTTAATCAGTACAGCATCTTTCAAATGGTAGTTGATATGCTGGTAATTCCAAAAATGCGATTTTTTTAAACATATATTCTTACGTTTACCTTTCATGTGCAATGAAATCATAGACAGGTGTGACAGGTGATAAATCAATTATCAGAGATGCTGATGATCCACGTCTAAGTAAAAGAAATAACGCACATATACCCCTGTCTCAGGAAATATACAAAAAATTCACTTTAAGCAACCATAGTAGAAAGAAAGAAAGTTTTTATTTCACTTTAAGTTCACTTCAAGTGAGATTTTTACATGTTAAATGTTTTTTTACATAAAAATAACACTGCTCACCTTGATTGTAACAACGTTCTTGATTTATCGCTTGAGCTGTTTCCAGTGCTACCACGAGAGCTACCTCTTACAGATGAACCAACTGGGAATAACAAATCAACTGGTGGTTGCACATAACACGGCGGTGTGGTTTCTATCGGACTATTGAGCGGATAAACCACCTTGTCCTTATACTTTGTTGGAGATGTGAATGAGAATATAGGGGTGGAGTTCTTTTGTGGTGCATATAAAAACTTCTTAGGCGACACTGAGAAAGAATTTCTGCTTTTTATTGGAGATATCGCTAAACTACTATGCCGCCTCGTGTCACGCAATGAAGACCCACTGGGAATTTCACCTTCTTCTATATTTTTCTTTTTCATACACATCTAAAGAAACAACAATAACAAAAACATCTTTATATTTTGATGGCCCTACCTTAAATAATATATATCACTTGTGAGCATTCACTATGGAAGACTACAGAAATAAACATACGTACAACTATAAAGACACAGATGATGACCAACAAAACAATGCCACATATGGCAAGGACGATTGGTAACCATGTGTTGTGTGTGAAAGGTAAAGAAGACATGGACAATATTCTTGCCTCGTTGACCTAAAGATTTAAAATTTTATACCAAAATTAATTAAGTACATGAAATCAAATACGTTTAACTTCTTTGTTATTTCCTAGAGTAATGTCAACACCCTTTTAACAATAATTTGGAGCAACACAACCATAAAACTTGTTTTTCAGTTTTAACATACACATTCCTAAAATTGTGAATTTTAAAGATTTTGGTGTTGCCCTAAAGCATCAACCCTTAATAAAGTATCTTAAGAAATTGGCTTTGGATCACAGAATTATGATAATTTATAATTTTTAGGGTTACGTGATATATACATAAAAACTTATTGCAAGAGATCGTTCATATGGGACTGTATTGGATCACTTCATAACACCATGCCCTTATTACTTACACAAAAAAATTCAATTTAAAAAATGGATAAATAACTCAAAGTATAATATATTCCAAATGATGTCTTTACCCTAGAGAACTTTTAAAGTTACATGCAAATGCACAAAACACTAAAACATCCACCTTGCTATAAAACTTTGTAACATTATATTTTTGAAGGAATCCCCTCATGTTTCCACTTGTCATTAATCTTTCCAACTTATGGGTTGGCACATAAAGCGATGAAGACACCTTTGATAGTTTTGCTGGTATGTGATACAAACAATACAGATCCAACAGCACAGTAGAAACAGCAGACTAAAACACAAATATTTTTGTAGCATTTATTAGTTAATAGTTATTTAGACAAAAGGCCGTCTTTAATTAATTTTTGGTTTGCTGCAGGTTCAGTTGGTTGGCAGATTTTTTTTTACCTTTCTATCAGACAAAAAAAGATTTTATCAGATGTTGTTGTAAATACAATCGTTATTTTGACTTTTTTCTAAACGAGTTGACATATCGGGACATGCTAATGTCAATATATCTTTAAAAGTCTGTTCTTTGTCAAGCTTTAATATCTTGTTTTTAAGAAGAAATGATGATCTTGAAGCTGAACGCTACACAGACATTGGCGCCACCTTACTAACTTGAAAGATGTCAGCGTAAATACATATGGTACATACATGTAAACATAATAGGTGCTTGAAGTGCACTATCATGGCGTAATCTGTTGTTTGATTATTCATTTACTTAGCAATTTGTTTGCTATATTTTTTATCTAACTATACCTATACCTTATGGAAAAATAATTTGAGTCGGTAGTTTAACTGTTTTGGGGTCGGAAATCGGCGAAATACTGGGAAAATAAAAGAATGTTGAAAAATCCCAACCTAAACTTTTTAAGGTTGGCGAGAAATTACGAAGGTCGGTCTGAAAACAAAATTTTTTTAAGGACGGCCTAATATAAAAGCATTCAATGAAATATACTTGGCTAAATTTCTCACCTCACTTGCTTCAGAAATAAGACATCTCACACCTTTGTATTTGATGTGATTTTCAATATCTTGCAGAAATTCTGGTTCAAGCAGCAAAAAATGTTCTAGTGGTACAGCTAAAGTCTTAAAAATGAAAAATGTTAACATTTAAATAAAAAAAACTAAAACGTTAAGGTGATAAATAAAGTTCAATTCACCTACCATAACTAAAACATGCTTCACGTTATTGTTGGAGAGGGTGCTTTGAGTTGGTTCTACTGATTTTTTCACTTCATGTTTTGTATTGTGATATTTCTGTGTTTCCGAATGTTTTATATGATTCTTAACAAGTTCTCTTAACACAGCATCTTTCAATAACTCTCGAAACACAACTCTTTCATACATGTTTTGATCGGTGTTTGCTTCTGAGATGCCAATTGGACCTGCACATCAGTGATAAAAAAGTTAGAGATTGAAATCTTATGTACTGACACAGCAACATCTTAAGTTTTTGGCATATGGTAGGTAAACTTCGGTATTACTCTATTGGTGAGTAGAAAACACTGGTATACTTTGTAACATAACAGCCAGGGTTGTGGATACAAAAATTTGACATTTTAGCATAAGTCTATAAGTCAAGGGCAGGGCAAAGATCTACTCATGTTTGTTAAAACATGGCAAAAAAGCTTAAAAAAATAAGTTACTGAAGTTGTTTATACATGAAAAATACTAGCACTGCTATACATGCCTCACCCTAATTAAATTGTGAACTAGGGGTACGACCTTGTGCTGAAATTGTCTGTACAACAATATCATACCAAGTTCTTATAAATATCAAAGAGTTTGGATCTAATTCGCTTTTTTATTAAAGAATGTTTAGAACAGTTTAAAAATTGAAAGACTTTCAATCCATGTCTAGGGTGTAATCCAACATCCTCAGATCCTGAATTTCAGAATTCATTAGAGAAGCTATTTACTCCAAAATATGGACTTATTTTATACAAGTGGTGAAGGAATAAAATTTCACTATACCTTAAGCCATTCTGGGATTTGGGATTGGGCAACCACTATTTTAGGTTACTGGACCACACTGATATCAGGTAGAGAATTACTTTTTCCTTTAAAGTGAGCAGAATTTTTTTGCAATCACAAACCCTGGTACAATGTTGACACAATAGCAAAGAATTGAAACATTCAATCTGCACCATATACATTTTGTCAGAAGTGTCAAAAATAAAAAAATGTCTGATCTTTGCCACTTCAAGGTCAGAATGTGCGAGCACTTAGGGATATCACATCTTACAAAGTATCCCTAAGTGTTAAAAACCTTTTAACAGTTATCATCCATCTGCTGTCGGAGTCATAGATAGAATGTGATTATGCTCCATCGTTTCGTAATTTTACTGTGTTATGCAGGGAAAGTAATGACTATTGTAGCATGAAATTTTCTATTGCTGTTGATATGCAAATTTTATTTCAAACGACATGTAATTTTTAAAAAAACCTTTTGTATTTGATCATTTTGGACAAGGTGCGGATGTCACCAAAAACTTTTTAAAAAAATTGGCTTTGTCGAAAAAAATTTGTAATCTTTGCTCGTTTAATGTTTCCTACATAACCGGCCATTAGAAACAGTATAAATTGAGAAACAAATCCTTTTTTCACAAAATTCGCCAAATGTTAGGACTTACAGCGCTTAAAGGGGAAGCCAGTTAAAAATCACTTTTTTCTTTTTTTGTTTTATACGTACTCAGAAAAGCATAAGAAATAAAAAAAACTTACTTCACTTGTTTCTCCTATTTAAAATTGTTGTACAAGCCTTCACATATTGAATTTTTTTCGCGTGATTCCATTTAGGACAACGTCTAAGCGAGGGCAGAGAACTTCACGTTAAGACCTATAGCTTACATTAAATCGTTTTTTGTATGTAATTTACGTTTAAATCTTTAAAAAATGGTTAGTTGCTCTTCGTTTCAATGTACCAATCGATCAGAGAAGTGTAAAGAAATAAGTTTTCACAGAATCCCGTCTGTGAAAAAGAAAGAACTCAAAAATGGCTAAACAAAACACATCGATCTACCAAGCGATGGTAAGCAGTGGCATTGCAGGACGCATACAAGCTGATATTTAGTTTGTATGTAAGCAATGTAGACAACATTTTCCGGCTTAAATGATGTACACCAGTGGCTTACTAAAAATAGATGATAAATCCTGTTACTTAAGTGATATCTTCTGTAGTTATGGGTGTCGAAAAAAGTGTTACTTGTGGGATAGGTTCTGTTAGGAAAAAGCATAGAGTCTTGTAGATTGAGGTAAAAGGTAAGTTGAATAAGGCCAGTATAAAAGTGTTATGTTGTATGGAAGTGAGAAATGGGCAGTGAAACAGGAAGATATTCATTGTTTATAAAGGAATGCTTATATGTAAACGGTTAGGTGGATGTGCAACATCAGTTTGAGAGACAGAAAGAGTTCAGAGCTAAAAAGCAGGATAAAAGTATCTGTAGCATTAGGTATGTTATCCAGATAAGATGATTCAGTTGGCTGAGACATTTGGAAAGAATGGAGGATAACTGGGTAAGAAAGTGTAGAGATTTGATAGTATCTGGAGCCAAGTCCCATACAAAAGATTTGGTAGGATATAATAAGGACAGACTTTTAGGCAGAGAAATTTGAGTTAGAACTAACAGTTTAGGTCAGATTGATTATTAATTTACTCCATCCAACCACACTATGGAATGTGGTTGGATGGAGTTGGATGGAGTTAACATGGAATATAGACGTTAAGGGTCAATGAAGATGATAATGATGAAAAATCAAGAGTTTTCCAGTTTGTAAATATTTTGGGCATGTTCAGGAAAGTTTAAGAGTTGTGATCCTGTGTTAAGATGTGCAGCTTATTAGCACCTTGTGCTATAATGTGAAGTTTCAGGACCTTTTAAAGTTACCTTGCTAGGAAACTGACTACACACAAAAGGCTGTGGACCAAGAAGACAGTCATTAGTATGAGCTATCCAGACCACCCTTGGTGATAAACGAAGGACTAAAAGATCCCATGACCAATCGATATGAAACATAAAAACTGAATAGTTAGCTAAGAAATTACCTGCATGAATTGAAAGACATAACGTTGCTAGAAAATTAAGTGCTGCACAGATCATTCCTTTCGCGCAATACATTTAAAACTGCTCACTTCAAAACAAGACTGCGATGACATGCAGCTTGTGAGCAGCCATGATATTCGACGGGAAATAAAACTTTGTTGACAAAAATGCCAAGTTATAAAACCGCGGGTAAAACGGGGGTAATTCGCGGGAGGAACCCCATTCAAAATTTTATGCAAAACCGAAAGCGTTTTGGATTGTTTTGTGAATTATCAGTCGAATATCGTGTCTGGCTAGAACTTTTAGTGAGATGACATTATCTGATACTGTCAGGACAAGAAATTCGATAAGAGAAAGCAGACCAAGGAACGAATACAATAATGAAGTTCTGGCGACAGGAGACAATATTAGCCGTTTCCATTCACAAATATCTTTGTTTGGGTAAGTGCTAGTTGCTAGTATAGTTATAATATTTTGGCCTCAAATATCCCTAAATTTGAAGATAGAGGTTTATCATGACACATCTGTGTATCAGTTTTCTACTGAAAATAGTTTACCCTGATCAGACCTAAGATCACGACGAGCCAAGTATGATCAGCGTAATCAAAATAAAATAGAGCTACTTTGTGCATCACTATAGATAGATCTGGAGCAAGCTGGATTCGACCTGCAGTCAGTAGTCACAAGAACTGACAATATGTTAGTAACACATAGTAACATTTAATTCAATATAGCTACTCTTGTTTCATATAAAAATGTACTTTTAGAGTTTGATCATGTACTAGTGAGTATGCAGATTTGCTACTTTTGCTAAGATCTCACTTTTTTCAAAGATTTCTCACAAAAGGTGTAGCTAAATGGCATCACATGAAAAAAAGCAAGCCTAGTTTTCCTTTTTTTCACCTAGATCTTGCCGGAAATTCATTTTTGATTTTTATATAATTTGAAATTAAAGCATGTGCTTTCTTGAACAATATTAAAAACATCCTCCTCAAGCCTATTTGGGTGGGGCCTTCAACAAATGATTTTCTTCTTTATTATGGACATGGGCTGATTGACTTGACTCCCTCTTCCATCTGGATGGACCAAGAAATATTAATAAAGTAGTGTAGTTCGGGATCTATGTTATAATAAAATAATTTTGTTTCTACTAAGATAATTTCAACAATCCTTGTTTAGTTGAAAAGGGAAACGTAAGTTTTGAATAATAACAAAATAATTCACTAAAACCTCTTACAAGCATAAACCTACCTCTATGTACAGTCAGAATTTATGCAAGCTTTTAATGTAATTATAAGAGTTATTATTATTACTATTATTTACCCCAGATAGCTTTTTTGGCTTCTAATGGTACTGTTATATCAAGGAGAGTCCTGCTAAGGGGATTTTATAGTACAAGCACTCAACTAGACAATTTCTCTAGGATATTAATCCTATTCTCGTGCTGAATTAACCAGAAAGGATCAATTTTATAGTCTTTGACAAGACTCGGCCTAGGTTTGAACCCAAATCCTTCCAGATAGATAATAATTTATCCATAATACATAATAGAATATGTATATAAATACTTTTGTGTTGGCTGGAATTCAAGTTCCTTTTTTGGTTGGAAAGCAATATCAATTAGCGGTTGGAAAAACAGAATAGAAAAGTGACAACCCTGTAATATATATTACTTATATAAGTTTAGGGATAACACATTTTAGAATAAAATGATATGTTTTGGCTCAAGTCTTCGCTGGACATCAACTGAAGCTTGAGCCGGAATATATTGTTTTATTCTGAAATGCCTTTTTCCTTAAACTTATATTATACATGTACACATTTATTGTATTGGCTTACACATATGTTATGTATTATTTATATTTATATTTGTATGTGTATTTTCTTTTCATTTTAGCCAGTCACACACAATCAGTGTTCTGCTTATGTTGATTATTGTCTTGTGTTATGTCGCTGTTGTTGAAAATTCGACAGATAATTCGTCGGAATACAATGCAAAAAGGTATTTCTTTGTATATATAAAAATAATGGTTCTTTTCTTTATGCTATGAAGCTAATGTATGTGAAGTTGACAATTCAGGATCTGAAAGCACACCTAAAACATCTTTCACTAGCACAAATGCCAAAATATTTCAGAATAAGCCAGCAACTGCTTAATTAGCTTTTTATGTATATACTAGTTTCTCCAATACCTGCTTCTTTCAGGGGTGTCATTGCCTGTTTTGCAGTTTTTATGGCGTTCGGAGTAACACAAGTAAAAGATGGACCGTTTCTACGTCCTCATCCAGGTAAAAAAAAATTTTTACTGAGAAAAGTTATCACTTTAGAGTTCAAGTTATCACTTTACAGTTAAATTTCGATTGATGTAGTCTGTAATTTATGGTATATGTTTTTAGCATTTTGGCGCCTTGTCGTGTGTGCAAGTATCATATACGAATTATGTCTAATATTTCTTCTGTTTCAAGTAAGTGTTGTTCATATGCACTTTGTAAAATTGATGCAAATCAGCCATCAATAATAATAATAATACTTTTATTACTTTTATTTTTTGTTTTTTTTTATACTTTTATTTCTTGTTTTTTTTTTGTTTTTTTTTAAAAATGTCACACTGCAACTTCATACTAACAATAAAAATATCCTAATCTTTGCCGTCTTTTCTTTAAGACTGCGACAGATGCGAGACGTTGGATGTCACACATCGATCCAGCTTTAGGAAAGGACTTACCTGAACATGATTATGGTGGTAACTGTTTAATCTATGATAAAAATAACACAGAAAACCCATGGCATAATGTGTGGGTAAGACCTCTGAAAAAAACCTTTAATAGTGAAAGAGAGTAACTGCGTGAATATGAAATCTGTTTCTTTACTGAATTATATTTAAATTGTTAGTGGAAAGGGTTATGACTTACATAAGTAAAGTAAGTTTTAGGTTAAGTAAATTTTAACCCTAAACTTTCAACAACCAAGTTTATTAGTTAGGAGTGAAGTGTATCAGTGGAAGGGATTACGTATAGGTAATTTTTGTTCTTTTTCAGGACAAGTTTGATGCGTTTGTTCCTGCACATTTTATTGGTTGGTGGATAAAAACTTTGATACTTCGGGACTACTGGATGACGTTTATTTTAAGTTTGATGTTTGAGATAAACGAATACTCTCTTCAACATCAACTTCCAAACTTCTCTGAATGTTGGTGGGATCACGTATGTGGATTTTTAATATCTTTTTATCTCTATGGTTTTAAACAAGAAAAGGAAAATTTAGTTAGGACAATAACAAAAGATGAAAAACATTTGCAGAGTTAAGACTTCACAATTGAAATTTGTGTGTCCAGTGTCAACAGTACTTTGCGTACTCATTTTTTCCTACAAATAGACTGAAATTTGTAACACGTGGTAACTATCAAAAAATTTACAGTTTTAATATTATATTATTAATTTGATTTTTTTTTCAGTGGTTCATGGATTTCATTCTTTGCAATGGAGGTGGTATAGTGTTTGGAATGTATACCTTGCATTATTTAGAAATGAAGGTACATTTAATAGACTGTTGAAAATTGCTGAATTGATTTATTTTAAAATGTTAATCTGAAAAGAAAAAGCTATGAAATTAAAGCTCTTCACTAATACTACTACTAATATTTTTTATATTGTTTGATTTGGATTAGAAATACAACTGGCGAGACGTGTTAGATATTCCAACATACAGTGGTAGGCTGTTGCGTCTTGTAGAGCAGTTTACTCCTTACAGTTGGAGAAAGTTTAACTGGAATGCAACGGTTTCTTTAAAAAGATGGTTTACAGTTCTGCTGTTAATTTTTATGGTAAGTGTGAACATGTTTAACTTTTTTTTTCTTCTCTTAAGGGTTGAACAGGTGATCAGGAAAAGGATTTCGAACCAATGATATAATGTTCCCTTAAATATCCATTTGTTCATTCCAATCTTTATTTGCCACCTTAAAATATGTGCTGACGTCACCTATCTGTTTTATCAAAATTATCTCTTAATGTGCTAACTAGCATTCGTTTCAAGTTTTGTGGCAATACGATGCGAAAAATGCTGTCATCCTGTGGCCCACTCCTGGCGCCTACGCCTATTTGGAAGATACATTTGTTTAGGTCATCAGTTAATTTACATGATTTCCTGAAGAAAATAACTCATTCTTCATAGTTATATGCTGACACATTTTTAAGTAGGTCCCACATGCTAATGTCACTAGATTACTCGTACCAGACCTGTTTGATTTTTAACCCCATGCCTAGATTTGTTTGACGGCTTGCCCTTTTACATTAAGGTCCCAAAATTATGGCAATAGGAATAATTATCCGCAGTTTTGGGGCACCCAACTGGTGTGCAGATCTCAAGTTGTTTGATCATTAGCAAAAAATTTAAGAGACCTGGAACTAGCAAACAAGTGTTATTTCGGCATTTGTTTTTATGTTTATCAGTGACTAATATCTATACATTAATGAAGTTATCTTCCGGCGTCTTTCTAACTCTAAAATTACTTATGAAACAAAATATAAAAAATTACTATTTCTTAAATATAAATTCAATTGAATCGGATTCTTTTTTAAATGAGTCCAACATCATTTTTAAACTCGTTATCCCCTCAAATTAGTTTCGAGGAGTGGTTTAGTTCACCCTTTTTAGAAGCAATACTTCACACCTGTAGTCACAAAAATGATGATGATATACATTTCTGAACAGTGGTGATGTGACTCTTATTCTCTTTAGTTTTCATTAGCGGAATTGAATGTGTTTTACATGAAGGCTGCGTTGTGGATCCCCCCAACGAATAATCTTATCGGATTCCGACTGGCTTTGTATTCATTAATGGGATTAGTTGCATGCCGGGAAACTTATGATTATCTTAACGACAGGTCTGAATATATATTTTCTTTATAAAAATTCTCTATTCACAAGGAAACGGCATAATATATCGCCCTATGAAATTCTTATGGCATCGAATCGCATCGCTTTTCAAATTCTGTATAAACCACGTGACTACGATAAAAAACAATGAAATCCTATTTAGTTAATTACATCGCAGTTTAATCTGTGCGACACCGTGATTAAGTAAATCGTCGTGCCCAAAGGAAGAGTGCGCTTTAGTGTGAACTTAATTTTTGTATTTTGCCCTATCCTTGTTGTCAGTTCTCGGTATTTTCACTGATCTGCAGAATGTATGATGCTCTTTGGTTCCTGAATTTAAATACGTTTAAGCTGTTTTTCTTTTTGTTTTAGTACATGTAAAAAGTTTGGTCAGCAATCGTGGGTTTTAGCTTCCATCATAATCACGGAAGCTTTAATTTCGGTTAAATTTTTATGGGATGTGGTCACGCTACCTCCACCAAAACATATCACCATCTTTTGGTGTTTCTTTTTAACTGGTGTGTTCGCATATACTTGCTGGCTATTTTTGGTTCGATTTCTCGGTTATGGCCGACATAGTGTTATATCAAATAAGGAAAGTAATGTTGTGCCAGAAGAAAAACCTTCCATAAAATTTGATTGAGTTGTAGTATTTATAGTGTACATTTAGTTTTCGTTTTTATTTACTCTAGGATAATTTTATTTCAGTTTTTCATTTTAGCTAACGACCGTTTTACAAAAAATAAAATTTTGTTCAATTTTTTGTTGTAACAATTACTTGGACCAATCAGATTGTCGTTAAAGTTAGCGTGACCGATTAGATTCGATTTCTTCTGACGTATAGCGTCAATAACCGTTAGAAATAAGGCTTGGAAAACGTCAGTTAGGGAATTATATTATTATGTATTGAGAAAGAAATAGAGAAACTATTTATAATATTTGGTTAATATTTGGTTGCACACATCGCGCGTAAAAAAATTCGTTGTGTAAAATTAAAAAGGAAGGGTATATGCGTGTGCGATCAACTGTTATCATAGGTTTTGAAAAAACTCCGACAATTTTCTGTCATAGTATTTATTTCTACTTAAGAATATACAAAAATTCAAATATATGTACATATTTATAAGCACTCGTATTTTTTCTCTTATAAAATCTCTTTAATAATAGCCGTATTTTGTCTGTCTGTCCGCGATAGGCGAGTCCCGTGGCGGAAACACGAAATGCGATATATAAAGGACGGGCGACCCCGTGCATTTTTTCACGAACTAACGTCTAGTCTATATTATCATACCCGTATACGTCTGTCCGTCTGTCACGCAAAATAGTAGCTTAGCTGCGCAAGTATAAAAAGGACGATCGAACCCGTGGATTTCTCCACGGGCTAACGACTATTTATATAAAATTTATAAAAGTTTTACAAGGCGTGTATTAAAATCTTTATAACTAACTTCCAAGTTTAAATTTCTAACGGAATTTAATTTCCAAAAATTGACTTTTGCAGGTTTAAAATTCAAGATCTGTATTTCCAAAAATGCTCAAAATATTTTGTGGATTTTAATTGCGTTCGCGGGTTTTCTTATTTCACAACACTTCTCACAAATTCTCTCTTAAAAACTTCCTACGAAACAAATTTCACCATGAGCCTGAAATTGGCTTATTTTTGATGTATTCGTCATATTTAACGGCCTCGTAGTCTTCTTCAAATGTATATATACGCGGTGGTACAACTCTGTCTTTATGAGTCACCTTTATAATTAAAAGAATTGTGGTAAAGATAATAGGGACGCCGAGTAAACTGGAAGCTATCCAACCAAGTATGTAGCCAGATTCATATTTCTTCCATATTTCTCCTGTGATGGTGAAGAATTCTTTAAAATTCGCCATTGCGATGCAGCCAGCTATCACTAAGACAAAATAAACAAAGAAAAAGCTAAGTAAATATTAACCTAAGTTTCATCAATGCATCAATTTATTTGCATATAGAAAGCAGTTTGGAGATGAAGTTGTTAAAATTAGACTCACGTGCAAAACATTCGATGATAATGATGGTGGCTACACCACGTGCTGTTTCATCATTGAAGAAGACGAAAACGAATATCGCCACGACAGATGCGACGGTTAAGAAGACGGAAGTTAAAATTAAATATCGTGTGATATTTAATCGCTTCTCTAAAAAAGTTAGTATAATGAATGGAATACATTTTTCCACTAGGAAGTAACAAGAAGAAAGAAAATGCACTGTAAACGAGGTTGGCCTTCAAAGAAGTCAGGATAGACAAGATAAAACTTGGGATAGGCGAGAATGTGGTTATTGATACACTCTAGATGTTTAAAGAAGAGTTTGGAAATGCTTAATATGAGTTTTTACAACTTCATTTCCAGGGTATATTGCCTTAATAAACTTATCGCCCCGTGCTAAAGAAAGTTATCTAGGCATGATGTAGTTACTGTGCGTGGATTATTTTCGCGATTTGACGAATTTTTGTGAATGCACGCGAAATCGTTCGAATCTAGTAATTTGCGAAAATTAATCCAAGTTGTTATTAGTAAATTTTTTATAAAAATGTAATCGGCATGCTTAGTATATGTAACTAAAGTTATGATCATCGATGTTGCAAACAAATAATTTACAGCGAAATGTTTTTTTTGTTGTTTCCTCTTCCTGTTATTGATCCTTTTTTCGCAAATACTTTCGTAAAATACTTGCGTAAAATTTTCAAGGTAAGCTTATTCGCGAAAATAAGTCAAAAAAAAATGTTTTTAAATCTTGTTATTCGCGAAAATAAATCCACGCAAATTTTTTCAAGGTCAGCATTCGCAAAAGTAATCCACGCGAAAATTATTCCACGTAAGGTATGGGTGCAATAGAGCTCTGGGGACGAGGTTGAGAAAGGAGTAATTTTAAAAATTGCTACAGAAGATTAAAAACAAAAGCAAGAATTTTTTTTTAATTTGTTTGTTTCGAGAAGGATACTTCCAAAATGCCAACCAATAGAAAATTAGGAAGATCGTCATGGAAAATGCTTTATGTAAGAATGTTTCCATGACTTTTAACTTAAAACTTTAACTTAATTAAAACATAAACATGTTCAACCTCATCCCCAGGTTCTTTTGAGGCCTAAGCGTGGCCGCTATGAAATTTATTAAAAAGACAAACTACCCTTGGAACAAAATGTTATATATGTAAAAGCATTTAGTCAGGTAAAAAGATTTTTTGTTAACATTTTTTAAAAGGTTTTGGTTTTAGTCTAAAGATTTTAAAGTTAGTATTCTGTCGTCTGGTTGAAAAGAAATGGTCCGTTCACGACATTAATACTTGTAGATAAAAATGTTTGATCGGTAAAAAAATAAGTAGAAAAAATTTAGTCAGTAAAAAATATTAATTACAAACCCAAAATTTGGTCACCTTTTACCGCTTCCTAGATGTCCATCCTTATCCCCAGGGTTTGTTGCTTGATTTCAAGTCTTATTCGACGGCTAACAAGATTTCTATGCCACCGACCTCGATGTCAAAAAAGCAAATCACCTTGGGGACGAGGTTGCTAGATGTCTATTTCTTTTATTTATATTGCAGACACATAGTTAAAACAAATTTTATTAACCCTACCTATTTCATATTCCTCTTTCTCTTCCTTCAACTCTGCAGCTTTCAAGCCTACACACTGACCGTCTGGGTGCACACAAATGTACCATAATCCGTGATGTATCTCAATAGATTTAGATTTACCACTGATTATACCTGTACGAATTTTATTATTTCCGCGCCACGAGCTCGATAATATACATTTTACGTACAACGCGAAAACCAACAACAAACTCAATAATACTATAAGCTTTAAACTTCTCTTTATTGTCTGCATGTTTTATCAACTAAATAAATATGTAAAATTCTGCATGTAACTTATGTGCAATTACTTTTAAAAACAGGGAATTATAATCCAATGATGTCATAGGTTAATTAGCCAATAGATTATGCTAGTTAATGAATGGGCGGTGCTGTTATCCACGTCCGTAAACGTCTCTTGGATTTACTTTATGTTCGGACAGTCACGAAGCTGATTTTATCAAGTTGAGGGAATTTACGTACAATTTACATATATGTCTTCTGTCATTTTTATAAAGCGGTATTGGAAATATAGCCCACACACAGAAAATCACATGATTAAAACAAATTTGTTTCTTTTAAACACACTCCATTACGGCTTTTTATTTTTGCTCTGTTATGTCTATGCATGTTTTTTTTTTCCTGCAAGGTTTAAATCTGACAGCCGCATGTTTAGTCTTTACATAATTCGCAAGGTTAGATTTTCTTTATGATTATGATATAAGTTGAGGTTAATGAACTCGCAATTAAATTGAAAATGTCAATAAAAGGTTAAAACAGTTTACCATTGCAAAGTTCCGATACACGAGCTCATATTTTGTGGTTACTTTATTTTACTGTTTGTCTCGGAAGCGCACATTATCCTACATCTGGTGAGATCATGCATCTGTTTATATGTTTCAATCAAAACCGTTTATAAAGTACGGTTCTAGTACAATTCCCCTTCGACCCTGGATAATATATTTTTGTACAATTCGTCCCTCGGATAGCCACCACTGGACAGCCTCCATCTGAAACATCACCATTCCAAATATCTCTTTGATATGGAAAAAGCGAAATTACTTAGGCAAAAAAACATGTGCAGAAGAAACTTTGCGCTCTAGCTATACTGGGAAAAATTTTTTGCGGTTATGGGTCTGTCGGACGTGTATTCGATAGTTTGGATAACTGGTAAAGAAACTGTTTTCTTCATCAAAACATTAGTAAAATAAAATATTTTATTGATTTTACTTTAATTTTCAATTTGGAACAATTGCCTTATATTCGTGTTGTTGGACGTACGCAAAGATTAAATAATTCAAGAAACATGGGAATTAATGAAAAATCCATTTTAAGAATTTGCAAAATGGGATAAGTCGTCACATGCTAATTATTTTTGATCCAACTGATCCCTTTTTTCGACTGTTTCCAATTTTTACGATCTATTAAAAAGTAAAGAAAATCGTACATTGACAGTTAAAAATTCTTAGTTTACTTAAGCGAATATAAAAATGCTGATAAAAATAAAAATATGACGGAGCAACGTTACTTAATTCAAAACAAAGTCCTTGAGGAAATATACTTTTGCGGCTCTACAACATTTTTCATCTAGTCTATTAGCAGTAAAATTCTTGGAGATCTAATTTCCCAAATCCCAAAGGTTTCTTCCGCAAACACTTTCTTCCCTTCAAGTAAACTCGAGCCTGAAAACGACAGGAGGAAAAGTGATACTACATCATACAGAATCACCACTCCATGACGCATAACACGCCAACAGTTCGAGACTGTCATAAACAGAAAGGAAACAAATGATAATTTATATGAAAAGTAGAAAAATCAGCAGGCTGGTACCACTATCGTAGCAATCACAAAACTTTAGTCAAAAGAAAGGTCCTCCCAACTGGTGCCAATCGAATCTAATGGCAGATTATACGAGACGGTGTTAAAGTAAGCAAATTAGAATCCAGGCGACTGTCAACCAAAGGGTGACCAGCTGGTAGCCTTACGGTAAAGCGTTTACTTCCACTGCGGAAGTTGTCAGTTCAACCCCTGCTTAAGTACACCTTCGATTGGATTCAAGTGGGATTGGGGTCAAAGTTCCTGAACTTATTTTGTCATGGATTTGGCTTCCGCAATATCAGAGATAGGGAAATATTTATGTTCTAGCGCAGTTGCGCACGCGCACGCACACACGCCACAGCCAACCACAACAAATCCATAACATGCGGTGTTGAGTCATGGAATTCAAGGGTAAGTCCCTAATGATCAGTGCTGAGTCATGCAAGGGGAAGTCCCTATAGAGTGCTGACGTCATCAATGCTGCAAATGAGCCAAAAAGTTCTAGCGCACTATGTAGGGGGAATTCCCTGATGTCATCTAAAAACGACGCATGCGCGGTAAAGATGTGGATGACAGATGTGTACGACAGATGTACCTGTGGGCGAAAGTTCGTGGTAAATAGTAAACTTTTATGCTGGTACTGCTACCAGGACTATATCACATATAACGGGGGTGGTTGCGTATGTACAATGACAAGCAACTCTCTAAAGTCGTTCGAATTACAATAAACAAGATGCTACGATTTGAGAATGAGATTTTTACAGACATCAACGATATCAACGTGGTCTATCTGACAGTGTCGGATCCTATTCCTGCCAATGGAGGTAAGGATAATCGGTACATTATAGGCTACCATACACGAGACCTCGTAGTAGCCTTCAGGGTAAAAACACCAAAAATCCCTTGATCTGGTCCCTGCATGGGGTCACCTGGTACAACGCCAATGCGGAACCGGCGATGAGTCTTGATTTCAAAGAGTACCCTGATTGGATTGTGAAGTATCGTTAAATCTGGTCCAACATCGAGGGGCTGATTTCTGAGCAATTGACGACAGAGCCTGTGAAAAAGGACCGTTACGTGAACGCTAAACTCAAATACTACAAGGATGCAATCACGACTAAATTCCACGGTATCTACGTTGGCCTTGAGCCACCATACTATAATGTTCATATAGTACCCTACGATGAACCCTGCCAAGCCAGTGCCATCTTGGCTATTTCATCGGTGTATGTCCAAGGTAAAAACTACTACCCACAGGTATATAATACGGAATGGTTGCTGAGTGAGGATTAAAATACCATATATTTTATATGTCCTATAAGGTGGCCAGCTGGTCCCGCTCCTTGATCTCATTTCGCAGATACTTCTCAATATCATCTTTTTTTGAGTCTGTAGACCTGGCTTTCATCCGACATATCGGCGCTTTGTGCAGATGCACTAGGTAAATTCGGGTAAAGCTTAGCTATATCGCTCATTTATTCTATAAGCAGATGCATTGTAAGGCCGGTGAACGAAACGTTCTTCTCATGGTGATATTCGTCCGTTAACATGAACTCTAGACGGTCCGTGAAATCTTTCAGGGGTAGGTAGATTGGAGTGTCAAAACTCCAGCTTAACATGTCCTCTCCCCCCCCCCCAAGCGTTTAGATCTTTGGTGGGAAGTAAAGCCAGAATTTTAGACTTCTTTCCTTTAAGTAGGCATCTTCATCAAACTGCGGACAAACAAGTCTTAATCTATGGTAAACATCAGTCATATAGTATGCATTATAATCACCCTTCCCATAGTACTTTTTTGCGGGATCGTAGAGTAGGCCTAAGAGCTCTTGCAGTTATCGATTCATCACCACCGTATAGCCGTCACTGACACGCCTACAGAGTCCATTTTTCAGGACAAAAAGCTTAATTTTGTCCCCTGCCTGGGAGTTGACGATAGTTGCCAGATCTTCGATTCTATACAGACCTTTCATGATCTAGATTCGGATTTCCACCCGCATGGCCCCTTCCTTACGTATGGCAAACTCGTTGTTACTGTACAGGTTCAGTCATACAGGCCTGATTCTGATGGATTTCAAGGCTATCCTACTATCCTGTCTTAGGTAGTCCTCAAATATTGTAGGATTTTCTATATCAGTGATGTAGAGTTGCTTTATCCCTTTCTTGTTAGAAGAAAAGGATGAACATGTATTCGTACAACCCCAAGGCAAAGTACAAATCCAACAGGGGAGAGTGGCTACTTGGTATTACGAGCCTTGAGCATCAGGGCCTGTACGTGTATACAGACTCGCACATTGAAGTGGCATTGCCTGAGTTTACCAAGTATGCCATCAAAATCCCTACAGATTTGCTAAATAATGCTGTCAGGGTGGGTTGGACAGGACAGGCCTTGGACTACTGGAACATTCAGATTAATTTTGCCACCCATTGCGCAACCACTGCATTAGGCATATCTGCCAAGCACATGACGGGTTCCATACCCCTTGTCAACTCAATTTTTAAGTTCCATATCTATTACCATATGCGTCGTATCCTAGCAAAAATGAAGGTTCCCATGCCGTATGACGATAAGTTTCCTCAGTACAAAAACCCCTACTCAAACTCCGGATACGCCCAAGTCTGTCGCGCATACGGTGCAGATCCTAATAGCCTGTAGAAGTTCAAAGCCGTCATGTCGTCACTCACCAACGGCCGTTGGTTGCCTCAGGTTGATGGCAACTGGGCTAAGTTCATCATCCCCACAAGTCCAGGCCTAACGTCAGAAGGTATGACCAAGCTGAGTAAAAGTATCCCTGTTTACGTGCTCTTGTTGCTGGGGTCGCAGGCGGGCGCCAAAGCATTATTAATCGGATCTGGTGCTGACAACTACACAGCAAGGCAAATACTATTGCAGAAATTTGAGGCCATGGTACAATGTCAAGAGAACGTGGGGCATGATATCACGGAATTTCAAAAGGTGCTTCACTATGCCCGAACTGCGGTCAATTTTGCCATCATGCATAGTGTGTACATGCTTCCCTCTGACATGTACTCGCATATAGGCAAGATTGCAGGGTCCAGCGTTGGGGTCCAGGTTGATGTGAATAAGAAGCCTGTTGTGAGGGGTACGGCGACGGGGGTCGTGATCATCATTGCCTACATCTGGCTTAAAAAATAGCTAATATTAGACCTATTTTCTCTTTCCAACATATAGCAGGACAAACCCAGAAACAGTCGCGATGGCCATGTACAGATGGTTGGCTGCGTATTCGACAATCTTTGCCGCTACTCTTAGGAAGAACGAGACTATGGTACCCATAATCCCGGGTAATGCAGCACCTGCTTTATCTACCAGGTATTTGATGAATTTACCTAATCGCTCCAGGTGTTTCTCTACAAACCCTTTTCCTGCAGCACCTCCGACGGCACCTCCAACAGCACCTTCTCTTGTAACTGCGAGCACGAGAGTGCTTATCAGTAGACCAATAGCAGAGATGATACTCGCTATGGTTATACCCTGCTCTTTGAAGAGGGTCTTTAGCTTTTAAAGCAAAGACGTGTCATCTCTGGCAATTTTCATCAACGTTTCTTTGATGACCTTCAGCTGGCTGTAAATCTGGGAGAACGTAAGCTATGAGCATATTGCGCAGTCTCTTTTAAATCGCTCAATTTTTTTCTCAAGCTTTGCTATTTCCCTTTCAAAATTGGCTCTTTGTCCTTCGTCTACCCCGGCCTTCTGTGCCTCGAGTTCTTTCACCTTTCCCTCTGCCTTTTCGATCTCGCTTTCCTATAAGATCATTTTGCTTTTCAAGATTTTCAAGTTACCCCTTATAGTCTGTGCTTCTTGGTTAAACCCTTTTATTTCACGTTCATTAAGAACTTCATCAGTACCACCAAATAAAGTTTCTTGGATAAGGCTCTCCGTGGCATCTACAAATTCCTCTATCGATTCCATCAAAATGATATCATCATCCAAAATGTCATCAACCTTTTGTCCAAGTGCCTGGGCCACTGCCTTATCCCTTTTGGGTGTAGTAACATAATCGGGAAAACCCAGGGCCCGCACGAGATCTGCCTTCAAAATCTTGATCATCTGCCCGGCAACTCGCAACCCACCCTTATCTTTTGTAATTAATGCTGTAAGGTCTATATTGTTGAAAAAAGACGTTTCCCTTTCACCCTAAACTCGTCGTAAGGTATAGCAATAGGCCTCCCCAGCCTCGAAACATGACTAAGACGTTCGTAAAGGTCGTCAACCTTTGATTTTAGTAGTTTTGCCTCTGCTCTGAAAGTCCACCCCCGGGACACCCTGTTGTTCTCCTGACGTTAAAGGCCCTGGCGTTGCCGAGGGTTTTGGAAGTTTCTGCGTAGTATCATCGGGTTTATCATCCGGACGGCCCTAATCCCGAAGATCGTGATTAAATATTGAATTAGTTGGCATTTTATTAGAAGATTTCCTTATATATAATAAATATGAGTTCATTCGGAACGACTCTAGACCCATATGCAGAAAAGAAGCAGCTATTCGGTATCAAGGGCAGGAAATATTCCAAATATGCCACAGAATGATGTCATCTTTCCTGGCAGTCTCAAGCTCTTATTTGACCTGACGCTGTCGGGAACCAACACGAAACGTACCATTGTCAGCAATATCGGCAAAAGCCTGATGCGGAATCTACGCAACACTTTGAATGGTAATGAGGTGCAAAATATATCTGATTATAGCAACCCTGGCAGTGTATCGGGATCTCTGGCTACCCAAATTTGATCGTGACAACAACCTCGCATTAGACGGCATCAATCCAAACGACGGGACCATCAGGGCCTTGCAGGTCAAGGCTAGTGATCACGTGGGGACCGATGAAGAGAAGGCTATTACTGCAGCCTATGGAAACACCTTCTGCGTGCCATTAGGAAGGATGTTTGATTTGACGAGAGATCTGCCGTTTTATCAGCAAGGTCTCCACGACACCCTCCAATTTGTCCTACATTTGGCACCTGATCAAGGATGCGTGGACAGCAGCCCCGGAAAGCACGGCAGCCAAGGTGGCCGATGTTGCCTATAATTCACCAATATCAAGCTCGAGTTTGACAAGATCACCCGCGAGGGCCTGGAAAGTGCCATGATGTGCCGTTATAGCCACTTTGCACTACTCTATGAACGGATCCTAAGAAGTAAGGTAGTCACTATGAAAAGGCTGATACAAGGCATAACCTTCAAATCGACATTCCTGCAAAAAGCCTCAAAGGCGTTTTTTTACTCTTTATAGACCCTGGAAAAGTGAAGCCCTATGCAGGCGTCGACAAGGTGTTCTATAATCCCAAGATTGAGAAAATCAACGTCACGGTGGAAGGTGAGCCTAATGAACTGTATAGCCATGCGATGCTTCCCAAAGACCACCTCAAACAAGTTGTGAACCTTTTCGGTAGTCACGACTCTAACGTCACCATTGGGCAATTCTTCAACGAGTGTTACACCCTCTTTATCGATTTTCCAGCGGGCCCGGATCATATCTTACATGGCAGCGGAAGGCCTCTACAACGCCTTAGTGATGGCATTACATTGCACATGACTAAAAAGGCCGACGGCACCGGGGATTTCAGGCCCTATGTGTACTTGCTTCAAGATGCCCAACTGAATATTTTGGATAGCCGCTTTCATAGCGTTAAGTACTAAAATAAAGAGAGATGGTAACGATCGCTGTTATCGTCGCAGGTGCGGCTATAAATGGCCTAGCATTCTCTGGGACCAACTTCTTATTTTCTAAGCTTTCGGGGCACGGTAAGGCTGAGAGGAAGAGGCACGGTGAGGCCATGGAAAATCTCAATGCAGCTCAGGCTCAATGGACACGGGACCGACAAGCCAAGCTCGACTGGTTTGCCAAGCAACGGAAAGTGCAACTAAAGGCCGGTAAAAGCCTTGGTAAATTGGATTACGATATTTACAGATTCTACATTGTTTCGGACAAGATGGCCCGCAATTATCTGATTTTTACACCTTCAAAGAAGCAACAGGATGGTGAATTGGTTCCTTATCCCTGCTTGGCTTCATAGCATACAAGTATCTGTAAGAACGTTTTTCTGACATATAATAAAGATATGTAGCGGAAAAGCTAAGCAACATCTACTACATGCCAGAACTTGTGTGGACCGAACGCAAAGCTATCAAATTACTTGCGAAGGAGAGCGGCCTATCCAAAAAGCTAGTAACCCACTGGCTGTCTCGTCAACTCTTATTTCTCCGGCAAATTCGACGTCCGAAACGTATTGACTACCATCATTTCACCATTACAACACCCAACGAAATGCATCAATTTGATCTACTCTACATGCCCCATGATCGGGTATATGGTAATACGTACAAGTATATACTGAGGGGCATTGACGTGGCCTCGAGATATAAGATAGCTAGTGCTCCTGAGGACGAGAAAAGCTAGCGAGGTTGCGGATGTGATCAAAGATACCTACAAGGCAGGACCTTTACGATACCTAAAACCTTTCAGTGTGATAACGGTTCCGAGTTCAAGTCAGATGTAACGAGGTTACTGGAGGACAAGGGGGTGGAGATTAGGCGGGCTAATACCAAATACCACCATACGGAGAGGAGCACGGTGATGCGAGACGACGTGCTACGGATGCTTTCTGGAGTAGGAAAATGTATAGGCTGGATAAGGTAGTAGCAGGTAGTCGTCTTTTGTACTATTTAAAAGATGGGCCTGATCATAGCATCGTTTCAGAGGAACTCATGCAGGTACCGGAGGATGTTCAGGTACCTCCAGAGGGTGTGAAAGAGTGGTAGACACCCTCAATTTTACCTATAATTTTTACTACTTACAAGTAGTAAAAATTAGCGTTTGTCTAATCCTCCAGTGTCGGAACACCCGATCGTACAGGTCATCTCGGGTAAGGTCGATAAGATCGAAATGGTTCACGTAACGGTCTACATGTCCATCCTCTTCAAAACGATTAAAGGCGTGTATGCCATTAGAGTTGTCGATGACAACACTCTCTTCGGATTTTGGGTAGTTGTCTTTGAACCATCTCTTTTTGGTAGGAAGAATACGTCTTTGAACACCCGCACAGTAGTATGAAAGATGATGATACTCGTCCCGTAAGGTATGTTTTCTGTATGTCATGATCATGTTGTCCTCTCCAGGATCTTGAGCATGTGGTACATACCGTTCCTGAAGTGTTTCTACTTGTTGCTGGAGCTCATAAATCCCATCCCCCAACGCCATAAGCTGACTATCTCTGTCATCTATATCGTTATCGAGAATGGCGATGTCTATATTCCTGTCCTCTAGGGCCTGGCGATGCTCCTTAATTACATCTTGTAGTTTTTGAACACCTGCACTGGCCAGCCATTTGATGACCCCTACAACCTTTGGTTTCTTGGAACGGCGAACGATCTCCAGGGCGCCTTCAAGTGAGACAAAGACGTCATGCCCATTTTTCCCCCCTCCTCGCATACCTGATCTGGGGCCCATGGGAGATTCCCCCTTGGACCCCACTATTTTGGACCTGGTATATAGAAACGTTGAAGGTATCACCATATTTTTAACTTTTTCGATACCCAGGAAACGTTCCAAATCGGCGCGTTTAAACATAGGTTGATCCTGGTCGTTGGATAGGGTGGCTCCTGTGTTGAACATAACTTGCGACGACATCTTTCTATATACCGATGATTACCCAGAGGTTTTCAACGTGGTCATAAGTGGTAATTTTAATACCCTTGTGAGTATTAAAATTAGTGCCCGCTTAAGTCATTCCGCGAGCTCTAACAGACGTTCATGCGTGTAATGTTCACCGAGCCTAAAATGTCTGACCCTCTGCTGGCTTACCTCGATACATCCACGTTCTCAAAGCCAGTTGTAATGGACAATAGAATTCAGGGTCTCTGCCAGCACCACAATCTCACCCTTGGGATAGTCAACAAGCTTTTTCCGTATTTTTTGCACTAAATACCCCTGTTGAACACAGATGGCTAAATATAGCCAGGGATCGTCGTTTTTCTTCTGGATAATGACCATACTATTATCTTTCCCAGGATCTTCGAGGTAGGGCAACCTGCTGTAGCTCCTCAGTTTTATTCCTCAGCACCACGAGCTGTTTGTCTCTATCGTCTAAGTCATCTTCAAGAAGTGCCATTGCAATGTCCTTATCCTCGAGGACTTGACGCTGCTCCTTGAGTTCACCCTGTAATTTCTCAACACTTCTTTGAGGTAACCATTTGATTATTTTTACTGCCTTGGATTTCCTGGAACGGTGCGTGATTTCAAGGGCCCATCCTAGCATGACGAAGATGTTCCCCTTTTTTTCCCTCCTCCTAGCACATCCGACCGGGTGTACTTGATATTGCCATATGGCGATCAAGACCATACTGCCTAGCATTTTGAATATATAAGAACTTTTCAAGATCAGCATGTTTGAACAGAGGACGGTTTTGTTCATCGAACAAGGTCTCAATGGCTCCTGCGGGCACGGTGTTGAACAAGGCGAGTTGCAAAGGCATTTCTATATACATACCAATGCTTACCCAGAGGTTTTCACCGTGGTCATTTTTTAACTCACAGGAGTTTAAAAATTAATGCCTGTTTAAGACATATCAATGTCAATCATTTCCTCAAATAGCTCCCGCGTATCATCGTCAGGTAATGTGAAGTGATTGAGGTAATAATTCTCAATGCCCAGAGTATCGTCCCTCAATCTGCACCAGGCATGTACGGCACTCGGATCATTGCATTCCGGTTTCCTCACAGTCTTATCAGGGTACATTGATTTTAACGTGTTTATCCTTGCACCGAGTTGCCTACGCTGGCATCGGATCATGTAGTGCCTATGACTGCCTTTTTTTCCATGCTCGTGAGGATCCTTTTTATCACCCACACAGCACAGTATCATATTGATATCGGTGTGGGACATGTCTCTGTCGTAGTTCTGAGTTGTCCCGGGTCTGTGTTCTAAAAATCGTCTTCTAGGATGGAGATGGCAATATCTCTGTCCTTGATTGCCGCAGCAAGCTTCCGCATTTCCCTGGGTAGCACCTCTTCTACAACCCAGTCTAAAAAAGGGTTCTGCTTCAGGTTGACCACACCTCAACAGAAAGCAATAGAGGCCAGGTTCTGTCTGCAAAACCGTGTTTGGTTGGGTGTGGACAGATCTGTCCACACCTTGGAGGTCAGCGAAAGCGTCGTCTATCCGCATTTTGTACTTCCTAGGAACATATCACTGAATGGCTTTTACTCCCGCTCCTCGTTGATATCTTGCGGCCCTCCAAACATCAGAGGCCATGATACATTGACCTTTATCCTCGACATAAAATGATCAGACTTTTTCCTTGGAAATAATCAACCGTTGCAAGAGACATTTCTATAAACCAATGTTCAGCCGAAGGATTTCACCGTGGTCATTCGAGAATCCTCCAAGTCCTGGGATGTTCCAACATCACGTACAAGCATGCGTGTTTGGATTTTTTAAGCCCAGACTTGAGTCGGGGATCAAATTGGTTTCGTCGTCGATTTTTCCTCCTCAGATTCTTGGGCAAAGCAGTGTAGCTCTGGGTTAAGAATCAAAGACTATGCCTTCTATGCATACCACTGATGGCAAGCTCAAGTAGGGACTGTCTCCTCCTATCGAGGCTTTCGACGGCTATGACGTCGTCGACTATGAAGAGGGTCTCCTCACCCGCCAACAATGAGGATAGTTTTTGGATCCATTCAAACAACTCCTTTCCAGGATCTATCTGGAACACGTAAGGGTCCCTCCAGAGTGAGGCTCTCTCAAGATACGTCTTATTCCATTTCAGGGTAGGACATAATATCACTATGTTGTGATAGTGTGCCCTATACTCATTTTCCAGCAGATCCAAACACCGCTGTGTTTTCCCACAGGACGTCGGGCTTGTGAAAATAGCTGCATGTGGCTCTTTTACGACGTCTAACACCATTTAATAATAAGACCACTTACGATCGTGAATCCTAGGGTATATCACGGCACATGAGCAACATATTAACACACCACGATGATTGTTCACCAAGGATCCTCGACAGGCAGGGCAGAACTTGGTATTTTGGGTCTGATATTCGAAGGGTAGCAGAGGATATGTTAATTTTCCATGTAGACATCGCAGAACATTGCGGTACCTCTTGACAAACAGTGCATTTTCCTGGCTCTCAGGGGGTGCCCCGACTAGTTCAATTTACTGGGGTATAATATCATATGTGAATAGAGTATACAGAAGCAGATAATTCTCATCCTGTTGAAACCCTTGAATCGCCTTGTCAATCATAATAGGGTCTACTTCGTGTTCAACGTTTTTGTTGTCTTTGTTTTTGACACCCCACCTCCCCTTCGCTTTAACCAGGCAAGCTATACAGCTTTTTGTTCTACCATTCCCCCTAATCTTGAACTTGTCGGGGGTTACAACGTGCTTGGACTTCAAACATGTCTTATCCATTTGTATTTACCCTTGAGTGTTTGTGCAATACCCTGGCAACATCAGCAAGCGTCGGATACCTCCCAGTTTCCACATATTTATAGTGTACCTTGATGATCAAGGTGCAAGAACTCGTAGTGTTCCCAGGTCATACCCTCAGAAAACTGAGCTTCAATATAAGCCATACAGATAGCTATGACCTCCTTGTTTTCATGCAGAGGCCTGGGGTAGTTATAACCACATTCCTTACAGCGAGATCTTATCCTTCGATGGCGGCATTTTGCGCGATCCTTTGAGGCTTTGTTAGCAGCGAGACAGGTGATACATTGTCTTAATATTCGACCGTTATGCTTAATCTTGAACCGCTTTAGGGGAAGAGATCTTGAGCATTTTGAACATGTCTTGCTCTCCTCCTTGGAGAGATATAGAAATTGTATCAGATGGTCTAATTAGGTTTGGGAACTATGATTGCGGGTAACCAGTATCCTCTTGTTGTTTCATTTCTTCCTTTCTTTTCTTCATCAGTGCCGCCAACTTGTGTCCTTGGGCCACACGTCCCGGATGCTTTACTGGTTTTGTAATGACTCTTTATTGTTTCTCTTCTTCACTCATTTATTCTATGGCACCGCCCGGGGCTCTTTCTCCTCCACCTCCTCCTCCCTTTTCTTACCCATATGCCTCGCGGTATGTCCGCTACCAAGATAGGCGCTAAACACCTCCCAATGGTGCAGTACACAAGGATCCCGAGATCTGTCATAAAGTCCCGGATAATAGGGTCTTCGCCCTCAACACTGTCTATACCCACTATATTCCCAATCATGCTAGCATAGAGGCTGATCACGTGAGTAGACAGTGCCCTGGCTGTTTTCTCCCCCTTTTCGTGGAGTTCCCGCTGTGCATACTCGACATGTACCTTTTCAATGGCCTCGTCAAGAGCCTTGTCAACAAACCTTTCTGTGCTTTTTTTGTGTAAAATGTGTCCTTTGCTTTTGCGTGGGGCCTCTTTCAAAGCCTGGCGTTTATCGATGGATTTCTCTATCTGCTCATAGGTTTCGAATACTCGTGCGATATCAGACATTCTCTTTATTATACGTCGATATCGAAAAAAGCAAAACGCACAGAGCATACGGTAGAAGTATAGCAATTAGTAACCACACCTCCATTTATACACCAGGCGGTAATGGCAACGGGCAAGGGTCGTAATCTGGTCAGGTGAACGATCCGTTTGTCATCCGCCCTGTTGAGTGCTAACTTCGATACCTCTTGGATAAAGATGTAGATGAACCTAATTTAACAGTGTTTAAAGGAGAGACGAAATAATTACACACAGATCCTTGGTGTAATATAGTAGAAAGAGAAGTTATAAACCTTACATCTTCACAATATCTATCGCCCTTCCACATGGCATCAGAATTCGTCCTTTTTCACGCTTGTAGGAGTTAGAAACTGGAACAGTCGTGCTAAATCTATCTAGTAGCTGGTTTTGTTTTATCTCTATCATATCGATTGCCGTTGTATTCGCTGCGTCAACACCGTGGTATTGTTGTTGTCGACGTGCTGTTCGCAACGTAGTCTGCTGGTCAAATATACTGGTATTTCAACGTCCTATTTAGATAACTTTCCTGTTGGTCGAACAAAAATATGATAGATGAAGAAAGGAAGTATTCCCTATCTTTATGAGAAAAGTCTGAAAGAAAGATTATTTTTGAGAACGATTGTCTAGTTGGGTAAACAAGACCGTAGGATCAAGAAATTTGATCTGGAGGGTTGCAGTATATTATGCAAGCTTAAACCTTTTATTGAGAAAGAGGTATTTTTTCCTATTTGATAAAAGGCTTTCCAACGTGGAGAAAAAACATTTAATTTTGAAGACGCAGTGATACTACCAAAGAACAATTAGTTGTCTGTATTAGTTATTAGATACGTCAATGTGGCTATTGGATGATACCATTGTCCTCAAAGTAGAATTCGCAGAAGGATGACAGGCCAACAAGTAATGGCCGAGATTTAAGGATCATATACGTAGTAACGACGAAAAAAATCCCGTTGGTGCGGAAGCGAAGTTTTTGAGACTCTCAAGCAAATTGACGATGAAGAAATCAAATAATTTCTACTTGATCACTGCTGCGAGTGAAGAAAAAAAAATCCTCCAGCAGCATAACACATGGGTGGTTTATGAAAACAACAGATTCGATCCGTGCGATATTCTAAAAGACATTCACAGTAAACACGATGCAAATTTAAACAAAGAATCGTAAAAAACATTTTTAACGTGTGCCAAAACTATCATTAATTCTACAATTATGGTAACAAAAAATTTGGTCAATGTATAGCATTAATCCATTTTCATCACTTGCCCTGCTCACGATGAAATCATTTTTTTTTACCTCACCTTTGTTGTGTTGATAGCGCCTCCCTGTATCTAAAAAGACAATGGCTAAGGACATCATATGTTAAACATATTCTGAAATAAATAGAGATCTGCTTCTTTTATACCTCCTTGGCTCAATATGAGTCTTCTATATTATACAGGTCTCTATCGTAGATCTTACTCTCCATCATGGTTGTCACGTTACAGGGAAGAAATAAGTGCCCGCGTAAGAAGAAAAAAATTGCGAAGTTGTTTGGTGGGAATAGGGTCGTGCGATAAGACTATATTGGACGGACTCATTTTTTTAAAAATACATTTGCGCAGCCAGTCATAGTAGTAAAGGTTCACCTCTTTTATAAAAAAGTTAGTTCTATTATGATATGTTAATATTTCTTTTCCACACTGTCAGCAAGATAATTGTTCTTTCTGTCTGTGTAGCATAAAATGTTTTTTTTCACAGAGCTAGCTATCTAGCTACAAATTTGTAACAAGGTTTAAGAACTCAAATGTTTCACTTTCAACGCGACTATATGCAACTATATTTTGTTCAAAAGTAATTTGAAAAATTTTACGGGAGCTGTTCGCTCGCAAATTTAAGATTCGCGGAAACTATCTTAGCCAAAATAAGGTAACAAATGTTGTGATCTGCTTTAGTTTTAAATCAAAATTTAGAAATCAAGAGGATGAAGTTATTACGGCCAAAAAGAAACACCGTTTAAAACGCTCCACAGAATATGCATTAAAAAATTTACCTTCGCTAAGCGCGCCGTTGTATGTGCACTAAGAAGTTTGTTGTAACTTTAGTTTTTCCAAAAGGTAATACACAAAGTTATTTTTGAAAAGGTATGCACCCCAAAATAAACACCGCTGTATAAACATTTTTCTAATTTGTGACACGATTGACTTTTACTAGGACCCTCAACCCATCGGTTCTCGTGACCAGTTATATTGATTTCATATTCGTTTTGTTTTACTGTGTAATAGCATATCAAACTAGCAATTGAAACGCACAATCATCAAGGTGATTTTTTCGCAGAAGTGTTGACAGGTGTGGTGGAAACCACGGATTTTTTGTTATTGCATTTCAAATTTAGAACGCCCAATAAAATAGCTAATTTTTTCTTAGAATGTTTAATAAATATTCTTCTTTTTTCAGGAGTTAATCCACTTACCATAACATCCTTCTTTCATGCAAACAACAAAAATGTTATGATATGGCAATAAAGGTTCGGTAAAAATATCTATTTTATGATTGATGTTTTTATAAAATGACCTCTAATCCAACAGAAAGGGTAAGACTTTGCAATTGTGGCTTATCATTCTAACAAATATTATTTTTTTGTTAAATTTTATTTTTTGAAATCACTGGAATTTAAGCGTAGGATGTGCGTACATTACGCGTGAAGTAATTCTAATTAGAATATGGATAACAACTATTGTCTGTCTTTCTTATCTTTTTTAAAATCAATTTTAATATAAGTATTTAATTTATAGGCTTACATTCCGTCTTTTGTTAGTTTTTCTAAGAATTTAGTTTGCTTTATTTCCTTCTCCAAGCTGACAATCTCAAAATAAGACACGTGGAAGCGAAACTGTGGTAAGCAAGCTAGTTTCTGCAAAGAAATAAATTGTAGCATTTCCTTCAAACAAGTGACTCATTGCACCTGAGATTTCCTGTTAGTTTTCTCTTACAAAAGCTCCTAAGTTAAAACCCATAGTGTTGGTTACACAGGTTACTATATTTGCTGACAGTTGACAAGATCTCCTTGATTTTAATTCTGGATCTTTAGTCAGTCGATATAAGCTTTCACTGAATATTTTACGTCAAAGTGAAAACGATGATGCCTTATCAATTAAACAAAAAGTTATTATCAAATAGTTTAAATTAATACTAGAGATGCTACATTTTTGGAACAAGTGCTCCTCTGTCGTTATAATGCATATGGTTCAAGTTCTCTAAACTCTTCAATCATTGCATTAATGTACAAGTATAGTTCGTGCATCATTTTCCTGTCAAAAATTTAATTAAGCAGGTGAAGAAAATATATTCCCAATAAACAATGGTCTAAAAACATTATATCCTTTATAAATAAAATAACTTTTACACTTTATACCTCACATATAACCCAAGCCATATGATCCATTTTTTACGGTTTATCAAAATTTGGTCATCGAAATCTTCTCCTTCTCCTTTAGATAAAAATTCCAAGGAATTACCTTGTAAAGATATCACTTTGTCGAATCAATTTAAAAATGATACAATATTTTAATTTCAACAAAATTTGCCACAATAAAAAAAAGTAATGCCGAACACAATTTTTATTTTTTGTAGTGTGAAGTTCTAAACTGTTTTGAATAGAATATAAGATAGTTGTTTTAAAATTTCACTACGGAGACAAAAAAGATTTTTTTCACCTTACTACCGCTCCTTCAATTCCCTTTATGCGGAAGCTCTTACTTCCTGGTTGTACGGTAAATAAATACCATTATTACACAATATAAGCAAAAATGTTTATTACACAAAACTCCAAACAAATGTATGAAACAAGCAATTTAATTATTCTGAAATTTCGATATGGTCCTACGAACACGGGGCACGCTGCACCCTCACTTGTTTGAACGTAAGGCCTAGTAGATAACCATTAACATGACACAAAGTTTATAATCAACAAGGTTAGATTCAAAGCTATCTTTGTTTGTACAGTTTTGTAATCACCTCAAATTTATTAACACAGGTTGAAGATAGACGGAAGTTGCATTAAGGCAACGTGGCATCACTATTAGAGACCAGTGCAAAAGCGTATATCAAGAGAAACCACTGGTTTAAAGCTAAAACAAAAAATTTCTCAGAAATATAGAAAAATTATAAATTACAAAGTAATTACAAAACCTGCTTATTATTGTGTGTATCCGAAAACACTTTAGTTACAGAGATCGAAGTTAATGGAAAGTGATTACACCAGCACATTTTTCATATTTCATTCAGCATGATAAAGTTGCGAATCTTCTAAAAATAGATTAACATTCCTCCACACGCTAAATACTTCCTGCCTTAAAAGTAAATAGCTACATTATGGATCAATACAGGTGAGTAAAGTAATGCATCCCGGTTATTGGTTAGATATAAAAATAGCTACGCAATAAACAAATGACGCGAAAAATCAAAAAATTATTAATTTTTCATAATAAAACAAATCGGACCACATATATATTCAAAGTGCTTGCACTAAACGAGGTTACCGATACACGGCATTTTCGTTACATGAAAAAAAAAAGAAATATTACAATGAAATAATAGGATTAATTCCTGAAAAAAGAAAAAATATTTAACGTTCTAAGAAAAAATTAGCCGTTTTACTGCGTGTTTCGGATTACGCAAAATCCAGAGTTTGTACAATATCTCTTAATATTTCTTCGAAAAATTGTTTTTGATTGTTTGGTGATGTATAAAAAGGGAGTGTTTTCAGTTAAGTGCAATGAAAAAAACTTGCAGTCTGGAATTGGGAGCTATCATACTATCGTCATGACGAATCTTTATGTCTTGATTAGTAAGCAATGGTTTCTACATTAATTACTATTATTTTGTTGGAAAAATGTTTGATTTCTGAAGTTTTATTTAAATCTTGAAATGCAACTCAAAAAGATGTCACATCTAATATGGCTTATACCAGCTAAAGTTGGTTGGAAATTCTGCTGGAAATTCTGCACTCGCTAATATACTTTGTTATTCCAAAAAATTGTGTCATTACGATTTTTAATAAACAAAAACTCCATTTTTAGTTTTAGGAAGCAATTTGTTAATGAGTATAGATTCATCTCCGCTCTTCGACACCAATCAAAACATCACAAGCGATCAATTTCTAACTCCTGCAAGAGTGAAGAAGGACATTCTACGAATTCTGATATCGTGTGGAAGGGCGATAGAAAAGACAAAATGTGAATATGTATGTTTGATACAATGAGCACTATCTTTTGTCAAAACAAAAAACATGTTGTAGCTAACTTATTCTGGTAATTCTTTAGGGTAACATCATCAGTGGTCGTGGTTGCGCTCAAGGATCTGTGTGTAACTATTTTCTTCCTCCGGTGGACGCCGCTAATGTAAGTTCCCTAACATAACGAGGGAATTTTTCTAAATCAAATCTTCATCTAACTGAAAAATATTGCATTCTTAGGACTTAGACATGATAAGGCAGTTCACTGCGATTATCCAGGCGATTGTTCCTGCCATAGTTGCTGTGCATAACGATGAGCATAACATCTATCCACCACGTACTGCTGTAGTCAATCCATTAAAAACCGTGGTTCCTTGTCTTTCACAAAGTTATGGAAGCCTGAGAGCTGCAACACGGGTAAGTGTTAATATGCTACCAGTTATAACAATGTACTTGTGATATTATTGAAAAATTTACAGCTTAAATATTTTATATTACTTTTAGTATTTTCAGCGAAAATTAAAAGTTACGAAAGGAGAGTATCAAATCACAAGAGGTAGCTTTCACACCTTCCCTATGAAACAAGATTGTCAACCATCTAAGGTGACAAGTAAAGATGTGCAGAAATTCTCCATATTCTACGAAGCATTTGTGACATTCTTAGCTATGGAACGAAAAGTTCAACTTAGTCTAACGAAGAAATTTTTTCACCATCTTCAATAAGTTGACGAGATGTAAATTAGTTGTATAATATTACTTGTTGTAATAATTTAGTTTGGCAACATGTTACGCTCTTTTAACCGTATTCGGTCCGTATATTATATGGCTATGAAACTATATTGATCTATATCTATAAATATCTATATATATCTATAAATTTTTAGGTCCGATACCTTTCTTTGATATTGGCCATTACTCGAAACTACCCCTAAAAATCTCTATGAAATCTTTATAATGGGGAAAATTTAATAACTCCTGTTAGAATTATTATTAGAACTTCAAACTTGCAACACAACTTTGTTTTATTAAAAAGAATCATTTTGCATAATTTAGAAACATGATCAATCCGACTTCCCGAAATCGGAAAAAACCGGATTTTCGGGCAATTTTTGGCAATTTTTTATGCGATCCACGTAAAAACCGCCTTAGAAGAAATGAATCTTTAAAGTTATTTTAAAAATTGATGAGAACAATGATTATGTGAAAAAAGCTCCCCAAGTAAATGAGATTCATAAAAAAAATATTTCCCTCTAGAGTATTAACAACAATTACAGAATCTTTCAAATTTCCATTGTTTTCTAAAGTAATGGAAATCGTGCAGTTAACATTTGTCGCGTTTGACATTTGTAGCGTTTGACAATTGTGGCGTTTAATATTTGCCAATCGAAATCTAATTTGAACCTCTTCTCCTTCCTCTTCTTCTGGGGATAACAATTTAAGAAGTTGATGTACATCAACTTTGTCAAAATATAATTTTGTGGAATGATTTTAAGGATGATAAAATGTTTTGTTTCCCAAAAAAAACGTGGTACATTTTTTTAGCAGGAGACCTGTTTTATTTTCTATCTATTAAAAAATTAATTTTAATACAAGTATTTACTTTACAGGCTTATATTCCTTTTTTTATCATTTTTTATAAGAATTAAGTTTGTTTCATTTCCTTCTTCAATACTGACATTAAAATTTCGATTTTTTTGTGGTGTGAAACATCGATTGCTTTTAAAGTTTAAAAGTGGCAACAAACTCTTTTTTACCTAACTACCGCTCTTTGTTGATGTATTCTGTGCCCTTTTATGCGAAAGCACTTTTTACTCAGATGGTACGGTATAACAAATAGCATTAATAGATCTATAAACAATGATGTTTATTAGAGGAGACGAACCAATCAGACAAACCTTATGAAACAACACAGAGCGCGCTTCATCAATTTGGTCCTCAGTTGTTTGAAAGCGAGGTCTTTCAGATAACTATATGACAATAATACTTATAACTAACTGATTAAAATTTGAATTTTCGCATAGAGATTTGGTAAAATTGCTAGAATAATAGATGGGTTTGGACAGTTTCCATAATTTCGATATTTGTTTGAAACTGTGACAGCAGAGTTTCTTATTTTTATACTAAATTATGCTGCGCATGCAAGTAGCGACAAACATTACCTCAAAAAACATTAACAGATATTCCGTTCAACTTAGGAGCTGTTCGCATGGGAACCGGGTAAATGCTTCAGCATGATATCAAGTCGAGATCTTGGATTGTTATCAAACTCTTGACAAAATTTAGTTGCGTTCAATTGAGTAAAAATATTTACCCGCCTACCGAGATCTCGGGTGCGCACGACCGAGATCTCGGTAAGCGGGTAATACATTTTCCCATATGGACAGAAGTTTCCTCGGCTGGCGAGATAAATTTATGTCGATTCGGCATAATTTTTAAAAATAAACAATATATTCTTATCACAATAAACAATAGAAACTTATCACACGGTATTCTCCCATTTTCTCACCCATGACATATGAACAGAAAGTAAAAATTATATCATGCAGAAATATTTCCTAGCCGAGGAAATGTTTCCCATATAAACAGCCCCTTAGTTGCGCTTGTTGATAAATGCAGAAACTGTATCATGCATCAAGCAGTAACTTATTGAAAAATTCAACTTCAGTGATTATCAAATTCAACTTCAGTCATTATTAAATTCAACTTCAGACATTATCAAACTTAACTGCAGACATCATCAAATTTAACTTCAGACACTATTTACTTGTAAAGTTAAATAGATAACTCCTCTCTTTTCAGGAAAAACTGGTACAAGAAACATAACTTTTGCAAATACTATCACTTTTTCGCAATCTTAGTCCATTTAATATGGAATGCCATAACTATTTTATGTATTTGAGTTTTATTACATAAGGTGCATTCTCTATTACAATATGTGCGTTCTATATTAAAAGCACTAATCTGAAATAGGTTCCTGTCCTTCAAGCAGTGCAGTTTCTTCGTGATAATCGTCAATTGGTTTCTACATTAACTACTATTATTTTGTTGGAAAAATGTTTGATTTCTAAAGTTTTATTTAAATCTTGAAATGCAACTCAAAAAGATGTCACATCTAATATGGCTTATACCTGCTAAAGTTGGTTGGGAATTCTGCTGGAAATTCTGCACTCGCTAATATACTTTGTTATTCCAAAAAATTGTGTCATTACGATTTTTAATAAACAAAAACTCCATTTTTAGTTTTAGGAAGCAATTTGTTAATGAGTATAGATTCATCTCCGCTCTTCGACACCAATCAAAACATCACAAGCGATCAATTTCTAACTCCTGCAAGAGTGAAGAAGGACATTCTACGAATTCTGATATCGTGTGGAAGGGCGATAGAAAAGACAAAATGTGAATATGTATGTTTGATACAATGAGCACTATCTTTTGTCAAAACAAAAAACATGTTGTAGCTAACTTATTCTGGTAATTCTTTAGGGCAACATCATCAGTGGTCGTGGTTGCGCTCAAGGATCTGTGTGTAACTATTTTCTTCCTCCGGTGGACGCCGCTAATGTAAGTTCCCTAACATAACGAGGGAATTTTTCTAAATCAAATCTTCATCTAACTGAAAAATATTGCATTCTTAGGACTTCGACATGATAAGGCAGTTCACTGCGATTATCCAGGCGATTGTTCCTGCCATAGTTGCTGTGCATAACGATGAGCATAACATCTATCCACCACGTACTGCTGTAGTCAATCCATTAAAAACCGTGGTTCCTTGTCTTTCACAAAGTTATGGAAGCCTGAGAGCTGCAACACGGGTAAGTGTTAATATACTACCAGTTATAACAATGTACTTGTGATATTATTGAAAAATTTACAGCTTAAATATTTTATATTACTTTTAGTATTTTCAGCGAAAATTAAAAGTTACGAAAGGAGAGTATCAAATCACAAGAGGTAGCTTTCACACCTTCCCTATGAAACAAGATTGTCAACCATCTAAGGTGACAAGTAAAGATGTGCAGAAATTCTCCATATTCTACGAAGCATTTGTGACATTCTTAGCTATGGAACGAAAAGTTCAACTTAGTCTAACGAAGAAATTTTTTCACCATCTTCAATAAGTTGACGAGATGTAAATTAGTTGTATAATAATACTTGTTGTAATAATTTAGTTTGGCAACATGTTACGCTCTTTTAACCGTATTCGGTCCGTATATTATATGGCTATGAAACTATATTGATCTATATCTATAAATATCTATATATATCTATAAATTTTTAGGTCCGATACCTTTCTTTGATATTGGCCATTACTCGAAACTACCCCTAAAAATCTCTATGAAATCTTTATAATGGGGAAAATTTAATAACTCCTGTTAGAATTATTATTAGAACTTCAAAGTTGCAACACAACTTTGTTTTATTAAGAAGAATCATTTTGCATAATTTAGAAACATGATCAATCCGACTTCCCGAAATCGGAAAAAAACGGATTTTCGGGCAAGTTTTGGCAATTTTTTATGCGATCCACGTAAAAACCGCCTTAGAAGAAATGAATCTTTAAAGTTATTTTAAAAATTGATGAGAACAATGATTATGTGAAAAAAGCTCCCCAAGTAAATGAGATTCATAAAAAAAATATTTCCCTCTAGAGTATTAACAACAATTACAGAATCTTTCAAATTTCCATTGTTTTCTAAAGTAATGGAAATCATGCAGTTAACATTTGTCGCGTTTGACATTTGTAGCGTTTGACATTTGAAGCATTTGATATTTGTAGCGTTTGACATTTGAAGCATTTGATATTTGCCAATCGAAATCTAATTTGAACCTCTTCTCCTTCCTCTTCTTCTGGGGATAACAATTTAAGAAGTTGATGTACATCAACTTTGTCAAAATATAATTTTGTGGAATGATTTTAAGGATGATAAAATGTTTTGTTTCCCAAAAAAAACGTGGTACAGTATTTTTTAGCAGGAGACCTGTTTTATTTTCTATCTATTAAAAAATTAATTTTAATACAAGTATTTACTTTACAGGCTTATATTCCTTTTTTTATCATTTTTTATAAGAATTCAGTTTGTTTCATTTCCTTCTTCAATACTGACATTAACATTTTGATTTTTTTGTGGTGTGAAACACCGGTTGCTTTTAAATGTAAAAGTGGCAACAAACTCTGTTTTACCTAACTACCGCTCTTTGTTGATATATTCTATGCCCTTTTATGCGAAAGCACTTTTTACTCAGATGGTACGGTATAACAAATAGCATTAATAGATCCATAAACAATGATGTTTATTACAGGAGACGAACCAATCAAACAAACCTTTGGTCCTCAGTTGTTTGAAAGCGAGGTACTTTAGATAACTGTATGACAATAATAATTAACTGATAAAAATTTGAATTTTCGCATAGTTGCGTTCATACGAGAAAAAACATTTACCCGCCTACCGAGATCTCAGGTGCGCACGACCGAGATCTCGGTAAGCGGGTAATGTATTTTTCCATATGAACAGAGGTTTCCTCGGTTGGCGAGATAAATTTATGTCGATTCGGCATAATTTTCAAAAATAAACAATATATTCTTATCACAATAAACAATAGAAACTTATCACACGGTATTTTCCCATCCGAGGAAAAGTTTTCTCACCCATGCCATATGAAAAAAATGAAATGAAAAAGTAAAAATTATATCATGTAGAAATATTTCCTAGCCGAGGAAATGTTTCCCATATAAACAGCCCCTTAGTTGCGCTTGTTGATAAATCATGCATCAAGCAGTAACTTATTGAAAAATTCAACTTCAGTCATTATCAAATTCAACTTCAGTCATTATTAAATTCAACTTCAGACATTATCAAACTCAACTGCAGACATCATCAAATTTAACTTCAGACACTATTTACTTGTAAAGTTAAATAGATAACTCCTCTCTATTCAGGAAAAACTGGTACAAGAAACATAACTTTTGCAAATACTATCACTTTTTCGCAATCTTAGTCCATTTAATATGGAATGCCATAACTATTTTATGTATTTGAGTTTTATTACATAAGGTGCATTCTCTATTACAACATGTGCGTTCTATATTACAAGCACTAATCTGAAATAGGTTCCTGTCCTTCAAGCAGTGCAGTTTTTTCGTGATAATCGTCAATTGCGCTATTCTTTATTGGTGACGATGATTTGGCCCCATGCAGGTATTATGGGAAAAGGTCCTACATGATGGCATTTTGGTTTGTTGATAAAGTTGATAGCGGCAACTTCGTAATAACAGCACAGGGGCCACAGGGATCAAGGTTGCATCAGTAGTTCCAACATTTTTTTGCATTAAAGTCATAAATTTCAAAATTAAAAAAAAATATAAACACAAAAATAATGTAGAAAAATCTATGAGCAAGTTCAGTTAAAATCTACCTCACCCCTAGAAGGAAAGAAAGAGAGAGACTTGCTTTGTCAGTATTCTCAGAATATTCTTGGAAATATTAAAATGAATAATTATAAAGATAAATTTCTGTTTTTTTATCAATGTTATTAAATACAAAACCTTTTAAGCATAGCTTCAACCCATTCTAAATTTTGGACCAAAGTTTCTTGCTCAAAGTATTATGTTACTGGTATCCGTGATATGATAATTTTAAATTATGAACAAGTGGTGGCCTAATTGCGCATGCTTACTGCACTTGCTTCCGCATCTGCTTTGTAAGTGTCATATAGACTTGCCTTTCGTGCTAAAAATTAAAAGAAAATACAGTTTATAGTTCCAAACTTTCTTTCTCAAAGTATAGTCACAATTTAGAAATAACCCTGTAATGAAGTTTGAACCGTAACATTCACCTACTTAGGACAAACCGATACTATTCTTGTAGAAGATATGGTAACGTCTTTTATACAAAGTAAGTTAGTAATGCATACAAGAGTTTAACTAGTATTTTATTTCATGTAAATTTCGAAATGATATCTAATACCACACAAGTAAAAAGTTGGACTTTTAATCAACGTCAAAGTTTTTAGTGTCGTTATAAAATTGACAGAAATAGGATGTTATATATATGCCTTTCACTATGCCTGTGGCCTTTTAATATTTCTTTTTGGATTTGTCATCCTAAAATAGAATTGTTAAGATTATGTGTTATTTATAGTCTAGTATTTTCCTGCGGATCAAATTAATTTGTTCTGAGTTTTGACACACGTAACGATGTGAAATGACCTTGTTTGTCAACTCGACGATAGAACGTGACAAAATGACCCTATAAATTTCTTCTCAAGTATATCAGTTAAACCATTTTGTATAATACGCATCACTTCATTTCCAAGCGTGTTGTATCCACCTAAAACTATTCAAACGACATAATTTTCACGAGTGCAGTAAAATAATTTGATATCGAAAATAAACAAACTGCTGATTTCTTGCATAATATTTTATACTTAATAAGGATACATGAAACTCCCAAATCGTTACTTTCAACTACTTTTTTATATCCTTTGAAAACTTATAACATAAAATATTTATTTTAAATAAAAATTATAAATTTTTAACATGAAAAAAATAAAAAAGTGAAAATATGAAATAACATATTTTTTTTAATAAAAATTAATTGTTTCACATTTAAATCTTGCTATTTCAAAAATAATTTTTTGCTTGATACACCTACGTTTTAGACTAAAGAGATACAAGATTTTGTGAATATGAAGACAAAAGTAAAATATTACTATTCTGGGCATACTGAGCTTTCAAACGATGCCTGTTTTTTTTTACTTAAAAATGAATTGTTAAGATTTATCACAGTGTGAAGGTAAAAAAGTACAACGGAGAAGCACGAAAAGCAACTTTTCGATATAACTTCAGACTATAAAGACTATAAAAAGCAAAACTGTGACACTTTTTTAACACTTATGTGGTGTAGATTTGAATAGTGTGATTTTTATATGCGATAGGCTTAAAACGCCTGTATATTTTAGGCTTAAGGGGTTTATACCTTACTCCCGTCAGCGACTCGAAAACGTTGTTTAATTTTAACATCTTTCCAGTTTATATTTTATGACAAAAATATATACTTTTATATATTTTTATATTGCAGCAATCGTAAGGCAATCGTAAGGCATATTACGAATTGAATGTTGCAAGCCATGGCGAGAGACTGAAATTCGACAAAACTCCAAAATACCTTGGAGTCACACTGGATCGAACCCTGACCTACAAACAGCATCTGATGGAAGTTTCCTCTAAAGTCTCCAAAAGGAACAGCCTACTGAAAACACTTGCCAGCAACAAATGGGGTGCAGATTTTTTAACGCTGAGAACGTCTGCCCTAGCCCTATGCTATTCTGTTGCAGAATATTGCTCCCCTGCCTGGAGTCAAAGTCATCACTGCAACAAGATCGACACCTCATTGAACGAGTGTCTCAGACTTGTAAGTGGCTGCATAAAAGCCACACCGACAGAACTTCTACCGATACTGTGTGGAATCGAACCTGCAGACATAAGAAGAGACAGAAACATTCTTGAACTCCACAAACGTACCCTTTCTGACGGTCATATGATTGCCGACATAAGAACACAACCATTGTTGGACAACAGGATAAAGAGTAGAATACCGCTATCAACCCGAATGCACTCACTAGCCCTTGAAAACGATTCGAGTTCTCCAAAATCATGGGCTGCAGCAACTTGGAAAACACGGTGGCGAGAATCGAACTTTCGACTCAAACAATTCATACCAGATCCGTCGGATAAGCCTAATGGTCACGACCTCGAGCGCCGACATTGGGTGTTGCTAAATCGTATCCGCTCAGGCTACGGAAGATATGCTAACTTCATGCATAGAATTGGATTAGTTGATAGCCCAAATTGCGTCTGTGGTGAAATTCAAACCCCACAACATGTACTGACATGCCAAAGAATTGATATCCGAGGCAATATCGGAACTGTTGATGATGATTTTCGTTCGTGGCTACGTGATAATACTATTTTAGATATATGATAGGATTTTATCATATGTTTTGGAATGTATATCTAGATTATCAGTGTCGTACTCTACTGTTCATACGCATATATATATATTGCAGCTTAGAAAATATAAAGTAAGTCAACATGGGCTGTGGGAATTTCATGTATCTTTAAGACAGGGAGTATTATATGGAAGACGACTTCTTAGTTGGCAGAGCAACACTCAGAAACAGGTTTGTAACAAATACGTTAAGTAGAAAAAAATAATATGTTTTGGAATTCAGGAATCACAAATCCTTACAACAACATTGTCCTTTGCGATATTTAGCAGAAATAGCATAAGTTTGTATAGATCTATTTATTTTTGTTGTCTTTCACATATATCTTTAGCGTCAATTGTAAAAGCTACCAATCTATCCTAATTATATTCTGTCCCCTCACTTGCGTACATCACTGTTAACTTCCCGATTCATGATAAACTTGCTTCTTTAACTGTGCCATTAGAACCTTTTTGTGATGGCGATATATAAAATATAAACAGATATTACATGGTAATGTTTATAACTCATGTTAAAATTATTTATTCTCAACTTATATAATGGTATTTATTATCTAAAAAAATTTTCTATCAAATGGTATATTTACCATTGAGTAAATAAAAGGTGTAATTATCGCTTAATGCCTTAATGTACAAAGTACACCTTTTAAATAAATTGCTAGGGGCCATCCTCGTCCCCAGGTTTTTTTTTGTCTTTTTGATATGAGCTCTCATATCAAGAAGGCAAAAAATCCTGGGGAAGAGGGTGGCTAGAAGCATTAAAAAGGTGGACGTATTCTCATACTTTAAATTAATTTTTGTTTTATTTCTTCGTTAGCAACCTCGTCCCAGGCTTCTTAAGATTTTTACATTAGCACGTCGCGTCACGTCATATTTTTGGCTGGACATGTCGTACCACTTATGTACTTTTAGGCCTAAAATTGTTATTGTTGGTGGTGGTAGTGTTTTTATTTAATTTAATTTATTTATTTATTTTTTTGTTGTTGTTATTATTATTATTTCTGTCGTAGTAGTAGTATTCAAAGTCGTTGTTGTTTTTTATCAACGAAGCATTTAATTGTCGGTAAAATGCTTTGATGATGTGTTTTTCCCAGCATGCACGTGTTTTCAACAATGTTTTTATGTAGAACATAACAAAAACTCTTAAGAAGTGCAGGTAAAAAAATAACGTCTTTTATTAAGATATCTATTGAACATATTAGAATAAAACGATTGTGAACTCAGTTGAGAATGTTCATAAAAAACATTTTTTTGTAATATACACACGAAATAACAACATGGGGTCCAAAAATTATCTCCATGGTTCTTTTCAATGTTTTTAAGACCATTGAATAATTCAAATAAAACAAGTTTTGAACTCATTTAAAATGTTCGTTGTAAAAAAACGTAAGTGTCACTGGGTGATATTAATGGTAAACTTTGTACCCAGACCTTTCTTATGATTGAATTTACAAAGCTGGAGATACTGTTAAAAACAATTTTTTTAACTCATGTAATTATTTCTATCTATTCTATTATCTTTATTATAATTCTTTGTGTACTTAATAGTATTAATAAGCCCGTAAGTTTTCCCTAATGCTTCAATTAAAAGCACAGGACATTTATTAATTTTTTTAAATATTCGAAGGGGGCATTTTTTTTGAGGGAAGGATTTAATTAGGGAAGGGGGAGTTTATTTTAAAGTTGTATTATGTCTATTGATTATGACAGATTATTATATTTAACATGTATAATAGTTAATATTAATAATGCTCCTCTTGCTATTTCAGTTGGTTAGGTATCCATTTAAAAAGGGGTGTTATAAAAGAGGCATAAAAAAAAGAAATATTACAAATTTTAAGTTTCAAAAGACTTTTTAATTTAGGAAAGGGGTCTTTAAATTGATGCATTAGTAAATACTTTTAATGACTCTAATTATGTTAAAATATACGCCCACATAGATACCACCCTCATCCAATCGTCTTTTAAAAGAACAAATTCAATCTTTTTTGCCTTTAAGCAAGTTAGCAAGCTAGTCAAATAAAGTGAAGAAGATCTAGATATTTTATCTTATAATATGTTGTGCAAGTTTGTCAAAGGAAAAGTACGTAGGCGCTAGATTTCTGCTCACCTTATGGGCGTTCACTACTCAACCCCCACCCTCACCTGTTGTAACCATTATATTATATTATATCGTTACACAAGAATAATAATTTGATTTGCTGACTGACAATTTTAATTTCCAGGATGGTAACATTTAACAAGCCAACATCGTACCCAGGGACCTATGTCACTTCTGATATCTGGCTAGCGCTCCCACGCATATCATAAAAAAGGAGAAAGAAACCCTAGAAACGAGATTGTCAAAAATCGTTAATTTTTCGCAACTGCTATAGATAATTTAAAAAGGCGTCACCGTCACCGTCAGCGTTACCGTCGTCGTTGTCGTCGCTTAAATCAGACTTTGACGTCTGTGTTACTTTCATCAAATTACGTCAGCAATGTTTAGGTCAAAATTGGTTTTCGTTTTTTTATTTCGTGCCATGTAAAAGTAAAAGAATTTAATCATTTATGAGAAGTAAAAGAAAAATTAATGAACATAGAAAAGATAGTAAAAATACTTTGAGTAAAAAAGAAAATAGCTCGGTTGGAAATTTAAAAATAATTTAACTAAGTTGTTTAAGTGTTACAAAAGGAAGGCGTAGTAAGCGAACTGAAAACTATTTTGCTTATTAATTCTTCTATGCTTTTTATTATTATAATATATAATATGAACTATGGTTTATGTTTAGGATTAAGAATGTTTTTATCCAATTAACTTATTATCAGCTTAGCGCCCTATCATCTGGACTTATTTTTTCATTTTTGACAACGTCAGTTTTTATTTATTTATTTATTTATTTATTGTTATTTGTCCAATCCCTGCCTTATTCAGGAAGGAAATAATTTATTAAAAAATAAGTAAGTTTGTATTAAGATGAAATTTTCATGACACGATTATACCCTGCAGAGATGTTTTGACTTGTTAATTCAAAAGTTGATCCTCTTTGCATATATTTCGTATTGATCCTTAAAATATTATTAATATACATTCTTTCTTTTAGATTACCATGACAACGATCAGATTAATGAAGCTTGGGCGCATAAAAAATTTACAAGTAACCCATTCATTTAAGATATACAATTTTTTCTTTTTCCTCTCATTCACATCCTGTTGTATCCCCAGGCAACATTCATTATTTATAGAACATTGATTGAACAACAAGAACTAGTATTAACTTATGTGCTGAATAAGTGCTAATTTTGATCGCAAGAAAATAGTCCGTCACCCCTTATCAATGTCGGACTGGTAAAAGGAACTGTGTCGTAATTTTTTTTTTGCTTTTGTTTGTGGTACTAACATCTTAAAGTGGTCCTCAATACACAGCAGTTTTTTAAAAATATTTCCAGCTGATTCCACAATAACATAATTAACAATAATTGAGTGAATTTGTTATCGAATGCTGCACACAAAAAAGGATCCCAGTAAACAACCGTTATTTAAAAATCTGTCTCCTTGACAGGGTCATGGGTCATGTTATTACGTAAGTTAGTTATTGGTTTTTGAACAATGCAAGGTTGTACACAAAATATTGCAGGTAGCTCTACAATTCTATTTGTATTGTAAGTCACTTGTTACTCATATCTAAATAGCATTGACGATTTTTTGGCAGAGTAGATTAAAACATGAGTAAAAATAAAGAATGAAAACATATTTTTCTCTGATTAAAGTTTATTTTGTCATCATAGGGAAACATAAATGATATACTACTAGTCATTTATCAAAACAACCCCCATAGTTTAAAAACAAGGTGATGTACTAACCGACATGAGGTGCGGATAAGGCTCAGTACTAAAGTTCACAGGTGGTCTATTCATGTTAATTCTCGTGAGATTTAAAACGAAACTCGTAATGTTTTGACACGAGCCATAAATGTAAACTTTCCTTATGTCGTCTATTTTTATTTGACTTCAGAAGATAGCCGAAAAGAAATGAAAGAAAAACGTCCACAATGCTCTGCTTAGATTTTTCTTTCGTTTTCGTACACTCTTCTCCATTGATATTATAACTCGATGTTTACTCACGTACAGTTCAACACAAGCTTGTATAAAAATATTGTTTGACCAATCAAATTATATGTTGTTTATCGTTGTAAAAGGAAGTGAAGTGATCCAATGCGACTTGTTTTATCCCATGCCTCATAATGTCAACAAACGCGACAGCAAAAAAAACTTTCAAAATTTTCTTAGGACCTTTTTGACAATAACAAAAGATAGGGATCGTTACTAACAACAACGGTTTATTTGAAAGAGAAAAATAAGAATCCAAGAAATGTTTGATTTGTACAAAAATATTTCTTAAGTACAAAATCATCATGTTTAGGTTGCAGGGCTTACCCACCCTGCTGTTATGAGCGTTTGCAAGTTTTTATTTTGTAAGAGTGATCATTCTAAGAAAGATTAAGTCGTAAAGCATGGAAATAAATTTATCAAAACAAATCCTGTAGCGTGACAAAAATGTTCATTTATTTTCAAAAGATTCTACATTCCAAAGTAGTTTTATTATAAAAAATAAGAACCCCACGTTGGGTAGCTAACCTTCCTCCAATATTTTTTTCAAACTCAGGATAAACTAGTGGTTAACACTACAGCCAGTCCACGCCATATTAGGGAAAATCTCCTTAGGGTTTCCTTCTCCTTAAAAGGATAATTCACAACGAGTGGTATACTTCATAAAGAAACTAAGATATTGTTTATTAATTATATATCGTAAAATACATGAGGTTTTTAGTAAATATGTTAAATTTTAATTCGTGGTTTGGTGGTAAACTCACAAATCAGTGTTTCAATTGAGCTTGTGAAAGTACGTGTTTTTACTAAGCTGTTCTCTCAGACAACTCGATTGTTTATATTTTTTTTAATAAATGTCTTTATTATCATCTTACTAATTGAGTCAAATGGAAGAACTATGGCAACTATTGACAACAAGTTGTTTTTTGCTTCCAGTAAAAACAATTTTTAGGTGTATTATAAAAGATTCTCTTTGGTAATGTTTCTCGGCCATGATTTCATCAGGGTTTTATAAAACAGAAAAGGAAATGCAGAGACTTGATTTCATTATTTTCCTAAATAATTTGTGTCATAGTTTGTTGGTTTAGAAAGAGGATAAAATCAGCCTTCAGAAGAAAATTTTTATTAGTTTTAAGATCCTCTTGTTAAGAAATACAACTTGTTTAAAAAACAATGAAACATTATAACTTCAATCCTGTTTTTAATTTTAGCACACTAGGTGGTCAGATGGTAAAACCTTTTTTTTTTTACAATTTGTTGGCAAATTGAACAACTGCACCACCTTTTTATGTTGAGAATTCGAACAATCCTTTTTTATGAAATTTAGATGACTCACTAAAAAATGAAAATAGTTTTTATACAATATAATGGAAAGGAGTTCTAATTTTATCAACATGTATATATTACGTAGATAATAAAATGTTGAAAAAGATTTAATATGAGGAGATATGAATGAAAAGTTTTCTTTTCCTTTCATAGTTGAACAAAATTTTATCAGAAAAACCGTAGAATGTACTTTTTCTTTTCTGTTTTATTATATCTCCTTGTATTATAAATTTTTTATCTTCCTTATCGTTTAGGAATAATACATTTGTATTAAATTATCTTTGCTCCAAATTTCATCTGCTTTTTTATATTAATCAAAAATCTGACCCGCTGGTAAGCTGTGGGAAACCTTTATAGTTATCTGCCATTTTTAAACGCTTTCTACCACTCCTTCGCGGTGTGTAAAAACATGAACAAACTTTTTTTTCCACATTTGAAGTTTTTTTATTTTCAATAAATTTAATTTTATGACAAAGATTAAACCTTAACACTGAACATCGCCAAGACTTGAGCGTTCAGATTAAAACAAGTGTATGTTGTTCGATTGAAAAATAGTAATTGTTGATAGCAGCGGTTTAAAGTAATAGAATCGGGATTAAACAGTATTGATAGACATTTAACATTAAGTGGCCATAAACCACAAATATAGCTGCATTACTGATAACTTCTGGAAATAATAGCAACCACTAGGTTAAGATAGAAAAGGATTGAAAGATAAAAATATATATATATGTATATACACATAATGGCAAAGAATGCTTTAACACAAAAAATCTTTTTTACTTTTTCCGAAACGCACAAGGGAAACAGATTTTCATTCATGAAAGAACATGTGATGTCGTGATTTAAAGTTACAAAGGTTAAAACTTTTCTTGTGATGAATAATCACCGATTTAAATACCTTTTAAATAAACTTTGTGTTAGTAAGTAAAAATTCCTCCAAAAACCAGGTGCCATAATGAACATATTTTTGTTTACTTTGTACTCTCACTCTCGTCCCAAGCTCTTAGTTTTTCCTCATTTGTATAACTTTAATACTGGCTATTATTAGTGTGAATAATCCCAGCTAAATGAATGTACAATTTCTGTAATGACTGCATTAACTTATAACAAAGACTGATATGCGGCCAATTTGTCAATCTGCTTAAAGAGCTAATCGCGTTAGCTAGATGAGAAGAGCCTTAACACAACTTTAATCACACGACTAATGAAGCGCGATTAGAAGAAAAAATAAGTGCTGAAATAGCGTTTTCTGTAAAGGAAATCTAATTGAGATAATATATCGTCCTCTCTAGGTTGCAACGAGGGTTTATGAGCGCTAGTTAATTTTTCCAATCATATGCTTACAACGAATACCATAAGTTGCTTCCTTTTACGCAGGGTTGGGAATATAAAACATGAGGTATAGCCAAGACCTCTTTTCAGTTCAAAATATCACAGGTAAAAAAAACAATACCTGGGGTACATATTTTATAGCAAAAAAATATAAGATTCTTTCAAAGCATAACGATAGGATTTCTAGGGATGCCATTCACTCTGCTATGCTAGTCAGCCATTCTTGCAGAACAAAAATACTAGGCTTTATATTGTTCATATAAAAATAATCTGTTTAACTTAGTTACACAATTTAAAATAAATTACAATTACCATGGTCTAACTTTCTGTAATAACAGAACATAATTTATGCTAAAATATGCATCATAAAAATTTGTTTCAACAGTATCGCTTTTTTAGCGTATAAAATCGAAACATTATATATTTCTATACTTGTAAATAAAAAATAAAAGTTATGTATCAGTGCCGGATGAAACCATGGCAACATTATAGTAATGCTGATGATGGTGCTAAATAAGTTTCAACTAAATTTTCGCTTATCGCGATTCAATGGGAAACAGAGTAACCTTTTTCAGTTATAGAAAGGACAAAAATAAGTTATCTATATATTTAAATGCAATTCTGTGATAATTTATACTAGATATAAATCCTAGAACTCTCGACAGAGTCGGGGACAAGTTTAAATATTTATTCGGTATTCTATTGGTTCATTAGCTACCACGTGACCACAGGATGAAGAGAATGGTCGTGATCAGAAGTCAGTGTTATTGTTGATCTAATTTTAGTCATATCATTGTCTTGGTTATTTAACTGTAAATTAGAATCGGTTACCGGCGATTTTACGTCTTTAGTTTCAATTTTTCCGTGTAGTTTCATATGTTTGCGCAATGAGCTGGGATGAGTATATGTTTTATTGCAACCGTCAACTTTACAAATATACGGTTTGTCAGACGTGTGGACGTGACTATGTTTTTTTCGGTCTGATGAATTTGCGAACCTATGAATAAATAAATAATTTCAATTTAACTTTATAAATTTGAACCAATGATTCATAATTTAGTTCCTTGTTGATATCTTCGCATTCCTTTCTTCTTTGTTTACTACATACAAACTCAAAAAAGAAAGAACGTTTGCTTTTGTAAATATAAGCTGGTCACACAAACTTGAACGTGACAAATCAATAAAAGAAACAAACAAACAAACAAACATATAAAACAAGAAAATTATTTTACCTTCGACCACATCCAGCAAATTCACATACAAACGGCCGTTCACCAGTATGTGTGCGTTTATGAATTTTTAAGTTTTCCGACCTGGCAAACAATTTCCCACAACCAGGAAAGGGACAGGGAAATGGTTTCTCCCCAGTGTGAACCCTTAAGTGGTTTATAAGTTTGTATTTTGCTTTAAAAGCAAGTCCAGATCTTGGACAGTCTTTCCAGTAGCACACATGCTCTGCTGAGTCATTTAATCCAACGTGATCTTCTGCTAAATGTTGTACTATATCCATCATAACAAAAAATTGTTTTCCGCATGGCTTTCCTTTTGTTGCTTGGTCTGTCCACATACATGATATAACTTGACTTAAGGGTTGTCTGAAATTACCATGCGGTTGATACCCACCCATATGCATGTAGTTGTGGTATGGGTTGGCACTATAATAATCATATGGAGAGGGCGCTGGTGGGGGGTAACTGAACGATGGTTTTATGTCAGCTACATACTCATTTTTAGGATATTTACTCGCTGGAGGATAGTGCGCGTGTGATAAATCATGGTGAGATAACGGGTAGTAGGAACTGCTGTTCTGATTAGTGGTGTAGCCGTGATTCTGGCTACCAACATTAGAATGGAAGCGAGAAGTAGCCTCGTTGCTATGATGCATCGCTCCACTGATGAACATGCAATGCGTTCGCCCAACGTGTGTGTTAGTGTCTGGCAACATCGGCAACGTGCCTTGGGTTTGCGAAGAAGGGGGTACTGGCGTCATGATCGATGTTTCGTCTGGTATACTGGAACGGTAGCCGGTCATAAAATCTCCGCTGACTGGTGATGTTACGTATTCACCTTGACTAGATGTCCTCGAATTTAGAGGTCCGTATGACAGATTTGGTGGTATGTGTGTTTGCTGCGGATAAGCAGGCGTTGGTGGAGAGCCAAGGTGATCCATAAACCTACCGCCAGAATTCGGCTGTGGGCTTAGATGGTCTAAAAATCTTGGAATAGTAGGGTTCGGATAATGACCTAATGTGGATCCTTGTAGTCGGTTTTCCATAATAACAATTTTTTAATTAATCTTTTGTTAATTAACTGTTAAGATGTTTTAGCTTTCTTTCACACACTCCAACTTTCTTCTTGTCTCAAGCAACAAAGCTCTTTTCTCCCAGCGAGATATAAAAACTTGAATTAATCAACAACAATTTCATGTGTTATGTACGATAACATGAAGCTCAGTGGGCAAACAAATCAGAAAACTCTGTATCACTTATGTATGATAAACAAATAAACGAATGTTTTTTTTTATGTATGTCTGCCAACTTGGATGCGGAAAATGTACTGTACAACTTCTAGTGTTAATAACTTCTCACACTTTGATGGTAAATTGAACTTGCTAATAAGGTTGTCGAATACGATAAAATTGTAAGACCCGAAGCTGTTTAGAGACCTCAGGATCAAACCAATCTGATTTGCACCTATCCGTTAACTATTTTATACATCTGTCTGTCACATAAAGATGCTAACTATAGGGGGGATTTCTAAGCAGATGATTGGCTCTTAATTTTATTTGATTGACAGCTATGGACGTTCATAAAGATTTGTTTAACCAATCACAGTACGTCTTTTACAAAATTTATTTTCCATCCAATAAAGATGTAAAGTCTTTGAGCATTAAATATTAAAAAGGAATATTTTTTCTTTTTAGAACAAACTCAATGGTCAATTGAATGAGTGATTATGTATGATTAGTTCTACAAAATATAAGAAATGGATTAAATTCTCTGTACAAATCGTTGATAGAAACATCCCTGTGCTAAACCGCACTAACAATGAAGGTGATTTTGTTTAAAAAAATGAACGTGATAATGAGTTTGAGTTAATTTAAGGAAAGATGGTAAATAAATAAAGATAGGCAAATAAATAAATAAAAGTAAATAAATAAATAAGGTAAAAAATAAATAAATGGACAGATAATGCATAAAATAATGAAATAAATATAGGATATTTAAAAATACAAAAAAATTAATTAAATTAGGCTGCAGGTGTGAGAGAATTTTATACTAAAGAGGTCCTAATGTTAAATAAAAATTATTTGAACAAAAATTATTATTGACGCAAATAACCATTTGTACTGGAGAAAAGGCGTAGCTATACTTTTGGATTCAATTTAGCTAGCAATTGGCCTTGTGTAAAACATTTAAATACAGAATTTTCGTCATGTGAATATTGTGAAATCTTATACAAGTGAAAAAATGAGGACGTGACAGTTAAAACATCAAGGATTCGGCAATGCTTTGAAACTAAAGAAGAAGCTAAAAATCCGAAGGGAAATAAAATGACAGATCCAAAGATATCTACGACAATGTTTTCATTTTTTGCATAGTATTGAAGATAAATTAAAAAAACATTACATCAATAATATATATATCATTAAACACAAATAAAAAAACATAAGACAAACATGAAAATGTCAATAAAACAATATTTACTTATTGAACTAATTTTAAGCTTAATACTTCGTGTTTATGTTCAAATCAGCTAAGCCTGTATTGTTCCTACAGGAACAACAGATAAAAGAAGAAAAGCTTTACAAAGAAAGCCGTTCTAATTTTTGGTAACGCTCCATCAGTTACAAAAAGAAAAAAAATCTCAAAAATTTAATTGCTTATTTATTTTGATTTTGATGACAAAAAATGATGACACAATTCTCTACTATCATTTTAAAGGTCAATCTTTACTTTGGCTTTTTAATCTCTACTTTGCTTTTACGTGACAGGCACTTGCGGTGGCAATGTTCATTTCGACGGGAAATATACATGGAAATGAATTACCAGAGGTGGAGAAGTGTACACCCAGGGTCTACTCGGAACAAATATTGTATTTACAAGTTAAATAATGCACAATTCTTTAAAAATAGTTTTTGTGGACTTGTTGTCAGTACTGCTTCGCACTTTTCTCTTTCATTGCAACGTTAAAAATTTTGGATTAGTATCTTCTTTTAGTTTCCTTTCATTGTTTACATATCAGATACGTGTAAATAAACACAAAATCTTGTCATTCATTCCTTTACATGAAGAAGCCATTTTGGAAGTTTCATGACATAACTGAAATTTTTAATCAAAATGAAGTTTTAAGACCTCCGGCACTTGCTACTAAATTTCTTAATTTAATGACGAGAAGTTTTGCTTTCGACAGGATGATACAGGAAAATGGTTTCAACTTTATTAAATATATCTTGCAGGATTTCTGACACGTATAATAACAAACCTATCGTAGTTGCTTGATTAATTGCTAATTTTGATAGGCGATTTAAAGAGAGCGATATAAGTAAGATTGATCGACTTGATCGTCACAGACATGCCGAAACAATAACAAACCGTTAGCTGATAGTATCTAGAATAAAACTGCACGTTTTTATGTAAAAACATTAAAATGTAAGAAACCCTATGAATGTTCTTAAGGTTGGCGCTGAGTACAAGAAATGTTTTTAGCATGCTCTTGGAAATTAAACATTGGAAGGTTTCGTAACATATTTAACACAGAAAACAATGTTTTTCTGACTTTATGGTCAGCGAAAAAGAGAAGGAAAAATATATTTAGCCAAGCATAAATAAATTTTACTTTCTAAAAAAACTTTTCTTAGATACAAGCATACCCAATATTAAGTCAAGAACTTTTAGTTTATAGTTCTGTCAAAGCCTTTTGTTCTTTTATATCATTTGTTGAAATATAAAAATATTGATCATTCTACGGCATCATTGCAAGCCAGATTTTGTTTTTGCGACGTTATCAAACTACAGATTAGAATCGTTGCTATCTGTTCTTCTGACAACCTGACTGTAAACAACTATTTGAAGGTAAAATGCATTCCACATACCGTCACGTACACTAGTTAAGCAGCGAACTTGGTGTACCCTTTCCCTAGATATTTTTTCTGATGTCATTGTTACATGCTTGATGGTAGATATTTACTGCATCTACTATCTACGTTTTCTTGCACGTTTTACTGGAAAATTTTACATGCTAAGGACCATATTTCTTTTTATCTCCGTTATATTTAGGAAATTTAAAACTTTATACAACTTCTCTGATTATATGAGGCATTAATTTTTAAGATGCGTATTAGAGGGTACAATATTTAAAATGCGTAGTAGAGGGAGGTAATTTGTAAAATGCATAGTGAAAGGCGTCAATTTTTAAAATGCGCAGTGAAGGGCGTTAATTTTTAAAATGCGCAGTGAAGGGCGTTAATTTTTAAAATGCATAGTAAAGGGCGTGTTTGTTTATGATAATTTCTAGTTAAAAACAACGCCAGTAGGGTGGTTATTAACTTAACACCCGTTAAAGGAGAAAAAATAACGATAAAAATCAATAACTTGCTTCAACGAATATTTTTATTGAGATGTTGTGATAGCAACACAGAACTAAACCACCAGGTTAAAGAAAAGGCTTTATAGCTACATTGCTATTTTTCAAATAAGTGTCTGGCAAAGGCAGAATGCTACGTAATGTCTTAAAGTTATATCCGATCTTACAGGTGACAATGTAGTAATTTGTCTAACAGTCAAGGTCAAAAAGCTTAATTGAGGTAGATTTTAAAGATTGTATTTTATCAAGGTTATTTTTAGTTGTTATCAAAATATGGATATCTTGCTATGGATATGTCTGATAAAATTGTTGACATAATTAACCGCCATTAATATTATTTATAACACATTTGGCTGTTATGACGTCACATTAAACTGAGCTGTTCATGTTGTTGCGTCATTTTGAAAAAACATTCTATTGGTACTCGCATTTTTGTTTTAGAAGAGAGCGTACCGTAAATGACGGATTAAGCGCCTTGTACCCAATAAGCGCCTCGTAGCTAGGTAAAAATTTGTAAATAAGTGCTTCTGCTCTAATAACCGCCCTCCCCCTCCCTTGAGAAAATAGGGCGCTTATTCGGATCGGCACAAAAAAGTAACGATTTTTACTATAACTATTACTAACGACGATGAAGATAAAAATAAAAATATTAAAATTTAAAAGATACATTATTACTATTGTATTTCTTTGTTTTTTGTTTGTATTTCTATTTTTTATTCATAAAAAATTATAAGAATGAAGTTTTAAAAATTTGCTTTTCTAAAAAAAAAAAAAATAATAAGCGTTCCTGTTGAATTAACCGCCCCTGCCAATTAAGCGCCCTGGGCGCTCAATCTGTCATTCACGGTAATTCTGATTGAAAAAGATAAGACGTAACTCCCGTGGGAAATTTCATTTATAAAGGTGGACATTTTGGATAGGTAACAAAAAAACAAAAAAATTTATATTAGGTTCCGTCTTATCTTCATCTTTAGTTTAATAAACAACAGTACAACGAAAGTCCGTTCCAGCCATGTCAATGTTATGTTAACAATTTTGGCTAGCGATAATGTAGATTTGTGTTGTAGTCATCCTAAAGGGTATAAGAAAGACTTTATATGGTAAGTAAAAAAGACGGATACAATTTTTTTGATCTTTCACTCGTATATTAAATCTGCAACGGATTCAAAATAAATACAAAATCAAGTTAATCCGAAATAGTTGAAAACAAGCTTATACAGATTAATCTGAATGCTGCTTCCGATTACCCTAATGTGTGGATTAAAACGCCCTGGCGGTAATTTAATCTGTTTTTTATAATTTAAACTGGGCTCTTACTAAAAGGGCGCTTTTTATAATAACAATACTTAGCGTTTTAACAACATTTTCCTGATGCATACCAAAAAGTTTAATAACAAAACCACCTCGATTTGTTGGTCTAGATGTAATGGAGGCAATTCCAGGTTGTTTCGTGTACTTTTGAAAAGTATGATGCAATTTTTGACATGTTCAACGATACCGCACTTAGTATTTCCGTCTCAAGAAATATCTGATTATCTGAAGGAATGATAAGTCTTCCTTTAATTAGACGTTGTTATTAGCTTTTTACATGAAACTATAAGCACTTTTCTTAAAAGCGATACAGCTAGTTACAATTTTCTGATTTCTAAATTACATTTCGAAATGATGGAACAAGGCAAAACTAAATCTTTTGATAAAAAACTTTGCCAAAATCGTATTGCAAAGCATTTTTAAAGCTAGTACACATATTGTAACAAGGATATATCCTAAACAACTTGATCGTAAAATGGAAAACCATACTATTTTTAAAAACCCTTTTTTACCCTCTTTTAACAGTTGGGAAACTTCAAATTTTTAATTAGAGATTTACGCTGTCCATAATACATGATACAAGGTCTGACATTTTTCATACTCTCACCTAACAAGAAAAATGTTTGAATCAATGAAAGTTTTGTGTTTACTTCCACACCCCTTTTTCTTTCTTATTTATTTTCTTGATTCTTCAGTAGATAGAAATTAAAGGCTTTGTGTGTGAACAAACACAACAAAAAATCTGAATCCACGAGCAAATAATTTAACAAGCGTACAGTAATTGACGGATGGAAGAGACTTAACACATTGCATGTATGTTATGGAAATATGCTCATTCATTTCGATTGTTGTATCATGTTTCTATTAGCTAAAAAGAAAAAAGTCTTTAGTAATTTTGGGATTAATAACAACAAGTTATGAGATTTCAGACAAAATTTCATGTTGAGAAGAATTATGTAATGTTATGACGTCATAACTATAACGAGGTCATGACATCACCACCTAAAATAATTTGAACGGTTCATTTAGAAACCTGACTGGATTAATCTTATTTTCAGGTTCTCGAAGTCAAACATTTTACGTAAAATATATCAATTATGCATGCTCTCTTCTATAATATGTTGAGCTAATTAAAAAATATATATGTTGCACATGACCTTTTCATTCGCTGTTTCTCACATAATCAAATACCGCAAAATGTTAATATTTTTGATGCGTTTCCTATCTGTTTAATGGTAAAGGTTGATACATTTTTTCATTTTTTTAATCATTAAGCTTTTGGTAGAACTTCTACCATTTTCAATGTACTGTCGTATCAATTTAAACCAGTTCTAAAATGTTTAATACACAAAGAATAGTCAGAAACATGGTTGTTTTTTTTAATCTCTGTCTTTAATAACAAATCGTGCATTATTTTTTGACAAAACTGTCGCAAGTCCGAAGACTACCATTTTAAAACTAAACCGTCTCAGGGTTAAATATCACCCCCGACAGGGTTTTTTGCCTCCTTGATATGAGAGATGACAGCGAAAAACTTTTTCGCCGTCATCTCTCATATCAAGGAGGCAAAAAACCCTGGGGCGGAGGATGGGTAAGCTACATATGAAAACAGAACTGAATGAACTTTCAATAACTAAATTATTTACATATTGCAAAGATATATTTACGTTAACAACACTAATCAGCCGAGGTAACAAGCAGATTTTCGCAAATACAACCGAGAATCGTGCTTATACTGTTAGATTTTAAATATCAGGCTAATATTTTAAGAAACTCAAAAAATTAAAAGGCAATGGAATATACGTCAATGGACATTACTCTACTGCAACGAAATAAATAAAGGCAGATGTCTCAAAAAAATGAAAACTTAGAGAGAAAATGATAAAGATGCTACTGTTATTTACGATTGTCTTATTGTTAGGTATTTTAAGAACTTAAACATTGCTTAGCACTTTTTGATTCACACAATAAATTTCTTCTGCTTTAATTCTTTTTACTACTACAAAACAAACCCAACAGAATAAGACAGAACGACAAGGATTTGAATAAATTAACTAATTAAAAATACTTCTGTTGATCTAAAGTGTTTCCACAACGTTGAAACCAACCACGAAAGAATAAACCTTCGCAACATGAAATTGTTTTTTTTGACAAACTTTTGTGAATGGAAGATAGAGTGAAATTTCGCAAGAATAATTTTTGCCCTTAAATTACGACACAAAATAGCTTTATATATTTCTATATATTTACTATTTTTTTTCTTTTTTGTATCCTGTTTTTGCTTCTTGTTCAAAAAAGCGAAAAGGAAAAAATAGTTTCTTTTCAAATTATCAATTCTAATGTTTCGCAAACGCACATTTTTTTAAAGTTTTTTTCGGCGATAGATTCACTTCAAAAACGTTCGGACAAAAAAATTTCGGACGCGAATTTCTGACACAATTGGAGACGAATTTAATGTTGGAGTAGAACGTAAAAAGATGTTGCTGGTCACGCACTTTTCATCCTCGTGCCTGTTGTCGAGGCCGCTAGCGCTAACTTAACAGCCGCCAGTCTCGACGTCAAAAAGGCAAGAAGCCCTGGGGACGAGGTTGGCACTTTTGAAGATTTCAAGATTTGTTACGCTTTTCATGGATCGTAGTAGTTTAAAACGAATAAAATCAAGATGAAACGCGACACTCACTAGAACAGATTCACTGGATTAATAATAGGAAGCTATGACGATGATAATAAATAACCATGTGTGTTTTATCAACTGCTTATCTAAACTAGTAAAACATCAACAACAAATATGTCGCCTTCAATTACTTTGTCAATGTCTGCATCTAGAACTTCTAACAAGTTTCCAATCACTTCGTACACATGTACAATACACATGTATAACAATGTAATAAGGATAATTTCAGCCTAAAAATTGATAAAATTTAAAATATTTTAGCCTGCTCCGATTTTCTTAAAGAACAATACTGATATCCCTTATATCATCAACAAATCCCGCGTAGTACTCTATTGTAGAAAATTTTGCTGGAAAAAACTTTGCGTTTCGAAAAAACCGTGAAATCTTTCCCTTTCACAGAATTTATTTTCACCGAAAATGAAAAAATTTGTGTAATTTCAGAGTTACTTAGAGTTTATATGAACAATAACCAGCAGAAATTCAAAAGTTTTTTAATTTAAGTTTAGCGGAAATTATTTTGACGCATTGCAAAAAAAAAACACCTGTTAATTTGTGGAACTTAATTTCGTGGATTTTCTATTATTATTTTTTTTTTTGACAAAGTACATGGTGAATCAACACTATCTCCGTATTATTTTAATCCTTCAGGAGAATCATACTTTTAATACAGCTTCAGTTCTTAGTTAAAAAGCTATAAAGAAACACATCTTTTCGGAAAAAATACAGGAATAAGCAATAAATCCACCAGGGTTAATGCACTAAAAACAGAGTGAACTCGTGTAACGGAAACAATCTTACAAAATGTCAAAACATCTACAATGCTGACAGCAACCATAACAAATATCAAACATGCAGAGGAGAACCTGCTCTTCACAGAATGGTCTTCAAAGTCGATTTCTAGATAACAATGTTTTTTTTTATATATACATTTCCTGAGATTCGTCATAAGAATTTGACTGTATGGAATTGCATTTGTCTCCGTGGAACTATATGATATAGTGGACCAAGTTCGCGGTGTTTAATGGATCCTGTTAAGTTCTTCTACAATCTTTATTAGGTCATCTTCAGTACAATCTCTTTTCATTCCATCTTCGTTAATCTAAAGGCAATATATGACATGTACATTTCAATAACAGTAGAAAGTCAAATACTACTTTCTCAATATTTTTCCCGAGAAGGGTTTTCCCTGATACATTTAAGAACGAGCTGTTAACCCTAAATAAGATTTGTTATATATAAAAAAATAGATATTTCTAAACCTCAAGAAAAATAAAGAAAGAAAACAAACATAAAATTAATTCCGGCTTACTTGTAAGCCATTGACAATATCTTTCATTTGTGCTCTCGGCAAATCGAGAAAACTTTCTATCAGATCGCCATCAATACAACCGACGGCAGGTTCTGTTTTGCGATCGTTGTGGAAGGATCGCCAAAATAAGTGCTCTATTTTACCCACGCTTTTGATATAAGAACTCAACTTCTTCTGTACTTGGGACAAAAAGTCGAACATGTCTTTCGGCAAACCAGCAACAAGACCTAAATATTGAAAATGTGATTCAGTTGCCATGCATTGTCTTGTATATGCAGATGAGATGCAGCGTTATTGAAACAGAATAACGTACCGATTGAGCCGCGAACTGTTCCATATAAAATCGAGTTTGAGATGGGTGTTGATTGTTCTATGGTGTGATGCATTACCAGTGATCCTAAACATGTGTAACAACACACGTGTGAAAAAGAGTAGCTAGTACTTTCATAAAATTAATTATTGCGAACGTTTTTATTCGTGAATTCGCGAAGATTAATTTTGCAGATGAGTGCTACAAGTATTTTCGCGAAGTTTAATGTACGTGAATTATAGACAATGAGAACAATGTTTATAATTCACGAAAAGAGAAATGCAAAAATAAATGAACAGTCGTTTATATAACCGTAGTGTAGTTTGAATTAAAGGAATTTTCTTGTAAGGATTTGCTAGTAAATTCAGAAGTGACCGAAGAATCTGTTCTATTTAAATGATTTTTCAAATTATAGTATAGTAAATAATAACATGAGTTCAATTGCATTGAAAATACATACGTCATGGGGAACAAATTTCACGAATTTTGCGAATAGTGGAAATTTTTGGTAAAATTTTTAGGTAGTAATGTAGTATATTATTTTTTAGGTAGTATTTTGGTAAACGGTGACCATTTTTATTCGTCACGAAGAATTGATGTCGCGGATATGGCGAAAACTCGCAAAATTAGAATCAGTAGCTAGCCAATGAAGAAAAGAAGGAATTCGAAAACTGTCTACCATGTCTGAAAACATTCACAAAGTCACCAAGATGATATTTTCCCGTTTGCTGCAGATGATGACGATCTTCGTCACTGGTAGCAGCGCTGTCTTTCTGACAAGTAAACAAGTTATAAGAATTCTCAGCACCGAGAAATGTGTCATCGTCGATTATTTCAACAGCTGTCATCCAATTTGGTGAAAAATCATGCGCAATCTGAAAAAGAAAATATTAAAATGTGTCAATCAACAGCCTTCTTTTTATGAAGTTCCGTTTCAAACGAAAATTATAGAAAATTTGCTTTAAACGCACAAGAAATTGGTTTAATTATTATACACGTTCTTGTCCCACAGCTCGAAATTGCCGATAAAGGGGTGGGGGTGGGGTGGTTGTTCTATCAATTCCCCCCACTTGTCATTGAAAAAGTAACAAGGTTTCTTACACACATATGTATCAACAATTAACATTTTTTAACACAATTATTAAAAAGACAAACACTTAATAATAGCAGTCTGATTGGGGAAATCTCTCACAGGTTTTGGATGAACGATGTATGAGTTAGTTTACCAACTTTACCAACCGATAAAACACCCTAAATTAATGATTTCAATAAAAAGAACAGACACCTAAACATGACAAGTGGCGTACTCCTGGATTTTGTAACAGAAGTGGAAATGAAAAAGAGAAAGCAATATGACAAAATGGTAGGTTTATCATCAACAAATTATACCTCTTCAAGGCGACCTTCCAAAGGTTTGTATGAAAGAAGAGTTATAGACCGCATCAGATCGCCAACCTGTAAAAACATCAGTGCAGTATAAGAATCGACAAGTTTCAGCAAGATAAATCAAATCCTGATGAACATACCAATATGAAATCTCCTTTTGCTTTTAAAAATAATGCAAGTATCGTGTTATGATAACAACACTCTTGACGAAGTTCTTTGTCAGCCGTCCACTCGTAGATGGAAACCTGCCAAATACAAAGGAAGTTATTACTATTAAAAATATTACCACTTATCTGTTCAGTCATCGTCATTGAATAATATAAATATTATCATGTCATGAACAAGCGAGTTTATTCTAGGCTACGTTTCGACAGCTACAGTCGTCATCGACATTGAATAATATAAATATTATTATGTCATGAACAAGCGAGTTTATTCTAGGCTACGTTTCGACAGCTACAGTTGTCATCGACGGGCTGTAGCTGCACTTCAATGACAGATGTAGCTGTCGAAACGCAGCTTAGAGTAAACTCGCTTGTTCATGAAATGATAATATTTATATTATTCAACAAAGGAAGTTATTGTAAAAGCGAAAAGATCTATCCTATACTAAAGTGTTTCAAGATTAAAGAAAAAAGACTTACAGCACTGTTAATGCCAGCCAAGATTTTACCATTAAACTCCAATAACGAGTACACAGCTCCTTTCACATCTTTACTTGAAATTTGTATTAACTTACCTGTGAATAAACAAATCAGGTTTGACTTAACTAGACAACCTCAGTCCCAGACAGAACTAATGTTAGTGCTAAAATGGTTAGAAAGCGTAGCAACGACAAGAAGGAAAGAGACCTGGGGACAAATTAACTTGAGTCTTATATATTTATATAAACTATGAGTTACCTTCAACTAACTGAAATAGAATAAGTCGGCCCTCTTTGGGTTCGGGTTCTTCTTGATGTACCATGGCTGTTCCGACACAGTAATAAATGTTGGAATCGTTCGCTAGCTGACAAGTCGTCAGTGAAGTTGCATATTCTTTGTCAAGAAGTTGGTGTGAATGGGTTACTGAAATAAAACGCAGTAAAAAACTTTTTTTCGCACGTTTGATAAGCATAGCGTAGAAAGGTTAGAAGGATCACGAGGCTGAAGATGGTTCTAAATTTACTTATCCCAATAAGGAACATCATCAACGTCATTCCAACAAGCACATTACAAGCATTGACATTGGGTTCTAATTTAATGCTTAAACAACGTATTGTATCGTTTTCGGGGATTTAAAAAAAAACGTATCAAAAAGGTTGTCTAACGCAAATTTGACAAAGTTAGAGGTCAACTCGAAAACTAATTTCTTCACGGATTGGCAATTAAAAGACTTTAAAATGTGATATATTCTATAATAAGTGCTACCGTACCTTCAAACGTGTGCTGATCGATTACGAGGAAGGATGATACCTCGATCTCTTCGCCTATTGCTCCTCCCTCGATATCTTTACTCGTTCCAGTTAGAACTCCCTTATTAGCATCGCCAGAACTGTATGTGATGGAAGAAGCCGTACAACTGGCCGAGGGTCTTTGCACCACACTTTTACCGCTGTAAGGGTCGCGTATTTCTGTTCTAGCAGATATCACACCAAATGTCTGAGTTGCTTCTTGGTAAGCTATCCTCCTGAATTAGAAATAAAATGTCGCGTAAATATATATCAAATATATATATATATTTATATATAGATATATATATTTATTTATATATATTTGACAAAAGTAGTTTCGAAATATCATTTTATTATAAACAGTTTTCAAGAGGAAACAAAACAAAATCTTTCGCGAGTAGGAAATTATCTATACGTTTGCGCCTTGCACGTGAAAGCATTCAAACTTTGGCGAGAACATTTAAAAAAAACGAAACTACAACTAGTGCTTTCAAACATTTAAAAGAAACGTGAAATTTTTACATCATACCTTGGACTTTCATATAAAGGTACTTTTCTGATATGAAGTTTTTGTTGGATTTCATCAATCGAACCAAAGGTTAAACAGTTTTTGTCGGCGATAGCAAGACTAAACGAAAAATATATTATTTGGTTGCAATACTACAGTATTTCAAATTTTTCACCTTTCAGAAGGTTGAGAAATAAAACTATTCCGAAGGTAGTCTTGTGGTAGAGCGTTGGCCTTTAGTGGGAAAGGTCGTGGGTTTAAACCAAGGTAGAGTCATGCCAGAGACTATAAAATGTGAATCGATCATTTTTGCTTAACATGACAATAGGATTAATATCTTAAGCAGTTGTCTAGTTAGCTGTTGTGCTTGCACGCCTGTCGTAGCTCAAATGGGTGCTTTAAATGCACTAGGACTCTCTTAGCAGAACCTGCATTGAGAACTGAAGAGTCTATCCTGGGTAAATAAAAATAAGTAATATCGACGATCACTCCGAGTGTGCTAATAAATTTTCTACGTTCTTTTAATATTTTAATGAATATAAATACAATGAGTTGTTTTGGTATACCTGTTTGGATAAGTTTGAGAATGAAGTTGACTCATGTAGCACACCTCCTAAAATAAGAAAATAACGTTTGTCATACACAGTTTGTCACTTATATCAAATGTTTTTAAATTATTTGACCTTACTTTTAAATTGACATTTGAAAAGACTAGTTTGTGATTGCTCGAGTATATCACGGTAGGACGGTCTGAACATGCAAACACGTTTGTTGCGGTGCCAGATTTGAAAGGCTGAATCACAGTTGGTTTAGTACCAAGTGTGACTTTCTTCTGTTCAGTTAAAGCACCTATGACAAAAAAGAGATTATAAACAAGATTTTGCCACGCAACAAGCACAATAAAGAAACATAATATAAATCAGGATGAAGTAGTAATGTCTTTTCAAAAAAATAACATGCGTAATGCAAAATCAAACCTGTAGTTCTGTCGTGAATATAATAGAACAAGGAACCATCACCGAGTGAACACAACAAGTAATTAATTCCTTCAAAATTTGACATTTGGATTGATCGAGGTATGATTTCTAAAAGTTAAAAGAAAAATATACAGTCTTGACGCTTTTTATTCTCAATATAAATTATGTAGACACGTGATCAAACATAGAAACAGACAAATCACACATTTGCCTAGTAATATTTAGTTTTGGGAAACACGGATAAAAACCTTAGCGGCTGATCATAATGGAGGTGATCTGACCCAGTTTTCCATAGTGAAGAATTAAATCGAAATCTAATTATTATAAAACCTTCAAAAAATGAATAAAATTGCAACTAGACAACGACAACGAACTAATCTCAACTTATGAAGAGTTGACCAAAAAATAAATGGTGACTGCTTTTTCCTTGTTGTTAGAATATATGTATATAACAAAAAGACTTTGTTTCTCCTTTTGAGAGAAAACAAAACAATATTGCTTACCTCCACCGAGCTTAACTTTTGATATTTCTTCCATGGTAGGTAGCTTTAATATGCGAATGGAGATGTCTGTCCACAAACCCGCAGCAACAACGTCTGATTTCTCTTTTTTGACTGAGAAGCAAAACAATACATCTGATTATACAACTGGTAGAAATTGTGATAAAAAAATGAACATAAAAACATTTATACTTTAAACTGTAAGAAACGCTACAAAGCTTTGATTAAGTAAATGGACTCATTACCTTCTGGTGTGACGTCAAGACAAGCAACTTCGTATTCCAAAACAGTTGAACTACATAGAAAAGGTTGCAAACTTGTTTGCGAAGTGTAAAATTAATCAAAGGTAAAAAAAAACAGATTTGTATACTCGTTACCTGACTTGGTGCAAGTTCCCATCTTGTACTTCCAAATAAAATACTTCTTTTCCAACTGCAAGTAACAGTTGCTGACCATAACAAGCCACCACGCTAATGTTTCGACCACCAGCATGTTTCCATTCGCTAGTAAATAAATTCGTGTTTAAATTAGCAGAACTCTTCTAGCAAAAGAAAAAAAAAAGAAAAATTTTTGCGCAGTTTTATTTTCATGTCGATGATTTTTTTATTTAACTTGTTTTTTTTTTCGAATCGAGATTTTTAATGATTTTTGGGAAGATTTTTTTTGTTGTTAAAAATTTGGCCACAAGATACAAAAAATTGTAAGAAATTCCCCGCAAATTATTTCTCTTCTTGTGCTATATACATACTAGACAAGTGATTTTGTGAGACAGTTGATGAGTCGAGCTGAGTGTTCTGTCACCTAAAAAAATATAAAAGGATAAACATTTATTACCATTTCATTTAACAGTCCTTTTAAGGTAAAAACATAATAAATATGATGTGGCATTACATCTTATATGCACGTGTAAACCTAACAAACCCATATTCTTAACAAAATACTTCAGCTAATTAAAAAGGGATGTCGCACGAAATATACCAAAGTCAAAAATACTAACTAAATTTGTAATCAAAAACAAAACAGAAACAATTATTTTGTTAGCATAAGGTTATTGTTCCGTAGCTCTTATCAATATTGTTATACAGACTATTAAATAGTTTACAGTGACTACAATGACTTTTCTAGCTTCTTCCTAACTTTAAAAAATACATTCTTTATGGGTTATCCTTACGTGAGTACGTTATAATTCCCTTAACATAGGTGACCTTCCTACAACCATAACTTATCAATTTCCATTGGTATATCTCACCTGCACAATTTGTTGACAACACACATTACCACAAAATGTTGTTTGTTTATCGCCATCAAACCCATCAATATCAATCTCTTCTACTTCATCACTACTTAATGATAACACTCTGCAAATGAAAAAAAATTATAAAGTCTTATAATACCACAAAATCAAAAAATATAAAAAAATAATAGAATAAAAGACGACTAACAGATCGAAAAATATACAATAAACATCGACCCAACGTTTAGATTTTTCCCTACCCTGAACAGTAAAATAAAAAAAAATGATCGTCATCAATTCGTGAAATCTCAAGTACCCAGACGCTCCTGTATTAAGAGAAGACGACAAATTGAGTATTTTATTTCTTCATAAGCAACCATTACCGAGCTTCAATTACATTGACATTGTGTAGTTTCATTTTGCATTAAGATAATCTCTTATATTTTATGGAACAGCTCATTTTTTTTCGGATTTTGAACCAACTAGTCTGGGTAAAAGGTAAAAAGAATTGACGGTAAATTAAACAATTGTGGATTTAAACTGCCACCCACCACCCCCCCCCCCCCCCCAACATCAGCTTCACATTTAGTGTACACTTTTCGATCCCTAAAACACTACACAGGCAGACAGGGATTTCTAAGAAAACTTGCATGTTTCTACCATTAAGAATGGATAACTTACCTTGATTGACCAACAAAAGATAAAACCAATGTGTCATCAAATTCTGTGTTTACTGAGCCAACTTTTAATGCCCAAAGTCCTACGTACCAGGTTGACATTAAATTAATTTCGTATATATTCTATTTATATGAATGCTTTTACCACAAGGTCAATAAAAACTAATTAATTAAACTATGGTAATTTGTATGCAAAAATTTTAACATGTTATTAACTAATCAAACAAAAAAAATACTTAAAAGATGTTATTAAAAGATGATATTAATATTTGCAATTAGGTTTGCTCAAATAGCGAACACGTTACACACCCATAATTCCATCTAAATCAATAGAAGCGTGTTCGTGGATTCCAATTCCGTTTCGAATAATTCGCAGGGAGCCTTCTTTAAGTCCACCAGAACATGTGACGAGCTATGAAAACAGAAAATATTGCTAGACAAAAGAAGAGGCTGCATTTAACTTTTCCCATCATTTGGCACGACGTAACTTTTAGTTGCATGGATTATGTTATTTCCAAACCTGTACTGGAACAGATAGAATGACCAGTTGAGAGAAATTACAATTACCTGACCTTGACCTTGTCTTTCTAGGTCAACAACACACATGTCTAAAATAGGTCCCAAATTTGGAAATGACTTCATCACAGACACAAAAGAGCCATTTTCATTGGCTTCTGTTGTAAGCTAAATAAGAAAACAGAATAGTGTAAAAATCCTTAGTTCCGATACAGTTATTAAAAAAAGAAAGATCTTGTCAAACAAAGAAAACATAACACTGAAATATTTTCTAACTCTTTTTAATTAATAATGCTTGTAAACACAAGAATAGTGACTCGATTTCTTCACCTGTACAATCTGAGAATCTCCAAGAGTGGAACCAATAAAAACAACACCATTGTCTAAGTATGTTAGACAGTGAGGAATTGAAGTCTAAAAAATAAAGTATTTCTGTATTTCATGAATCTCTACCTAAAAACAACAATGCTTTAAAATAAATAGTTATAAAATTACCTCGCCCAAAAGTTCAACTTTTAAATCTTTTACTTCCACACTACCATCTGGCAGAGTTTGTTTCTCCAGAAATAACATAAACAGACGACCTGACATATCTCCAAGAAGGTAGCGTAATCCATCTTTGTCAACACGACCGTAACAAGTAAGAGTGCTTTGCTAAATAATAACAATAGTTGTATTTTAAATTACATTATGCTTATTGAAATGATTGTAATGAATGGTTTGATAGTGACTATCAGAAGATAGAAAATAAATAAAATATGCATACTTTTATAGCTGGAGGTGCAACAGCCAAGTATGTTTCACCTTTATGATATGTAATGGATTCTTCTCCAACGATTAATGCACCTTCAATGGGACTGGGTACTAAAGAATGATTAAGCTTTTATAAAGAAGACATAACACAAACACAAAATTTACCATTTTGCACTATGCACATGTAGTCAAATCGTTAGTTGAAGAAAAACTTAGTACTGAATAATGTGACTAAGCTACAGAGAAAACTGGTGGAATGTCTGGATATAGTTTGCATGTATCTGGAACTAACATTGCTTTTACTTAAATTCAAGATGTGGTGTAGCTTCATTACATTTCTCAAATATTTAACATTCTTTCTGCTAAAATTGCTGTATATATTATCTTCTCCATGTTATTTTTTACCTGTTACAACCATGCAGGCTTCAAGTTCAACATTGTCTTGTTTCCAAGGTCCTCGAACAAACTCTTTATCACGTAAAGATATACCATAAGTTTTTACATGTCTTCCATGAGTGTCCTGTGGTGAAAATAATTAGGTGAAGAAAAATTAATCACATAAAAAGACAAAGCATTCAGGAGCCATGTGTAATTATAGTTTTACATATAAATTCAATTTCGCCACATACTTGGTAGACAAAAATAATTGTTGGGACATCAAAACCATGCAGAAACTGAATATCAACAATTTTTAATTCTTCCAGTCTGTAAAAATAACAATAACAAGATAATTTAGGTGATTGGTTTACACACTTACTTCTGGGCTGATAAATGCAAGTAAGCTTTTTTAAGGGAAGGGGCAATAAACTCATTAGGGTACTAAACAATAGAAAATGTTTCAGTGAAGTAGTCATGTTTATTTTTTTGTGTGTGTTAATGACCTGTTATATCACACTCTTGTTGCTTAAATTACATTTTATTTATTACCCCATTATTATGAAAAAAAATCACGCACCACAAAGGCAGTCTTTTTCAGGAGAGGCGTCCGACCGCACGTGATTAATCGCACTCCGAAATATAAATATTGAGTTTTCAAAACCAACCTATAAAATCCATTATGTAGCGTGCGATGGCAGCCTTCAAAAATGATTTTTGGAGACTCGTCTGAAAAAAAATGTCTACCACATTTTCAGTTTGGTCCGTAACTCGTTTTGAACTTTCGTTGGACAAAAAGTCCGATAGATTTCTGTCTTAGTCTGGCACTTTTAGATCTTAGAATTATTGAATATTTCTGGTCCTTTTAATACACGAGCAAGCCTATTCATAGCCAACCTGACCATCCTAGCTAATTCACCGTCTTCTGACTTAGTTAAAAGTACTACGTAGACATAAATCTCTATTGCCTGGCCTCTCGTCATTGGTACCATGTCTTACAAAGAAATCCAGCCATGCGGTTCTTAACTAATGCGGAGGTGAACGCTGATGGAGCACAGATAAAGCAAGTCTGCAAAGCTGCACTTACAGGTGGAACAGGCATTTTATATTGGATTTAATTGTAGATAATTTCTTCATTTGACAAAACAATTATAGACCATAGCAGTTTCGAATTTAATTGTTTAATATCCGATGCCGCAAGTGTTATTTTTATTAAAACAATTTTAAAAATGAAACCTAAGTGCGGTAATATTTTTCTGTATAAATTTTGTTAAAATGTAGCTGAACTTTCTGAATGAATTTTGAAGTTTTACTTAAGCCATGTGGATAAAGATTTTTTTTAATTTGAAAACGAAGCATATTTTTGCCTATTTGCTTGTGATGTTACCTGCAAAATAAACAATAAATATATGAGAATGACAGTATAGTCATACATAGTATTTCGGACTTGTAGAAAAGGAAGTTAAGATTGGGAGAGTCGCTACACGTAAATGCTCGATCATCGTGTTTGGGGTTCACGATTCAAAACGTCCCCCCCTTTTCTACCGCAAAATGAATGCGCCACAAATATTAAACTTGGAGCCTGTATCACATGTGCAACATCCTTTGCACATGCATTTTACATTGCACATGTTACTTTATTTACACGTGCGAATCATTGCACACCTACTCAAATATTCCTGAAAAAGACTGCAAACGGACTGGTGGTGGATTTAACTTGACATTATTTAAGATTTAAATTTGACTATACAAAAATTTTCTTAGTTTGAAGCTATTAGGTATCGAATTGAGAGATATAATTTTAAAAAACTACACCTTATATTAAAAGCCTTCAGCTCAATATTTGTTCCAAGTTCTAATGGTATCACTTTTAACAATCCATCATATATATGTAACGCAATTACACGGCATTGTGGGTCTATTATACCAATCATTCCAGTATCACATAATCTACCAATCTTATCCTAAAAAAAGATTTTTTACATTTAAAGTCATATCAAAGGCACAGATAAAAACAGTTACCTTAAATATGTACAAAGTTTGCTGGTAAAAAGCCTAATTTATTATCCTGCAAGAATATTTTTAAATTAAACTTACTTGTACATCTCCATATGCTTTTGTAACAATATCTCCTGTTTCTGGTTTAAATCCCAAAATTGCAATACGGTATCTTTCAGTTAACAAAAACAACAAATCTTGTGGTTCATTCTACAAAATATCAAGTTGTTTTATTCTGAAATGTATACTTTCAACATTTTCTTATTAGAATTTAAAACAAAGCACAAACTAACAAGTGATATATAAACAATTATATAGTTTATGTGAACAGAATAATGCAAAACGTTAAACTAAATTTACTGTTTAAAATTTTGTGCAAAATATATTTGAAAAAGGGTGAAACTATGAAGATGACCTACAAGCAATCACTTATGCTTTTTTATATTCAACATTAAATCTTTTATCTTGAAGCTTACTTGTAAAAATTCACAGATGACAGTTTACTCATATTAAAAACACTAAACTATTCTAAAACAAGATTCAATATTAGTTCCTTTAATAAAACATATCTTTCTTAACAGGCAAAACAGACAAAACTTACAGGCGGTCGAAATAACTGCATGGTTGCAATACGACCATTTATATTCATCTCCATTTTTGGCTGAAGTCCCTCTGGTGTTACTAGGTACACTTCTAATCGAGAATTCTTTGCAGTTATCAAGTTTAAGTCATCAGGGCCAGTGAAATGTCCTGTCACTGCTGCATTGATGGCTGTTGCTTCTTGTGCAGTCACGATGTAATTGTAAGACATGACTGCAGGTGTATTCTTTTTTGTATAATCTAACTTCTCACCTAAGTTTTTTGATTATGGTATTACGTGGTCTAAATTATAAACACATAAAGACATTTAAATTACTTAAATTTAAACTTGTGTAAAAAATTTAGAAGTTTTAGCTTTTATATACTTGGATAGATAACTTCATCCAGCAATCCCATTTTTGTAGTTGTACCACAGAGAAAGTAACCAGGTCAGAAAACTATGACATGGTGGCCACAGAAGACTCGATATGCTTTAATTAACTATAAATTTGGAGCAGTCGTTCTTAACAGGTTTTTTTGTTCTTAATCCCCCCTGCACAAAAAGAAAAAATAGGAATATCTTTTATTGTATATTTTTTTAACAGCTGTGTCTTTTCCCCACCCCATTAGCCCTAAGGGTGTAGGAATAGGGGGTGAGTGTAGTGCCCCAAAAGGGCGGGGCAAAAATTTCATACCCCATAACTTTCCTTGTGCTGCGTTGTTAGTCATAAAACTTTGCACGAATGATTTCTATCACATGAAATTAAAAATTTCACATCAAATAATGACTGTCAGGGATAATTTTTTGCTAAAGTCAGCATGTTTTGCTAAAATACCAATTTTCTGAGATCTCTTGTTTTGCATATATTTTATGATAATTGTTTAAAAATCCATGGGTTCGCCCGCCCTTTTTATGCCGCATTGTGTGCTTCTCGCTATTGCGTAGCTAAGCTACCATTTTGCGTGACAGACAGACATATACGGGTATTATAATATAGACTAGTCGGGGCCCGTGGATAAACGCACAGGGTTGGCCACCCTTTATTTACCGCATTTTTTATCTCGCTACTGCGGCTACCATTTTGCGTGACAGATTGGCATTCTAACTATTTAATACTTAATGAGGCAGCAATTAGACAAAGTCTGAAAACATATTGATACACCTAGTGTTTATTTTGAGCATAGTTTGTTGGCTTTTTTCACTCTTTCCAATCAAGATAGATAATTTCCAAGGTTCGAATACACAGGTCGTAATTCGCAAATTGCAAAGGTCAAAATTGTGAATTCTATTCTTTCATCAAGCATTTGTATAGCAAAAAGTAAACACTAACAAGGGATCAATGCCAAGTCGCCTACAGTGCTCCCAGGCCACAATTGCAAAGAGTTTTCTTTCTAATGTCAGCATTTTTTGCAAACTGTTTTTGTATTTCTAATAGAAACCATCATTTCAGATCATTAACAGGGTGCCAAACTAACAAAAACTTTAAAAAATGAAAAAAATTAGGCCTAAATGGGTGTAACTTCAGGAAATATTTACGCCTTAGGGCGTAAATGGGTGTTTGTAAAAAGGAGCTTAAAATGTTTAAACTTTATACATAACTCAATTAATATAGGAAGATATCCCAAAAATATAATAGCTTTTTAAAAATGAGTGTCAGTCTTGTGCAGTCGCAAGCCCACAATTTTTTATCTTCCTTTAATTGCTTTGGGTTCCAGAATAATACCACAAATTGATAGAAACAATGTATTTCTATTGGAATGAGTAAATACAACACGTTCAGTATGCGTAGATTATTTATGGAAAATTTTTTGGGGAATGGGTAGGAATGAAGGTGCCTCCTTCGTGCTTTTTCATATGCTCAAAAGGCATATCCTGAGCGTCAGGATATGCCCCCCTATATAATGAGTATCCTGAGCGTCAGGATACGCATTATAGGCGTCTTCATGCCCTGAGCGTCAGGTGCATGAGACAGATGAGATGCACTGAGCGTCAGATGCATCGACATGTCCTGAGCGTCAGGCACATGCTAATTATGGTGTTTTCTTCCTTGGTGTATTAGAGAATAATGATGTTTTTATTCATACCCTGAGCGTCAGGTGTATGAGAGATGCCCTGAGCGTCAGGCGCATCGACATGTCCTGAGCGTCAGGCACATGCTAATTACTGGTGTTTTATGAGATGCACTGAGCGTCAGATGCATCGACATGTCCTGAGCGTCAGGCACATGCTAATTATGGTGTTTTCTTACGTGGTGTATTAGAGAATAATGCTGTTTTTATTCATACCCTGAGCGTCAGGTGTATGAGAGATGCCCTGAGCGTCAGGCGCATCGACATGTCCTGAGCGTCAGGCACATGCTAATTACTGGTGTTTTTATTGAGATGCCCTGAGCGTCAGGTGCATCGACATGCCCTGAGCGTCAGGTGCATGTTTCCTATTTAAGTGCTGCTGATTGAGATGGCCTGAGCGTCAGGCGCACCCCAATGAGCGTCAGAAAATATGGTGAAGACATGTATACACGCCCTGAGCGTCAGGTACGTTTCAACAATCACTTGTATCAACAAATTACTTGCCTAATAAGGCTGACGAAGGAGGCCCGACATACCCGCCAATTAAATTAGAGGCTACCTACAGACTCGTTGTTTCTACCTCTGGACTAAAACCCTGACATAACATGAGCCAAAAGAAATGCCAGGGAAACCTTGAGGCAGAAGCAATTTGTCCGGTTGTGTTGTGCTGCACACTCCCATAACAACTGTGATACAGTTGTCTTTAGTTGCATTGTAGATGTCCATTCGATTTCGATTCGGCTGCACCATGGTGATAAATTGAATTGATATCTCACATCCTCCATCCGTAGTCGTGTTGATGACATAAAATAAAGAAAAATAGGTGAAGAAATTTAATATATAAAAAGGGTGGGAGGGTGGGTAACTGTAAACTTTTAGGTACATCTGAAGAACTTGTGCAGTGTGGGGTGTTGGGTTTTTATATACAACCATTAATAATCAAGACCTGGGTAGGGCCCAGTTCTTTTACAGGCAAGTGAGACTAGTGTCCCTGGCAACCTTTAAGATCAGGTCTATAGGCAGAAACCACCCCCACTTGCCAGGTTCTACCTGATATTTTCAATGACTAAGGTAAACCTAATATATACTAACCAAAATGCTAAAGAACTGTATTTCTGTCACCACAATTAACATGAGCAAAACTTGCAGTTTAGCTCCATTGTGACAATGGTAAAATTTTGCAGTTGCGCAGCCCTGTTGTTGCTTCTTTCATAGATTAAACATTGCCGAGTCTATGGAAGTTTTCTTTGCCTAGGATGTACCATATTACCACTTTCACCAGTACCAAAACTTGTGCACCTTACAGAACAGAGAGCCTAAGATAGATGTGCATATTTTACATGGCTAGCCTCACAAATATCGAGGGATATACCCTGTCTATTATTTCCAGGAGGGGCCATGGCGTAGATGGAGAGTCCTAGAGTATTTAATGCTCATTTTGAGCTACGCAGACCCAATTAGAGCCCGCGCTCTACTAGACAACTCCCAGCAACATCCAACGACCCACACAGTGTGCCATCTTCCCAATTTCCCTCACATGGCTTGGGTTAACCCGGGGCTATGGTAATATTCACTCGCCCATGTTGAATCGCCGTCAAGAGGAATCGAAACCCGGTCTCCCGCACAGAGTACGAGAGCTATAACCACTAATCTACGGCGCTACAACATCACTGAAGTAGATCACAGATGAGAAAATTTTTGTGTCACATGTGCTCGCCTCAACAGTCACTCTTTGGTAATTTTCTTCACCATGTTTTCTTAATTTTCCTTTTTTTTTTGCAACAGAAAAAGGTACATGGCGATATTAAAAGCAGCAACTAGCTCAATCTGAGACACAAGTCACCAAGCATTGCAACTATTTAAATCATATATACAATAGACTTTAGAAATAATTCTAGTGGGTCTCACATTGGAAAAAAACACAGACGTAAATCTCGGAACTAGGACATTTTGTTTATATAATTACATAATTAGGATGGTAGTACGCCAGAAACTAATACAGTTAGGGACAACTGCAAATTAGACTATTTCTTCCTAATAAGCTAGTAGCTTAATTAGGAGATTTTTAATAGCTTAACTTGGAGAGAATAGTCTACTTAGGAGATGGAAAATTTTAATCCATGATATCTTCGCAATCTTTTTTGGTTGAGCCATTATTTTTCCTGTACCACCATGCAAATTCATAGAATTTGCATGGTGGATATAAAAATTAAAAATGTAAACGTGCCCACCAACCAAACTTGTTTCGAATCGACTAGAAAAAGGTCCAGGCGAGATTGTCCAAATAACTTATTTTGTCTATGATAGCGTAATTAGGACATTATAGCCTAACTAGTATATTATTTTCCCACAAAAAAACTGAAGGTTTTAAAATCGAAATAGTCTATTTAGGCAGTTTTTTAAAACACGCTGGAAAAAAACGTTGCACGCATGCGGATCAGCGGCATAACAAACTAAAACCAATATCTTCAAAACGCACCAAAACAATTACAAAAATAATACTTTGTGAGGGAGGTTTGTTAGATCATTTTTAACCTTAAAGATCAGTGCGATCCCAGAACCAAAAAGCTGTATTAAGTAAATTTAGTGCTGATAGCCAGGAGATAAATTTTGCCTAATTTGTCTATCATAGCCTATTTAGGCGGAATAGCCTAATCTAGTCGGAATAGTTTAATTTGCAGTTGTCCCTACTGTAATAGCTGGCTAGATAAAAACAATTCTGTAGCTATTTTAGCTAGGTATAGCTAAGCAGCTAGCTAGATATATGCATTTGTGCAGCACTTTGTGCTTTTTTTTTAAAGAAAGTAAATGGCTCAAAATGGATCCATTGTGATTATTGTTATATTACCACATATTTGCATCTTTAACACAAAGGCCCTGCGCAATTTTGTTGCCTTTCTTCAGGGCCTCATCCCCCAAGCCAAGCATGATTGTCATGTGCAGATTCGTACATGTTAAATATTTGACTTTTACCTATTTACTTGCAAATGGCATTGAATCATACGTCTCAAATCTAAAAAAATATTGGAAGTTATAACAGGCAAGTCAGGGACCGCAGCTAAGGTCTGCCATTATAGTCCAGAAAAGCCCGCAAAGTAAAAACTACGAAAGCCGACATGCGTACCGAACGGTCATCCGATGATATGATGCACAGACCATACTATTCACACTACTAGAGACTATACATGCGCGCAGAGGGGGCGGCTTTTAATATCAATTTCACCCTCGTCCCCAGACCAATTCATTTTTTATTTGAACGGAAAAAAGCCTAACAATTGCTGTGTACGTGTTTGGAAATATGCTCTTTAAATGAGATTGATTTAGCTCTCTTTCTTCACGATTTCCCGGGCAGCAACTCTGAAGAGAAAAAGAAAATCCTGGGGGTTGGAGGTTGGTTTGGCGCGCACACACAAAATGAGAGAGCAAAGTGGGCTCTCATGTCCTCTGCTTGGTGGAAACTGAATCAAAGTTAAAAAAATTTCACAAATTGAAGGGTTCGTAAATGTGCTTTTAAGTAAAATTTATTAATGGGTTGTGAGGACCTAAAACAGAAAATGCTATAATTTTTATTTTTGTTAATCATTGTTTATATTATCATAGTTAATCTGATTTCAAAATTGGTCTCCAGGGATTCTTTCTTGATTCCTGATATGTGGCTAGCGCAAAAGCGAAAAAGAAGCTGGAGACGAGATTTTCTAATTTCCTGCCACTAAAAATTGGAGACTATATTATCGACCATCGTATTTTAAGTGCGCGTTAATTTTAGCAGAGCAGTCTTTCTACATTTTTTATATTAACAATGTTAAACCTTAGTATAACAATATAAAAATCACAAGGCAATCTTCCAAATCACAACATTTCGTCTGCAAGTAGAAGAAAAAGATGCAAACAACTGTTGTTGTTTTTATTCTAAATAGTTCAATTCAATCGTATGTGTCATCTCATTTGTTCTTTGGTAAAACATGACTTCACAGAGACGATGTTTTATTTATACGTCTTAACTGGCCATTATAGTGCGGTTGGTAGGGTGCTGTTTACAAGCGCCGAACACCACTTAATAATGCTAATTTCTTGAACAACTGGTTCTCAAATTCAAGGCCTTGGCAATGCAATATTTGAGCAGGCATCCGGAACAATAGGCTAAAACCATTGTGACTGTATGTGTGAACTTTTCCGGATGGGCATGCTTGAGGAAATCTTGTAAAGTTTTATCTATGATTTTAATAGCGCGTAGTCTTGTGGTTATGGAGTTCACTTCGCAATCCCAAGGTCCGTGATTCAGTTCAGAGCACGGACATGTTTAGCAAGTGTCTTTACCACAGCTACGGGTCAACCATGCCATGTGAGGGAAATTAGGTAGGTAATGCCGGTGTATACGTAATGTATACATTCTGAACACAGGACCCACATTGATAACAGAGTTTCCAACACTGAAGTCGCTATATCCTGTATAAATATTCGGAATAATAATAATAATAATAATAAGCAGATGCTCACACCATGATATCCTGACAAATTGAAAAACTACTTAAAAATCAAAGATATCTACGAAACAGATGTCATTTTAGATGATCAATAAAAGAATAAGGCAAAATGTGAATCGGTGAATCATTTGATGTCTTCTAGTATGTACAAGCGTTCACTAGATGATTCAATCTGATCTGTGTCCTATATTCAAAGGCATCATCTGGTATTGTACAAACATTAAAGAAACTCTTTTTAGTAAAATGATCTCCGAAATTAAGAAAAATTTACTATTTGGCCATTTGCTTGGGTTTTTATATTTGGTCATACTTTTTTTTATGCAAGAACATGCTTCATTGATGAATCTTTGATGGTTTTTTTCATTTTTTGTCTACAAAAGCGTTTGCTAGCTGATTCTATTTAACCTCAAATCTTCTATATTCATATGCATTTTCTCATCCTAACCCACTACAGTACCCCAGTACAGTAACCCACCGCAGCAACCCAAAGCAATAAGTCACCCCCGGTAATACTTGTGCACCCCCTGATACTAGTTCTTGTAAGTTGTGCATCCATGATTTTGTTGCAAGAGGTGGTAGAGGTGTCAGTTGTGCACACCAGTTCTTCATCAGCAAGGCTATCACATTGGCAACAGGTATAAATGTTTCTCCATCAACCCTTACATTGAACGAACTATTTAAGATGCATGTGCTTCAGGTGTCTAGGTTAAGTTGTCTGGGATTTGAATTCTTTAATTTTCACAATCTAAAATCCGACTAAAGCTCATACTTAGCTTGCTGACTGATAATCTTGATGAAAAAGTGACAGCCACAGCCAATTCATTTATATCCATCCCTTTCCTGTTACATTCAACTTACCTGGTGTTAAGATGTAATTAGGTAGGTTTTGCTCAAATTCCGGAACATAATACAAGTAGTCACAGAAACAGTAATAAACTGACCATTGTCGTATTAAAATTTTCAGCTTTGATATTTTGTCCAGGGTTAGGGATGACATAACCAATTACGCCCATCTGACCATCCTTCTTCTTGTACAACGCGAAACAACACAATCTCATAACGATGCATCAGTGTGCAAAACAAATTCATTACAATTGACAAATTATAATCAGGATAAGAGTTCGAAACGAAAAGGCGCTATGTCGTTTCATCAGACTCTTTCACCATTTCCAAAAAAAGTCAAAAATCACTAAAAACGCTGATTTGTGTAATTACTGCATTAAAATCAGATTTATCGATATTTTCTGCGTTCATAACATTTAGAAAACACTTTTCCGTTTTTTAGTCTACCTTTTTTCTCGGGAGCCTTTAAAATGAGGTTTCATTTGAGAGTGGCAAGGCATCCTTTTGTAATGTGTAATGTAGCTTTACAAGGTCGGTTTGCATTAACAAGTAAAGTGTTGAGCCATCCTCGTCCCCAGTGCATCTTTATGGCACCGTAGCTTAGTGTTTATAGCTATCCCACTTTGGTTTGTGCGGAAGACCAGGGTTTGATTTTCTCTTGGCGGCGATTCAATATGGACGAGTGAATGTTACCATAGCCTTGGATTTACAAAAGTCATATGAAGGAAATTGGGGAGATGATGGCACACGTTAGATGTTGCACGAAGTTGTCTGGTGAAGCGCGGACCAAATACTCTGGAGCACTCTCCATCCAAGCCATGGTCCTCGATATTTCTGCATGAACATTAACCTGGAAAACGTGTTGGATTGAACATATGACCTGTGATAAAAGTGCAAATTTTGTAAATTGCAGGAGGGGGGGAGTCGGTCTCTCCCCCGCGTTTGAAACACACAGCGTTCATAACCAAAACATGTCTACCATGCTCAAATATGCTAAATCGCGTTTTTGCTCAAACTGTCATGGCTGTCACCAAAAACAAGAAAAAGCCACCTGCACATGTGCACATTATTTTTACTTAGATACCTCCCGCTATAATTCCCCATATGTTTAGCCTCCCCATCTAAATTTTCTCGTAGCTGATCTAGCTAGAAACAGGATTTCACACAGCAACATGCACAGCAACATGGTGCATGTTGCTGGGAGTTGTTTGGTAGAGCGTGGACCCTAAATTAAATTGGATCTGCGTAGCTCAAAAGGATCATTAAATAGTGTATGACTCCCCATCTAAGCCATGGCCCCACCTAGATATAACAGAAAGGGCATACCCCTCAATATTTGTGAGGATAGCCATATGTAAAATATGCACATCTACATTTAGATAGCTAGATAGATAGATAGCTGTGCATATTTTACATGGCTAGCCTCACAAACATCGAGGGATATACCCTGTCTATTATTTCCAGTAGGGTCAATGGGTTAGATAGAGAGTCTTAGAGTATTTAATGCTCTTTTTGAGCTACACAGACCCAATTATTAGGGCCCGCGCTCTAGTAGACAACTCCCGGCAACATCCCACATAATGTGCCATCTCCCCAATTTCCCTCACATGGCTTGGGTTAACCCGGGGTTATGGTACCATTCACTCGTCCATGTTGAATCGCCGTCAAGAGGAATCATTCCCCAGTCTCCCGCACAGAGTACGAGAGCTATAACCACTAAACTACGGCGCCATCTATCTATAGCTAGCTAGCTACAACAGAATTAATTTGACTAGCTAGCAAAAGCCGCTTTTACACAATCAAATTTTATATGACATGATATATGATCATATAAAGCCACCTGCTTGTCTCATCATATGCACTGGTGTTACACAATCATATATTGTGCATCTAATTTTACTTTCACTTCTTTTTTTCATCAACATTTGCGACGAAGACTTGCGCGGGTACTGTAATAATTGCAGTTGTCTAAAAAAATCAAGAAGTGGAAAAAGAAAGTATTGGGTTAAGCCGTAGCGGAGTAGGCGGCGCAACTCCATTTTTATGAGACTTAAATTTGCGTTTAGAAGAGGAGAATGACTAAGAATTACTTGCAAATGACAGCAGAAAATTTTGGTGAAAATCTTGGGCTTGTTAAAAAAATTTGTCTGTGTGGATTTTAGGTTTTCTTCTTGCAATGTTTTCCTCTTGAATATTTCCTCGCTTTTTGGTATGTTTGTTTCATGTGTGTATACATAACTTCGGTACAAATAAAAACGCGTTATGATTGGTTAACATCTCCTTTTCAATAAAAAGCAATAGATTTCTATGATCATATATATATCACATAAAAAATAGGACATGTTTTATCTTTAAGATTTGATCACATACATATGATCATAGAAATTTTCATCATATAACGTATGTTACACAATCAAATTTATATGATCATACAGTATATGTCAAAAAATTTGATTGTGTAAAAGCGGCCTAACAGAGCAGTTCGGGTCAAGTTTTGGACCACTCAAAAATCGATTTTAGAACAGAAAACGTCATTCTGACATTTATTCTTGACCCACCCACCTACGAAGAACGAGCGAGGTATAGCTCACATTTTATTCAGGAATCTTGTGTGGAAGGAAAAAAGATGGGCCGCTAGGTGAATCAAAGTAATTATCAGTCCATTTCGTCACAAGACTTAATTGAATTCAAATAAATGGGAAGGCATCAATCTACAGTCAATACTAGTTTAAATCCTGAAACAATGTTTCCTTAAATCAAAAAAATTTTATGAATAAACTACGAAGGATTTTTAAATTCTCACGAGGGGTTCAGCTCTTTATTTGCTGGTGGTAGGGGAGGGGAGAACTGCTTTTATATGAGTAATAATTATTCTTAGAAACCTTTATAATTTATTTTTATACAATTCTTTGAATATATCCCATTCAATTTTTGTGTTCCATCAAACAACTTTCAGAAAAACGGAAAAAATTCCAGTTGACGTTTTGGGGGTGGAGGGTTTAGACTGCAACATTTTTAAAACATATTTTGGATGGTTGTTTTAAAACATGATCCCTTAAATCGATTTTAGCAATTTTAAAAAGGTAAACAAATATCCATAATGTAAATATTATTATAAACTCCTTAAATAACTACACCCGCCACCACAGCTAATGGTTCTACGCTACACATTTCTTAATGCAACTTTTTCCATGAAGAAATTCATGACTTTTTTCTCAATTTGTCCCACCCTCTATACATAGCCATGATTAAAAAAACTGAAGAATACTTGATTTCGAAATTAGGGTACCATCTTTAATTTTCTACTCCCGTGGGGCAAATTGGACTTTCAAAAACTCTCCATGGTAGCACTGCTAAAACCCAGATGTTTGGATTTATTTGATCAAAGCAATTTGTTTATAATATTCTGACCCCATGCATTCACAGGCATGTTGTTTGCAATGCATTAAAAAAATCATCCCATTAAATATCTATGTCTTAATAAGCAAGGATTGTGATGTGCTGTTGTTGTCTTAAAAATAAAACCTTATAAAATTGTAATTACGTAAGATAAAGTTTGTCTTGAAAATCAAGGATAATTGTGGTAACCTTTTTCTTAGAATCTTGCTGATACCTATAAGCACAGGTGTTGTGTTTGATCCTGATATTTCTGAAAAGAACTATATTTTTATTTCATAACTAAACCCTCATTGGTTATTCCAGTAATATATTTGATATTCAGAAGGCTGATAAAAATAATGTTTGTGTGGCTCAAAGACTTTTACAAACGCCATCGTAAAAAAATTCTTGTGACTGGTGTGTTGGCAGGTGGAACATATGCATTGGCAAAAATAATTTCATGGAAGTTAAATGAATGGCAACAGGCTAAACTTTTAGAATATTCGATTCAGACAAAAAAGCAGTTTCACTTTGAGAGTACTCAAAGGACTTGCACAATGACGTTCATGTCATTTTTGCCCAATCTTCGTAATACAATCGCAGAACATTTAAATACAGAAGAACTGCTTGAAAAGCTCAAAAGTAAACCAGCTAACAAATTGGAAATATGGGAACAGTTAAAGATTTTAAGCATGAGTCGATTTTTGTGTTCAGTAATATCAAATGTTATGTTGCTTGTTCTTTTGAGAATAGAGCTGAATGTCATTGGTGGTTATATGTTGATTGCTTCTTTGAAAGATGATTCAATGGGAGTCATAAGTGAAATGAATGATGTTCAGTTGCAATATTTAAACAATGTTCGATATTTCCTTGAAAAAGAGTTGCCAAAACTTATCGTGGATTGTAAGGAAGCCGTTGCAGGTAAAATACAATGTTTTGTTTTCCTTCTTGGTATAAACAAGGTGAATTTCTATTTATTAATTTTTTTACTTTGTAATTAATTATGAACTTGATAATAAGAAAACATGATACTTTTAGTGGCTACTCAGTTCATTCAGTTCGTTTTATATTATACATAGACATTTTGTTGTTGTATTTTTAAATTGAAAATTATACATACACTATGCAGTTTGTGCTCAAAAAAGGATACGATACTAGTTACAGTGGTGGTTATTATTAGTATTTTTGAAACTCAATTTTAACACCTAACATATAAATTTCTTTGTAGAAGTTCTTGGTGAAGTGTCATTAAAAGAGAAGATTTCATTTTCAACTCTAAATCAATATATATATGACATCATAGAACAAATAAAATCAAAGTATTCAGAAGAACGTAACGAAAAGCATGCTCTAACAACCTATATGGCAGATCCTGCTTGGACAGAACTTGATGTTAGTGACACATATAGTAAGATGACATCAGAGACTGTTGATGTTTTAGAAAGTGCTGATTGTGCAAAAGTCATAGAACAGTGTATACATATTGGTGTGGAAAAAGTGCTGAAAGTTCTGAAAGGTTCATTTTGCGGATGTGAAGGTATTGTTTTGTTAGGTGCCTTGTTTTTTCATGTGTTTTATGTGCCTACATGGTATATACTCTTTTTTTTAAGTGTATAGGTGAATTAGGCTTAAGCTCAATAATCTTTATATTTTTCCAACTTGATTCTGAAATTATGCTTAAAGTGTATGCTTAATTTTAAAACTAATTTGGTGCCCTGGCTACAGGTGCCATTTTTGTCAGTAGAGTTCCAAGATCATAATATTTTTTATGTGTACCTTTATCAAACAGTATTCCTTTCACTTCATTTGGGATGAAATGAGAGTAAGGGAAAAATTCTCAGGGTTGGAAATATGCTTACTATATGCTTAATTTTTTAAGAATCTGAGGTTAAGTATGCTTATAAGCTTGCTTATAAAAAAGAGTGTAGTGCTTAACGTATCTAATGTCAATTTACCTGATGTTTTTAAAAAGGTTAAAAAGCTTAACTCTCCTAGGATTGCCTCCTGTTTAATAATTTAACAAATAAAAGAGGAATGATTCTTTAAAGAAAATTTGGTATAGATTTAATAAAATAAAATAAGAATATGTATTTCAGAACGAGTGTTAAGGTGGTTTTCCATTAAGCAGATTTTTGCACCTGAGCGTAAAACGTGACTGAGATTTTTGTGACAGCGATTTTATGCCAATTTGTTTTTAAATGCCCCAAGCGATGTAAAGGGTGATACAATTATTTTATTTTTAAATGATCTCATTGGCCATCGCTAAAAAGCTCCCTCACAAAGTCGAATTCATTTAACTTTGCGAGGGAGCTTTTTTTTATCGCTGGATCACCAAAATCTCTGGATCAGCAGCGTTTTTGTTTATTGCGCGTGCACAAGCAGATCCCTCGGGCGATTTAATCGCAGCGGCGCATTATGCTGCTCTGTGGAAATCTACCTTAAGTCGGCTTGTGAAAGTAACTCACTTCTATGTTTCTACAGTTGAAAAAAGTAGAACTGTGAGACTGGCGTCCGTCCTAAGAGGATAGGTTTTGCTTAGTTAATCAGGTCTCCGGTTTTCGCTGGTTAAGAGAGACACGAGGAGCTAAAAAACAAGGAATAACCCGATATTATTTTAATTTCCACTTTAGATCCCGAAGCGATTGTTTCTGTTGAAAGTTGCATCAAAACTGATTTTTTTAAGCCCATTGATTTACCTCTTGCTAAAATAATTCCTTTACTGAATGGACAGTTTCATGACATCTACAAAGCTGGATCGAATCCTTTTTTGGATGCTTTGTTTGCAGAAAGTACGTTGAGAGAATTCACAGAAAACACATATGAAGGATTCAGTACCAATTAAAGTGTTGGGTAAACAACTCAACCTAAATAAAAGAGTTTGCTGAAGCTTTTTGAACAGAATAATGGTTGTATCATTTCAAAAGATTCTCACCACTATGTAATTAAAAACAAATGAATACAGTTCTGCAAGTAAAGAGTGTTCTTTTATGTATTTTTTTCTTCATTACACGAATTACAAATTTTATACTTTATTGTGATATATATTAATTAGTTTTACTGTCAATACCATAACTTTACGATATATCTGAAACAATGGTTTTTACATCCCGACCAAGATAGTTTTGTCGACCAATTTTTTCCTTACTGCGCCAGTTTGGTCCACATCTTACCCTTGCTAAATTTAAACTGCAGTCTTTTACCTTCAGTCTTCTTTAAAATATCCAATGTGCAGTAATAACGAATTGTTCTTGACAGTTTATCGTATGTCATATTTTTTGAATTTTTACATATCCCCCATAGTTTTGCCATCTCTTTGGTGTCTATAATTCGAAATTCTTTCTCCTGTTCGTCCACCCATTCAGCGCATGAACTTTGCGGATATATTCGACCAATCAAAAGATCGTTTAAAAAATCCCACAAATGGTAACAACGATTTGCTAAATATAAAATTTGAGTTGCAGTTCACGTGCAGTTTGCAGTGTAGCGGCCTATGCTTGGTGTTGCAGGGTTGCCACTTTGCCTGGAAAAGCTGGAATAGTTGAAAATTAAAAAAAAAAATGTTGTTTTTATTGTTAGCTGCTTAGTTTTTGGTTAAGTACTAACACTTTTCAAGTGAACCGCAGTCAGTGTTAATTTCTCCATTACACACAAGAAAACATAGATTGTGAATTTCAAAGCCACACTTTCATTTTACTTGTTTATAGTTAACTCCCGGTAACTCGAACCTCCAAGGGATGTTTGAGTTGAGGTTCCTTAATGAAAGTTTAAGGGATCCAATTAGATGGTTTGAGATATGAAAGTTCGAATTACCAGGAGCTAGCTGTAAATATTTAAAAAAACAAAACGTAGTGATAGCTAGAGATGTGACAATCCTGTTTTGGGTTAATACTGGAAATAAAAAACTGAGCGACGTACGTTTTTTTCTTATCTTCTTATGCTTGCTTTTGCGTCGACATTCAGTCGTATTGTCTAAAACGAAAATCGGCATCACATTAACACTTCGGTAAAAGTAATGTGTTATACACTTACTTCCAAGCTCGACCCCAGCACCTTTTAGAACTATCAGAAAGCGCAGCGCCGTTGAGAAGCAAATAGTCCTGTGGACGAGGTTGACTTTCTTCAATCTAACGCTAATTTCCCTTTGTTAAACCTGGTTATTCCAAAACAGCGTTCTTTCCACTGTAAAATAATTTGTTATAAAACCAACATCTGCATAAAATGTTAATATTAGGCCGTTTTTTAACATCTTAGAACCAAAAAAAAAATATAGGTATATTTTATCCTCAATCACTGTCCGTTTTTAAAATCTTTACTTTTACTGGGGCAGCACATGGAGATAAATTTCATAAATTGGATTATGTTATGTAGGGAAAATGGACTAACATTTGCGTTTTGCCTATCAGGGTTGCAAAACGCGCCTTATGTAACTGAGCTATTAAGTTTGCAAATACGAGGCAAATTTCAGAAAAAAATTTCAAAAATACGAATATACATATAAATATATTTTAGATTTACCAACCATCTACATTCTTAGGGTTTGTCAGGTTTTTTATTTGTAGCGGTAAAAAAAATCTAAGCTCCGGAGATGAAGTAATCACACGACAATGTACGTACCTTGATTATTTCTGTAGCATGTCGTAGAAGTGTCTCTGACCAATACACTCTCTGTAATTTCGCCTTTGACTGTGTCTTTCACGTTTTCTTTATTTACACCAAGTCTTTGCGAAGACAGATTTTTACAATATCGCTCGTAACCTGTTCCACGAAGTATAAAGGGTCGGTCAGATGTTCGAGAGCATGCTGGGATGTTTTGAAAGAGTTGCTTTGTTGTTGAAATTTTGCATTTATTCGAATTCGTTGTGTTTTCCTTTTGAATGACTTCACAAAAATTTTGGCTTAGATCTCCATCCGCAAAAAATTCGTTAAAGTTGCAAAGTTCTGATGTATCACTGCTGGACGTTAAATAAAAGCATTGGGAAGAGAAGTCTATGTATTCACTTGCCGTATTGATAGTATCTACAATAGGGCTGACATCGTCAATCAAAAAATTAGAAATGTCTGCTGTTGGTTCCACTCCAGGCACAATTGTATCAGCAGAAAATATGTCGCATTCCATTTCATTTATGATATCAAGTATATCAAAATCATAATTGTCGAATTCATCTCCATTGCAAACCATCTTAAAAGTCTAAAGAGGAAATTTAGGTTGAAATAAGAATAAGCTGGAATAGCAGATATAAAAGATTTGAAAGTAAAATAAAAGTTTGATGCAAGTTTGTTTTGTTACACCTGACTAAACACCATATTTATTCGCATAGACAAGTATTAAACTTAAAGACGTGGGCTTGAGCACGAGCCAAACTGATCAATAAGTGATGAATTTTGCGTTGAATCAAATTACTTTAACCCAGGACCTTAAAGCGTTGAGGGCAAAACCGCTATATTTTTAACATTGGTCCAGACGTTGCAATTTCGGTACAAAATAATTGCCATTTTGGGTGTCGGCGTTTTTAGTGGAAAGCTCTAGAGTAAAATAAATATAGTATTATTAAAAAACAGGTTTGTTTATAATCGTTGCACTTGTGCAGGGGGAAGGGGTACAAAGTTAATTTTCGATATATTCTGTAAAATTCACACATACAAGAAATGAAGAATACACATTGATAAACAGTCTTCCTTTAAAGCTGCTGACATTCTTACATTATAATTATTTGAAAGTTCATGAGTTTCAAATACGGTAACTCGTGAATTAAAATTCCGGTGAGAAAATTCCTCTCCCAAAGATGCATCTATATCCATTCTCGTCCCCAAAGCTCTTTGAGATAAAAGCTTCGAGGTTTTTCCAAAGAACTTTGGGGTTGAGAATGATCTATACCTGTTCTGTTTGTTCTAAAAAGATAAAGAAAAATAATGAGGAAGGTCTCCTAGGTTTCCAGGTTTGCCATTTTTCATAATTTACAAGAAGTAAAAAGTGTCTGTTACATCACAGGGTAATGAAACACAGCACAAACAGGAGAGCTTATAACTGACTTGCACACTTTAAAACGGCATTGCGCATGCTCAATTACGTCATTAAGTTTAATCCGGTATTGACACTGTTTACAAAGCAGACTTATTTCGGGAGATACACGTAACAATGGCTTAATAATTTTACCACTTTCGACCAATGTTTTTTTATATATATTTGTTTGTATTACGTGCTGTTAATTAATTACGTGCTGTTTATTGTGTTATAAACACATAGAAAAAACGGGTTGGCGCAACCTCGTCTCCGTGGCTCTTTTTCTCTTTTGGAGAATCTTGGACGGTGAGAAGAAAGGGACGACGTTGAGGCTGGCGTTGACTTTTTAGTACTGGCAAACTTAAAAGCTGATATTCTTACAATCCTAGGCTATTTTCCTGGATTCGTTAACGCAGTAAAAATAGTTTGAGAACGAAATTGCGGTATGACTATTATTTTCTTACGTTTGGCAATTTTTTTCGCGGTGTGTTTGTCAAGCGTTAGGAATTTCCTCCACATATTTTTGAATGTTTTCAAATATGTGTAACTGAGGAAATTCCAAGAATTAAGAAAAACGTTATTTTAGTAAACCTTTGTTGTTTTGGTAATATACAGAAAGTTGCTTTCTTCCTTAGAGGATGTTTTAGCCCTAATTTCTAAACCAACCATGAGTCCAGGCATCCTTCGCCAACCACATAACAGAAAACAACAAGATTGGTGTATAGCCTAATGTAAGAATACGCCAATAATAGCTCATATAAATGTGATATTCTGACGGCTCTTTTGGAGTTGTCTCGTCAGCGCATCATAGCAGCAAAAGAGCCCTGGGGACGAAGTTGAGTTCTTGCACTTTTTAATTTTAAGTGATCAGAAAACCTGTTCCACTTTAAATATATTTTTGTCCGCTCTTTCTGAGACAAACGTTAAAACTACTGGGAACGAGAATGCTTCAAATGTCAACTGGTGATGGACTAAGGTGATAGAAGAGGATAGACATTTTTTAGCAATGACTCTGAAATAGGAATATCTGAAAATAAGGGAGGGGATTACTACCCTTCGCGCTCGCGGTCCCGACATAAAAGAAAAGTCAACGGGCTAAGTTGAAGAATAAATACAAACGCGCGATTGTTGCGTATTTAACACGTGTTCCAAACGATATTCTAAACCATCTGTTACAAAAAAATATGCTGATTTCAATTCCAAAATATGGCCAAAATTGCGTAAATTTACATTTTTCGTACAAATTTCGCGAATAAAGTATTTGTGAACAGAGCGAATTTTATATAAAATATTTTATTTCACGCAATTGTATAAATTCTTAAATTCCCAAATTTTGCGTATACACCCTTTGCATGTATAACAAAAAAAAATAAAAGCACACCCTTTTAATTATAACTATCTCTATTACTTTAAAACAAAAAGCAGAGAAATTCGCAAATTTTTTCCATTCTGCAATTAATACCGTAAATAGACTAAAAAAAACAACACAATTTTTCGAAATTCTTGAAGATGCGGCATCTTAAAACAGAAAGAACATCATCCGACACAGCATAAAATGTCAACCGTTATTGCGTCATCATGCGGCTTAGTTAGGGTTGCAGATATGTACATGCGTTGGCGTATTAAAAACTTACCCGATGTTCTGTTCCTAGCCTAGCTGCAAATGGTGCAGAAACTGATTTGTTATGCCAATGCGATTAAATTTAAAAAAAAACTTCCCCAACGAACTTTGAGTAGGTCACTTCATTTCTTTGACCGCCTTGACAATACAAACATGTCACATGTCTTAAAACGACAAATGTTAAAAATATTATTTCTTTGTGTCCGTTCAAGCTGTGACTGAACTATAGGCAAACTTACTCAAACTTATTGCTTCTCGAAACTACGGCCTTTTATATATTTCGAGGAGGGAGATATTAATAATTTTCTTGGTACATTCTCATTATTTTGTTTCGCTGTGTATTCAACGAAAGAAGAATTAACAAAACGTCCATGTATGTTGCACTTCTATTGGTTTAATTTTATGAGGCTGTCAACAAACTTGACCGTTCCCTAGACGACTTGTAAAACAAGTCAAAAACAAAAAATAAGAACACGAAACTGGATCATTTTTTCACGCAAAAAATAAAATTAATGTCCCATTTTTACAGAACCTTCTTTGCAAAGCTAAACTAAAGTTTGCTGCTAATCGCGCTTCAACAAATAAAACAAGGGGACGTTCTATACGTTCCTCAGAACACACACTCCTACGCGATCTTCTTTTCACAGTAATAAAATCCAAAGGATATTTTTATATCCGAATTTAGTGGCCTACACAAAAGTTTTTTAATGCTGTGGAGAAGTTTAGAGAAACCGCATAAAAGTGTATGTTAAAAGTAATCTACCCTTTCATCATAGTAATTCAGCACAACGAGTTTAAGTTTCTTGTATAATTTTCCAGCTTTGGAAAAGATTTACATATCTTACACCAACCTTGATCCCAGGGCTTTTTTTATCTCTTTTTCATATAAAGGACGGCGGAAAGACGCCGTTCTATTAAAAAAAAAGAGACAAACAGCCCGGGGTTGTTCTTACACGGGTGTACATGCTGTTATAACAGAAAAATTTGAGAATTCTGCAGATGAACTAGAAAAAAAATCGTTCCAAAAAAATACCGTTATGTGTTGCTTACTATTTCTTTTTAACTATATAAGTGGGCGTTTAATTATCTTAAAATCCACTTTTCTGTCATGACCATTTCTTAAATTATAAAGTGAGTCATACTTAATCACTATGAATAGGTATAGTAAGCCTCGAACAGTGATACGAATTACCGCCCTTTTAAGGGCGCTTATTAGATGTTGGTGTTTACCAGGAAGCATTTATTAAGTTTCGAGTTAAAAATAGATATTTTTCGAGGTGACTTTGGTATGTTTGACGCACGAAAGTTTTTTTGTTGGAACATGTTTGACGCGCGAACGTTTCTTTATTAGAACATATATGTTCGACGCGCGAGCGTTTCTTTGTTGGAACATATATGTTTGACAGGCGAGCGTTTCTTTGTTGGAACATATTAGTTTGACGCGCGAACGTTTCTTTAATAGAACAAAATATCACACGAAAGTTGCCTTTACAGAACTTCTCGCGTTTCTAAGCAGTGTTATTCACATTCGTGATAAATAAAAGATTCATATATTGTAATTGCTTTTTAGTGTATAAATATCTGAAATTCGATAGCTTCATAAAACCACAAGGTTAGTCGATAGAAAATGAAAACAAAAATTCGAGCAGAAACCAATCCAAACTATATTAATCGCTTTCTACCTGGTTTCTACATTGTAACTGAAAAAAAAAGATGTCGTGAAAACCAGGTTGTAATACATGTTGTTTTTAAAAATGTCAAACACAGATGGCTCTTAATGAGATTAATGACGTCATCGTTGTCATCGTTGTCACTGTTAATCAACTTTCAGCGTGTGTCAGATTCGTTACAACTGATTCGATGACATGCCCACCGTCACAACCAACTGGTGTCACGACAACCATATTTCTTCACAACACATCACCGTCACATGTCGGTCAATTGTTATCGTGTCGTCGGTTTAAAACGATCCAACGCACATGAAAATAATGTCGGCCCTTTAGCAGGTTCTTTCTCTTTCTTTTCTCTTTCCTTCTTTTTTTCTTCTAATAATTTGGCTTTTAGTTGGTCCTACAAAAAAAGGATTTTTGTCTTTTAGATTTTGGAAATTGCTAATTTGTTCAGCAGACTACATTAAAAGGAATTGAAGGTGATAAATAATGTTGCAACATATTAACTTTAACGACTTTGACAATTAATTATTCTGCATAAATTATGATGTTGGCCCACAGAAGTTGTCGATATTTTTTACTGTCATAATTTTTGACCTGTCAAAAATTTGGATTTCAGTCTTGTAACTTTCTCTTTACTTACAATCAATAAAATTGAAATACAAAAACACAAATTTAAAAACAGCTTACTCTCTTCGACAGTTCGTCAACACCTTTCTTTCTTTGCACCACCTTAGAAGAAGCGCTTCTTCCCTTCATCTTATATTTTGGTTCAAAGCTAACTTCCTCCTGTATAAAACAAAAACAAAATGGAGCCTTATGTTTTTTTACTGAAATCAATTGTAGGTGAAATGGAAAGTAGGTTAGAAGTTGATACCCTTTGCGATTATAAATCCCTGCGAAACAAGAAATAACAAAAACAAAAAATACTACATCCAAAAATAAATTGCTGAAAAGTTTTATATATTGATGCAAACATTCAGCTTCTAAATTCACATATTAAAGTCCCAGAACTTCATATTTCAAATGTTTCCTAGAAAGATTTCTTAGCAAAGTGCTAATTTAAATTTTACATATTAGCCGGGTTTTTTTAACAAGTAACAATTTTTTATCCTGGGGTAAAACTTGCGGGTTTATTTACGTCGCATTAATGGAGATGCTACGAACTAGGCACATGAAATATCAAATACGACATATTTTTATCCACTTTGTTGCGGCAGACGATTTCCCGTGAAATTAAAAGGGCCGGCGACCCCGTGGTGCAATCAATTTGTGAAAAAGATTTCGACAATAATCACCAAAACCTCATCTACAAAAAATATAAACTGTAAAAAATTTATTTATATTCGCAAAATCAAGTTGTGCAAATTACCTTTAATTTAAAAATTTTTAAAATCTTTAAAAATTTAATCTATATAATACCAACCTTTTCTTCGTCTTTCATATCTTTTTTTGTCTTTGTGTCAGCTTTGTCGAGTTGTATAATTTCCAAAGGATTTAAACTGATCATCTCGGGCTGAATCTAAGAAAAGACAAAACATTTCCACATATTGTACACGTGGTTAAACATATTTTCGTGTACTGCGCCAACTCAAAACCAAAAATGAAAAGATAGAAGTTTTTTTTGTTCTTCAAGATTTTGTCCTGGCTATGTTAGTTGAAATCGCGTACACATGGATTGTAGAGAAATTTAATTTTTTTTCACTTACATTCGGTAGTTAAATTGTATTGTTTAAATTCATATAAATACCCTATGGGCACATCATAAAAAAACATACAAAGCATTTGGGTTTACTAGTTTTCAAGAACACGCAATTTTTAAAATGTAACTTTTTACTTTTTAGTACACACTATTCTTCATAAAAATCTGCTTAACAACGTTATTTAAAACGTATTTGTACACGTGAGAGTCAAGTTGCAAAAAAACCCTTCAAATTAAAAGTCGAATAATTTAGAAAAATAAAATTACTGCCAAAACTTACCCTTATTTACTTACATCATCAGGGGTAATTTATGGTAAGGAATTTTAATTTGAGGGGTTGTTTTTGGAACTTGAGTTGCAATGTATTTGATATGATGTCAAATTTTTACCTAATACTGACAACAAAGTGTTACTTAGATCAAACTCGTGACAAAAAAAGCTGTTCCAAAAATGACCTTGAAGAATTACCTCTAAGAATATAAAACGAAGCTAAACAGCGTCAAAACCAAAGAAGTCGGCGGCAGTTAATTTGTTGTTTTTATTATGTTGTTTATACTGAAGTTGCTTAAAATGTTTGCAGAAATTAGTAGTTGCTTATAAATATTAAATAATGATAAGTATATTTTAAGGCGTGGTCTTTAGTTCTGACCTCAAAATGAACATTATCTACCTTTTCCAACAGCATCTTAACTTCATGCTCTTTGCGTTGTTTCTTAGTTTCAAATGGATTCGCTTCCAGAGCGTCAAAGTTAGGTTCTCCACTACCAGGAACGATAACACTTGTGAATCCTTTGGCATGACCTATACCAAGTACGTCTTCGTAAGGACAAAACTGTAAGCTCGAAATATCGCTACCAGGTGTTGCATGTTTCATGTAGGGCATACTTTGTTTTTCTGACAAAGCATCTTTAAACACCTTTGATCAACAAATAAAAATTACACTTAAATACATTGAACTTTTCTGTAACGTGATTATTAACGTGATCGGTTTGGCTTTTGTTACAAATATATTTGATTCCTGTTTGAAGTATTACGTAAGATCTATTCCCGCTGTGCATTCGCTGTCCTGTCACAATGACTGCAACATTCTCATTTTAGAAAATACCAATGAAACGTCAAAACGCCAACTTTTAACACAAAAGAGTGTCCCCATAATAAAATTTCGACCATTTTGCTGACGTAATGACATCAGAAATACTATATTACCTCATTTAACACGACGGCCACAATATATTGCTTTTGCATGGAAATATATTTTATATTCGATCTCTTTATTACAAATGCAAATAGGACAAAATTTTCTTTTTAAAATAGTCATGTTGGATAAAATGTTTTAAAGTTAAGTCATTTTGAAATTAAAGGCAAGCTTCTAAACTTTATAAACGTTTAAAACATTTTTTGGATACAACAACAAAAAATACTTTCATAATCAAATGGTTCTTACGTAAACTTGTGATCCGAAAGCTGCAGCTAACATTCCTTTGTGGCTTATTGTCAAACATTGTGCAGCACGACCATTCATTTGATATTTGTAAACAGGTTTATATGCCCTGATATCCCAGACTTTCATGAAACCATCCAGACCAGAAGTAGCCATATAACTAAGACAAAAATTAAAAGTTCAGTTACATTACGGAGGGGTTTTGTCTACATGGTAGAAAACTTTCAGAGTATCCTCATAGTAAAAAATAATTTTACATGTCCTTTAGATGTTTAAATGAGTTGGACTAGCCAGGTATGCCAGAATGGCTCATTGGAGTGAGATTTCTCCCAACGTTCACTTTTTTTCTCCCGATGGTTTCATATGGCCAACTTCGACCCTCTAGTTCCTTTATAAGCATGACGTTGATAAACGTATATAGAATATACGTAAAAAGAAAAATGGATTTTTCAATGGATAGACACGGTTCAGCAGAGTGAAGTCTATTTCTGTATGACTGAAAAATCATTACAGGCATTGTCAATATAAAAATGACTAATTTCCCTGTCAGAAAGAGGACTGTAAAAATAAGTGTTTTCAATTTTGTTGATATATTTTTATTAGAAGAACATCAGAATAATATTAGAAATGCCTGAGAAATAAGTTTGTTAGTTATCGTGTTTTCAAATTTCCATACGCTTATAAAAAAACATGTACATTTGCAAATACTTACACTCCTTGTTTCTCGACTGCAACAGAAAGTACAGGACCACGGTGACATAACATTTTAACAAGAGGTTCTTTCACAACTGGACTCCACATAGTAACACAACCTAGCAGATGAAAACACTTATAACCAACACATTTTATGTTTAAACAATAATACATACTTGGAATGTTAACACACATATACCCGTAATTTTGGTTTCAAAACCGTATTTGACGTTTTAAACTGGTGTATTTGTAGAACTACAGCCAAATTTTCTTGGTCTTTCCTTGACCTGCAATGGTGTGGTAAATCGGAGAACAGGCCCTGTTGACGTCATTAAAAATTAGTATCGTTTAGGGTCTTGGATCTAACAAAAAACCTATGAGATCCTAAATCAGTCCGAGGACATTGATAAGGGAATGTCTACAAGGTCAAAGTGCGTCTAGTCCATATCATTACTTAAAGCGACGATCTTCGGAAATATTTTCAGTTGGAATATAAGTTCCACAGTTTAATGCAAACAAAAATATGCTTTCAAAAGCGATTAATTATTTCACTAACCGTTATAATGACCCAGATTGATAACTGCATTGTATGGATTATATGTCATACAATCACAACGACCAAGCTTTGTACGAAGTTCTGATACAAGACGACCAGTAGATGTATCTTGATATTTTAAAAACCCACTGTTACCCTAAAAATAAGTTAGAACCTTTTAATTTTGTAAGAAATATTTCGAAAATGATTACAACGTCTATGTAAATGCACCTTTGATAGAGTTGCTTAAGTGAACAGAATTTTATCAGGGGATGGGCCTACTTTTAATCTTTAAGTTTCATAGTCGTACGTCTAATAACACAACTATGGTATGTATGACTATGGAACTTGACATAGCATGATAACACATATACAATCTGACGTGACTGTTTGTCCAAAATTACTATTTCCTACTACAAAAAACTTCTTCCATTTTATCAAGTTATATTTAAGATAGAGAAAATGAAAGCTGAGTTATTTCCACGCAACAGCATGTATTGTATAACGAGAAAACATCAATTGGGTGATAAAATTAAGATTTGGAATGTCGTCTTGATGTGATGTTTGACACTAACTGCAGCGTATTTTGCTCTAGCATTTCACAGCAAATCTCACTTGAGAGGACCGCTGACATTGCTGAATATAGGTTAGTTCAAACTGTGGCAACTTTTCTCTGTACGAGTGTATATCCTCATTATCAGACTCTGCTTTTATCCACACACAAAACCATAAGAAACGATGGTCAAACTTACCACAGTAGCAAGTAAAAAATGATATGGCAAATATTCCAATCTGTTAACCTCTCTATGATTCTTTAAACAATGAATTTCAGTTCCAAGATTATCGTATATATGAACATATTTTTTTTGAGCAGCAGCAAAAAAGGTTTCCTGATGTAACCATCTAAATAATTTTTACACGTCACAAAATTCGAAACAATGGTGCCATAATAAATTTTACAATATAGTATTCCAATATTATTTGCTGTTCCCATGTCTGCAGTATTACCAACTGGCTTCAACCTCTGCCTTGGCACGATTGCCTAATCAAGCAGTTGTTGTACTTGCAGGACTTACATATAACACAAATGGGTTCTAAATGCACTGTTACTCCTTTCACAAAACCCTAACTTATAAATGGTTATTTTAAATGAAAAAATATGTGGTAAAAAACACTTACTTTACGTCACGCACAGCTTCTTGTGCATGAACTTCACATGATAAATGTTTGTTTTGCCATTGCATGCCAGCTAAATGACCCTTTTGTCCACCAATTAAAAGGAACCTTTAAATACACAAAGGTTAGAACATTTAAAACTTATTCCATTCTTAGATTATTTATAATTAAGGCGAACAAAAGTTAATTTTTCTGGTGAAAAGAGCCTCAGCTCAATAACATTGGGAAAATTATAATCTCAGAGCTTTACCTCTGATTTTTTAAACATAAAAAATCAGTTATAACTTACTTTCCATTTCGTGTATAGTTGATTTTGTATGGTCCAAACGTATCAAGCTTCAAACTAAAGAACTAGAAAAAATATGCACCGATTATCACGCAAGTCAATATTTTAAAAAGAAATTTACAGTAAATTCGAAAATTTTTCACAACGTGTGGTTAGCACATACTTTTTGTGCACTAGTGATATCCACAGCATCTGCTATATCTACTTGTCGAAATTTGTGTGTGCGCTCCATCCCCTCCGCTTCTAAAACACTAAAAGTCATAACTTAATATTACATATACCTCAAACACAAATATTTCTGATTGAGAGCCTGGATACTTACAAACATTTTGCTATCATTTGACACATTATTTCACAAAAATTAGTTTTTAAAGAAAAAAGCTTTTCCATACTTTTGTTGTTAATTATACAATAATTCATTCTTTTACGCTTCAATAAGAACACAACCGACAGAAACATACCCTGCTTCTTCCGTCATAAGAAGTTCAGATCTTGCAGCTTGTTTAACAGCTTGATCATATTTCTTTTCGTGAGCTCTCAATTTGCTCTTTAATTTCCGATCTTTAATATCCTAGCAAAAAACATTGTGTTCCTTGTATTAAATTTATGAAAATAAGTGGTGTTTAAGTGGTAGAGCATCATGCTCAGAAATTAGAAGTCCTGGGTTTCCTGGTTTAAGTCCAGCTGTTGTGAAAGTTTGTTACTGCTAAATTCACTAATTGTTTGATGTGAAATAGAAATATAAACTTTTTTTTAGAGCATATGACAAGAATTTGTCAATTGGAAATCCACAATGACTCTACCAATCAGATACACCATACAGATTATCATATCGTAAACACAACAAAATAAATTTAAATAACAAATTCCACATACCTTTGTTTTGACTCGACTACCTCTTGTATATTTCAAAATTTTTTCAGGATCAACAACATACTCTTCGACTTTTAGTTGTGCGCCATCTTTTTTGGCAGCACTAATCGTTTTACTTTTCGTCTTCATAATTTTTTTTTGTCTGTGTCGTAAAAGTAGAGTTTGCTATAGGAAAGTTGTTAGAGAATGTTACAGTAAATATATGTCAGGTCTGTATAAAATTTTTTACCTAGCTAGTTTGATACTGTAATACGATGATATATTAGATACGCTATCCCTTAAAGGGGCTACGAACCGGTTAAAATGCTCACATTCCGTGTATCCTGCACACATAATAAAAATCCGGCAAACGCGTTTTGCGCAATGAACAGACACCAGCGCACTTTGCTCGCTGGCTCAATATTTTTTCTGAAAAGTATATTACAAAGAAATATTTCAGCAAGATTCATTCTGGATGAAAACAAGACCATGGCTGGAGAAGATAAAAATTCTAGATATATCTATATATTCGAGTCTGTAAATTACAACATACATGCCGGAAAAATAGCCATTTTTGTTTTTCACCGCCTCCAGCTCGACTTTCGTGTAAGTCACTAAAGTTGAAAACCAACAGCCGTTTCGTAGCCCCTTTAACAAAATCTAAAGCAACTTTACCACATTGTTGTTTTGAATTCAATACACACACATTACTACAAAATACAATATGTTAGATGTGTTAGATGTTTGTTCTGTAGATGAAAAAGTCAGCCATGTTTTTGTTCACAGAGTGTTAGTAGTCATTTCAATAAACTCGAGGTAAAATTAGCTGAAATTAAAAACAAAGTTTGACTGTATATTTTGTATTTCATACAAAAAGCACATGTCAATTAAATATAACATTATTCTAATCCAATTTTAAAATTCTATACCTTTAATTTACATTTAAAAATCTTTTGGTGTGATATAACAGACTGCAAACACATATAATATACAGACATCTCTTCAAATAAATAGTTACCATGATTTCTCACATAAATAAATAATTCATCTATACAATACATATAAATATATACAATAATAATTTGCGTAGTGTAACAAAAGAATAAATATGTATGATAAAAATGTCTATCTTTTCTTTTCAAGTGGAAGCTAAAAAGAAAATCAAAGTTAAATATCACAGCTATACTGACCGTATTTAATATTGCATATGAGAAAATTACCTTCCAGTCAAAGCAGTCACACACAATTGACGTTTCTCTTGGTGTAAACTGAAGAAGATGACCGATTACACCCACTAGTTGACGAGACTAAATAAAATTTTACATGCTAGATTGGATGTCATTTAGAAAACATAGAAAAAACTGGTGGATGACAGTGAAGGCGAAGTTGTGACAGAGAATCCAATGTCAATCCAGAACTCAACTATCAGTACACCCAACTCAACGTATGTCATCGTTAACAACAGAAGAATCTCAACAATTAAATGTAAAAAAATAGGGCAAAATAAGTATATAAAAATAAACACGTTACCTGGTCATTTGTACTACACATATATTTTAAGATAACATGTTTTAGGTATCTAAAATTTATTAAGGAGAAATGCTTTTTTGTCACCTGGTACATAATTTCATTATTTTTAAATGTCTTTGAAGAGTTGAATAGTAAATTGGGTACCTCAACTGAATAGTGAGCTGGGTACAAACTGAGATTTACAAATACATAGTAATTAATCCTATATTTCAGGCTCTTTTTAAGGTAAGAAAAATAAATCTGCTTTACAAACTTTTATACCGGTGGATGACTCACAAATTAAAAAGTGTATGCTAAAATAACAGGAAGGGGGTAAATCCTGCGATGTTAAAATATTTTGTACTGTAAAACATTGATTTTTAAAGAATAAAAGTATTTTGAATTGATTTGTCACCACTCATTGAACATAGTCTAGACTCGATTATCTTGGATACGCTTAATTTGTGTGCAACAACTTTGTGCATAAATTGCCACACAGGGGCACCAGCAAATAAGTTAAAGATGAATGAACAATGTCAAATATATTTGCAGTATGAAATTTTGGGAAAATGTTAAAAAAACAACAATATCTATAAAAATTCAAATTTAATGTTAATAAAGTTGCAATTAATCTCTTAACTTTTTGTAATAACTCCTGAATCTTTTCATCAATTTTAGTTGGCTTCAGGAAAGTCAAACAAACTGCGAAAAACATTTTTCTTTAATTATCTTCATTAACAGTTCCAATGACATATTTTTATGCTTCTATCAACTAATGTAATACATCTAAAAAGTTTGAAACAGTTTTCTTACTCCAAGTTCACACTCCATCATTTTGGCCTGTTCTTGAGTTCGAAAATACATTTTACACAGTATGACGTCATCCAAATTTTTAGTCCCCCCAGGGGTAAGGTACATGAGTGCATATGTACTTGTGATTTCAAAAATTGACAACTTAAATATTACATATTTTTAAACGTTTTGTAAAATGGCTGAATTTTTTTTGTACTTTCTTTAAAAAAGGAAATTTGTTTCCAAATTTTAGCGTTGTATAATCAAATTGATTGATTATCAAGCAATCTGTTACAAAATATTTTATTACACAACAAAAACTTTTACATAATATTTGTGAAAAGGATACTTAAAATTAACTTCTAAAAAATCACGTTTTTCCTTTTCATTTTTCCACACACTTTTATCCTCAGGACTTTTTTTATCGTTGCTATTAGTTGGAGATTTATCTTTTGCTGTTTGTCCAGCATCTATGTTTTTCTAGAAAAAAAGAAGACAGGTAGTGAGTACCTGGTGATCCTTGTCCAATAGAAACCTGAATATAGTCTAGATATCTTTCACTGCCAATTTTATTGCAAAAATACAAAGAATGTGAATTGCTTTAAAACATATGTGCTTGCTAATGCACAATATTTACACAATATTTTTAGGGAACCTTACCATTTCTCTTTGATATTGTTTCTTCATGTCAGCCATATTTTGTTGTAAGTTACGTAATTTCTTTTCTTTCTCATCTAACTCAGCTTTTAGTGACCGAACTTCTATTTCTTGCTCATTGGTCTAAATAAACAAAAAAAGCAATAAGACAAATATATCTTTTACTTTAATCCCTGCTTAGCAAAACCAATATTGATTTTTCCTACCCCGGTAAGGCTTTTGCTTTCCTTTTCTAACTCTTGAATACGATTCGTCAATCTCATAACTGTCTTTTGAAGTTCTGCATAAAATAAAAAAATTGTAAGCTTTATGTATGTTACATAAACTTTACAATAAAGCAATGAATAAAATCATGCGTGAAGTCTAAAATACCTTTTTCTTTGCTACCTTGATACTTAGATTTTCCAGGAGAAGCTAACTTGTTATTTTCTTGAAATTCATGAAGCTAAGGTAAAGCAAACATAGGAAGCATTGATTTTTTATTCATCAGCTGAGTCTCTAATTTCAAAAGTTTAATTTCATGCAAATTAGTAAATGTTACCTGTCGAGACACAGTGGCCAACTCATCATCTCTGTCACGGATAACTCTACGTAGTTCTTCTATTTCTTCGTCCCTGAAATAATATTTTAATCAGCAATAATTTTTAGCAAGTGTTATTAGAAAGTAAATAGTAAACAAGATTATTTATTACCTTTCCACTAAAACTTGTTCCCTATTTTCAAACATTTCCTAAATAAAAATTATTATTACCTGAACAATCTGGAAAACATATTAGTTTTATTAAATTGTCAACGACATAATGTCCTTTTATTGTACTAGAGGTCACAAGTATATCTGGGATAGCATACATATAAAAAGACGTTTTTCAAAATAACAAAGGTATAGAGGGAAGGAAACAAAATTAAGTATCAACAGCACAAGCTCTGGTGTTTCCCATACAACAACAAAAAACACCTCTTTTTAGAGGAAAAATATTATTAACTTACACGCACTGAATTCAATTCTTCTCGCAAGAGCGAATCAACAGAGTTGTTTTCCATTGAAATCTATATTGATTATGTTAATTCATTACAATAGAACATGTGACATACAAAATGTACTAGAACCATAATTTTTACTTACTTCCCCTGTCTCTTTGATATAAGTCAAAAGCTCGTCTTTCTTTTGAAGAGATGCTTCCAAGTTAGTTATCTAAACGAAGATAATTGGGAAATGAAAACAACATGAAAACAATTTAAAAAGCTTACTTCAGAAAATACTAACAAAACAAATGGCATTTTTTGTCCCACTGATGACACAAAGCAAAACAGTCCTAGAGGATGACTTTTTGTTACCACTGAAACAGACTTAACAGTTAATTCAAATCTTGAGAAGTCTGATGAACAAATTCTTAACATCTATATTATAATACCTGTATGCGCAAAATGGTACCGCAAGTAGCGAGACGCACAAATTGCGGTACAAAAAGAATGGCAATCCTGTGGATTATTCTACGGGTCACTGACTAGTTTACTACATAATACCATAATTGCAACTTACCTCTTCTTTCAGTTCATTTGTTCTACTTAATGCATCTTCTAAACAACTGGACGCTTGTTTACACTCTTCATCTTTTATAGTAAGCTCTCCCTTAAACATAGCAGCAAGTAAGTTACTAAATTAGTAAAGTAAGAAATTCTTACTTTAAAAATTTGGAGTAATTTATGCCCGGATCTTTGACATTTTAAGATAGTTTCCTCTGAGACCAGATTCACATAATAGGATATGCTATATAAAAACAATTTAATGCCTGGTTTCAACATTTTTTGGTAAATAACCATGGCATAATATGGGGGAAACAATAATATATAAGCATTAGCTTTTCAAAAAGAGTTTAAAACAAAACACCACTGAATAATTTTAATATTTTTCAAATATTCCTACCATTAAACTATCTCTTTCCTCTACAAGTTCTTCAAGTCTTTCTTGATACTGTGTGATTCTTCTAGTTTGTTCTTCGACTTTTGTTTCTAATTGCTCCTGAAAAAAGTTGTTTGTGGTCTGTTAGATTTAGTAGAAACCAGTACAATTGTTTGAACAGAAAAAGATGAGGTACCATTTTTCTTCTGTTGGTATGCTCTTGTCTAAATGAGCTTTTGCGGGACTGAAACAAAGCAATATAACATCACGTCACATCGGTTAATACAACCAACACTAAAGCAATTATATGGAATGAAATTGCATGCTTTTTACTTTAATCTTAAGGCTTTACAACTTTGAAGCAATCTGTATGAAACTGAACAAAATTCAAAACCATATATAGCATACAAATACCTTTTAGCAAGTCCTGTTAGCTTATAAATTACTGTTTTATTTTTTTAAATTCCCAGAGTTTAATTAGAAAAAAGTGATAGTTAAATACAATTTCACTCTTGATAGAAAAATCACAAAATATAAAATAACAATAAAACCTTCTCTGTACAACAACAAAATAAAAATTACAAAATAATAGCAGTTGAGATAACAACTAAGATATACTTACTTCAGATTGTAAATCTCTCACTTTTTCTTCTAGCACACTTCGATCTTTTTCTAATCTATCCACAGCTTCTTTAAACCTTGTGTCTAACAATTTATTCTAAGAAACAAAAAAAAGTATTAAAATTAAGTCTCGCTCAAAAATTGTTACACATAATGATGACCAACCTGTGCTTCTAAGAATGAAGCTTTATCAGCCAATATTTCTAGTTCCATTTTTTCTGTCTTTAGTATTGAGTTTTTCTGGTCTAGATCTTTCACCTAAAAAGAACATGTTAATGTTACTGCAAAACTTTGCAAAATAGGCAGAGTTTAGAGTCTTAATTGTACATACTTTATTTAGTAGAGTTTCCAACTGATTTGAATTTTTTTCTAAGGATTTTGTTGATTTTTCTGCAACTGTTAATCTGTCTTGCAGGTCACTAATCTAAAAAACATAGCAAGTGAGTAAGTGTAACTTTTACATTAATCAAAGTAACAACAAAAATCAACATTAAAGTTCTACATAAACCTGTTACCTTTGATTCATAGTGTTTATTTTGAGTTAGCTGTTCATTCTGGAGATTTTCATAACTTACGACTTTTTCCTTTAACTTTTCATCCAGAGTACTGACCTAAACATGTGACACATACAAACTTTTCTTGAGTAAAACATTTACCAGCATTTTATAATTGTTTGATGAAAGACTAGAACACGTTAACATTTGTATAATTAGGGACAATAAGCCTGGATTGGCGTTTGGCATGGTATAGCGCTTTTGTCTGCTCAATATTTTCTTACAACAGACAACACAACTGAGCACCTAGAATGGTAGAATGTCTATCTGTCCACATTCTTTTAACTCAAACAAGAAATTTGAATCATAAATAAAAGACTTACTAAAGAACCAAGGGTACTTATTTTGTCATTTGACTGGGTTCGGAATTCGGTAAAGTGTTCTCTTGCATCTTGTAAACGACTTTCTAACAGTGAGCGCTATGAAATAGTCATTTAAAAAGGTATTTGAAAATTATACAATTCATTGGCACAGATAACTTTATAACATAAAATCTGAAATTAAAAATGCTATTTTATGTTAGGACCAACTTAGAAATCAAACATGCAAACTAACATATGAATCCAACGTTGTAAAATGGTGGGGGGGGGGGGGAGAAGGGCAGAATCCATTGATGTTTAATTTATACAATTTTTGGAGAATTAAAAATATTTTGAACTGATTTGATGTCCATGCCTTGAGTGTTTTCAATTTTTGTGAATGACTAAATATTATATTTTGTGATTTTCATGTTTAGGTCAGGAAGAAATCTCCTCCCCACCTAAAATGAAAATCTCCTCCTGAAGGCAGTTTTCATTTTTCCAAATATATACTTAATCTGGGAATAAGATATTACCTCTTTTTCAAGAGCTTTCACTTGATCATTTTCTGAGAGTCTGCTGTCTTGCAATCTATTAAATTGAAGTATCTTCGTAAATAGAAAATGTATATAACAAACTATGCTTTAGATGTTAATGTAAATCAAGGAAGCTTCACATACCGTTGCTCCAAGTCACTAATCCTTTCTCTTAAAACTGAAAGTTCAGAGTCCTTGTCACTGATGTCTGCTGTAGCCTAAACACAATATGTTGGCTTAAATTTTAGAAAAGCATTGCAGAAGATAATTTCTGAAGGAGCATTCTTTACCTTAGCTTTGTAAAGGTTGTAAGTCTGTCTCAAGGAAGCAACTTCTTCATGAGCTCTGTCTGCAGCCAGCTGTACTGTATCTAGCATGCTGGATTTCTTAATAAAGCAACATTGACAATTATAACAATTATCAAATATATAATTAAAATTCACAAAAGAAAAAAAAGGAAAGAAAAATAACTTAAAAAAAAACATTCTAACCTGTGTCAACTCATTGATTAAATCTGATAACTGCGATTTTAAGGCTGACTTTTCCTTTTGTAATGTAGAAACTTCTGCACTCAATTTTTTTTGCTGGGTGTCAAACTCTGTCCTAAAAATACAGGCCTAAGCTAGTACTCACACTGTACATTAACGTGATAAAAAGAAAATAACAAACCAAAAACATACTGCAGATAAGATACTGCACAGATAATTATTGCATTACCTATCCTTTGTTAAATCATGCAATCTTTCCTCTAATCCTTCCAATTCAATTCGTTGGTCCATATACTGTTTGTCTAAATTTTCTATTTGCTAAAACAAAAAAAAATAAAACAAAAATAGATATGGATTATACAATAACTAGTTATTTAAACCTGTGGAGAATTCACTTAAATTTATTCTGCTTTTTATGACAAAAGGTTTGTGAATAATTTCATTAAAAAGGTCAAAAAAACGTTTTAGCTAAACAAAATCCTGTGGGAAGGTGTCCACTCAAAAATGGTATGCTATGGTATGTTTCTTATCGCGAAATAATTTGTTGTCAATTTCATTTCAAAGACACAATCAATTGAAACTTTTAAACGAAATGCACCACAACAATACCAACATTGATTGCACGTGACTTGGCTTGTACAATATATAATTGATAACAAAGCACTCATCACGGTAAATTTAAATTAGCATATGATGCAATAAAATTCCCAACTAATAAAATCACTTCATTTTAACACATGATTTGTTCTAGCCAAAAAAATCATTAACAAACGTTTTTAAAATACAGAACTTTCTTATAGGGGATGTATTATAGACGCTTTTAAAGAAAATTGTAAAAAATATAATCCACTTTGCCTGTTACAGACACACAGAGTCTCTGTATTATTATAGAGATACTTTTAAATATTGAAAATTGATACTTTACCTTTGTTTTTTCAATAAGTTCTGCTGTTTTCCTTGACATTTCTGTTTGAGAATGTATGAGCTATGGTGAGAGGAAACAGGGTAGTGTATAGATACAAAATAAGTCTAATTTTGTTCAACATTTTTTAAAAAGTTTGTACCATTGCTTTCATTTTTGCCACTTCCTCCTGTTGCAGTGAGTTGAGTTCTTTTACATTTGAAAATCTGTGAGATTCCTAAATATGAAAATTTGTTACAAATTACCTTTTTAAGGTTGACATTTCAGTCCTGCTGAACCTACAGCTTTTAACAGCCTTAACTTTTAACAATGAACTCAAAAATGTTAAAAAGAGGTTTTTAATATACCAAATCATTAACTATTTTGAACCATCCAGTCTCAAGATGGAGTTTCTAAAGGTTGATGGAGTTGCTGAAGGTTAAGCGATTTTCCCTCATAAAAAAATTGAGTTTAAAAAGCCTGGAAAGAGCTAATACATTAGATACCAAGAATAGTGCAAAGAGAACAAACAATACATATTTAGAACTGTATTCTGCAGGAGATTATGACTGGCCTTCCTGTGGTTAACAGGGGTAAAATTATTTAATAATCCTATAATAGAGACACAAAATACAGGATTTGGACTTACTACAGTTAAAGCCTTCTTGCTCAGAACAAAACTTACTGATAAAACTGAAAGCGAAAGAGAAATGCAATATAATATTTCTGTTGGTAATGTTAAAGACTCATCTGATTATGACTATCTTGAATTGACAACGATTGATTTAAGCGTGATATGTCAGTCAATTTTTTGGTCAGTCAATTTTTTTTGTGGTATTGGTATACCATGAAAAAAAATTAAAGATAACATTTAAAGTAAATAGAATGGACGGAAAAAAATAAAGAAATAAAGGTAACTGATTGACCAAAGTAGTGAAGAAAGTACAAACTAAAAAGTCAAGGAATATCTTCAATTTATTGGCATTGTAAAGCTATCAGCATTTTTTTAATTACTAAATATGAAAAAAAGGATAAACAAATTAAAAAATTTAATTGGTAAAGAGAAAGAAGTAATGGCAATTCACAGTTAAATGAAGTAAAAAAAAACTATTAGAATTAAATTATCAATATTTTCATCTTAGCAACAATGCAACTCAAGAAAATCAGAAAAATATCATAAAAATTTATAAAAAAAACAGTGGATCACAATACAAAATCAGGTTATAAAAAAAAATTGTTATTTTAACGAAGGACTTTAAAATGTATATGGATAGCGGTTCAACGTTAAGCAGGCAAAGGGAAGGTGAAAAGAAACATTGAAGTGGATAAGAAAGACAAGGATTGTTTTGTGAATGATAAAAGGTGAAAGTGAATGGGAGAGGAAGAGTAAGGTGTGGAAGTTGAAGCAGTGTTCGAATTAGCAGTTCGCAATTCGCAATTTGCGAATTGGAATGCTGTTTTTGCGAATCACTTTGCGAAAAAAAGATAAAATTGCGAATCGAATATTTTTGTATCACTTCGTTGTCTTTTTTTGCGATATTAAAAATTAATTATTTCTTCTTTTTGTTTGTTGTGTTTCCATTTAATTCTCATGTTTTGCATGATTATTTTATGCTGGGTGAAGAAATAACAACCCTTTCCTTTTGTGTATTTCACTTGCACATATTCAATGAAGTTTTGACTGACAATATGTGAGCAAGTTTCGTAACGTTTCCTTCTGAAAAGCCGTTTTTATTATAAGAAATTGTTATTAAAACCTTATTTATCAACCGCAGCTCATTATACATGATTGCGTAAAATATTTACATGTTAATTTATCATAAGGCTGTTGTTTAGACAAAATTATAAAGTCAATTTTTTTTTTTAAGTTTTTATGTTCAATATCGGCAAATTTTGACAGGAAATCAGTGTTCTTATTTTCAGCGCAGTTAGCTTTGTAAGACAGAAAAATATCGGAATTTACAGCCTGGTTAAAAACAGTATATAAATGGCAGACTGAGTTAAATTGCCTATTAGAAAAAGATTTATGTTGAGGTAAAGTGAAAAAAATATGTGTTCTATGTAAAAAATATGAACACCACTTGTTCCCACAAACTGGTTAAGAACCTCTAAAACAATAATTACATTTTGAATATTTTCTTGCAGCATGCTATAAAAATAAACTTATTTCATTTTTAAAACATTATTTCGGCTATCGGGACAAGAAAGTCAAAATTAAGAGAGGCGCTAGCTCAGACGCTCAGTTCTCGTGTTCGGGGTTCACGAATTTAAACGTCCACTACTTGTCTCCAGCATAAAAAAAATAACGCAGGAAAAAGTAAATGTTACAAAAAAATACAAATTCTCATGGAAAAAAAAGTAGCTACTAATGAACTAGCCAAAAGTATTTGATATACGGCGCTTTCCAGGCCACATCTAGATGGTGGTGTACTTCGTTACAGAAATTTTTTGAACCCTGTGATGCTAGCTAGATGAGAAAAGAAACAAAGAAAAGGAAAGTACATTTCAAGTACTACGAAAACCATCGATTCAATTTTGACTTGGTGTGAGAAAAAAACAAGCACTCGAAAAAAACAAGATGGGCAAGATCAGAAAAAAATGGATTTATTTCAACTTTAATTGAAAGACTTTAAGGTTACTGTAAAGGAAACGATTTTTTTTTTAGGTTTTTTGCAAAAAATTCTCTTTCCAATGACATATTTTATATTCTATGAAAATAATTGGAACATCCCTTTTTTCTGGAAAAAGCCTTTTTAGAGGTGTTATATCCTTCGCACCTTTGAAAAAATAGGTGCAAAATGAGTTGGGCATATTTTTTGTAAACATTATGCATAATATGGAACTCCCGTATAAAAATATGCATAATAATATTTTTTAGATAGTTTATTTTCACTATCGAATTAAAAAAAAATTAAAGTTAAGGAATAAGCATATGAGCTGTCTCCTGTAAACCTGACTTCTGTCTATTAATAATTCTGAGCGCGTTCACGCATATTCAGCATAAAGAAAAAGTTCGCACTTCTATCATCTTTCTGCATACTCAGTTCACACATTTTTATAACACCTACGAAAATCTTTAAAAACAAATATCTCATTAGTAAATTTTCGCCTATATGCCTTTACGTTTGTGGTCTCTTTTTCCGAAAGCTTCCTGTTGGCTCATTGAAATTTTTGGTAATGAAAAGCTGAATAAATTATGCACAAAAGGTTCCCGGATTTTTTTGTATAAATTACTGATTACCGAATTATGACAACAGAAAGAAAAAAATATGCATTTTTTTGAATGATTATATATAATTACAAATAATTTCATAACAACGTTATTAGAAAAAAAAACCGGGAACCTTTTTGAATTAAATTTGTGCTGATATTCAGCAATGGTGCGAAAACGAGAAGTGTGCGACCACGCGTTCGGAAAAAGAAGCCATTTTAAAGCGGCTATGAAGTGGCTATGAAGATAGCATTTCATTTTAAAATTTATAAAGTGCTTTTACAATGTGATTAAATTGTTGACTTCTTCACCAAACTCAATTAAAAAGTCAAAATCTTCATTTACCCTAAGGCAATACAAAAGTTGTAACTTGACTTCAGCAACATGATCATAGGACAATTTGGTTTGCATTTGGTCCCTCCTATGTATCTTTTGATTGGGAAATGGTATTGACTTTAAAATTGGTAGGGAGTTAGTAACTAATGAGTAAAGTTAATTTGACAAAAAAAAAATCATGATGACGTCATTATTTTTTAGGTGACGTCATCAAAACTCCCTAATTTAGTCTCTTAGACCTAATGAGAATACGAAATCAGTTTTATTAGTTACAAAATCAATTTTTTATTTCTTTTGTCATTTTTGGTTCAAATAATTCGAAAATGACTTCTTTTAGGTAATGTCACTTATATGATGACATCATCGTCATCGTAAAGGGCCTGTACAGCACATCACTATAATTAAAAAAGTATCAAAGGTTTTGATTTGAATTTTTTTTTCACTAAGAGTAAAGATAAAGTAGATATTTGTCATCCCTGTAAAATTTGGAAAAAATGATATATAACACTATATAGTTTCTTTTTATATCAATAAATTTGTAATTTTTAGCGGATGACAATAGATTAGTGAGTTGAAAATGTACCTAAAATGAGCAATTGACATATTTTTGTATTTTTTTTGCTTCTATATTGTATAACAATAGTAAATATATTGAAATAAAGTTATTTTGGCCAAAATAAAAATATCTCATTTTTTGGATGTTGACAATGTCAATAAAATCATGATAAAATGAATGAATGCTAAAGGTGAGCATATATTTTTCCAAAAAAAATCAGCAAAATCTCCCCAAAAATTTTAGGAAAAGTCAGAACATATCAGGGCCACACCATAATCGGGTAAAAACTTATACAAAAAAAACTGTAAGGGGGGGGGGGCATTTTGTCCCCCCTCTAGTTGGAATAGGGTTAAAAAACTAATTAAAGTTGTCTATCTTAATTGAGCAAAATGACTTAACTGATGTTCTCTTCCATCTAAGCTTTTAAGGTGTTATCAAAATACAAGGGTATCAGTGTCCCAAAGCATCCTGGTATTAGCATCTACACAATCAGCAGAACTTATAGCAACCAATGGCAACAGTAAATTAGTTATAGACATCTCCCTTTTTTATGTTTTTCTTTCTAAGGCAAAAAGTGCTTACACTCGCTGTCCACTATAGTTTCTTAATTATGCCAAAAATATAATCTACATTTTTAAACCAAGTCAAATTTTCAGAGCTCTTGGATTCAGCTCGGTGTTGTTTTTTAATCACCGAATGAAAAAGCCTCTAAGTAGTGAGAGTTAGAAATAATGTGTAAAGAAATGCTTATTTTGCAATAAACACCACAATCTACATGTGTAATCCCCTAGATTTAATCTATTTTACTTTTGTTTTGCATATCTCTACAACTCTTTTGCCTGTGTAGCTCTAGCCCAACACTCAAAAAATAATTATCATGCATGACTGGCTGAAAATTTAAAACTCAAAAATGGTGTATCTCTAAATAAGAAGAACAGCTTACACAGATTCTTCCGTCTGTGATGTGAGAAAAATTTACAAAGCTAATTAAAGGGATATGCTAAAATTTAAAAACCTGCACTCAAACAAATCAATGATTTTTTGTTACACAGAAAACAACACTGTAAAATGACTAAACGAATTACTAAAAGTAGAAAAAATATTGACACATAAGCTTCAATATTGTATACATAAGGCATAAGTCGCTGTAAAATGATTTTTGCACTTCATATAAAAACAAAGTATAAACAATATTTACCTCTTGTTGTTTTTGAATACATTCTTTATACTTCTTGTCTTTGACTTGTAACTTCTGCTCATATTCTTCCTTTAGTGACTTAATAGACTTATTCATCGATATTTCAGTTCTGTTATGCATTTCTAAAATCAAATTCATGTGTAACAAGTTGCACATCAACAACACTGGAAAATGCAGTATAAAAAAGATTAAAAAGTGAAAACTTAATCCAGTGTATTATTGCACAATTTTTGAACTCTAAGAGAAAGCAAATGGACATAAATTTCAAAATAAGTTTAATGTTATGTTTAAATTAGAAACATTTTGTGGTTGCTTAATAATACAATTTAATTATTGTGAGTAATCAAATTCCTTAGACACTACTTTTTCTGAACCTGAAGTAATTTTCAACTATTTCCAGTGTTTTCCATAAGTTGAACTTCTTCCATCAATAATTCTTGTTTATTGTGACCACCATTTTTTCAGTTGCTATATCAAAATAGAGTCTTGGGGGTGCTTTTGGGGGAAAATATTTCCAAACGGGAATTTTCACTGTGAAACAGGTCAGGTTTCTCCAATTTTGTTGGACAGCAAGAACAAATTGTTGTCCAACATACAATATTTGTACCACATGTCTTTAGTGTTGTGCACCTTCAGATATATTTAAGCTATAGATCTTTAAGAAATTTGAGATTGGATTTCAGTTGAGAAATCATACTAGAGAAATTTGTGAAGAAAAATATTATTTTACTCTTAGAAAATGACAATTTCAACGAGTTTTTAATTTTGCAGTCAGCAATATCTGGCAAATTTAGAATTACATTTATATAACCATTTGGACTAATTTTTTTCATCCTTCCAAAATAATAAAAACAATTATGTTTGTTCGCAAAACAGCATTTGAATTTCAGAAAAATGAATGGTTTTACAGAAGGTAATAAAATGATCTTACCATTTCTTAAGTTTTGTAAAGCTTCTTCAAGACGATCCCTTTGTCTAGACTGCTCCATAAAGGCAAGCGCCATTTCTAAATTTTCAGGAAGAATGTATATATATATATATATATAAATGAAATGAAAAACAAACTAAAAATAAATCGATGTTTCTAGACATACCATTAATTTTAACTTCAAGCTTTTTAACTTGCTCATTTTTCTTTCCCAATTCAGATAATATCTGATCTTTTGATGCAACATCACGAAACTAATGGTAATGAAGGTAATAGTTTGTAATATGAACAATAAGGCAACAGTTTATTTTACCTATGTTTTTTATAAACTTATTTATTAGCATTCATTTTTTATCATATATTAACCATATCTTTACTGGAATTCTTTGGTATGAAATCGAATATCCTGCATGAAGAGGTGGGGTTATCCAACTTTTGAATAGCTGATGCTATGTTAACATTCATTTTAATGGAGCTAAACTGCAAGTTTTGCTCATGTTAATTGTGGTACCGTTCCTTAGCATTATGGATTATGGTATACATTAGGTTTACCTTAGTCATTGACGATGTCATGTAGAGCCTTGCGCAGTGGGGGTGGATTTTACCTATAGACCTGATCTTAAAGGTTGCCATGGATACTAGTCTTACCTGTATAGGAGCTGGACCCTACCCAGGTCTTGATTATTAATGGCTGCATATAAAAACCCAACACCCCACACTGCACAAGTTCTTCAGATGTACCTTCCAGTTTAAAGTTACCCACCCTTCCACCCTTTGTTATATATTGATTTTCTTCACCTATTTTTCCTTATTATATATCATCAACACACCTACAAATGGTGGATGTGAGATACCAATTTAATTTATAACCGTGGTACAGTGGAATCGAATCGAAATCGAATTAACATGGACGTCTCCAATGCAACTAAATACAACTGCATTACAGTTGTTATGGGAGCGCGCAACACAACACAACCAGACAAATTTCTTCTGCCTCAAGGTATCACTGGCATTTCTTTTGGCTTATGTTATGTCAGGGTTTTAGTCCAGAGGTAGAAACTACGAGTGTGTAAGTAGCTTTTAATTTAATTGGTGGGTATGTTGGGCCCCTTCATCAGCCATTTAGGCAAGTAATGTGTTGATAAAAATCATTGTAGAAACGTACCTGACACTCAGGGCATGTATACATGTGTTTACCATATTGGCTGATGCTCATTGAGGTGTGCCTGACTCTCAGGGCATCTCAATCAGCAGCACTTAAATAGGAAACATGCACCTGACACTCAGGGCATGTTGATGTGCCTGATGCTCAGGGCATCTCGTATACACCTGACGCTCAGGGTACGAATAAAAATACCAGTTATTAACTTGCGCCTGACGCTCAGGACATGTTGATACGCCTGACGCTCAGGGCATCTCTAGTGCAGTTATCATGTGAATAGGTAAGATGTGCCTGACACTTAGGGCATGTCGAAGCCCCTGATGCTCAGGGCATCTCATACACCTGACGCTCAGGGCATGAATAAAAACAACATCATTCTCTCATACACCTAACACTTAGGGTATGAAAGAAAACACCATAATTAGCATGTCTCGCAGCAGAGTCAATGGAAAAATTAGTTGAAAAGTTTGAGAAGTGGAAGAAAGGACTAGAAGAGAAAGGGCTAAGGGTGAACACAGCAAAGTCTAAAGTCATGATTAGTAGCATTGCAGCCAAGTGTGACCTTGTAGTTGGAAAGTGGCCTTGTGGAGTTTGCAGGGAGGGGGTGGTAGCAACTCAATTTTTTGTCAGACTTGCAAGCATCGGGTACATAAGAAGTGCAGTAGTATTGGTGGAAGGTTAAGAGCTGACATTCAGTTTGTATGCAAGCGTTGCAAAGGTGAGATTATAGAGAATGAAGTATTTCCAGCTTCAATGATTTACAACAGTGACTTGTTAGAAATAGTTGAGAACTTCTGTTACTTAGGTGATATGTTCAGCAGTGAAGGGGGTATTGAAAGAAGTGTTACTTGCAGGATAGGTTCTGCTTGGGAAAAGTTCAGAGAGTTACTTCCTTTTTTGACTAGCAGAGTCTCGTCAATTGAGGTAAAAGGTAGGTTGTATAAGGCCTGTGTAAGTGTTATGTTGTACGGTAGTGAGACAAGCAGGAAGATCTCGACCGTTTAGGAAAAAATGATATGAGAATGTTTAGGTGGATGTGTAAAACCAGTCTAAGAGACAGAAAGAGTTCAGATGAACTAAGAAGCAGGCTAAGTATCCGTAGAATTAAAGATGTTATCCAGATAAGAAGATTGAATTGGCTAGGGCACTTAGAAAGAATGGAGGGGATAATTGAGTAAGAAGGTGTAGAGACTTGATAGTTCCTGGGGCAAAGCTCAGAGGCAGACCGAGAAAGACTTGGCAGGAGGTTATAAGGACAGACTTGATACAGGGGAAGTTGAGTTTAGATCTAACACAGTCTAGATCAGATTGGAAGAGGGTAATTAATATACCCCATCTAACCCATGCTAGCATGGAAAACGGACGTTAAGTTAAGAATGATGAATGATGATGATTCTGGAACCCAAAGCAATTAACTAAGTGTTTTCACTGTATCAAACTATTTTCAAACATTCCACTTCTACAGCTGGCAACATCCTAGTTCTTTACACTCCGGTTTTGAAAGTTTTATTTGAATTATATCATTACTTAACTTGTATCTATTCCATTTAATACTAGCAATTTTAAAACAGATGGTTGTCTGTATAAGACAGGTTAGGCAAAAATTTCACATCATTGTCCACAAACTTTGATTTTTTCAAATAAGTTTACTACACCTATTTATATAGAAAACTTGAAAATTAACATTAAAAAAAAGTTGGTTAACAAGTCTTTTTAATTTTTTTCAAAAGCTCTTTTCGTTTTTAAGACATTCACATTATACTGCACAAATTATGATGTCACATTTAAGGAATAAGAAATTTTGACACTTTCTGTCAACAGTAATTTGAGACCTGTTATGGGGTAAAGTTGAATTGTTTAACATCTTTTTTTGCCAAAATGACACTTGTTTGCTCATCCCAGGCGTCTTAATTGTTTGCAGACAACCCCATAACTTGGGATCTGCATATCAGTTTGCAATCAAATTTTGTGAGTAAACATATAGGGCCCATACAAGCTTACCCAGAAAATTTTACTATCATTATTTATTATAAAATCTTTGTGTTGTGCAAAAACTTTTCAAAATTCAGGAAACAATTTAAGTAGTCTTTGCAACCCTTATTATTAACTATTAAAGTCTTTTTTTCAGAAACTTTTTGAATCAATTTGTTTTTACTTGTGGCTGCACTAATTGTAATTAAATTTTGTTAAATTTTTATTTTATTATACCTAAAATATTATGAAATGACCTGTCTGTACCGTCATATGCACAAATATATAATGCATATCCTGAGCGTCAGGATATGCACAAATAAACATGCATTATCTTCAGGCCCTAAGCGTCAGGTGCATGAGACAGATGAGATGCACTAAGCATCGACATGTCCTAAGCGTCAGGCACATGCTGATTATGGTGTTTTCTTCCATACCCTGAGCGTCAGGGCATATGAGAGATGCCCTGAGCATCAGGGGCTTCAACATGCCCTGAGCGTCAGGGGCTTTAACATGCTAATTACTGGTGTTTTTATTCATACCCTGAGCGTCAGGTGTATGAGAGATGCCCTGAGCATCAGGGACTTTTTACATGCCCTGAGTGTCAGGCGCATGTTTCTTATTCACATGATGATACACTAGAGAAGCACTGAGCGTCAGGCGCATCGACATGTCCTGAGCGTCAGGAACAAGCAAATTACTGGTGTTTTTATTCTACAATGTTTCTACAATGACTTGTATCAACACATTACTTGCCTAAACTAAAATCCCTGGCAACCTTAAGATCAGGTCTATAGGTAGAAACCTCCCCCACTGTGCCAGGCTCTACATGACATTCTCAATGACCAAGGTAAACCTAATATATACCAACCACAATGCTAAAGAACTGTACTTCTGTCACCACAATTAACATGAGCAAGTCAAATGAGCATGGGTTAGTCCATATAAAGATAATGCAGGGGCATTCCAAGGTACTTATATATATATATATATAAGTACCTTGGAATGCCCCTGCATTATCTTTATATGGACTAACCCCATATTGACCTACTTTCTATAGCAAATGTTACCATAGAGAAATATCTCCTTGTAACATTTTAGTCCACAGTTGATGAATAAATTTTTAAACACTGAAAACATGCCTATACATTTGGATAGTAAAATGGTCTTACTGTTCCAATTATTAGCTGTGACTCAATTGGAGTTTCAGCAGAACAAAAACTCTCTCCACAAGAGTTTCTTGATACTGTGGCTGTTGCAGCAGAGTCTAAACTTAATAAAGACTCTCGAGAGCTGTACAAACTAGCATTGCTTCGCCTCCGTTTTTCCCATTTGTTTTCACGCTTAAGGTTTGTATTACTGTTTATGTAGCTTCGGACTGATGGAGGTTTGGTATTCTTTTTAGGAGTTGATGCCAAAACGTTAGACGTCGTCTGTGGTTGGTCACCTTCTTCAATGCGTTGTTTTAGCTTCTTGAACATGCCTTCATAAGTTTGTTTATGCAATCACTCATCCCTGCCGAACAGAAACAGACAAGCTACTTCATAAATGCCAACAATATTTACGAGATTGACTTTTGGTTCCACTACAGGTAATTCTCATTATGAATGCTCATTTCTGCCATGATTCGAACAGAAAATGTGCTTTTGCGCTCCATTGCAGGGATGCAATAAAATTGCTGTGGCATACTGGGGACAAAAAAGCATCACAGATGAAGTGCAGATGATGTGATCGCTTTTGGTCAGCGGTTTGTTTACGTCGTGAGGAAAAAAGCATATTAGAGTTTCAAGAAAACGAAAGTAATAAAAATTTTGTATAAATCTACACTTTTTTACAAATATAGCTTTGAAATTCAGATTTTATCTTTTTAAAAAGCGATTTAGGATATTAATACATGTAAGGTTAACAGTTTTCTTGTATAGTAGAGATTATAACTACTAGTTATCTGAATTGTTAAAGGTAGCTAAAAGTCATGCTTTGATTATCTTTACATTGTGAAAAGCGAAACCAATTACTGCGCACTTTACATTCGCCTGCCTTGACTGCTGACTTCTATATTTCACGCAGAAAGTTAAAGGAAGGCTAATTGCTATGCGTTTGGATTATGTGGTTTACACATTACAAGAATTTATATATTTATTAAAGATTTAAAAACTCTTCTTTTTTTGAAGTTAAAACTCTTCTCTAGCTAGAGGCTGAAGGAGTTGTTGGTAGCTAGCTATACCTTAGTTTACCGTCGTCGGCATTGCCTTATTCATTATTTTCCCTATGCGTGTTAGAGGTGCCTCTTATACTCATGTTTGTGGCACTGTAGCTTAAGTGGCTATAACTCTTGCACTTTTTGTGTCAGACCGGGGTTAAATTCCCTTTAAAAGCCATTATTTAATATGGGTGAGTAAATGTTACAATAGTCCTAGGTTAACCCAAGCCATGTGAGGATGGGATGTTGCAGAGAGTTTTCTGATAGCGCATGGAATCTAATTGAGTATGTAAAGCTCAGAAGAAGCATTAAATATACTCCAGGACTTCTCATCTAAGCCATGGCTGTTCCTGAAAATAATAGGCAGTGTGTATCTCTTGATATTCGTGAGGCTAGCCATGTAAAACAGAAGTCAAATATATTCCTTTAAAAAACGGAATTGCGCTTAAAGTTATTAAAGACTGACCAGACATAAAATTAGCAACCAAAAAACTTTTTAAAATGACCAACCAGTATTTTAAACTCAGTATTGCCTCCATAATAGTAATAGAGTAGTGGCTCTTGCAGATCTTTTTCATGGGAATAACATAGGTGGAGAAGAGCTCTGAGCATAAGGTTGGACCAAGATCCACCAAACTGCTAACACCACTACTATAACTGCACCTACACAATGAATTATTTTGAGTTTTCCATTGTTTATCAATGCTCCTGTTATGTTTTTCAAGCTTTTTCTATACCACAATTTAGGAGAACATTTTTTCCTTTGTTTTTTGCTATTCTACTCTATTTATATCTTTGCAATCACATTGAACACATAGTGAATTTCTTCTGGTAATAGAGAATTATAGTGTTACTGACATGTACTTCGCAACCTAGTTCCAGGACTTAATTTTTAAATGCTGTTAACAGTATTAAAAAATGTATAAATAATAATTTTCTTCTTTTATCTTTGCTACCTTCAAGCAACAGGTGGCCACTGAAAATATGAAAAATAGATTAAAAATACAATTAATAAGACATACGTAACAAACTCCTTCTCATTGTTGCATTTTATTTTTTTGTGCACACTTTGATTGCTGAGATATCGATAACAAAATTAAATAAATATTAAAAAAAATTTTCCAGATATTGCAGTTACAGACAACTCATGATAATTATTAGGTTGTTTTTTATACATTTTATTTAAAACATAAATATGCATAAAAAAGATTATTTAAGTTCAACCCTAAAGGAAAGTGAAAATAAAAGAACCTTCTCAAAACTAGTTTTGATTGCTTGATGAAGATCTATAATATAAAATTTAACACTTTAGATCAAATCATACACCTAGTTCTTTTATGTATTGTGCTTTGATCAAGTTTATAAAGTAAAATAGCTACCAAGTGAAAAACTTTATTAATAAAATAGATGAAATGAAAAAGTCAGCAAATTTATCTAAATGTCAATGTTTTTTATCTAAGCGATATTTACATTATGTGAAAAAATTAACTACGTGACACCGTGCAGGAACGCATCATGTAGCTCTTTTCAGAGAGGTGCAAGGTAGAATAGAATGAAAGGATAAAAGAATAACTCCCTCTTTAGAAATAGAAATAAATAAAAGTCATACCTAACTGCCTTGTACAAATAGAAAAAAATTCTAAAAATATAGTCATGCATGAATAGGCAATGTGCTTAACGCTTAACTCTTTCCACAATTCTTTGAAGGTTGATCTGACTTCTCACTAGGATAATTATAGACAAAAAGTAACTCGCTATTCCGCTATTCCCCTCGTTCATTTTGCCAGCACAATGTTGTATTCTTTACACATGGATAGTCATATGGCTATTGTAGACAAGGATCAAGTGGCACTCAAAAATCAATTTTGTGATTGGTGTATTTATAGTGTACAACAAAAATGTTTTTTACGGCTTCTGATGATGATGATGGCAGTGGGTTTTCTGTTGGTATGCCAACTTCTGGGTAAGAATTTAATGTTGTTGTTGAAGAGTTTAAAAAAAATGAGCTTGTGTAAAACTTTAATATGTTTTTTTTATGATAAAATTTTTAGATTTCAAATATTCACATGAAATATTTAAAAGTAGTGTCATATATATGTCATTGCATAAAAAAATAGAAATTTCCTAAACAAAAAAGATTTTTTTAATTTTTATTATTATTACACTGCACAACATTATTTATAGTACTTGAAAATATTCTTTTGCATTTAGATCTAAACTGTCATCACTCTTTGGTATGGGTGCAGGATCAGAAGGGGGGAATGAGTCACTAAAATACACTGCTCCAAAGCAACCAAAACCAAAAGGTAGACTTTTTTAGCTCTGTGGAAATTATGTAACATATTGCTCCAAAAAGAAAGTTTTTGTCAAGGCAATTTTTTAAGAAAAAAATAGTGCAAATTGTAACTTTTTTGTAAATTTGGCAAAAACAAAGTTTTGTTCCAAACCTTACCACAAAAAGAATGGAAATTTAAACATAAATATAGATTTGTTACAGATTTTTTTATTCCTGCCATAATAGATATTATTTAGAAATTTTCAACTAATTAGCAAGTTGTTAGCCTGTGGATAAATTCATGGGTCCTTTAAATTAACTAGCTTAACATATCTGTTTTTTCAAATGCCTTCAAACATCTTTATTGTCAGTAAGTCAATTATTCAGAAAAAAAAGTTAATTTTGAAAATAAAAATATCAAATAAACGGGCCTTGGAAATCCAATTTGTTTTTATGTCGCAGGTGAAGAAACAAAAACTGAACAAAAAGGAGATGCGCCATCCTTACTGTTTGCATGTGCTTGCCACACTTTTAAATAGTATGTATCATTGCACGTTATAGAACTTTCCCGAATTGCCTAATTATGCCAAATTTAATTGTTGATACTATAAATCTAATTTCGTTAATATATTTGTTCCTTAAGTGCCTCAACTGCGAGCTGAAAGTTACGGTCAAACCCTTTATATAGACAAGCTTTCTAAGAATAGCCTTGTTTTCAAAATTATTTTTTTTTAAATTAAAATGAAATCCAAACAGAATATTATATTGCTCTAAAAACTTCAGTTTTGTCATGATAATTTGATATTCTATCTGAATATCTTTGTTTAAAGAGCATATAGAACCATTATGAAAATTTAGATAACGTCATAATTATTATAATTTATGAAATTCGGGAAAGGTGTATTGTATTGCAAATTTGAATTTATTATGCAGGTTATATACATCTATTAATTGTAATTTTAATATCTTAGTGTTAATGGTCAATACACTAAACAAGGAAAACTTGGAGCTGCTGTGTTGGGTCATTTAGCATCTAAAGATGTAAGTTTACTGAAAATATAAATGACCTACAGTTTATTTAAAAACCATTTTATGTATATTGTTGCTTTAGTCATTAAATTTTGCGCATGATACTTCTTACCTTATCCTGCAAATGTTTTTAAAATACTCTAAAAATATCACCTTAATTGTCCGGGTTCCTCAGTAAAAACACATCATAATAGTAGAGAACATTGTATTATGAAATAAATTTATACAACATCCTTCGCATTGGAACGCAATTGTATATTTGGGGCATGGATTGGGATGCCAGGCAATAAGATTAAACAATAACAGGCAGGACAGATACATGTGCAGATACAAAAACAGCACTAACCCCAGCATATGCACTTAAATGGTATGAGACACTCACAATGACATGTACATCCTGGCTGCACTCCGTTGTGAGTGTCTCCCATGACATATCTCGTTCTTCTCTTCATCATAATGCACTTCAATGGTATGACCCACTCCCAATGACATGCAATCTAGGCTGCACTCCATTGTGAGTGTCTCCCACGGCATTTCATCATAATGCACTTCAATGGTAGGACAAACTTGAATGTCCCCCACGGCATTAATTTCATCATATGCACTTCAATGGTTCGACAAGCTTGAATGTCTCCCACGGCATATCTCATTATTCTCTTGTCATAATGCACTTCAATAGTACGACAAGCTTGAATGTCTACCACGGCATTTCATCATCATTTCATCATAATGCACTTCAATGGAACGACAAGCTTGAATGTCTCCCACAGCATTACATATGCACTTTAATGGTACGACAAGCTTGAATGTCTACCACGGCATATCTCATTATTCTCTTCGTCATAATGCACTTTAATGGTATGACACACTCACAATGACATGTACATCTTGGCTGCACTGCAATTGTGAATGTCTCCCACGGCATTACTTCCTCACATCTCATTATTCTCTTCTATTCTTCAATATAAATAATAATAATATTATAAATTAATAATAGTATACAGTAATAATATCAAGTAATGATATAATCAACAGGCCACACACTTGTATCTGTCCAAATTTTTGGCTGACTTAGGAAGCCCGACATCCCCAAATTGTCCCCCAAATTGGCACAGGCATAACACAGGAAAATCTAAGTATCTTGGTGAGAAAAACTATGTTTCCATATAATCAACAACAATATACGCATAAAGAGCAATACAACTACACAATGTTAATTGTTATAATTTTTATACAAAACGTATATCCCACAACTTGGGCACGTCTTTTAGGTTAGCCATGTTGGAACACCAATTCTTAAGAACTCTGTCTGGGAGATGTATATATCGACGGTAACAATCACTGGACCATCTTCCTAAAATCTTAATTGCGGAATCTGGTATACCACAGGGCGCTGCTGCCGACGCCCCACCAATTCTAAAACTATGTGTATTGAGGTCAAGGCTGTCTGTAACACACGAATTCTCCAGTGGATAAGACAAACCAGGGACCACAATGGGTACCCCTGTACACAAGATACTGGGAGAACGCTGCCAATTGGCACATGCTACCGCCAATTCGTCCAAAACGAATTTTAAATGTTTTCCGAAAGGGGTCAGTCTTGGAGCTTTTAATTGTCATGGTAAGGGTACCATTACACGAAGAGAGGCAAAAATCAGATGGAGATAGGTGAATTTTTGAATCAAATGTTGTTTTTGATGGGCAAACATACTCTGATACTCTTAAAAGGCCAAAATATGCGAACAAAACTAGGCATTTCCACATAGCTTTATCAGAAGGTGTAAATCTGGATTTATAAATAAATGTTAACATTTCCTGTAAGTGGGATGGTGTGATGGGTGCTATCTGTCGTGTAATGGTATTTTCTGTTCGCCGAATTCCCCTCAACACGTAAAATAGTATACCCATGTCTGAAATTTTTTCTCTGAAGCCGGAAACCAAGCTTTGGTACTGTATACCACACAAGTACACTTTGATTGTAGAGTATTTAACACGAGCGGACATAAAGGTGACATACAATTCTCTAACTGGTTGTTTGCAGAGCCAAACTTGAAATGGGTAATATACAGGTATTTATAGGCCTGTCCTAATAAGCGAGGCATCTTAAAGCTGGTAGGCGAGGCAAGTCTCCCATCCTGTATTGACCAATATTGTTTCAAGTAAAGTTTCCTTATATGTGATCCTAAGAACATTAGTAAGTACAAGGCAACCGAGACATTACTGCAGTCACCCCAATTAACATGAGCTAAATGTTCATTTAGCTCCATATATTTTAGTTTGACGCTATTTATTTGTTTACAGTTTTAAAACCAAAATTGAATTATTTTATGAGGGCCATGAAATTTGAGGGTAACGATTGTTCCATTACATTGTTACCCTAGTTTATAAATAGTGTAAACGATTTTAACATTGATCCTAGATAGCAACGCATTTAAGTACAGGCTGGTGTTTGTGAAGGCATAGGTTCGTTATGACACACCTTATATGTCCAGGATTATGTTGACATTTTTTTATTTAGTATAAAATTTTGTTGTATATCAGTCAAAAGAAACCTGTCACCAATGCAAAAATACATTCAGCTTTCGTTTATACTGTGAGTGAATTTTTTACATTATGTACTAGTAGTATTTGTTCCTAATATTTTCCAACCTTCTTTGCGACACCAATAAAAAGTAGCATGAGCATAATGCAGACAGTATTGTAAACATCCATGCTTACAATTACCATTACAATAAAATATAAAATAGCACACTCAAAATTTAAAATTTTAGATACATAGCTTTTTTCTCAAAAAATGTAACTTTTTTTGAATAAATAATTCCTATGTTGCTGCATATTCCTATATATAGCTATTATAACTTTATCGTAGGTGCAAAAAAACAATTATGTCTCATTTTATGATGACCAGTCACAATCGTGGTCTCTTTGTTTTGACACTGAAGACCAGTTGATAGAATTCTCAAAATGGGTATGTTTTTTCAATAAAGTTAGTATGTTTTATGAAAACATGCTTTGGAATAATAAGTATTTGTTATTGTTTTTTTTTTTGTGAAGATTCAGTATTCTCAGTATCCCTTAACACTAATATTCCTAATTTGTTAACTTGCAAACCTTTATGTGTAATTAATATTCACGTTAATCACGTTTTTGTTACTTCATACAATAGGTTTGTCTTGCAAGGTATAACGCACAGTCAAATGCACTTGTGACACAGGATCTTAACATTACTGAAGGGCAGGAGGTGCAGAAAGGTGATACTGTCGAAATGCAGTATACTGGCTGGTTGCATGATGGAAATGCTTTCGGAAAGGTGATCATGTTCAGTCACTATACCAGTCACACTAGATAGACACTGCTAACTAGCAGGCCATTTTGTAAGATTTTAAGCAGGCGTGCGGTAGATCACACACGTCATACATTCTGCGCGTGCTATCAAAAAAAAAAAAATTACAAAAACATTTCCTTTTCCCCTGTACACCGCACAGGAGCTGCTGTTTTAGCGTAAGGAACAAATGAAGTGCAAGTTCCAACAATGTACGGCAAGGAATTTCGACCCATATACGAATTCGTAAGCAGACTCGTTAATTAAACTTTGTTATTACTTGTGGGGCAAATAAATACATAAATTAAATTACGGAAAGTCGAACAGCCGCTAATAATAATATTTAATAAACCTTATGTTCGATGAATCAGAAAAATTATTATCTAAAAGAATATTTCGTTATTAAAGAAGTTTTTTTTCTTATTAGTTACTTTATCTTTCAGTTATTTCAACTTAAATAATGCTGAATTTCTTTTAAATTCTCCAAAAGGCGACCTTACAAAGATTAAAATATTGTTGCATTTTTTTATAAAATCAATTAAAATATTAGAAAAAATAAAAATAAATCAAAACAACCTTTTAATGTTAATATCTCTCACCTGGTATTTTGTTACCACATTTGTACAGTTTTTAACGCTAACGCAGCTGTCTTCGCATTTCCTTTTAATTGAGAAGTAATTTCCGTTTTATACCTCGCACAAACTTTACACCAAACATAGTTCACCAATACCTTTCCATCTTTTTCCTCTGTCTTCCAACCAAGAATATCTGATTTACCCCAACTTTCAAAAGTTTTAATTCAACTTTATTTCCTTTCGTTCTTTTTTCAGACATTTTTAAAAAAAATTTATAGCGCTGATATAATCTCCACATTAACCCAAACTGAACAAACAAAATAAAATATCAACGATCCTATATTTAACTCAATGTTTTCATTGGTTTGCAAAATTTGAAAGGAAAAAGAAACAAATTCTTCAAAAGATAGCGGCCACACACTAGGTCGTTAGCGACCTATATCTGTTCTGCATAATATCCCTTGGTTGGCAAAAAGAAAGAATGAAAGCAAATGGTAGCAATTAAATCCACATAAACATTTGGTAAAGACTGCTCACGTGCTATCCATTGTGAGTTCAGTAAAAGAATGATCGTTTATTTTTAAGGTTTCTTTAATAAATTTTCTTTGTTATAAATACAATAATTTTTAATTACAGCAACGTTTTGCGCGTGTGATGAATCGCACGCCTAAACAAATCTGCACGTGTGTGGGGGCGAGCGCGTGCGATCGCACGCCTCTCACGAAATGGCCTGAACTAGGGTATATGTTTTAGGTTTTTGATAGTAATAAAGATACTGGAAAATTATTCAAGTTTAAAATTGGAAAAGGGAAAGTTATTAAGGTAGGAGAAAATTTGCTTTTAATTCCTATCACAGTTTTGTCTTAAAACAAATTTAAATTGATCATACGTGATAATAAAGTGTTAGATTATTCATCACTTTTACAGGGATGGGATACTGGTGTAGTTGGGATGAAAAAGGGTTCAAAAAGAATGTTAATAATTCCTCCTGGACTGGCTTATGGAGCTAAGGTGAGAATTGACTTGGATTAATTGGATTTAAATTTTTCATTTTTATTAAGATTTAATAGTCCAATTTATTTGGTTTGTCTTCTATGTCTACCTCAAAAGGTCTAACAGATTGAATATTTATGCTTAATCTCAAATGCAGAAGGCAGAACATTGTTTTATAGAAAATGAAAAATGTTTTGAAACCAATTTGTTTATATTTTTTTTAAGATTATTTAGTCAGAATGGCCCCATAGTTCCTATTAGTAAAGTTACAAATGAGGTTCCTGCAGTGTTACCACAACAACCACAAATATTTGAGCCATTTTTACTACAAGGTTTAACTTTTAAACAAAATTATTTTTTGAGAAAAAAAAGAAAATATTTAGATTGTATAATTTTTCATGTGTTTTATATGACAGGCAGTTGGTGACCGAGTACCACCGAATTCAACTTTAATATTTCAAGTTGAGATAACAAGGGTAAGAGATCACTTTGTTCTCCACAGAAAATTATACAGCTAGTTACAATCTTCGTCAAACTATATTGAGAGAAGACAGCTAATTTCAAAGTTCTTTACCACAAGTAATTGCATAGGCTATTTTTATATCAGATTCACAAATTTTGAACTTGTTCAGAATGGACTTAGACTTAGGATCACCATGGCTATTTTACACAAATTGCGGGGCCTTCCTGGGCCCAATGTGGATTATTTTATTGTGCAGGCGTGCTGAAATGTGAATAGCAAATTTTATCAATCCTTTATATATAAATGGCTTCGTGGTGTAGTAGTTAGAGTGAATTTTGAATGATTTCATGTTTATCCATTAAGGCTGTAGGTCATGCAGTCCAGGAAAGCAACAAAGTTGCATCCCACCCATTCAACATAAACACCCAGTCCACAGATCTGTAAAGCTAAGGGCAGTTTAAGGTGTTTTAATTGTACAATCTATTTTCAAACTGCAGTATCAATTATCATTCCTGTTTTTTTTACCTAATAAATGTGTTAAATATCAGAATAATTTATTTTTATTTTCAAGGCTAAATTTGTGAACCCTCAACCAGACAGTGATGCAATATCTGTTGTTTCCTTGGATACTGCTACTAAAGAGGAAACGAAGCCACAAAGTCCAAGTAATCCTGAAGTGGATGTTAGTGATGCTGAAAGTCAACAGCCATTAAACACTAATGATAGCTTAAAGGAAAGAACAAAATCAATATCGGATCAACTATCTAAGGTATTCAAAAATTTGTATGAAAATAATTGTAATGATAGATTTAAACAAATTCATGAGTACACTGACCTATTGACCTGTTGCTGTTTGAATGAAATATGATATTAAAGTTTTTGTCATCATACTAAAAGTAAAATTCAAAACTTGTTTTAGACCCCTGAAAACACAAAATCAAAACTTTTGGAACGAATGTCAAAAATGGGTCAGTCCATCATTCCAACCAATCCAGCACCACAAAAGTCACCTTCACCAGAATCAGTCGATGGATTGGAAGAAGTTACTCAAGTATACATAAATAATTTTAATTTTTCTCCCGTCCTCTGAAATTTTCCCCTTAAATTTTCTCGAATAATTCTTTCTACTTTAATGAATTGAACAAGTGCATTTAAAAATTATTTATTTACTTCAGCCAATTCCAATTGAGCGTCAAAGATCAAACGAGCACCCTCAATCGTCTTTTAAACCAGATTCACCAAAACCACATTTAAAACCAAAACCAGAACCAGTCCCCCGACCTGTTCAATCGTCCAACCCAGTTACTTTACAACCAGATCCTGCATACGCTTCGCAACAACAGCATTATGTACCCCCTAATATGTTCCAACCACAGATGGAACGAAATCAAATGTATCTTCCTCAGCAACAACAACTGTCTTTGTATCAGGTTAGTATGTACCTTCAACTGTTTTACTAAATAACAAAGCTGTCTAAGCTGATAAAGAAAATTCATACCATATTGAGAATCAATCCGACTTAGTAAAAGTTTGATATTTTCAAAAAGGTTGACTTACCGAAAGCTCTGCTAAACTGGGAAATTCGTTAAGTCGAAACTCTTTCTATTCCCCTTGAAGGTAGGAGTCTACTGTTTAATAATTTTGTTATAGTCGCCTCAAGCTATGCAAGCAGCAGCAATGCTTGGATTTGCAGCGCTACCTCAACAACAGATGCCACAACCGCAACAGCCTGCTGCAGGTGCTTCAGCAAATGAGATGAATTTGATGATGACTGATAGTCGGTTAAAACATGCAGAACTAAAGACTGATTTAAGTCGAATGATGGAAAAAATTGATAATATGACATTAAAGTTGAACATCATTGAGAATGACAACAAGCATTTGCAACAATTACAACCTTCATCACATCAACAACAGCAACAACTTGTTTATAATCAAGCACCTGAAATGGAAGCCTCCATCTTGATGCAAAATATCACTAGAATCATTAAGGTATGTTACTATTTCCGCAATTTTTCTGGCTTTTTAACTGACGCTTGTACGATTTTCAGTTGAACTTATGTCCTGGTAGGTCTTAGATGGAAATTTCGTTTGTAAGTGAGTCTTGCTCTGTAGAAAAGTTAAAATTAAAAAGGCCATTTGGTAAAAATAAAAGCAAAAATAGAAATGTTATGTACTTTCTGCTTTCAACTGGATTCAACTGGATTCAACTGGATTAAGACTGTTACGTCTGATGGGGAAAAAGGCAACTCTTGCTGATGTTCCTTCTTGTTGGTATTTGTGTTGCTGTTGTTTCAGGAAAATGAAAAACTTCGGTCTGACTGCGAGGAAAAGAATTTGAAAATCGAGAAACTGAATGAACGCATGACTGATTTACTTACGAAAAATCAAAGGTGTGTTCTCATTATAATAAAAACTTGTTTATATCTGCTTGGATATATTAATAATAATAAATTATAAGGTATCTTTTTTTTACATTTTTTGTATGTATTTATCTAGTTTCTTTGAGAAAAGCAACGAGTTGTTAGCCAACCAAACGGATTCCATGCAAAATACTGCTGCACAAGCCATGGTGAAAGTATCAACGTTAGAACAACAAAATGTAAGTAGTTAATTAAATGTTTTCTTTAGTATTCATTGTAATCTTTTGATGAAGTGTTTCTTGCACAGGGTTGTCACTAATCATAGAAAGTCGTAAAATTTGATAAGCATAGTCGAAAATCCGGGCATTTGTTAATATTTAAAAAATTCCTGGACTGGATTTTCAGGTTTGTTTTTTTACTGTTTGTCTTGTCTTTTTTGTATTGAAAAGTTATTTTCATAAAATTATTATTTTGGAGACATTATTGGAGATCTCCAATTAGAAGAGAGACAAAAGGGGTCCCTAAAAAGGGTAAACCTTTTCTATTTGACTTAAAAGCTTAAACCTACTAGGGGATAACTCTGATTGCGTTAAGATTATTTATCGTCGTGGATAATTCTGGAAACGACATGAATTTACGAAACAATTGTCCTAGAAAAAAAATATTTTGAAAGTATTGGATTTTAGATTTACGTCTTTGTTTATATATTTCATACAATTTTTTTATCACACCTGGAAATATTGTTACCTTTATTAATTTTTATTTAGCTTTAATTACCCAGAAAATTTGTTTTATTGAATAGAATTGTTTTCAAAGTAGGGGGTCGTGGGTTGGGGGATTATCCCATCCCCAAGCATTGAACACCACGGCAGGGCAGCAGAAATTTGTTAGTTCTTTTTACCTCGTATAAAAACATCAGTTGATTGTGCATTTAGATAAAATTGGAAACAGAGTTATCCACATTAAAAACTCAACTTTTACAAGCAGAAAGTAAACAACAAGTTAATGCAAAGAGAAAAGCAGATTTGTTGGTTAGTGTAGAGAATCTCAAACAAGAAGTCAAACAGTACAAAGAAAATGCTGACGATGACAATACAACCAATGCTGGTAACCAACCTATTAAATTTTTGTACATGGCAAATTTTTACTCTGTCGAAGGGTTTATTATTTCTTTATCAAAGCCGCTTTTTTCAATAAAAAAAGTTGTTTTCTTAAAAATATCAAACCAAAAAATTACCTTCTATTTGTAAAGGATTATTTTTAATCGCTTTGGCTTTATATCGCTCTTGCTACGTATGGCATTGTTAACTGCAGCAAACTATATATATATTCTCGCGAGAAGGAAAGAGAAACTTTTGTGCACAAAGCTGGCAAATTTTTTTCCTGCCGTATATGTTGCCGACAATTTTAGACTTGAAATGCATGTTCTCCTCAATTTTAATGTATGACAGATCTTGTTTTACTGTAACACCTGGTGTATCTTTATATATTAATCTTGATATAAGTCCAGACTAGTTTAGGTACTGCCAGTCTAGTTGCATCTCTTTAATATTTGCTTTTATGTCTATGTAAACAGAACACGAAGCTGTTGTTGCCGAACTTAAGGAGAAGTTAAAACGAGAAAAGAAGGAACAGAAACAAGTTCGACTTCAGCTCGAACAACTTGATGAAGAACAGTCCGAATTAAGGCAAGAGAGAGATTCGTTAAACAAAGCGTTGAATGACTTGAAGAAGAAAAGAAAGGACGATAAAACGAAACACGAGGAAGAACTTGAAGAAGCAAAAACACAGCATGAGGTATCCTGATCTATTTTGAAAACATGATATGCGAGCTGCGAATGTACACACATGAGGAGAAGATTTTAAAATGTTGTAATTTGTTATAGGATGAATTGAAATCTTTGAAGCAGCGTTACAAAAAAACTGCCGGTACCGAGACCGAAAAGGTAAACAAATAAAAGTTTCACTCACTCACACACTCTGTGTTTAACGTTCTTGTTTCCCGTGTTGCGAGGGTTGAACAGTTTAGAAACAATGCTTTGGATAAAACCTTGAATCCATCCTTAAAATAATTTTTGTTTGCCGTAACTCGAGCTACCCTGACAAAGTATTGCCGACCCTAAAAATTATACTTTGATAAAATGAAAAAAAAGTGAGAGATTATTTCTTTTTGATAAAACTTACCAATGCCTGACCCTTGAACTAAAAATCGACTGTCTTGTCGCAATTTTAGTGTTCATCCTTGCATATTTTTTTTTTCATGTCGATATTTACATCTACATTTTTTGCTTTTGTATTTCAAAATGCACGCCACATCATCAGAAAATAAACTGATTCTTGTTCAACCACCTCTTACACAGTCCTAGGGGCAGGGGCAGGGGCAGTTGCAAGTGCGAGTGCAGCAGTAACATTTTTATTTAAAACTCGGGGTAATTTTTGGTACTGAAAATAATTTACTTTTATTGACATGTGACGTCACCCCAAAAATTTAATGAGTTCATCTTTATTTCGTGTATCAGGCTTTTATTAATTTTAAAGTTATACAGAACTATTTTTCTGCAGTAAAATGCTATATTTGTTTTTTTATGTACTATAGTATTTTCTGATGTTTCTAATGAAGATATTTTTGCTTCAAACAGTGGCGTAACAGGAAAGTTTTCTTGTAATTCAGTAAATGCTAAGATGGCTATGGCTTGTTTGAGTAATATCAAAGAGACTCAACAAATATATCTGGAAAGATAAATAAAATACATTTCACCGTAATTTTAAGCTGTGGCCATGCGAGTAGTGAATAAGTTTGTATGTTTAGCCCTACGCTCAGATATCGTGTTGTATGCCTTGAAACCTTTTGTTACATTTCTGCTTTTAAGCTTGCAAAACTGGAAGAAGAACTAACCAATCAGTTGAACACGCAGAAACAAAAAGAATTGAAAACTTTGACGGCGAAACATGACGAGATTGTAAAAGAGTTGACAGCTGAGAAAGAACTGTTAAAAGAAGAAGTTGACACAATCCAACAAAAGGTATCACTGACACTTTTTTTTTGTAGTTACTTTTTTAATTCTACGGTAACGGGTGTTATTCTTCCTTCACAGCTTACCGCCCAATCAAAACAGGCTAAATTAACAGATGAAACGAAAGTGGACAGTGAAAAATTTGCTCAGATCAAAGAAGAAAATATTAGGTTATTAAAAGAAATAGAAACTTTAAAAGAGGTATTTTTATTAATTTTTAAGATATGCTTATTTTTTTTTTATAAAGAGTTCGCAGCTGCGGTACTTTTTTTTAAGTATTCATTCATTTTGGTAGAGTGGCACAAGCAAACATAGTACAAAAATTAATTAATTCGATTCTTTTTCCTTGCTAGATGAGCGCTAATGAAGATTCCACAGAAATTCTTACAAACGAAATCGAAGTTTTAAAAGACAGTTTGTCTGTTTTGAATGATTCAAATGTTAAGGTTAGTTGTCATGGTTATATTGTGACGTTTTTTTACGTAATTGATTTATTGATTAAAAACAGTTATTTTTTATGTTACCGTAATTGACGGAACAAGCGCCCCCTGCCGAATAAACCCCCCTGCTGGAATAAGCGCCCCCTCAGAGTCATTTTTTTCAATAAGCGCCTCTGCTTGAATAAGCGCCCCTCCATCCATACCGACAGGAGGCGCTTATTTCATCACACGGTTATCAAAAAGGGGCGCTTATTTGGAACAAGGCATAAAATACAATGATTAATACAACGTTTTGTTTAAATGTATTTTACTAAACAATGAGAATAACGTTGTCACAGCAACACCGGAGTTTCTCACAGTCGATTCAGACCAGGAAGACGAAGACAGAGCATTGAAATAAATTAATTTTTGTTCAGATGTTGTTCGTTAGAAGTGAAAAGAATGAAATGAAATGACACATTTTACTGTTTTTTATTTTAGTAAAGTTAATAAGCGCCCCTGCTTAAATTAACGCCCCTGCCGAATAAACGCCCCTCCTAAACATAAAAATTTTAAAAAAAAACGCCCTGGGCGCTTACTTCGTCATTTAGGGTATACCACGATAGTATTTTTACACCTGGTAACATTGTATGGAACTTAAAGGGTTTACAGTTTTTATAGAATACTAAGAAAAAGCTAAAGTATCTTCAGACGTTGTGGATTTTACTTACTTACTTTATGTTTCTAGTTGAAAGAAGAAAGCGACGTTTTGCAGCGAAAAGCGAAAGATTTGGAACAGGAATGTGACGAAGCAAAAACTACAATCGAAAATTTAAAAACAGTGTGTTCTTTCGCCTTTTTAATATTTTTTATTTTTATTTTTTATTTTTTTACTCTGGAATATTCCAGGCTTCGACAAATAGAAATTCAGATTATACTCGCATTATTTTAAGGAAAACCTAAAAAGTATTTTTCTGCCCTCAAGAGTTTTTTTATTTCAGGTTCGTAGGTTCACATTTTTTACATTTTTTTTAGAAATGTGACGTTGCGTATGACAAAGGAATTCAAGATGGTAGAGAAAACGTGAAGACTATTTCGCATGCTTCCTACCAACGGGGACTGGAAGAAGGAAAAAATATTTCGGAAGCTAACGAATCCGAAAATAAAGTTAGTGAAGCCGAAGTGACTGAAAAAGTAAGTTTCAAGTGTTGTACATGTGACGTAATTGTGAAAACATCTGTTAGAATATAACGTATTAATCTCATCGGATGTCGTGGTAAATTGTGGAAAAGGCTTGTGTAATGTTTTCTTGGGGCGTCCATTTAGGAGGCGTTAGAACGGGATGGGTTATTAGTATATGAAGACGTTTGAGCTCATTTTGAAGTAGAAATAAAAAATTTGAAGAAATTTACGCCCAATTGTGGAAATTATTCGAGACATGAGTTCCATCATCTGCAAGCGTTCTAGCTAGAAATATCAGTTTTGTTGTTTGTATTTTAAAGAGAATTTTCATACATGTCTCTTTAGATAAAGAAAGTTATGAATTCAGTCTTCTTCAAACTTCGCTCCGAATTTGAAGCCGATGAATCTTACATGGGCAAACAAGTTGTTATTTCCATCTTGGACACAATCAAGGTAATATTTTTTTTGTTTGAAGTTTATTACAGCATATTATCTAACCTAAGTACCAAAATGTTTTATTTCGCGAATTTTCACCTGTTTTCATCAACCGCAAAATTTAAAGTTTTGTTTCCATCTGAATGCATTGTTTGCTATAGCACAAAAAGCTCACGAGCTTTTAATTTAGCGCGTGTGCACCTGGGCAAAGTCCATCATTTTTTTCAACGTGCGCAGGCTCTAACAAAAAAATCGAAATGAGCTTCATTCCGTCAAATTTTTGTTTCTACAAGTAAAACTTTATTTCGTAGCGCTTGTCCTTTGTGTTTTAAAAACTTTATGTTAACATTCCGTTCTTGTTGCATTGGATATGAGTAATGTCCAATCCGTTTTTGTCATGTAGGAAGTCACTCTGCAGATAACTTCAAAAGATGAAGACGAAAGTGAAAGTGAGGAAGAGGATGAATCAGAAGAAGAAGAATCAGAAAAAGAAAAAGAAAAAGAAGAATCAGAAAAAGAAGAAGAAAAAGAAGAAGAAGAAGAATCGGAAGAAGAACAAGAAGAAACTAAAGAAGAAGAAAAGGAGAAAGAAAAGAAAATAACAGAGGAAGGGACAGCGACAGCGGAGGAACTGACAGCAGAAGAGAAAGGAACAGATGAAGTGGACGACGAAAATGATAAAGTTGATGCCCCTAATGAAAGTGATGAAGAACAATATGCTACCGACGAAGGGGAGTCTGTAAATGAAATGTCTCCCACTCCTAATGAAGCAACTGTGGGTGAAAGTAAAGTGCTAAGTGATACAGACCATAATGTTGATAAAGCGGGTAGAGAAACGAAAAATGAGATTGAGGAGGATGATAAATCGGAAAAAACGGATGATGTGGAATATAGCAAGCAGCCTACCAACATGGAAGAAGCGGTTACCGATGGAGGAGATAATGTTGAAGTAAACGACACTGAACCTTTAGAGAAGGTTTCAAGCGAAAAGGAGGCCCAAAGCAGTGATAACGCAAAAGATGTTGAAGAACTGGGAAAAAATCAGAAAAGTGTTTTGGAAGAAGTCGGTCTGGACAGCTCATTATTTGGTAGCACGCCGGAATTGCCTGACGTATTGCCTGAAGCTGAGTCTGAAGTGCCTACTGAAACGCCGACAGTGGAACTACCTAAGAAGGATGAAAGCTCTTTATTCTTCTCCAGTGAAGAAACGAAAACAGTTGAAGAAACGAAGGGAGATGGAAATGAAGAAAATGAAAAGAAGGAGAAGAAAGAAAAGCCTTCCCTGTTTGATGATGATGACGATGATGATTTTTTTGTCAAAGTAGGTTTTTCTGTTGTTGATGTTTGTTTTGTTTTGTTTGTTTGACTGTCGCAGTTACCTTATATTTAATTCTGATACTTTGTAATGCAAAAAGTGTCGTGTATTTAGAAAACGTCATCGCAAAAGGCGTCTGCTTTCAGTCGTAGCCCTCCTCCGTTGTTTGAAGATGATGACGACGATACAAATTGGATCTAGCGTAACTTTAGTGACTTTTTATATATTTTTTTACATATAAAGTTTTGCAATTATTAAATACAATTAGATATAATGGAATGAAGAATATAAGATAGTGAGACTTTTTAGTTAATAACAACTTGATTACGCCCTAAATATGTTAAAGATATGATCATTCCTTTTATAGTTCGCAAAAGTTTCCACAACTATCAAGAGTAAAAAGGGATTAACTTCAGGGTTTTTGAAAAAATATAGATGCATTTAGAACGCTGATTGTGCAGTATTCTTTTTTTACGAAGGTATATTTTCACGCGCATTAATTTTACGCGGAAACGTTTTGTGCGTATGCGCGAAGATAATAATCTACCCAAAGTGGTACTAATTTTCACGAATAAGTTTGCAGTGTTTTGTTAATAAGATGTCAACCGCCGAAGTCAATAAAATATTCAATTATTTTTTCCATGAAGTGATTCAATCAGGATGTTACTCGTATTAGTTTTATATTGAAATGTTTGTACATAATTCTTATAACTTAGTTACTTTTCATTTATAATTAATATATCTATAATTTTTTCAAATAGACAACTTCGCCTAGATGTGGAATATCTTTTTAACTGGAACATTAAATCAACGAAAAACCTTTTTTCCCAGGCCCTATTGACTTTTTGACATCGACATTTAGGCAAGAAACTGGTAAGAAAACAAAAGGGTCAACTTTATTGAAACTCGCAATGTGTTACTTTTTGGACCTACCTGGCACAGGTATGGCCCTATAAAATCACCTGTATCCGTCTGTCCGTTACCAGCTTTTCTACACAATTGACCCTCAAATCAGTCAGTTATTTAAGAATTTTTTCCCGGTCCGTTCAACATACGGGTTTTCGAACTTTTCCAATGTTTTCAATAGATCTATCCAGGTAGATGTATTGAAGTTTCGCTTGTTTTTTCTGTAACAGCTTTTTGTGGTATCAAATGAGTCAATTTAAGTCAAGCGTTTAAGGTCTTCTTGCAGAATGGACCAAATATTTCTTTAAAAAAAAACAATGAAAAGGAAATTCAAGATGAGGTAAAAACAATTTATAATTTATTTTGTTAAATGCTACACTTTCAAATATACGTCTTAAACAAAATAAATATCTGTTTGCAGCTGCAGTGAAGAGAGTGCCAGTGTGAAACTACCAACGTCTACACGATATATTTCAGAGTCGAAGTGCATCTTTATTCTCAAACAGCAGCAGTAGCTACTCCTGAGAAAGAAAGTGTAAAATTATCCTGCTTTCCAAAGCTTATCACTGAAGTTCGATTGCCGTGTATACCACGTGATGACCTCGACACATTGTCGTCAGATGACGTTTCGTCGTCGTCGTCATTCTCAGTTTTAAATTTTCTATTTGGAAACAGTTTTTTCAGGAGTGGCAGTACGCACAAGTGTCTTCCTTCGTTAAAGAGAAATGCAATGAAAGTGAAGAAGATGAATGCACCGATAACTCCAAAAAGAAAGAAGTCGGCTTTTTCTTTATCTGTCGTCGTCATCTTTAATTTGAAGCCAAAATGTCGATTTTTTTCAAAGCATACCTAAAAAGACGAATGCTTTTACTTTTGAACCTGACCACTAGAAGAAAAAAATTTATCTTAACAACAAGAGAAGTACTTTAAATAACAGGATTGATTGTAAACGACACTTGAACCTCAAACCAATGTAAGTAATGATCACTTTTAAGATGCGCCGCTGAAGTGTTTTGTTGTTACGAGAAGTGTTTCGTTGTTACGAGAAGTGTTTCGTTGTTACGAGAAAGTGTTGGAAGTGTCACATCGCAGTTACGACCGCCATGTACATTACCATTATATTCACAACAATTTGAGAAATAAAACACCACCTAAATCAACTTCTCTATACTTACAGACTGAGTCAACTTTTGCGAAATATTTACAATTAGCTATAACTTGCGCGTTTACACAGTCTACTGTGGTGTATTTTCATAAGGAATCTTCGGGTTTGTTTTCAGTTACTAGCCTGGTTTCCATTCCATTCCTTAGATTTTTAATTATGATGTTTTACTGGCGTCAACGACTAGAATTTACTGCACAAGTGGAAAAAACAAAATGCTTGAATATGCTATTGGGCTTGCAACAACTTTGATAAAACACCGGTTTACTTTAAGGATAAGTTTTTTGTTTTTAGCTTTTTCTGTGAATTTGCGGTTTTAAGAATTCATGACGTTCTTTACCTCCCTGCGTTTAAATTCAATAGGGTACGTAGAAACCAGGCTGAAATGTTACTAAATTGACTGCATGGAACTTCCTTTTTGCTTAAGATCGCCTAAAAGGGACGAAAGCTTTAATCCCGACATCCGATTAACCAAAAAAAGAAATAAGTCGGTGCTTAAATGCAAGAAATTTTTCAAAGCATGACATAAATTTTAAGTTCGTACAAAGTCTGAAAGATCACAACTTCGTCACCAGGGCATGTTAAATTTTTTTGAATGGAAGCTGTTATATTGACGAAACAGAATGAGCAGGTTTCCTTGCAAAATAATGAAGACATCCAATAAGGTTCACTCCAAATTAGCTGTAAATTGAAAATATACGTCTAGTTGTAGTAGTAAACGCCATTCTTACAGTGGGCGCTCCCAACCTCGTGCCCAGGGTTTTTTTGCCTTTTTGACATCGAGACGTCAAATAAGCGCTAGCGGCTTTGGATAGGCAAAAATCCCTGGAGACAAAGGCTGTGGGCGCTCCCTGCAGTATGGCGTATGGAAAAGGGAAAATCATATATAATGCATTTATTTAAAATATGATCCTGAATACGTCTTGTTGCAAGGTTCTGTTATGTAATCGAGAACGATAATTACTAGCGATTGGTTAATAATTAGATCCTAATTGACCAAGGCTTTGGGAATGAGGTTGTCAATTAACATCAGTTTTTTTTAGTTTATATTAACTAAGATTACTTAAATCATTGCATTACAAAAGCCTTGGGAACACGGTTAACTATACTTAATTTCAATCAAAGGTGAAAGAAGTTCAGAAGTAAATTTTGCTACGTCGAAGCAGGATTCGTCGTCTTTTGGAAATCCGAAAAAATACAGAAATGTGATAACTAGCTCAGTTTTGTTTGATTGTTTTGTATATTTATCATCTAATCCTCACTTTCAGCTTTTATTATCACTAATTAATAAATAATTAATTAACTGATTGGGTAGATGTACATTCACAAGGCCTTAATATCCACAGGACCAGCAGCCCTGGGAACGAGATTAGTTGAGGTAGAGTCCTCTAGGCTCGCAAGCGAAAAATTGAATATGCCCTTTTCGGTTGAATTGTATAATAAATCGTATAAAAAACAAAGTTTCCATGTGCTTCATGGTAATCGATCAAACGGTTTCATCTTCGCTTTTCATCTTCCTGGGGTTTCTGCATAAGTAAAAGTTTTTCCCTCAATTTTTCTGACTTCCAAAACACGACGAACCCTGCTTTGACGTAGCAAAAATCACTTCTGAACTTTTGAACTTTGAAGGATTGAGTAGTAAAGTTCTGACATGAATAATCCATATTCTAAGGCAATACTTCTTTTAATCGTTTTGCCTAGGTATCTGTCTGAAAGCCAGAGAAAGGATTTGTTTTGGTAAAAAATGCTTTAAACACCAGGAAAATGAGATTATGGGGGTTTCATATTAAGTTTAAATACTTGGGCACTCATAAAAAAACAAGCGAACAAAAACCAAGTAAACAAACAAGAAAACAAACAAACAAACAAGCAAGCAAGTAAACAGACAAACAAATGGAAAAACAAATAAAAGCAAACAAATGAACAAACAAAAAAGCAGGTAACTAAACAAACAAACAAACAGGCCAAACAAAAAAACTTTAAAGAAGTACTCATGTCTGCCTTACGTCTGTCTTGCAGCGATCACGCAAAAATCACATTGATTTCCCAGATCGTCAACTCAACATCCATTTATTTTGACACAAAGCATTCACTTGTAATTTAAAAATTCAGAACAGAATTTATAGTTTGATTCACTCATGGGAATTTCATTATGAGCACATTCTTTACATCTTGCTGCGTTTTATTTAGGTTATGATTATGAACTTTAAAAAGCGGTTGAAGTTGGGGTAATAGGATACAAAATAGAGGTTGTTATGCTGACCTCGTTTCAAGGTTTTTCTTCTGTCTAAGGCTTCCCGGGAAAAAAAATAACCGTCATTTTAATGATATTGTTTGTATCAATATTTGATTTTTTTGTGTCTATAGTTTTTTTACAATTTTGACCTTGGCCTGAAAAGTTTTAAAGTTATGGAAAATAAAAAATGCAACTATTACTTTAAAAGAGATTCTTGGCCCTCTTTCGTAAGTTAAAAATTATTCTTAACGATACGAATGGAAACGACAACTATTATGCTCTCCTTTGGGGTGACTTTTCTGCTATGAGGTAATTTGTGCCGTGATACTTTTGGGTCACTGAAGTGAGTGCACCTTCAATCATTAAATCAATTCTCTGCATATTCAGGGATGGTAAAAAAGATCCCGTTCCCAGAGTCTTTTTCGCTTTCTAATTCGTGTAGCTGGCGCAAAAATAGTACCTACCACATCAACAACTTCTTTCCCAAGCGCACATATTAAAAGATAAAACAAGAAAATTAAAAGATAAAATATGTCAATAACCACTGTACTTTGTTCTCCAACATTTTTTTGATTTGTAAAGGTCGAACTTTGTTTATCAAAGAATTGTATTTACTTACGATAGCTAATGCCAACCTCGTCCTCACCTCACCGTCTGAGATTTTTAGAAGGAGAAAAAAGTCCTGGGGACCAGGTTGGGTAATGCTCATTGGAAAATATCACTATTATCTCCACAAATATATGATAACATGTTAAATAAAAAAATAAATGAATAAATAAAATATGGTTGTGGTACACAGGAAAACAAGGTGCTACAAAAAACTCTTTTTACAACAAAAGTATTACGTATCGCTTGAATTATTATCTCACGCATGCGCAAAGCGACAATGTTAAAGTTGAAGTTTACGCATTGAAAGCAAACTACCAATCACTGAAGCTCCTTATGTAATGCCTGTCAAAATGTTTGGTGAACTTTGTTCAATGTGAATGTTAAAAAGGTTTTGGATGGAAGAATAATTTCGTCTCGGTAGGGGTTTTGTTTCACGAGTGTGTATCACAAACCTGAAGATGTTCAATCCACAGTAATAAAGACTTACCGAACAGTTGCCCTGATGTTAAAAAAAAGCATTTGTAACTTTTTCCTATTAACGAAGCTAGGAGGTAGATGAAACAGAATGTATATTTAGTTGGGGAGGCACCGCGTTTCATCCATTTGCGCATAACGTGATCTGTACAGGTGCTTTGTTACAACCTTGAACCTAGTGCTTTTTGTGTTTTTATCAATTATCTCTTACTTTGAGGTGCTCGAAACGAGGTTAAGTTATAAAACTCACAATATTTTCTTGTGTAATTTGAAACCACGTTATACCCTTTTTAAAACAAAACTTGCAGTGAGTCCATGGATGCAGTCATCAGTATATTCAGTTCGGCGCTCTATTTTAGTTTACTTTAGAGCCCCACTTCCCCCTTGCCCGATTTTTCATCCCCGCCACCCCCCTCCCCCCCACACACACACTCACAAATTTTAATTAATAATTCGTGGGGGGTGGGCATTTTCAACATACTCTCCCCGTTTATCTGGTACACTAGAGTAACTGTTATCTGAAACAAGACGCTTAACACATATTGCGCGCAGCATCCTCCCTCTCCCCAGCCCCCTTCTCAAAAAAACACTCAGATTTAGTTTGTGCAAATCAACATCAAAACTCAAAATTTTACTTTAGCAGAAGTGGACCAATCGAAGTAAAAAAAAAATTCGAACAAGTTTAAAAGCATACCTTATCGGACAAACTTTTGGTCGGACAAAATTTTCGTCACCTTCAGAAATTTTCGTCACTTTTGTCCGAAAAATTTTTTTTCCATTTTGGATTTTTCTTATTTCTTATTAAAACTTCAATCTGCTAATATACAGGTGAAAACAAATACCACAAAATAACATCAAAGGTTTTTTACAAGTGTACTTTCGTAAAATATATAAGGTCATTTTTTTTCTAGGCTACGGTTTCTTCATTTTCTGATAATTCGGTTGATCAATACGTTAGGATACAAGGTTTTTTTCCCTTGGTTTAACCACTTCACTACATATCTCGATTTCTAACGATTTGAATGCCGTCTTGTATATGATTGGCGGCTTTTTTCTTTTACCCTTTGATTAGACCATCATCTTCATCTTTGTCCTGTTCAATTATAAAGTTTATATCATCACATTCTTCGGCTTCTAAATATATTTTTTGTGATTCGTAATCATATGAATATAATGATGTAACGAAGTCCTTCATTTTTTGATGTATAATAAAACGTGTACTTTTAAACGTTAACATTAGAGGAATTTCTAAACCCCCTGCTGGAATTGGAGATGGACGATTTTTTGTACTTTGGACTGATCCCAACCTCGGCCCCAGGGCTCTTGTATCTTTTCTGACCCACGGGACGGCAATACAAACATGTTCCGGGGTCAGAAAAGATACAAGATGCCCTGGGGACGAGGTTGGACTGATCCTTCGATTTTTCCATTTTCTTCTTTCAAGAAGAAAAATATGTGTCTGGATATCTCTCTAGGAATATGTTCCACTGTTGTTTGTTGTGAAGGTTGTCCAACAAATGTTTTGATCGCACAGCTATATGGATCAATTTTTTTGGAGTCGTTAGTTTCCATCTCGACAGAAACGGAATCTCCCTGTTTAACCTCAGTCCAAGTAGTACTTCGATACACATGAAATTCACGTGCGTAAAGCTGAACGCCATTACTATTTTACTTTTTTTACGCTATGCCTTTTGCAGTACAAAAAGTTTTATATCTTGAGGGAAGCAAAATTTACTTTTGGTTTGCTCATGCTTGTGATTAAATTGAGTTTTATTGCTTGGATCTCGATAAGTTCGAATTCTGAAGGGAGAATGGCATTAAGTCAAAAAAAGAATTCTAAGTCAGTGAGATTTTGAGTCCTTGGCATGAATTTCAATAAATTTTGTTGTAAAAGGACCAGTTGGCTGCCTATAAAATTCCATCAACAGAGTATAACCTATATGAGTTTTCGAGATATATTTGTAAAATCGGACAAAATTTTCGTCGGACAAAATTTTTCGTCGGACATAATTTTTCGTCACCAAGTAAAATTTCGTCACTTTTGTCCGACAAAGTTTTGTCCATTAAGGTATTCTTTAACGAGATATTTAAATTTATGTGGAAGATGGCAAAATTTAAATTTACGAATGACCGCAAAAAAACTGCGAAACATTGCGAATACTTTACTTCGAATAGATGTTATTTTATTGAATGTTATTTTGCTTACCAAATCTAAAATTTTTTAATACATACAATCAAATTGTCAATATCAATTGGAAATGTGGTAAATGCGAAATAAAAGATTGTCAATAATTCCACATTTTTTCATTCCAAATTTCCAAAAGTTAATGTTTTGGTGATGGAAGCAGAAAGAACGCTGAACCTTGAAAACACTCTTGGCACAATTTGCAAAACTTTAACACATTCAAATCCAAATTCACTTGTTTAATAAAGTGGGTAAACGGCGGTAAGCATCTTTGCACTTCCTGGCAAATATTTTTGTGTGTCCCTCATTGGTATTACCTCACGATATCCGAACAAATAACTTAGTTTTTAGACCGAGTGGACACCCTGATCGCCATTAAACTGAACAAGAATACTATAAAAACAATTTGATCTATATATTATCAAGGAGTTTAAAAATTTCTAAACAAGAGATATTTACAATATTTACCAGCTGTACAATTACAATTGAATAAATAATTAAAAAATGGTTACATAATTTATTCGACTTATCGCTGTGGTAAGTTCACAATGCTTGCGTCAAATTTTGGTGTGAATGCAACTTGATCATAGTCAAAATTTTCATCAAGTTTAAAACTTTCTACGGAATCGTCATTCTTTTCTTCGTGGTGGCATTCCATCTTTTCTGTACTCTGTGAAAGAAGAAGTTGTGTGGACTTAACAATGGGCGAAGGCTTTTGATATACAACAGCTTCCCCAGGTAAAGGGTCATCATGATGAACTGAGTTAATCATTTCCACTAAAATTAAAAAAATAAAATTTAATTTACAATACATGGACTGCAGGGGACAATATCTTTGAGAAAAGCATGACATCACAACTTAAGAAGTACATTTTAGTCCTGTCTCCATCAGACGTTAAAACATATAAAACAGACACTGATACAACACCTAAAATGCATTGCTGCAAAATGTATTTCCGATTTTATTTGCATTGCTACTGAATATTTATTTGCTAAATTTATTGTTGTTGAACTGAAACAAATTTTTTATTTTTGCATCAACTGTTATATTGGTAAACACAATTTTTGCAAAAATAATTATATGCCTTTCCACTAAAAAAGGGATTCTGTCATAAACAGTTAGGAAAGCAATATCATACCTTTAAAGTTTGCTTCAGAAGCACATCCCTTCAAATTTAAGTAGTTTGCAGTATCTTCTTTATCATCAGTGCGCTTGATTTGTTTCGGTGCGAATACAACTCCACTACTTTTTGATGAAGCAGGAGATGAAATTATTATGTTTTCGGTTTCATCAACAAAGTTATCTACTTTTGCAAGGGGTGTGCCCTTTTCTAAGAATAATGCCGACTGAGAACTTGTACCTTCAGGTAACATCACATTTTGAATTTCATTATCTGCATAGCCACCAACTGAACATTTCTGATCATCATCAGAATCTAATTTGAAATGCTCTCCATTTACAGTTGATTCGCTGACTATATTTGCCAAATTACCAGATTGAATATTTAGAGCTATAAAACGTAAATGGAGAACGAAAATAACTTTTGAAGTTGTTTTCTAAAATAACACAAAAACAGTGAATTTGCCTTTGAGATTGACTTTTCTTAAATTGTTGTCCATTTAAGGACTTATAAGGCTTCTAACTTGTCAGATCACATAAAAATATAAATTCTATTTTCTGAGACAGGTTTTTTACATTTCGCAAGAATAAACTTTCAATAACATCTTTAAAATCATTTGTTGAATTTATTTTGATAAAGATGGGAGAAATTAAAGGTTTAAGTAGATAATGGTGATGGTTCAAATAAATGTCTGCAAATTTTTAATCTGATGGCTATCGATAGTCGATCTAGATTACTCACCAAAAACACTGGATTTAAATAAATTTCCTTTTTTAAAAAGCATACGCTAGCAGAAGTATTCAAAAGGAGAAGGTGATTATTATAACACAATTTTAAGGAAGAGAAATTTAGCTATATTTAATTTGTATATACATTTATAAGTGAATTCTTTAAACGCATTACACTTAACAGAACTTTTGAGAAATGAAACTTGAGACTTTTCTATCTAATTTTCGCTCATCAGATTGCGTTTGAGAGGCATTTCTATATTTTTTTGTATTTAGTAAAAATATACATAACAAAAAAGTTTATCAACAAATCAGATGATATATCTCTTCAAAAACAAAGAAAATTTAATTTGCGAACTTTTTTTGCAAGATCAGCTTTTTATCTTTTAGCATAAACATTTTTGCAAGATAAATTTTTTTTAATGTTTTTAAATTATATAGATGTTGAAAAAAGGTTTATCTTTGGCAATAAGACAAACTTTCTACAAAAGAAATTAGGACAAATAAGCAATGCAACAACTTCTTTTTTGTGCTCTTACACATAACATTGTTCTTATTGTTAGTAATAGAAAATGAAAAGTCATTTCCAGAGGCTTTTTATTAATTAACTTTTCTTGAATGCAATGTATACACTTAAAGCATCATCTTTTTAATTCCAAACTTCTTTGAAAATATATTTTAGAGTTTAGAAAGGGTCCAGTATAGGATGAAGATAAAACGACAAGTAAAATTTCTTTTAAAGCAGAAATTTCTTTTAAGGTGAATAAACTTTCTTGAACAACACCTCAGAAATTCATACTGAAGAAAATTTTAAGAACAGTCATTTTTGATAGTTTCACAAGACAAAGTTTTACAAAAAAAACTTTAGTTTCTCACTGTTAAAATAGAAATAAACAAGCGATATTTACATGTAGGATCTGTACTAAATGAGTTCATCAACATTTCCAATGTTTCGACAGGTTGGAGAAAAATCTGGTCAATAGCATCTTTTGTTATGTCTTTGTCATGTTCACAAGGTGTTGGTACTGTCATTTTCCTGTCTCAATGTTCTGAAACAAACCAGTGTTTTTATTTCATGCATGTGAATACCTTAAGGCAAAATAAATATTTATATATATGCTTAATAAATTTAATAAAATATTGCAATGGACAAGTGAACCTTTTTTCTACTAGGATAGTGAAATGAAAATAAAACATTTAATTCGCTTATATTAAATTAAAATTAGGGAAGGAAATGAGTGGAAATGATACAATTGAATTTACCTTTTTTCTACCAGGATTATCAGAGTAGTTCTTTTAAAATAAGTATATAACTGTTTTAACAATTGTTTTCTGAAACAACTAAAACCTAAAGCCTGAATTACATCAAAAAGAAACAGAAAGAATAGAAAAACAACTTTGGTAAAATTAATTTTGAGTGTCAGGTTGACAAATGACTAAGAAAACTGCCTAAAATTTAATGGAGAAAATCTTAGAACGTGTCACATTTTGTCTATTCGCTTTATATGGTTATATGGGAGCTAAACATAGTTTAGTTCATGTTAATTGCAGTTTCCATTTAGGTTGCTAGCTGGTTGAGTGAACTAAAATATCAACACTAAATTGAGCTTCAAAATTGGTGCATGATGGTTTGTTTACCCGCATCGGGTATTGCCTTAATTAGCCAGGCCACTGAACCTAGCCTCTGTTACCAATGACATATAAATTAGGAATTTCACATTAAATTGGGCTCTGACCTAAGCTGACAAGATTGTCTTGAAAAAACAACTAAAGATTAATAGTAACTTCATCGAGTGGATCAGCATGGACATGGATCTTCACCTGACATCCTGTCCAATTGCTTAAGCTACGCAGTTTCATTGCGCTGATTCGATTTGGCTTTATGAATCAACAAGGCTTTTGTTTAGTGGTGGAAGCAATTGGCCTACTTCAATCTCTAATGTTTTATTTATTTATTTATTTTTTGGTGGTTATCCTGGACGGCACTTGTGAGTCTACTGTTTATGGTGCCCCGTCGTACGTGTACCCCAGTACGGATAAGGTGTGATCAGCTCAGGTGTATGTTAGAACATATAGAAACTAAACAATGAGACGGTGTAAAGAGAGGAAATGGTACAACAGGCAGTTATTAACAAAGAGAGTGAATATGCTGGGCTTCGTCAGCCTTCGTTTTGTGGTGTGTGCGTACTCATGAGAAAACAACGAAAAGTTATAAAAAGAGAGAGAAAGAATTGCGAAAAGGAAAATCATGGGAGAAGGCGACAGCAAGAAGTTGTTTGAGACAAATACGCTTTATGAGACTAGGATAGGCATCAATGAAGGAGAGTTTTATTAAATTGGGTACATGCACAGGAGAGTTTTGTGTATTTGTGCTTGCCCAGCATCCGCACCCCTTTTCGCTAAAGTAAAGCTAGCCGTACATAACAGCCGCACCTTGGCCGTACCTTAGCCGTACTTAAGAAAATTCGTAATTAGCAGCTCTGTGTAAGACCACTTGCTTCTAAGCTTAAAATTAGTAGTTAATGTATACCAAAGTTAAATTGTCTAACTTTTATTTCGTCTTTTAGGTGAATATCTATGCCGATAAAAATGATGCAAAATGAAGCACTCCATCGTCGAGCCCCAGTAACCCCCAGGGAATCCCCAATGATGAAATACCGAAAAAAATATATCTTACATGTGTTATAATTTTTATAAAATGATTTTAATACAAATACAAAAGAGATTTTTAAAATTGAATGTATGAAAAACTTTAGTAAAGTAAGATTGAACATTATTACGCTGCGGACAATATTAGGTTAGGTTCCCGTAATAGTTGTACAGCTAGCGCTAAAAGTGACTACAGCTGGCTATATTTAAATACGGTTGCCAAAATAAGGTACAGCTGGACAATATTAAGGTACGGCTGGGTCATATCATATAAGGAACAATTTCAAATGCTAAAACCGTACAATAAAAACGAAATTATGTTAGGTACGGCTAGCCAAAATAAGGTACGGCTGGAGAATATTAAGGTACGGCTGGGTCCTACCGTATAAAGAAACATCTTCAAATGCTACAAATGTTCCATAAAAATTAGGTTAGGTACGGCTAGCTAAAATAAGGTACGGCTGGACAATATTAAGGTACGGCTGGGTCCTATCATATAAGAAACAACTTCAAATGCTAAAAACGTTCAATAAAAACGAAATTAAGTTAGGTACGGCTACCATTGATCAAAATGAAAGTACGGCTGCACATCTATTTAAAGTAAAATAAATTGTATAGCTAAAATATAAAAAATATTGCCTAAGAAACGAGATGTTTTAACAAATACAAACAGGATAATATATGACTATATTTTAATAAATATCACTATCAGTCTCAGATTGATTCCTTACATTCTCTAACGTTTCCATTTCTAGGACCAAATCTGTAACAAGTCTATCTGATCTTGATGCAATATATCGAAACGCTATCAACTGTAAAAGAAAGATGCATCACCAGTAATGAGTCTGGATTTTGAGGAGTATCCGGATTGGGTTGAGAAGTACCGCAAAATCTGGGACAAGATCGAAAAAAATTAACGACAGAGCCCGTAAAAAAGGATCGTTATATAAATGCTAAACTCCAATATTACAAGGACGTAATTACCACTACATTCTATGGTATGCCTGTGCCGTATGATGAGCCCTGCCAAGCCAGTGCAATCCTTGCCATTTCATCGGTGTATATGCAAGGTAATAACTACTACCCGCAGGTACACATTACAGAATGTCGTTATAAAGACTTTGAAAAGGAGTGGTTGCTAAGCGAGGATTAGAAAAACCATATATTTTATAGACTCAAAAGGTCTATAAAATATAATACAAAATTAAGGCCTATATTCAGGTGGAGACTCTAGGTACCGCTCACATAGTTTACAGATTGTAGTTTTTTTAAAACATCTTGCCTCCCTTCTTCCCTACCCTTAGCAACTAGCTGGGCTCTTTCCTGTTCGTTGATGCTATTTACAATTCTATTAAACCGCTGCCTCATCTGATCCTTCAAAAGCATTTACCTTTCCTTTTCACGGGAGATTAGGCTATACTCATAGTCACTGATAACGCCATTTTCCATTGCCTTACTGATCAGATCTACAATAGAGTTCAGCTTCGCTTCGGCAGCAGCCTTATTCCCTCAGGTTTTTTGGATTTTACACGCAACCGTTTGGAGGCGTTCCGAAGACCGGTTTGCCCTATTCCGGCAGCAATCGCGAGTCCTACCATTGCACAGGCCAATGGCACATCAAGGCGCGACACCATAGCCCCAATGCCAAGCCCCGACGTAATAACACTTACGCCAAGTAGTCCATGGTCACAAAGGCGCACCCATCCATTATGCATTTTGAATTTTTTTCGCCAATCTATTCCTTCCCTTTATTTCATCCGGGAGATGTTGTTCTATTTCTTCAATCTTCTTGAGCCTAAATACCTGTCCCTCATCCTGATCGGGGGGCTGTGCAGGTGCACTCGGTAATAAATTTTAGTACAGCTTAGCTACATCGCTCGTCTTTATTCTATGAGAATGCACATCGTGAGGCCGGTGAACGTCACATTTTTTTTCATGGTGGAATACGTCCGTTAAAAGGAACTCCAAACGGTTCGTGGAGCCTTTTAGTGGAAGGTACGTTGGGGTATCAAAACTCCAGGTCAGCATGTCCCCTTAGGCGTTCAATTCTTTGGTGGGAAGCAGGGCAAGAATTTTGGACTTTTTGCCATCAAGGAGGCAATTGTCCTCATCCAACTGGGGACAAACGAGTCTCCGCCTATGGTAAATGTCGGTCATATAGTACCCATCATAGTCGCCCTTCGTATAATACTTCTTACTAGGTTCGTAGGGTAGGCCCAGGAGCTCTTGTAATTGTCGATTCATCACCACCGAGTACGCATCGCCGACACGAAGCCTGCAGTAGCCACTTTTCAATACAAAAAGCTTGATCTTGTCCTCTGCCTGGCTATTCACAATAGTCGCAATATCCTCGATCCTATATAAGTTGCTGATAATCTCAATCCGGGTCACCCTCTGATCAGGTCCTACTTTCCGTATAGTAAACTCTGTATTGCTATATAAGTTCAACCATCCAGGTCTAATGCTGATAGATTTTAGAGCTATACGTGTGTCTTGTCCCAGGTAGTCTTCGAAAATCGTAGGCTTCTCAATATCTGTAATATAGAGTTGCTTCATTACATTTTGTTTTAAAGAAATGAATATATACCAATACAACCACTCTGCAAAGCATAAAAGTAACAGGGGTGAATGGCCACTTGGTGTAACCAATTTGGAACACCAGGACCTCTACGTGAGCACAGACTCCCATATTTCTGTGGTATTCCCCGAATTCACCAAATACGCTATTAGAGTCCCTACAACATATCTCGATGATCCCGTTAATGTAAATTGGAAAGGGCAAACGTTGGATTACTGGAATATTCAGGTCAATTTCGCCACCCATTGCGCAACCACAGCCCTAGGCATCTGTACCAAGCACATGACAGGCTCCGTTCATCAACAGAATATTTAAATTTCACGTTTACTATCATATGCGTCGTATTTTAGCAAAGATGAAAGTTCCCATGCCATATGACGATGGCTTCTCACAGTACAAAAACCCATACTCGAGCTCAGGCTATGCCCAAGTGTGTCGCGAGTACGGTGCCGACACGGATGCGTTGTATAAATTCAAGGCTGTCATGTCCTCATTGACAAATGGTAGATTGTGGCCGCAGGTTGATGGGGACTGGGCCAAGTTTATTATGCCCACAAGCCAGGGCCTAACATCTGAAGGGTTGACCAAGCTGAATGAGAGTATTCGCGTCTACGTAGTCCTGTTGCTGGGGTCTCAGGCCGGTGCCAAGGCATCTCTCATCGGATCGAATGCAGATAACTACACGGCAAGGCAAATGCTAGTACGGAAATTTGAGGCTATGGTAGAACGTCAGGAAAATGTAAGCCATGACATTTTTGAGTTCCAAAAAGTACTCCAATATGCCTGGACTCCGGTGAATTTTGCTGTCTTGCATGGCGTGTACATGCTACCATCCGATATGAACTTACGCATAGGCAAAATTGTCGGGTATAACAACAATATCCTCATAGCACCCGCGAACGCAATCATCGGCATAAAGCTTGATTTGAATAACAAACCAGTTATGAGGCATGCGTCTGCCGCACCCCTCAAGCATACTATACCACCAGCGCCCCCAAAGCATGACACACCCCCTATACCTCCCATACATACTCCCGATCATACTATACAGACTATACCACCCCCCGGGCCTACCACAACATCGTCTCCAATACCCGAACAACCCCCACAAAATCAACACGAGGAAACCAAGGCCTCATTAATCACCATGGGGGTAGATATAATCCTGGCATATATATGGTTACGAAAAAAATAAGGGATTATTTCACGTATAGCACGGCAATCCCGGCAGCTCCTGCGATGGCTATATAAAGATTTTTTGCGACGTATGTAACGATGGTTGACGCTACCCTCAGAAGGAAGGAGACTACTGTACCGATAATTCCTGGTAGGGCAGCACCTACCTTGCCTGCTAGATATTTAAGGAAATTTCCAAGCCTTTCAAGTTGCTTCTCCACAAAACCTTCTTCACCACCACCTGCGGCGCCTGCAGCACCTGCCGCTGCACTTCCTCCTGTAACGGCAAGGACAATGGTGGAAACCAGTATACCGATAGCGGAGACGATACTAGCTATGGTCAGGCCCTGCTCCTTGTACAATTTCTTCAATTTTTCAAGCAGGGATGTGTTATCCCCGGAGATTTTCAATAACGTATCCCTGATATGTCTCAGCTGGCTGTAAATCTCGCGCTTGAGTTTCACCTTTTCCTGTAAGGCATCCCTTTCATCCTTCATACCTTTAATTTTTTTTCTCAAGCAGTTCTATTATTTTTTATCAGTTTCGGAAGTCACACCATCGTATGCCCCATCTTCCTGATCCAGCTTCTGTTTCAGATCATTTTCTGCACTCTCATTATCGGTGTTATACGAAACTATCTTATTTTTTAAGCTTTTAATGTTACCCTGATAGGTTTGAAGTTCAAGGTTAAGTCCATTTAATTCGCGTTCGGTGAATTTAGTGAATGAAGTTTCTTCTGTAAGGGTTTCCGCATCATATACAACCCTCCTGATATTATCTATAGTTTTCATCTGAATGATCTCGCCGGGATCCTCATTATTTACAATATCATCAACCTCTAACGCAAGCTTCTGGACCACTTCCATTTTGTTGGGCGTAGTGACATATTTTGTAAAACCAATATCTCGAATATCTTGAGCCGTAAGTCCATAACCTTTTTAATGTACTTAATGCCAGGAACCCGGTCCTATGCTCCTTTGTAAGCCTTATATATTTGAAAAAAAGCTGTTCCCCTTCAAGCTTGAAAGTACCATTAATCACGTTTATATCTATCCGGATTCCAGGTTCCAGTTATTATTTTTAAGATGTATGTAGAAATCACTTACCTCTTTTTTTAGTTTAGTTTTCATCATTCTATCAAGTGCACCTCCCTGCTGCTGCCACGATGTTGATGGAAGTTGCTGTGTTCCGGGGAGTTGCGTCGATTGCCGGGTATCCTCTTTGTCACCCTTATCGTCCTCATCATGCTTACCAATATCCTCTTAAGGTGTAAATATTGGATTATCAGCCATCCTTTATTTACAACATTTTCATTCCATATATAATTAATATAAATGCATTTGGAATCATTTTAAATCCGTATACGGAGACCAAGCAACTACTAGGCATGAAAGTTAGGAGGCAGAGGGTTCAAATCTCACATACTCCATCGACCATCAACCAGAATGAAGATCTTTATATTGACATACCAAACATGACTGATGTTATCTTTCCGGGTAGTCTAAAACTCCTATTTGACCTGGCTCTTACAGGAACTAATACAACACGTAACATTGTTAGTAACATAGGGAAAAGTCTGGTGAAAAGCCTACCGATTACTTTTAATGGTAAGGAGGTGCAGAACATAAGTGACTACAATATTCTAGCCGTCTATCGGGATCTATGGCTACCAAAATTTGATAGGGACAATGATCTCATCCTGCAAGGTATTAATCCAAACGATGGTACCATTAGGGCCTTACAGGTAGGTGCTAGCGACAATGTGGGGACCGATGAAGAAAAGGCAATCGTGGCAGCATATGGGAACACCTTTTGCATGCCACTTGGGAAAATGTTTGAACTGACGAGGGATCTACCATTCTACCCGGCAGGACTCTACGGCAGATTGCAATTCATCATAAATTTCACGCCTTACGGTGGCGTCATCAAGGATGGATGATATTTTTGCCTTTTAAAAGTTAAAAATCTCCTTTACACGTCGTTACAAATTCATAATTTTGGCTGGTTCTTACAGCTGTTGTTTCAAAGGTTACATCTTCCATCGTTCTCTTCTTTACATTCTCGTCAGTACCAATCACCATCATCTCGACAGGACCATCAGTAACCGCATTATCTTCACCGCTTGCATCAATAGATTGATTATTTGACAGCTAAGGTATAAAAAAATAGAATAAAAAGACCTGTTATAATTGAGAATTCTGCGTGTATATGTGTGTCAAATATGGTGTGTATTTTATCCCTTTGACCAACATATGTTCTTAGTAACACCCTGGTAACATTACAAGCCCAACAAAAGTTAAAAAATGAATGAATAAAAATGAACGAAAATGAATAAAAATGAATAAAAATGAATAAAAATGAATAAAAATGAATGAAAATGAATGAAATTAAGTCATCTACCTACATTTACATCTTCCAGTTGTTCATCGTCAACATTGTCAATTTTATCAGCGTCATCATTTGTTAGTTTCATCACAGTCGGCTGTGTGATTGGTACATCCGTGTGGGCTTCTACTTGTCCACTGGAAGTAGTCATGTTTTTTATACGTGACCGAAAATCGTTCATAGGAATCGTCTCTCCAGTTAACTCATGTATTAAAAGGTTCGCAGTATTCATCCAACCCTGACATTCGATCTATTGTTAAATTATTTCAATTTTTATTATTTTCCCTTCTTTTTTTCAGTGTTTTTTAGACTATTTGTTCCAGTGGTAAATGAGAATGAAAATTCGAGTTGATTTTTAAAGATAAGAAAAAATCAAATAAGTTGAATGCCAACTAAAGGCTTCTTCCCATTTGACTGCATATTCCGCTATAGCGCAAAAAGCTCACGAGTTTTGTTGTTAGCACCTTAAGTTTTGTCCAGGTGCGCACGTGCAAACAGAAAATACAGTCAAATGGAAAAGAACCTTAATAAAAACGAATGTTAGCCTATGAAAGAAGAAGAGAATATTTGAAATATTTGTAGCAGGCTGTTTCCTCCACTTTGATTTTAGTCCAAATCTTCAATAGAACTCTTTACAGTAACAAATGCAGGAGCTACAAATGCTGCTCACATAATCCCTACAAACGCAATGTCATTTCAGTTATATATAAAAATTCCGTCTCTTAATGAACTAGTTGAACTAGCAATACAAAAATGGTGTACCTCGATTTTCTTTAAATCGCCAGCACCTTCATCGTCCTGTTGATTTTTGGAATCTTTTGATTTCGAGCCATATCTCGTGATATCTTTACAAAAAGTATTGTAATTATAATAAATAATCATATTTCTTTTCGTGTTTACGTAAGCGTTTTTTCTCTCTCTAAACGACGTAAATCTAATCACATGACTACTAAGTTGCTTGGAACTTTCACAATAAATTCTTTCTCATGCTATTCTTTAACTAGATCACAACAGACTTTAACTGCGTCCTACATTACCTTAAAAACAGATTGCAATCAAAGTTTTTGAGAAAAAAATATTAGGTAGCTACACAATAAGGCCACCATCAAAAATATTTTGTGTTCGCGTCCTGAAGACCCCGCAAAAGTGAGTCGGTCGGGCGGTCGGGCGTATTTTTTCCCGGGATTTTCAGATCAGAGCAAGCAAATTCGCTCCCAGGGCCAAGACAGTATAGCGCCACTCGATATCGTTTGTAGACCATTTTTCGCCGCCCTGTAAACTGTCAGTAGCCACAGGAATGCCCTAAAGGAATTAATTTTTACCGAAATTAATTTTCGCGAGTTTTTGTCAATTTTGCATAAATTAGTTCCGCAGAAAAAAATTTTCTTTTTGAAAAATATTTCGCGAAATTTTTTCCCGGTCTTTTTCCGACTTACCGACTCGGGTTTTTATTACCAAAAGTGAGTCGGTCGGAGGACGCGAACACAACATATTTTTGATGATAGCCTAACGTAAAAGTAGTTTATCTACCTAAAGTAAATAGAAATACATATAGCTAACACAACAGCATATTCAGCTTTCGTCTTCACAGACAGAACAGCAAAATTTTGTGCATGCAATGTAAAAGAAATACAATAAAGCTTCTTAGTTTATAAATATCCTTTGATAATTTTAGGTATGCCTGTTTACAGACAAAAATTTCGGTGGGCTCCTATCCTCTTCTCTGCTCTGGGTTAACATAATCAAATTTTGAACATCGAAACAAAAAACTTTTTAGGGAAATAAGGGAATCCGTGACCTAAAAGGGACATTTAATTTTCATTTTAAAATAAAAACAAATTTCAATTTTTTTATCAATTTTTCTTTTTTAATTCAATAAAAAAAAAAAAATTAAACTCAATTTTCGTTTTTCGTTTTCAAATCAAAAAACAAAAAAGGAACTTCATATTTTGGCAAAAAAGTACGCTCTCCTTCGCAGACGTTTTTCTTCTACGAACCCAAGGATTACTTTGGGTCATTTGGTGCTAAAAATCCCAAAATGTAATATCAATTTCTAAATTTCTGATTTTTAAGAGAATTTTAAATTTGAAAATTAAATCAAATTTCGTTTAAATCAAAAATTGAATTTTAAGTTCAATTTTTGATTTTTAATTTGAATCAAAAATTGAAATTCAAGTTCAATTGTTAATTTTGGTTTAAATAGAAAATTGAAAATTTTTAACTCGTATATGCCTAAAAGAGAAACAAATCATGTGACAAGTCATGTGATAATTCTGGCCTATCAGATCAATTGACGTGAAGTGTAAAGAGTTGTATAACATTCGTAGGATTCAGTTAAATGTTGTTTGTCTTACCACAGAAACAGAGATGAATAAAATTTTTACTGAAGAAATTCTTTCTTTTTTTTCTCAAAAAAAAACTTATGAAGAAATAAGCAATATCTTGCAGTCGCGATATCCAGGAGAAAGAGGTTATTCCGTAAAGTCAATAAAACGGTATTGTAAAGAAAATGGATTGTCGCCAAGGGTTTCACAAGCCCATTTAGAACAGATTGTAGCAACGGCAGTTCAAGAAGTATGTATAAGACATTATTACATTTACTTCAGTTATTTTTTAATAATTCGGCATTTCGTTAGAAAAATATGTTTTTCTAAGATTTTTTCATTTTTACATTTCTCTACATGACACATTTATACTGCAGCTTTTCTTATCGATTTACCTCCTCGTCTTCTAAGATATGAGTAAAGTAGAGAAAACAGCTGTAAATTTTGTTGCGTGCTTCTTTGAGGAAAATATTTTTTAAAGAAAGCGCCACAAATTTTGTTTCCTGAACTGGCTTGTTTTACTGGAGTATATTAAAAATACCAGAAACAAAAGTTAAAACTTTTTTTCTTAATTAATACTTTTTTCTCTTGCTGAAATATTTTTTCTTGAAAAAAATATCTAATTTTCATTTCTTTGAATAAAACAGCGTCTTTATAAATGAACTCTGTTATTCACTATTTTATGACATTGACCAAATTTATTTATTTAAGGTTGGTCCAACGTATGGGAGGAAAATGATGACCGGGTATATTGCTATTAGAGACAATATACGTGTTAGCCATAATAGAGTTGGACGAGCTTTAGCAAAAGCTGCACCCCAAAACCACCAGAGAAGACGCACTGACACCGCACGAATGGTTAACCCAATACCTTATCGGGCCGATTACTTTGGTCATAAAATTCACTATGATCAAAATGAAAAGCTTGTTATGTATGGGGCTACACATGTCATTGCCATTGATGGTCATTCTCGCTTCATTGTCGGCTACTCCACCATGCCAATAAAAAACAACGCTCTTATTTACGATGAAATATACAGGTTAATTAAATTCTCGTTGCTTTCACTGAAATACATATAGTTTGAAACATATAGTTTGAAAGACATAAATTTTGTAAAGGAAAAAAGCATAAAAAGGTTTTGTTGTTCAAAAAACATTTTCTCACCACTGAGGGGTATTTTGTTTAAAAACAAAATTTTATAAATTTTATAATCGTTCCCAGCATCTTTAGCCCATTTTTTTCTGATATATAGATATATATATATCATTTTAATACTTTAGAAAAGCTGCTATTGATTATGGTATCTTTCATCAAGTGCGTACGGACTGTGGAAAAGAGTTTTTTTTAATTCTTGGAATCCAGGAACATTTTCAGCATCTTCGCGGTCGATCAGATATTTTGCCATACAAGCAAACCCAATCAAAGAAGGTGACTTTGATAAATATTTTTTTTCGGCGACTTAATTTAAAACTGTAGCAATTTATAATTCTCTACATATATTCAGAACCTCCCTATCGAAAGAATTTGGCCAGAGGTGAACTCGCGGGTAAATTATCCGGTAAAAAAAATACTGGTAGAAATGGACAACAGCAATACTATCAATATGGAAGATGAAGTTCAAAAATTTTGTGTGTCATCCATTGTATGTCTGGTGACTGGTTTTGGTGTCAATCGAGTTGTTTCAGCGTGGAATGAACACTCAATACCAGGTCAATTTAGTACGTTTTTCAATATCTATTTTCACAAATTTATGGGTTATTAATGTTATATATATTATTTAGGTAGAGGTGTTCCGTCAGTAATAAAAGAAAATACTAACAGATTGACACCGTTATCCGTTGAAGAATTGCCCCCAAAACACGAAGCTGTTCAGCTGTATGAACAAGTGTACCGCGGTACATTGTCGGAAGAGCACACCTTCGGCCAGGATCCGCTTGCAGAAAGACAGCAAAAATTGGAAGAAAGAGATCAGAGCTTTTTCCAACATTTTTCTGTTGAAGAAATATTTTCCGAATGTGTTAACGAACGACCACAAATGTTGAGAGAAGCTATCCTTTTTTACATAAATAAAACTGTAACCTTAGCCCAATTGTAACCATACTCATGACGTTGTATGTAATAACTAACAAATATTAAAACTAACGAAAATGAACGGAAATATTTTTTTTAAGATAACAGTCTGGCTATTTACAACATAGAAAACCCAAATAGAAGAACAGAGAAAAAACGTTTTTTCTTCTTCTCATTCATTTCAAACATCTTGAATGCGACCAGACAGGAAGAAGGAAGTTTCTTATGAAAGAAACATGACTTGCACGAAATTACTGCAGTAAGAAGGAAAATAACCATCTTTTAGATAAATAATGCCTAATATGAAAAAAAAGATTTAATTTAATCTAGATTTTGCTAACTTTTGGGTAAATTAGTTTTAAACATATTTGAAACGCATATCTGCTTATTCGTGATATTACAGTTAAGTATCCGCAATCGGCTGAATTTATAAAAAAAGACAGACAAGCGGAATCGTTTGATCTTATGGCTAAAAAATAATGAATGAAGCCATGGCATGCTATAAATACAGAGCTCTTAATTTTTTCATTAATTGCAAAATTTTGCCCGGAAAACACAGATAGTCGCCATGGAGAGCATCACTTTTTTTAAAAATGGTGAAGAAAATTTAACATTCACAATTCGAAAATGCCAGGCTAATGCTTCTAGGCTAGCCATTGTTTTTAAGGTACGCAATTTTTTTTACCTAATTTGTATTTTTAAACTCAAGAATTTCTTGATTTTTAATCCTTATTGACAAAATATTTTTAAATTTGATGAAATCACTCAGCTCTGATATGTTACGTTTTTATTCGTAGTTAATCCCAGAATCCGTTTACATAAGTGAAGAATTTGGGGCTATAGACTTCCAGAACGAAGATGGCACGTTTTCCGCCGTAGAGCGAGCTATGGAGCACGATCGATTCGAGGTTTTCGGTGACAATGCTTCTCCGCAACATCCTACACCGCCAGTATCAGCCCCTGCGCTATCGCCTGTGCCATTTGGGGCGTTCCGGCGAATATCTTCAAGGTGCGGACTATTTGAATTTACTGAAAACTAGCTAAGGAGGTCTTACTTATTAGCTTTTTGCTTATCTTTGCATAATATTTAGGGTTGTTTTAATGAAGTATTAGTGATAAGTACATTTTGTCAATTTAGTCCTTCTCAACCACTACCACATTCGTCGTCGCCACTACCGTCATCTTTTTTTTCGTCTCCGTTGCCAACGCCGAGAAAACGAAAATCAGATGGATTTATCATAAAAGTCTCACTGGCAAACATGATAGGGAAAAAAGTTGGTAAGCATTACTTTTATTTCTTTTGTGGAATTTTTCTTTTTAATTTATATTACTTATTTATTTACTTTCACATTTCTTATAACAAAAGTGCGTAGTTTAAAAATCATACACAAATTATTCTTAATAAATGATTCTTCTTTATGTTTTGTTTAAAAAAAAATTTAAAATTTAGGTGAAAGTTCAAGAATGCAATACTTTTCACTGTCGCCAACCAATGCAAATGTCCCAGCGATCATTAGCCTTGCAGAAGAGGGATTCGGTGTACAACCATTAATACTTGTACACGCAAATGGTCTTCAAATGGAAGACACTGCTGCTACTCGTGGTGCGTTCTTTAAGTAATATTTGAAAGCAAGAAAATTTATATTTTAAGTTTACGAATTTTTGTATATGGAAAGGATTTTAAAAACAGCTAGGCTAAAATTGGTGAAAATGTTTACTTTTTTAGACAATACATTTTGGCGATGCAGTGCGAGAAAGATTTTTGCCGTTAAACGTGAAGAATTCGTCGGAACTTCTGACCGATTTACTGATGGGGATAATCATGTGAGAGAAAGTATTGATGAAATAAAGACCATGTTGCAAGAAAATATATTGCTACCAAGAGATGTCGGAGCATTGCTGAAATCAACGCTACTCATTGAACCTTTAAAAGAAACATTCAAGTGTGTTGTGTGTCAAGACATAAGTGCTTCACCAATAGCAATTTCAATGTGTTGCAAACAAGTACTTGGATGCTCCACGTGTGTGGATCAATGGACGGAATTACGATGCCCCCATTGCCGTAACGAGTTTTACGAGACCGTTACGGTCAATGTTTTTGAAAATATCTTAGCAATTTTAAACAATTTGTAATTTTTTTATATGTGCATTTAACTTTTTTTCCTAAAAAAAAATGTTTCTTATCCTTACTATCCTTACTAGTAAAATTATTTAAGTTCTTGAAACTGGTGAATAGAAGCTATTCTTATACCAACCTAAACAATGCGGCTTTTCAAGCGCAATATTTTCATAAGATTGTTTTAAGGAATCTTCCTAAGTCCAAATCGATGACATATAAATCTGTAGCTTGATTCCGTAACTTTTGAAATGTTTGAAGATTTTCTCGCACAGTTGATAAATTATTATGCAGTATTTCAAAATCTTCTCGGAAAAAGTTTAAAAACTGGCCCACGGTTTAAGCTAGGTTTAAGGACCCTTCTCCCCATTGTAAGTAGACGTAATATGTTGCGTAAATCCTTGTCCGCTAATAATAATAATAATAATAATAATAAAAAAAGTGATTATTCTTTAGAAAAAAAATAAAATCGAATTTCCTTTTTTAATTTAATTTAAAAATCAAAGTTGATTTTCAATTTTTGATTTTGATTTAACTCAAAAATCAAAAAATTAATTTGATTTTTAAATTTCTATTTAAACCAAAATCAAAAATTGAACTTGAATTTCAATTCTTAATTTAAACGAAATTTGATTTAATTTTCAAATTTAAAATTCTCTTAAAAATCAGAAATTTAGAAATTGATATTACATTTTGGGATTTTTAGCACCAAATGACCCAAAGTAATCCTTGGGTTCGTAGAAGAAAAACGTCTGCGAAGGAGAGCGTACTTTTTTGCCAAAATATGAAGTTCCTTTTTTGTTTTTTGATTTGAAAACGAAAAACGAATATTGAGTTTAAATTTTCTTTTTGTATTGAATTAAAAAAGAAAAATTGATAAAAAAATTGAAATTTGTTTTTATTTTAAAATGAAAATTAAATGTCCCTTTTAGGTCACGGATTTAAGGGTCATATTTTGATTTATCAGCAAAAATTAAAAAAATTAAAAAAGATAGAAAAATTGGAAGACCATACGATTATTAGAACAAGATTGTAATTTCAGGATATTCTTAGTAAAACAAAAGTTTGTTGTACCTAGTGTATAAACTTAAAATTTGGACATTACCATAAATTTTGATGCTGAATTCAAATATGTTAGTCATTTTTGTTGAAATTGATTACAAAAATTTTAAGCATGTTAACCCAGATACAAGAATTGAGAATTGTTGACAGAGCTACAGGCTTAGACTGCTAAAATCAGCACCTCCTGTGAAAAATCAAGTTGAGCAAATATGAAAGATCTTTGAAAATTCTCTAGCTAGAAATCTTTTTATTTTTTTTTAAATTTTATCCGTTCCCAAGATATTTGTCTTAAAAGTTGCTATGCAAAATTATGATGTCATGAGTTAGCATTGAACATAATTATGGTAGCTAAATATTAAAATTTATGTAAAATTTTCAAAACGCATCAAAGAGAACGGCCAGAAAACAGATTTTCTATATGGCTTGTCAAAAATGGTAAAAATAACACCCTCCCAGAGCATACTCATGACATCATGCATAATTAGTGAATCTTCTTAGTCCAAATTCTAAAAAAACAATCAAGAATTTTAAAAAAAATATTCAAATTCCTAGACAACCTTTCAAGCTCATTCATATGCAATTAACTTTTTTTTTCTTTGGAGGTAACCTTCAAGTCTCTCCAACAAATCTTTATTTACTGAATATCATGCGCCTAGCTAGCTAAATATTGAAAGACTAAAGGAGTGTTGTTGTTGTTTTAAAGTGGGAATGTAAATCCTACAAATTATTGGTCTATCTCCATTAGGGCACAAACAATTTCTCTTATTAGATAGATGTGCATATTTTACATGGCTAGCCTCACAAATATCGAGGGATATACCCTGTCTATTATTTCCAGGAGGGGCCATGGCTTAGATGGAGAGTCCTAGAGTATTTAATGCTCATTTTGAGCGACGCAGACCCAATTAGGGCCCGTGCTCTACTAGACAACTCCCGGCAACATCCAACGGCCCACACAGTGTGCCATCTTCCCAATTTCCCTCACATGGCTTGGGTTAACCCGGGGCTATGGTAACATTCACTCGCCCATGTTGAATCGCCGTCAAGAGGAATCGAACCCCGGTCTCCCGCACAGAGTACGAGAGCTATAACCACTAATCTACGGCGCCATATTCCTGATCATAATTTCGTAAATGTTAGGCAGTCTAGATTTCTAAAACTCTTCCATGGAAACAGCAGTAGTCTATAGCTTTTGATACTGTTGATCATAAATTTTTTGAAAAAAAACAATGGTAATTTGGTGTTAAATTATAGATAGATAGATAAATGTGCAAATTTTACATGGCTAGCCTCACAAATATCGACGGATTTACCCTGTCTATTATTTCCAGGAGGGGCCATGGCTTTGACGTGGATTCCTTGAGTATTTAGTGCTCTCTTTGAGCTACGTAAACTTAATTAGGGTCAGCGCTCTGCCAGACAACTCCCTGCAACATTCAATGTCCCACACAGTGCGCCATCATCTCAATTTCCCTCACATGGCTTGGGTTAACCCGGGGCTATGGTAATATTTAATTGCCCATATTGAATCACCACCAAGGAGAATCGAACCCCAGTCTTCCGCACAAAGGACGAGAGTGATAACCACTAAACTATGGCGCCTAATTATATTATACTAGTCATTAAGGCCCAATGGAAAATAAGTTGTTTTAGATGTTTTCATGACGTCAGCAACCCACCCACAAAAAAAATAATTTAACCTTGTTTTCACGCTGCCTCTATTGTGTAGAGCTTAAAACGCCGACCAAGAAAATGTATGTGATCATGTGCTCTTGATGAACGGTTAATGAGATGTAAGGCTTGGAAAATTGTGCTGACGTCAGCAAAGTCTCCTAAAAGTACCAAAATTTTTTATTAGAAATTTGTATATCTGTTGCCTTCATCGTATAGACATTGAAACGCTGATCAAGAAAATCATGTACTTTTGAAAAACGGTTGCAGAGATATTGGGGTTTAAAAGTTTTTTGATGACGTCATCAACCCGTCCATTCCGAAACGGATTGGGGAACCAGGTTTTGGAAAATTACCCAAATTGGTCCTAGGTGCTCCCTAGTTACCTATGCGGTGAAAAATCATTGACGTCACCACCTCGTTTCCAAATTATTTGACCTCTAAGTTTTAGGTGCACTGCAATGGCTTCATTAATTTAATATAGGATATTGACGTTAAAGTTGTGTTATTGACATTGCGCCGTAACGTCAGAAAATTTAACATATTAGACATAAGTTTTTTGGCGACATCAAAGGAAAATGACAATATCCACTTTGCCTGTTACAAACAGACACAGTCTCTGTATTATTATAAGAGATTTACATGAACATTGATATTTAGTTATTATGATTACATTTATTACTATGTTTTGTTAGTATTATAATGAGATATGGAAGAAGAAGATGAAGAAAACCGAAAATCTTTAAAACAAAATCATATTGTTTCAGTTGGTGTTGCCAATGAAAATAGAAACATTTGCAGCTATGGGATTTCAATCAATACATCAGACATTCAATCAGTTAATCTAGAACAACAAGATGAAGAACTCCAGTTACTTGATGTTGATGTTTATGAACAGGAAAAGTTTGAAAAGGGAGTGTTTCATCAAGTCAACTCAGTCTTATCAAATGCAGAAAAACGTTTCAAACAGAATATTCTACAAAAAGAAATTATTCAAATCAAAAATGAAATTAAGTAAGTTATAACCAATAAGAGAATGTTTGTCCTTTTTTTTTGCATCCTTTTTTGACAGAAGCGTCACAAGTTTTAACCAAAGGAGTGTTCTCCCCTGTTAATAGCAAAATATGAACTTTTTTTAATACACTGTCAAACCTGCCTTAACCACGTTTGGAACCCCCAATGTTTTTTGTGGTGACTTGCTCCTCCATAATACAACCACCTGTCAACGTGATCAGCATCCCCAGACAAACTAAAATAAATGTGTCAATTTAGCAATTATATATAATTATTTTCAACTTTTACTTTGTTTCCTCAAAAAATTATTTTTTAACTAATTGTTTCCTCAAAAAATTATTTTTTACCTTTTCTTTGTTTCCTTAAAAAATATTTTAAATATCTGCTTTTTTTCTAATCATATTGTGTCGTTATATCAGTGATGATCAGCTGAAAAATAAATATTAAAATAAATTAGAAACTGGAGGCAAGCTATCATTTTTTGAAAATGTAGAAAAGGAGGTTCAGGTTGAGAGAGTCACTGTAGACAAACACTGAGACACAATTTTTAACGTTAACCACTTCTCAACCACAAAACAATTGCATAATTTCAAATAGTTCCCTGCATTCCAAAAGTTGTGGGGAAGACTAAAACAACTTTCCTGAGACTGCCATGTCAAATGCTGGCTGTCTTACAGAGGTGTTTTTTAAGCCGCCTGTCTAATAGAATCACCTTTTAAAGTTTTCAGAGTGGCCATCTTTTACTAGTTTGTCTGTATATACTGTAAAGAAAATTATTTCTTAGTTTCAAAAATTCCATTATAGAATTGTAACAGGAGAAAAAGATGATATCAATAAAGTATTTTTGTCTGCAAAGGATGGTGGTTCAACAAATACAGTTTCATTTTCCCTATTGCAACAAATACAAAGCAAGGTATATATGATAATTATAAAAATAAGATCAACTATACATTAAAAACCCACTTTTTTGTATTTATACAGTCATTGACTAGAAACCACATCTATTATTCATTGACTAGAAACCACATATATTTCTATTTCTTTTTAATGGTTTAGTTTACATGAACGACAAAATAGTTTTCAGACAAAAAAAATGTGTATCTCCAGCCATAAGATTTCAGCCTTGCGACCGAACTCAAACATATTGCCGTTGTCAACCATCTTTTTTGTATTAGCCACAACAATTTGAAACTTCTCAGTGGTAATATAATTACTGTCATCATGTCTGGCCGTGTGTTTCGTTTTTGCCTGCCCCTCCCACCACACAAGCCACTATTCATTTAGGCATGTAATGAATTCATTTAGGCATGTTTAAATTTAAAGCATAAATTAACATCGTACATACTAAAAAGGGTAACACCCTAGAACAACCTGGAACAATCTAGAGCAACCTAAGAACAAGCTAGAACAACCTAAGAACAACCTGGATCAAGTTAGAACAAGCTAGAACAACCTAAGAACAACCTGGAACAAACTGGAATAAACTAAAGACAAGCGAGACCTATCTGAAAACATGCTAAAAGATCATGCTGATAGAGTCAAATTCGGGTAATCTCTTTGCGTGTTTTGTGAGCGATTGAGGTTATAAGCGTGTACAAAAAATATTGAAGCGTAAGAAGTCTTGTGATTGAAACATCTGCTGAATGTATAATGAAAAGATACGTCAGTTGGACCATCGAGGTAGTTTGGCTCCTGTATATAGCTCTTCAAAAATTTTTATCGCGATCTCCTATGTTTCGCGGAGCCAGAAGGCAGCGATTAATAGCCTGGAATGACAGGGTCACTAATGACGAGGAATAGTCGTAATAGCAACGTAACCAGATATTTGCTTTTGGTTGATGATAAGTGCTTCAAATCTTCATCATCAGAAGACGCCATTTAACTAAAACTGTTTTAAAAAACCTTCTTGGATGCTTAGTAATGAAATGGGTATTGAATTTGTGTTTTCGACATCTCGCTACAAAATGGGTGACCTAGTTTCCATTCATTGTTGTTGTTTTTAAACGATAGGCGTTTTTGAAGGTTTTTTTACCCACAGACCAGGTATAACCACCAGTTTCACAGAACAATGAGAGAGCTGACAGTAAACGAAGAGAATAACCGGAGAACCGGCAGCGAGTGAATTGAGAATTCTTTGCGGAATAGCGTAAACGCTCTGTGTTCTGAAAACTGATTTGAATGAAGAAAAAAATATAATATTTTTCCTTCTTTCCATTCATTTCAAACATTTCGAATGTGGCGAGGCAGAAAGAAGTCGATTTCCTTGATGCAGCGAACTGTATCGTCGTAAGACCAGGGGTTCACATAAAATGTTAAAATTCAATATAATAAAGAAATTCAATAACTAGCTATTGTTCTAGCTAAATGCTGATATTGGACGCACTTTAGAGGTAAAAATACGGGGACTGTTAATGCTGTTGTTGTACTAAACTAAGGGAATCCCCCATAACTTGGCAAGTGGGAAACATGGTGGAAATATTCTTGGTAGAAACCCAGATTTATTTACAGAATCGAGATAGTCTTATATTTTTGGTTGTTATATTTCTTAGGTTGTTCTAGCTTTTTCTCAGGTTGTTCTAGGTTGTTCTAGATCGTTCCAGGTTGTTCTAGCTTGTTCTAGGGTGTTACCCTTTCTTTAAAGGGTCACTCCAGTGAAAAAAAAAATATTTGAAAAAAATGTTATTTAATAAGACAATACATAAATATGTCAGAATAAACCTTTTACAATGAAAATCTTTATTTATACCTTTATCGGGTCTGTGAACATCTTCAAATTTGAATAAATGTGCAAGGCCGCGTAAAGTCGAGAGGACTAGGTCCGTATAAATAAGCATATGTCACATCATGCAGAAAGTCCCTAAGCTCAGCAGCACACCTTCTAAAAGTTTGTTTACTTACTGTTTACATTGTTTGTTGATAAGACGTCTTGTAATAATGACGAAGATTATAACTTAGAAAACATAGAATCGGATAATTCTCTTAATGAAAAAGACTTTACAAAGCTACAGCCACACGACTTTGAACCTCTTGTGTCTCACAACGGAGAAATTAATAAAGATGCAAAGTGACGAGTGTCTTTTACTGACTCAAAGTAACGCTCTTACCAAAATATTTTCTTTTTAAAGAAATAAAAAATATATTTAATCACTTTTTTTTAACATTCTTTTCGTCAAAAACTTTATCATTTGCTTCTGTAAAAAAACTTTCTTACTTTACAAGCCAATTTATTTTTATTTCACAATTCACCAATATTTTTTCTCCGCACGCGCTTTTTTGCGGACAAATGCAAACAAATTTTATGTAACGTTGAAATTTTTGAATGGTCCTCCGTGATGAAGGACCATTCAAATGCGTGATCGAAAGATCGAATAATGTTCGAGTCGTGATAAGTTGGTGAAACGGGGGTATTAATATTGTATAAATAAAAATCATTCTTATGATTATGGTAGGTCATAAATGCGTTGCAGATGCTACTGACTTATAAGTAGTTGTTTTGACAAAGCTGTTTTAGAAACTGCATTATCAGCATTACATGCAGCCTTAAACAGTTACAAAGATTGAAGAAAATGGGTACATTTACCCCCTGAAAATATTCGGCATGTCCTTCCATCAAAAAGTTTCCTTTTTGAAAAACAAAGAATAGAAACTTGAGCGCTACGAAAGATACATGTGTAACTAGAAAACTTTTTTGTCTGGGTTTGTATTGGAAATTGGATAATGTTCTTTTATTTAATATAAAAATGTTATTTGGTTGTGTTCTTGTGGATGTAAGTACAAATAATGAAATCAGAAGAAATGAGAAACTTTGATCGCGTTCACTAGCTGAAATGGCATTTTTACAAAGTGGCAATATTTTAATATGGAATTTTTATTTCCTGGAGATCTCTTTTAAAAGAACTATCTGTGAAGTGCACTAACCAAATATAAAAACTTTGATCGCTTGGTAGATCACCTGCACAAGGTATTTTGTTTAGCCATTTTTGAGTTCTTTCTTTTTCACAGACAGGATTCTGTGAAAACTAATTTCTTTACACTTCTCTAATCGATTGGTACAACGAAATACACAGCAACTAACCATTACGTAAGATTTAAACGTAAATTACATACAAAAAGCGATTTAATGTAAGCTGTAGGTCTTAAAATGAACGTTCTCTGCGCTCGCCTGCACGATGTGATGTCATTATTTATAATCGGATCCAGTCCTAAATGAAATCGCGTCTGTCTGTTTTTTTATAAGAAAAAAATTGAATATGCGAAGGCTTGTACAACAATTTTAAATAAGAAAAACAAGTAAAGTAAGTTTTTTTTGATTTCTTATGCTTTTCCGAGTGCGTATATAACAAAAAAAAGTGATTTTTACTGGAGTTCCCCTTTAAAACTTTTTTGCTTGATATTATTATTTTGTTTTCGTGAAAATTAGGGTCGGTCGGGCACGTAGAACAACTAATTAAATTGGAGTTGCCTGATTTGCTTTTACTTTTCGTCACTTTGATATTTTTCTCCTAACAACTGTAATTTGTGGTGACGGCAAATTTATTGCCTAAAATTTTATGTTTTGTATATTTAGCGGAAATTAACCACCGTAAATTCTCATGGGTGATCTCTTAACCAGTCTTACATGGGGAGAATTTATATTTTAAGATGTTAAAAACCAAACGTTAGTTTATTGAATTTCAAAGAATTTATGTTTCACTTTCATTTATTGCACTTTTATGCCATTTTGAAATGAGTAACTTTAATATTTTGCAATTTCTAAAAGAAACTGAAACCAACAACAAAGTAATAGAGCAGGTGGCATTACAATTAAATTGATATGAATAATAAGTATTTTTGATGTTGCTGGTAAATGTAACAATACATCAGACAAACCAGCAGTTTTTTTATAGAGATTGTTGACACTGTAAATATGATTCCTTTTTTATCATGAATATATCTTACACTAATAATTTCAGGAGGCGTTGATAAAACGCTTAGAAACGAAATTATTGGATACCCAGCAGAGATTGTCAAAGTTGGACAAAAATGAAGATAATAAAGGTACTACTGCATATAATTGTTCCCAATAACAAAGGCTGTGTCAGAAAATTTGTAAAATATATTTGATTAAGCTTTCTAAATTAATTAATTAAAAATAGAATAAATATTTTGAAACATTTCACAATATATAAACTTTTGTAAATTTGCAGTTTATTCTAAGTTTATTCTAATGTGTAAATTGGATGTTTAGTTTATTTTTGCAGTGAACTCTGTCTTTAAAAAAGCAAGATTATTATTTTGAGAATAAAAATGCAACGTTCTCCATTTTTTTAACATAATTCTTCTTAAAAAATGATAATTGTTCTATTCATAAAAATTAATCTCCACGAATTACATTAACCATTATATAGTTTTTTCTTTTTTTCCTCATATTCGTACACGAGTTAAATATTTGTTCCTTTCTGCGTTAACCTTGGAAATGTTTTTCACTAAAAGATCATTCTATTAAAATGACAAAATTAAAACAAAGGAAATAAAAGAAAATCTTAAAGGTAATTGTATAAGGAAAATATTAGGAAAAATGTTTGTAAAATTTTATGCATTGAGAATGGTTATATAAATCGAAAAGCTTCCGCTAATTTAACTTCTGTATTTTTATTTGTTTTTACTATTACCTTGTGGCAAATGTTGATAATAAAAAATATTAGGAATATAATATATTTGTTTTTTAGCTAAACAGGATTATGCGCATGATGAATCTGTTAGACTTGGTGAAATTACTCCATTTGAAGCCCTTGGTATGAAAAAAAATGCAAGAAGTGAAAAACCAGAGAATGAAACCAACAAAGTGGAGAGTAATGATGATGAATCAAGTGAGATAATACAGAAGAAAGAATCATTGAAGGAAAATATTACCAAGCTGTCTGATGAAGATGATGAGTATATTCCTGATTATCATGATGTTAGCAGTGATGATGAATTGGTTGACATGCCAGAAAAAGCTGTTAAAAAGGAAAAACTTAACCAAAAAAAGCTTAAAGATTATATGCAAAAAACTATTGATGATGGTGATTTTAAATCCTTCAGAGAAAGAATGAGGTACTCATAATGATTTTTATTATTTATTTGAGTTATGAAGGTTTCGAAAAGTTGATTATTTTTTACCAAAACAAGGCAAAACCTGAAAAATTACTTTTAAAGCATGCTTAGTTATTAACCAGTGCTACTTATTTAAGAGGCTACTATTCAGCCATCTACCAATAAGGTAAAAAAAAGGTAATATTTGATTTTTTGTTAATAAATGTTAGAAAGCTTCATGTGAAGAATACATTAAGAAATGCATGTAAAGCAGGGGAAGTAATGGAAGAGTATGACCCTGGGGATTTTTCTGACAATGAAGAGAGTGATGATGAAGTCGCTGTGGAAGATGATTTTGTTCTGCCAAAAAAGACATGGAATAAGTTGTACCGGTATGACAAATATTTACAATAACCTAAAAATTTGAAACAAATATAAATTTTTACATGTACTTTATTTTTGTCAATAAACAGATATCAACGTGTTGGGGTACGATGGCTTTGGCAGTTGCACAATCAACAGGCTGGAGGTATTGTTGGAGATGAAATGGGTCTTGGAAAAACGATTCAAATTATTTCTTTTCTTGCTGGATTAGATTACTCAAAGAAAAAAGCGACCACTGTAAACAGGTTTAATAAACACAAAAGTATATCAAAAATACTTTTAAGCCCATCAAATTTTGTGAATAGAACTTTCTCTTTCTTTTTAGAAATCTTGGACTAGGACCCGTGCTCATTGTTTGCCCTGCTACTGTTATGAAGCAGTGGGTTGCTGAATTTCATAAGTGGTGGCCAAAGTTTCGCGTTGGGATTTTGCATGATTCAGGCTCATTTTCAGGAAGAAAGGTAGCAGATTTTTTCTTGCATGTTTAGTAATTTGACTTGAGATTTTAATTAATTTTTGTGTTACAAACGTTTTTAGGCTACGTTGATAAAAGCTATTAATAACCATCCTGGAGTACTCATAACAACTTATGCTGGAGTTCGAATCAACAAAAAAGAACTGTACCGCTATCACTGGCAATACGTCATATTAGATGAAGGTCATAAAATCCGAAATCCAGATTCAGATGTGACTCTTGCTTGCAAACAGGTATACACGGTTTTTTTATAGGCAACCTTAAATTCTTAATAACAAACCAAGCCTAAAGTAGGTAAATAAAAAAAGTAAAATAAAAAAAGAAAAGTAAATAAAAAAAGAAAAATGGCATACAACAAGGGTTATAAATCATCTTATTCTAGTTATATAAATTTCATACGACAAACATAATTAAAACGGAAGTTTAATTTTCATAGTCAGTTAGCAACCAATCTGTAAAATGCAGGAATTTAAGTAACATCGAGCCTTAACCAAAAATTTGTGTCAGTTGTAAAAAAAGTGTTTATACTGTGCCATATGTCTCTTAATTTTTTTTTATTTTACACCAATCCTTATTTTTCCAAATGATTGTTGTTGCAGTTTGATACTCCTCATCGAATAATCCTGACTGGAACTCCAATGCAGAACAGTCTAAAAGAATTGTGGTCATTGTTTGATTTTGCGTATCCTGGACGACTTGGTACACTACCTGTCTTTATGACAGAATTTTCTGTACCAATAACAATGGGTGGGTATGCAAATGCTTCTTCTGTCCAGGTAGTTTAACTTTGTTCTTTTTTTTACTGTGTTGTCTTTACTTTTTACAAGTAAAATTTTTTATGCGTGATTTTCATTTCTGTCTTTTATCTCACGAGCAACATGTTATCTAGTAGCTTGTCGTGACAATGAATTTACCATCAGTCGAGACTATATTATGCTTTATGTCATTGATTTCATAAATCAATTTTATATATTTTTAGGTACAAACAGCTTATAAATGTTCCTGTGTTTTGAGAGACACTGTGAGTCCATATATGCTCCGACGACTGAAAAAAGATGTTAAAAAAAGTTTGGAACTTCCAACAAAGAACGAACAGGTAAACTCTCCCCCACAGGTCGGTCATTTCGTAAGAATGTTTTAAGGTTATAAAGTTGTATCAAATTTTATTTACTAGGTTTTATTCTGCAAATTAACAGACGAGCAGAAGGAATTGTATAAAGAATATATTAATTCAAAAGATGTTGTAGCTATGCTTGCTGGAAATATGAAGGTTGAGTCTGTCTCCTTTACTTTACTAATTCTGTTACAGGAGCTAAATAGTTGGCTGTAGATTTTTGACTTTGATGACAAAAAAGTTTGCTAGCGTAGCAATATTTATTTTTTTAGAACTAGTTGTTTTTTAAACGTTATTGTTTTGAAGTTTATTTTTTTGTGATGGTGAATTTTCTCTTTAAATTTCCACTTGTCATTACTGTTTTTCATCGAGAGTGTAGTGATATAAGATTAATTAGAAAGTCGTTATTACTTGTGTAATTCTTCCAACTTTCATGAATTTGTCGAGTTTTTAACAATTTTTTGGGAGTTATTAACGACCTTTTGAAAAACAATGATAAAACTTTAGCACAACAAAGAAATGGATTTGTGAAAGGTCTTTTACTCCAGTATCGCACGGATTGAAAGCAGTATTCGCTCAAAGAGAAAAAAATCGTCCCTCCCCCTTTATGTGGTCTTTTCTTTTGAACGTTTTTTTGACCAGAAACCTTAGAAATCCTACTAGTTTTTTCATCTAGGCCGCTATTTTTTCCAAATGTTTTTTAAGCTTTGACACCTAAAATCCTATAGATAAAAGTTGCATCCGATATGTGGTACCACGGCATTTTCGCTATTTTTTTAAAAAATATGTTGAGGGGAATAATTAAGAATTTATTTTCAGGTTCCGAATGTTTTTACATTTTGATTAATCTATTGCTAGTTTATTTAAAAAATCTTGTTAAACTTTATTTGTTTATTTCTTTGTTTAACTTTGGTATTCTTGTTTCAAGGTTTTTCCTGGTTTAATCAAGTTACGGAAGATTTGCAACCATCCTGATTTAGTTTATTTACATGAACAAAACGCGAGTAACGCCCTGCGTGTCTTTGATGGTGGATATGGAAATTGGAAACGTTCTGGTAAAATGGTGGTAGTGGAAAGTCTCTTACGAATTTGGAACGAAAAGGGCCATCATGTGTTATTGTTTTCCCAGTCAAAACAGGTCTGTTGTAATTTTTTTATTTTTTATGTATTGCGAGAAGCTTATTATTTGGATTGCGGGCCGTTGGTCGTTTCAATACGCGTTTTTCTGTTGCTCAGCAACTACTGTAATTTAGGGTCGCACTAATAATTAAAGTGCCGCACTAGTAATTAGAGAAAATAAGTTATCTTGTTTCGAAAATTTGATTTCGGAATAAAAATAAGAGAAAATCTTATTCATCGATTTTCATTTTTCGTTGTACTTTTGCAAACTTCTGTTACAGCTGCTTGTGCCATTTATTAAGTAAAAAGTTTGATTCTAATTTATCATAGATCATTAAAAAGAAAAGAAACAGAAAAAAACGAAAACGTCTTCCCTAAATTATCTGGTTCGCACTCTAATTAGAGAAAAATCCGACCTTAGTCGTATTAATTTAGAGGAAAAACTATAATTACTAAAAAAAGAGTGTTGCTTTAAAAGTTAGAGAAAATAAAGCAGGGAAATTTCGAACAGAAGGCTATTTGCACTAATTAGAAGACGCATTAAATTGAGGAATGACGGTAACGGATTCCAACGAAAATCCTTGTCGGAACAGCATAGTATTGGTGTTTGCGAAGATCCCTCTTTTAATTAACATGGTATAAGTGTCAACTGAAACACAAGTGTCATTTACACGTTACGCAATGTTTTTTTGTAGATGCTCAATATTTTGGAAGAATTTCTGAAGACATTTGGTTACACTTACTTAAGAATGGACGGTACAACGAATGTGGGAAGTCGACAAACTCTTGTGAAGAAATTTAACGAGGTATGTGAAGACACGGCAAACAGCTTGTGTCATCGATTCTTATGATATTACTAGATTCAGCCTCGTCACGAAAACGAGACTAGTATACTTATAAATTAAAATGATGGGAATTGTCGTTTTTGTCATCTTATATTTGTCACTTTTTATTTGTAGGATAAAAGTATTTTTGTTTTTCTGTTGACAACTCGTGTTGGAGGACTGGGTTTAAATTTAATTGGAGCTGATCGTGTCATCATTTATGATCCTGACTGGAATCCCAGCACAGATACTCAGGCGCGAGAACGATCTTGGAGGATTGGGCAAGAGCGTCACGTAACGATATATCGATTGATGACCACAGGCACCATAGAAGAAAAAATTTATCACAGGTGATATATTAGCTAATAAGATGTTTTTGCGCTTTCGCAGAAAAAAATTCGTTGCTGCCAAAAGGAAGTGAAATTAGCGAGATTTAAAACTCAAATTTTTCCATGTTAGAAGGAGAAGGTCAGTTTCAGAAAAAAATTATTTTTATCAAAAATTTAGCAAAATATGAAAATCCATGGAATTAAATTAAACAGTCCGGGTATTAAAACGAGAAAAAATTCTACCCGCGAAAATTTGAAGTTAATTATTTTTAATACGCATGACGTTTTAAGCATTATTGGGTCAGATGACTAAAAAATTAAGAATATACTAATGTTGAGGCTTAGCTCAACGATGATATCTATTCCTGCATTATTTAAAATTATTGACATTTTTTATCGGAAAAATATATATTTTGAAATGAACATATCGTTAACATAGCTGGGCCTGTTTTTAAATTTTTACTAACTGTTAAAAAAAAATTGTTTTTCTTGATTTAAGGAATTGTTGTTTTATTATTATTAATGTTTTAGACAAATCTTTAAACAGTTTCTCACAAATCGCGTGTTAACAAATCCATTACAGCGACGCTTCTTCAAATCGAACGATCTTTACGAACTGTTCGCACTGGGCGACATAGGTCCTATGCAGAGCACAGAAACAGGTGCCATATTTGCAGGGACAGGATCTGAGATTAGAATGCGAAGAAAAGGAAAACATTCTAAAAACTCAGATAAGCAAGAAACATTAGCAAAAAAAATGAAAACAAGTAAGGAATATAATGTGGAGGTGAATGTCAGTAAAAGTGCTGAAAAGATGTTTGACCAGGGTGTGTCATGTCCGTCTTTAAATACGCAGCAACGTTCTAGTGAAACCAAAAGAGAAGTATCATTCGAGACACCATTGCAGCCTGGTAGAAGTATGGAAAAGAGTTTCCCTGCGAAATCAAATAAGAAAGGAAAGGAGAAGAAGAAGAAGAAGAAGAAGAAGAAGGTAGCTGTTGACGGTGTTCAAATAGATGATGTTGAGAAGTCGGAAGCCTATCGTTGTTCTGACGATGAAGAGCAAGAAAGCAAGGAGAAGATTCAAAACGAGAAAGACGTGTTAATGAGTTTGTTTCGATCTTCTGGTTTACACAGTGCGTTAAAGCACGATCGTATCGAACAAGCGGGAAACCCGGACTATGTTCTTGTTGAGAAGGAAGCAGAGAAAGTTGCCAAGCAAGCTGTCAATGCATTGCGTCAGTCTAGAGCTGAATGTAGAAATAATGGGCTTTCTGTGCCAACTTGGACTGGACATGCTAAAACAGTGGCTAATTCTAGTATTACTAAAAAACTTCGCTTTGGTAAAAAATCGAATAAAAACGTCGAAACTGCTGCCGTGAAACGCAGTGTGTCAACGAATGAAGATTTAGACTTAGAGAGTGAAACCATAGATGTATCTTCGAGTGCATTGTTAGCACGGATGAGAACTCGAAATATGTTTGGAACAAGTTCATCCTCGTCACAAGTCACTAGCGAAGGCTCATCTTCAAAGGAAGTGACTCTGTTGAAAGACATTCAAGAGTTCATTCTACAACAGACGGACGGCACTGCCACGACAAATGAGATGACGTCATTTTTCGCGACCCGTATAGAGAAAACGCAGAACGCTTTGTTCAAGCAATTACTCAAGCAAATATGCGATTTCCATCGACGCAATGACGGGGTGGGAAATTGGAAATTGAAAGAAGAATTTAAATAAGATAGATGTTTTTTGTAAATAAATAGTTTGAAAAAGAAATCCTAGGCTATGACTAATTATTTCTTCAGCTTTGATGCTGTTAAAATTTTTCAACAAAATTAGCCTGAACATTTTAAATATCTTAAACAGAAATTTTTTTGTTGCATGGCTTTTAGTTTTTTTTTAAAGAAAGTAGAAAAATACTGTAACTGGCTTTTTGTTTGTCCGTTTTTAAGGGGTTTTGAGAAATTTTTGTTTAAAGACGGCTTCTATCAACTGTTTTTCAACTAATGGTCGCTTTTAATTAAAATCTTTTTAATCTCAACTTGCAACGTGACGAGTCAACCGCGGTCCAATGTTTGCGCACGGACATCTTTTTAACAGCCAATCAAAATTTTGATAACGCTACCATCTTTAGCGTATTAAGGGTTCAGTATATTGAATGCGACGACTTTCAATTGTCGAGGGTTGCGATAATAAACGCGTCAATGAAAAGCGGTCTTAAATTGTAGCTTGCATCTGGGAGTGGCTTTTATCCCCGGCAGTTTTTTATTTGAAAAAATACAGTAATGTGTTATTTTTTGGCCTCACATTTCTTTTAAGTTGTTGCTTATCCTGAAAAATAATCGTTTAAACTGACAGAAATTACCCAATGAACTTCTATGCTAAAAAAATTATTTCAGAATATATTTGGTACATATTTCTACTACGCCCATATTATATTTCACGTCACAATATATTTTAAAACATTTTATAAAAAGCTTTAAGTTTGTAAATAGTATTTAAAAATATTAGTAAAGACACTCCGACATATGTCATATTGTTTAATTGTTAGTAATATTTGTTTGTTTGCAGTACGCTGTGTTCTTCAAATCAAGCGTTCGATCTGAGAGAATCCAACTCGTCCGACAATTCAAGTAATCGCTTCATCAAAGAATCAGTCTCGTTTCGAAGTCGTACTTTATATTGTTCGCGCATGCTCTGTTTAATCATTTCTTTTTCGCCGTCGTATTCTGCATCGATAATCCCGCTTAAATCTCCCATATGCACGAGTTCCTTTAATTCTTTTAAAGTTAAAGTCTCCTCCACCTTTTTGTCTGGGCACCATAATGTCCCTCCTCCGCACTTTTTCGACGTGGATTCATTTATGATTTCGTCAAATGTGACATGCAGAATTTGTCTCTCGTTTTTAATGTTGTTACCGTATAGACGATACAAATTTTCTCTTAATGTCTGCAACTCTTCTTCACGACGCTCCTCCAGACGTTCTTTTTCCGCATCGAAACGTTCCTCTAATTCAGTGATTTCGTCTTGATGACTTGTTTTTAGCCTAAAATAATAAATTGGAAAACTAACGTCCGCAAAGGAGAGCAAGAATGTGGGACCCTGGGATCATTCGAAACCTTTCACGGAAGCATTTGTTCAAATTGCCCTATCGTCGATGTTAAAGGGGTCTGCTGGGGACCGTGGCAAATGACGTAAGACATCGTTTCATGATGGGAATGGAAGGACAAGACTCATTGTCACCTGCTTGGACGCGTGGAAACTCGTGATTTGCGGTAACAGGTTATCTTACATGGGAACTGAGTAAATGCTACCAATTTGCAAATGTGTGTTTTAAAGGCGTGGTATAGAAAACTGTTACAATGTCAAACTTACTTATCTCTTTGGTCTTTGTATTTCATTAGATTCTTCAACAATCTTCGAACGGTTTCTTCTAAGGCATGTCTCTCGTTGTCATATTTCTTTTTCATCGTCATTCTGTCACTTTCAAACTGTTTTATTAACTCTTTCTTTTCATTCCGCGAAATATCAATTTGTTCCTGCATTTCTTCTTTCTCCACTTCGAACACTTTCATGTAGTTTTCAAACTGCTGCTTCATTTCCGTCTCGTAATCTTGTCTTTGTTCACCTAACTTTTTTAAGTTTTCTTCGTGAAGATCATCTTTGAGACGTCTTATTTCTTCCTCCCATTTGCTCTGTTCCTCTGAATACAGTTTTAATATTTTTTCTTTTTCTTTGTTGTGGTATTTTTGCAACTCTTCTAATTTCTGTTTATTCCGCGCCTCAATGTTTGAAATTAATTGTTTTTCTTCTGAGAAATAATCTTGCTCTTTTTGTCGTAACGCCGCTTTGACTTTTCGTAACTCGTTTCGAGTTTGTTGTAAATCGCGATTAGAAGCAATCAAGTCCTCGTTCATTTTGTCTCGCTCATCCTGACTCATTTTTAACAGTTTAAATGAAACTCGATCATCCTGTTTTTTGTTTTCAACATTTTTACTCCTTTCGTTCGTTGATTTTGTCATAAAGAATTTCATGCTTTCACCAAACTGATTTTTTTCTAACTCAAATTCTTCGAGTGATTTCTGCAGGTTTTCGTGCTTTTCTTTCAGTTCTCTCTCAAAATTCTCTAAATTTCTCATCTGTCTTTGTCCACTTCTTAACTCGCTGATTTCATCTTGTAACTCGGAATTTTCGAGTTTTACTCCCTCCAGTTCAGTTTGCATGCTGGAGATCCTTACACGATTTGTCTTTTCTTTTTCCTCCATTATTGTGACTTGTTCGTGCAACTGAATCGATAAATCTTCGTTTTCTTTAGTAACTGCATCCTTTTCGATTTCGACTTCATTCTTTAACTGCTCGATAGTGATGATGTCATTAGCCAAATTTCGAATTTTTTCGTTTAATTTGTCCACTGATTGGTTATATTTCTCGTTTAATTCTTTTCGTGTTTCCAAAAGTTCAGCTTCAAACGACTCGTCAAGATCGTGTAATTTATCGAGTAAAGTTTTATTTTCGACACTCAGTTCTTCGTTCGTTTCTTCTATTTTTTTAATTTTCTTCCACATCTCCTCAGCTTCCTTCTTATTATTTTTTGTTTCTTCTTCCAGTCTTTCTGTGAGATCTTTTATCTCGTTAACATACGATGCTCTTTCGTTTGCAAACGCTATCTTGACTTGTCCTAATTCGTCGTTGCGAGAAACTTCATTTTCGATTGTTAACTTTTCAATTTCAGTTTTGTGGACTTCGACTTTGTTTTTCGCCGCTCGTAGCTCTTTAGTTATTTTAGTAGTCTCGTTTTGATGTTTGACGTTGAGTGTTTGATATTTTTCTTTAACCTCGTCCAACGCGTGTTGAAGTTCTTCGTTTTGTTTTTCCACTTGTGTTTTGGTTTCTTTCATCTTGTTCAGTTCTCTGCGTTGTTTTTCAATCAGTTGGCAATTCTTGTGCATCTCAGTTTTACTTAGTCTTTCTTTCTGTTGTGAAGCACTCAATTCTGCTTGTGTTTCCTTTATATGCTTCGTCTCTAGCTCAAGTTTTTCCTGCATCAAACTTTTTTCTCTACTTAGACGTTTAAATTTCTTTCGAAATGAATCCAGCTCGTTTTGTAGTTGACTTTTGCTAACTTTTAAATTTTCATTTTCTTTATTTGCACGCATCAATTCTGTTTTTATTTTACTCGTTCCTTCGCTGAGATTCGCTGTTTTTTCTTTTTTCGCCAAGCGTGCTTTTAAACGATCGTTCTCAACAATTGCTGCGTCCAATTTCTCTTTCGTTTCCTCGTAATCATCTTTCAATTTTTGTGCTTCTTCATGTATCGAGCTTGTTTTGCTCGTACATTGCTGTAAATTATCGCGTAAACTTTCAGTTTCGGAGAAGAAATCTTCCTCGCGTCGTCTTAGTAAATGGCACTGTTCTTCTTGTTCACCCAAACGTTTTTGCAGCACCTTCTTATCTTCAACAAGCTGGTTAATCAAGTTATTATTTATCTCTCCCCTCTCTAATGCGTCAATGTTGGATATCAGCAGCTCTTCGATTGTTTCGACATTGCGAAGCCTTTTACGAACTTCGTTAAACCATGGATCGGTAGTTTTGTCATTATTCATGTTACCTGTTATGAGATCGTGTAATCGTATTCCAACTAATTCTCGGACTTGTTTTTGTGTTGTTTTTAAAACTTCTAATTCTTCTTGGACATTCGTAAGTTCATTATTTAAAAATTCTATTTGTTTATAAAAATCGTCTGCCGTTTGTTTTCCCTTGGTCTGTTCTTCTTTCGCAAGTTTAATATCGTTTTTCAAATTTTGAATTTGCTCCGTCTGCAGTGTGCATAACCCTACCATGTCTTTGATATATTGCGATATAGTGCGATCTTCCATACACATCATTAACTCTTTCAAATGTGGCTCGCTTGCTTCAACGTTTGGGTCTTGAAGAAGACTGAATAAATGTTCACCAAGCTGGCACTTCATACGCGAAAAATCTTTATTGTATTTACTTTCGTTTACAATTTTATTTAAACTAGCTTCGCTTTGTTCCAGCTGTTTTACCTTCTTGTGTAGAAGTTTTTTCTTGTGAATATTATATCCATTATTTGCTTTTATTTCTTTATATTCTTCATAGCATACTTTTATCTCTTCAGTTAAACATTCTTTCTGTTTTCTTATATCCTCTTCGTACAGTAGTTTCTGCACTTCCTCGATTTCTTTAATTACTTTGCGTCTTTTACCCAATAAATCAACCAATGAGGTTTCAGTATTTTCATCGATAACTGAATCGGTAAAGTTTGTAAGGCGTTGTTGTAATTCTCTTTTGTGGCTTAATAAAGAGTTCAAGTGTTCATCCAAAATTCTGCTCATATCTTCTTCAATTTCTTCTTCTTTAACTTCTTCTTCTTCTTCATTATTCTCTTGTTTAGCCTCTGTTATATTAACTTCTTTCTCAAGGGCATTGGAATATTGATGAATTGTGATATTAATCTCATCGAGTTCTTGTTCAAGTTTTATTTTTGTTTTTTTGAGCTCAGATTTTGTCACGACTCGCTCCGTAAGCACAAATCTTTCATGTGAGATTTCTTCTTCTATTTCTTCCCGCCTTTTTTCGTTCTTGTCAACTTTTTCTTTCAGCATTCTCATCTCATCTTCCAAGTTTTCTTTACGTTGAAGCAGAACTAATTTTGCTTCTGTTTCCGCTAGTAACTTTTGTGTTTTCGAAAGTTCTTCTGTTACTGCTCGCTTTTCTTCAGTCTGTGTGATTTCAATGGCCTCTTTTTCTAACTGCAGGGCAAGTATCTCAGCCTTCAGCTTCTTAACCACCATCCTTTCTTCTATATTTTGAAGCTGCAGAAATATGTCTACTTCTTTCGGCTTAGTTATGAATTCAGTCAAATCGATGAATTCATCTTTGGTGGATGAAACAGGCTTAAATTGTTCCACTTTAAATTGCTGACTCAACAATTCTATGCTTTTTTGGATATCATCCTGAGTGATATTTTGAATGGTGTCATTTTCATCCAGCAAAGTGTCATCACTGGTATTACATCGAAACATACATTTGTCGATATGTTGGAGATGTTGTTTCATTTTTTCTTTACTTTCTTCTATTTCTTTGATGTGTTCAAATTTGTTCAAAATATCCTCACTTTCGCGGATATGTTCCTCCTTCTTTTGAAGCTGGAAGATTTTCTTCAGCAGTTTATCTCTCTCATCAATGACCACACTAAAACTGTTTCTGCTTGATGTACTACGTGGTGAAAAACTTCTGGTTGGTGAACCATTGTTTTCTTCAGCAGGCAAAGGGAAATCACCTTCAATTATCTTTTCATCAATCTCTTCGATAATTCTTTCTAACTCGCCTTTTTTATTATTTAAGTCTTGCCTTTTTTCTTCAGTAATATTTGCATTTTCTAATTCTTTTTCAAGAAAAAACAACTCGTTCAATTTTTCATCTCTTCTTTCAAGGAACGTTGCTAAAGCACTCAACTTCACAGGAGCAGTAGTTCTGTTGATGTATGGTTTTGTTCTTACAATGTGTTCATTATATTGCGACTCTACATCATACGATGTAACCGCTGTTTCAAATTCACGTGCAATTTTCTTACTATCACGTGCAAGTTTCTCATATTCCTTTAAAGGACTGCCTTTCTCGTGGTCATAAAAATCTTCTTTTCGTTCAATCAATAAATTTAATTTTTTGATTTTGTTCAACAGTATTCTCAATTTATCTTCATTTAACGATTTTAATTCTTTGATATCCTCGATATTGTTAAAATCAATGTTCCGTGAAATAAAATTTTGTAAAATTTTTCGGAAATCCTCCGTTTCTTTTATCTTTATAAACGTATCCTTTAAGTCACTCTCGCTCAATTGATTCTCGCTTGGTTGACAACCCGACAGCTTCAAGGCATTTTCAAATTCATTTTTCGCATGCTGCAACTCAAAGGTTGCTGCAGTGTTGGCCAGCAAATGAAAAGAAAAATTTTCCATCCCGTCTTCTTCAACGTCAAGCATATTTAACTTGGACATTACCTTCTCGACTCTCTCGAAGATATCGGCGTCCACACTTTCAAGAACTTTACACATTTCAGCAGCCTCTTCGTTGCCTTCCTCAGTGTCTCTTGGCACACTTAAAATGTTTTTACTTAAAGATAGCCTTTCCCTAATTAACGAATCCACAGTGGGTTCACCACTTTTTGTAGATTGCTTGACGTATTCCTTTTTGTCTAACTGTGTAATGATAGTTTGCAAGTCATCTATGCTTACACTGTCTGCCATTTTATTTTCAAGCACGTGTTTCAAATCCAGCAACTTTTTGAGCCTTTCTTTCAAAACTTGATCCTGTCCACCAATACGTTCATCTAAATCCATCAGCTCTTGCTCGACTTTAATCTTCTGCTTCAACAACCCTTTAATGTTGTTGTCATTTTCTGATTCCGCTTGAATTCCAAAATTGATATCGTCTAAGATGGAAAGCAACTCCCTTTTCTTTTGATATAAGGTGGTGAGCATGGATTGGCCTTCATATGTAGCAAAGCCGGTTAACTCGAACTCATCTATCTGCTTTATTTCTTTATTTGTTTGATTGATATCTCCAATTATGTCTTTTAGCTCCTTACCAAGTTTTTGTTTTTCTTCCTTAGTCAAATTTTCCTTGTTAACCCAACTTTTTTCCTTGGCTTCTTGCAGCTTTTTCTCCATTTTTGTCTTGACTATGTCAATAAATACATCTAATCTATTGCGTGCAATTTGGATAATCGTGGATATACCATAGCTCTTTTGTTTTAACATCTCTTCATCTGTACATTTTAAACTTTTATTAATGGAAGCGTGACCGCTGTTTTTCCGCTTTGCGTCAGATAGAAGTCTTTCATCATCTTCTAAGCACATGATCAGCTTCTTTGTTCGATCTCTTTCTTCCAGCAAATCTCTCAAAGCTTGATGCGCAACCTCGCTATCCTTACCAACCAACATGTCCTCTCTCATATTTTGTAATTCTCTTTCAAGTTTTGCTTTTGCAGATTCCAATGTTTCCATCTCATCCAAATTGGAATCTAAATTTTGAATTTCTTTTTCTTCTAACTGTTGCCTTAAAGACGAAATTTTGTTTTGTAATTCTTGGATTTTATTTGAATACTTCTCTTCGACTGTATCTGGTTTTAACTTCATTTCAATGTCATTTAAAGCATTTTTCAACTCTTCAGAATATTTCTTTAATCCATGTAGATCTTGCAGCGTAATTTCGCCTTTGTACATTTCTATATTCACGTTATCCAGTTCCATCTCGATTTCCACTAGTTTTGTATTAAGATCATGACTTCTTCTTCTATTTTCCAATGCTTGATCGTTTTCAAGATCTTCAATTTGTTCCAAGCTCCCACTTGGACTCGATTCATAATCGTTGCTTGTGATGATTTCCTGTATTTTATGCTCAGTCTCTGTGAGTCTCTTAGAGAGTTCATTTCTTGTCTCGATTACCTGTTTCACTTGTGATGTATTTGGAGTTTCCATTGACACGTCATCTGGACGATACTTAACGCTGTGTTTGTTCACAAAGGGACTTAATTTCTCTAGATCTTCTTTTAGTTGAGATAATTTTTTAGATAATGGAATTTTTTCTTTTTTTAATGATTTTTCAGCAAGATTTTGCAACTTCTGTTTTTCTGTTTTCTCGCTATCCAAGTTCTCTGCAATTTTTGATCTGACATGTTCAATTTCTATAGCAACCCGGCCTATTTGTTCCTCCGTGTAAACTTTCTCTTTTTTACGTTCCTCGTTCATCAGGTTGTCAGCAACTCTCTTATTCAGTTCTTTTAAATTCCTCTTTAATACATTTTTTCGTTGAAGCAACTTTTTCTCCTTTCGCAACATTTCCTCCTTGCTCAATTTTAAAGCTTCTAGTTTGTCATTGACTTCTTCAATTTGTGGCGTGTTTACACGAAGCAGTTCTTCAACTTTTTCCTGTTCTTCTTTCAACGCTGCAAGAGTGTCTGATGTTACGGCTTGACGTGATATAATTTCTTCAACATTTTCGTACGCTAAAGCCTCGTTTTGATATTCAGAGAGCTGTTTAATCTCGCTTTCATACTCCTGAATAATGTTTTCTATAGATTTTTCGTTGTAATGCACTAAACCAATCGCATGCGTTTGCTTGTTTTCTTTAATGTGGAGAAGGTCTTGAACTAAGGTGCTACCTAACTTCGGTTCAATCGCCAGCAAATCCTCTATGCTTTCTTCTTCATCCTCATCCATTCGTATAGGCTCGATATAAAAGTTAGTTGTTGGATTCACTACCAACTTCCCTGCTCCAGAGTTTAACATCCCTAAAAGCTCTTCTTTTTCTTTCACTAAAGTTTTATTTTTATAAACAATCTTTAACATTTGTTTTTTAAGAAAATCGTCATTCGAATCAGTAAATTTCAAACTAATCGCGTCTTGGCAAACTTCCTCTGCTTCGTAGAGTTCATTTTGTATGTTTACAAAATCTTTAATAGTTTTTCGAACTTGCTCTTTCTCGCTAGATTCGGTGGTGTAGCTTTTACTAACGAGGTTTTCAATAAGTTGACTTCTTTCTCTTTCATTCTTCTCCTTTAAAATATTGTTTGTTAACTGCTTTAACTCAGATGAACTTAAATCTAAATTCTTTTGAATATCAGCCAACACAGAGTCTAACGAAGCTTCCAGAAGATCAATTTTTCGACAAGCTTTTCCCAAGTCATGCATGTCAGTGGTGAAGTTACTTTCTTGGTTTGGAACTCCAGACTTGTTCATTTCTTGAAATGCAGTCTTTGTGTTGCGGAGTTTAATTTTAAGGTCATCGCTCAAACCGTTCAACACATCGTCATTATTATCAGTATGTAACCACTCAACCAAATTATTTGCCATTGAAAGAAGCCTCTCTTTCACACTAGTTTCTGCCTCGTTTTGAATAAGTTGTTTAATTTTTGACTTTGCTTTGTCGAGTCTAAACTGTCGTTCAAGGTCAGCTAAGGTTTTCGTAATCTCTTCTTCATCGATCTCATTCTTTCTTACTTCCAGTTCTTGAAGCATTGCGACTTTTTCGCGAAGCAGCTGTTTCTGGACTACGTCTTTCATATCGTGTGTTAAAGCCTCTACAGCTTCCTGAAGTGCGTCGTTGTTAATCTCCACATAACTGGTTTGCAACTCTTCGTCATTTGTCTCGATTACATCAGTCTGCGTGACCGACGTGGTATTTGTTTTCGTGTAAACTTTTTCGACACCTAACGCCGATTCCATAACCGACATTTTGTCGGTAAATTGCTTCATCAGTTGGTTTGCACGATGCCGATGATTGACTTCTGCTTTTTCTCTGTCTTTAAGAAAAGATCGAACCATGTTTTGTCGTTCCTCCATTATTTCAAACGATTGCTGAAATATTTAAAACTGCAGTTAGCCCTGACATTAATTAAGAACGGAAACAAAAAGTGCGAGCAGAAAGAGCTTCTTAACCACCCTCGACCGCAGGATCTTTATTCCTTTGATATATAAGAGATGTCAAAAAATTCTGGGAGCGAGGTTGGTTCTTGACAACTAATGCGAGTCGCAAAAACAAAATTTTTAATTCGAATTATTTAGTGTGAATCAACAAGTAGGAAAATTAGAGGGTTATTAAAGGAACTTTGATGAGATCTTGTCGTATATTTTATTTCCCAAATTTATTTTTGGACAAAATTTTTGCGTCAGAAAAAAATGTTTGCCAACTCGAAATACTTCGTCAATTGTCCGAAAAATGTTATTTACCTTCTGCACTTTGTTATTTCCTTGATGTATTTCAAAAAAAGTTGTTACACATAATGTCAATACAACTCTGTGACAATCTTTTTCGTGTGTTGAGTTACTGTGAATTTAAATACAATTGAACTCATGTTATTCGAACTCGTTTAGTTCGAAAAATCATTTCAATCGAACAGATACTTCGATCCCTTTAGAATTTACTAGTAAACGCTTACAAAAACACTCCTTTAATTCGAACTCCCATAATTCGAAAAATCATTAGATTCGTATTATATGATTTCAAAAGTTCAAGTCCTAAACAGGATATTCACGATGCTGGTCTGAAGAGATTAGGTTCTAAGCAAAAAGAAGCAATCTGGCCTTAAAAATCAGATTGCTTTTAAAAACATGTACAGAAAACGTAATTATGGATCCACAGATGTGACAGTACCAAAGAGTGGTCATAGCCTCATAACATTCTTAAAAATTCCGCAGTAGCATTATTAAGACCCCACTTACGTCATTAAAATTATGAATTACACAAATTAGATTCCATACCTCCATTTGTTGATCTATTTCTTTTAACAAGCGATTCGTGTCTTTCATTCCCTTCTCAGGATCTTCCCTATCCCTGTTGATTTTTTCAATTTCCAATGTAATATCTGAAATGTCCATGCTAACATCGGATGCCATGCTTTCTACCAGCCCTACTGTTGACAATGTATTCTTAGATGGTGAATTTGATTGAATATTTTTATCACGTCTGGGTGGTAGAGCAGCTGCGCCCTCAACGCCCATAAAAATATCTTCTTTGTGGAGTTTATCCGCTATATTCATGTTTCTGGTTTCTGTATAAATATCATTGATAATAAATCTTTATCTGGATTTTTCTGTTGTAGCCAAATCTCTAAAAATAAGCAGTCAAATTTTCGTCATTTCTTGCAATAATTGCATTGACTATCAATATAAAATATATGTTTGAAGATACGATGAAAAAATAAAACGAAAATATTACCTCTTTCCGCGTGCTAATGTTCATACTTTACCTCTGAGCTTCCTAGAATACCTATCTATAAAATTAATCTGTATTGAAAATATAAACCGCGGCTATTGAAAATTATATGCAGCGATTCATTTAAATTTAAATCAAGTGAGTGTGCGCACCTGTTGGAAAATACCGCCACAGAGGTATCTTGTGCTCTCCATTGCAGATGTTAGCCGGGTGCTCTATTTTGCGTTTAGTATCATGTTGGTGACAAAAGAGAACCTAATCCCAACTTTTTTTGTTTTCTTTTTTGTTCTATATCGATTATGTTTACATTTTTTAAGAACATCGAATTGCAAAAAAGGCTTTAAATTTTTCAATTTAAGGTTAACAAAGGAAGTCTTTAATCAGCGTTTAACAAAAAAAATTTTAACACATGAATATGAACAAATATTTTACTACAAGCTAACTTGAAACACGGCTCAAATTATAAAATTTAGAGAAATTTGAGTAAAATATCTCGATCTTAAAATGGCAATAGATACAAATTTGGTGAGTCGTAGCATGTTGCTAAGCCAGTCTTTAATGTTCTCAACCTATAAAAAACTTTGGTGTGGATAGTTTGTTCTTAATCAAAAAAAAAAAAACTCTGCAAACATTTTGATGTATAGTTAAATATAATTTGTGCAATTATGCACCTGTTCGATATCCCGCATAAACAGCTGATAATTTTTGCTGTTTCTACAAAACTCTTACTGTAAACTTCATTCAACATAACATCTTGCTTTCTGTAGTTTATTGGATTGAGTTATTTGAAAGAACTCTGTGTTTAAATGTTACATATTCACACCTGTAGGTATAGTAAAAATTTCACTGAATTTAACATTCTGTAAATCGATAGAATCAAGTCTGCGTTTGGAACCAGCATGTTCGATCAACTTAAATTTACTATAGTTTGAATTATATACATATACGCGAACAATTGTCTGCGCCAAATTCCTAGTAAGGTAAATTCGCGATTCACGAATTTACTAGAAGTGAATTGTTCGCTAAAAAATTGCTAAACACTTAGAATCTTTTTAAAGTTAATCAATTTCTATGGCGGTTAATTTTTATGTGATTCTGTTCGATGACATATAGCCCGTTTGGTTTAAGTTTGTTGTTGAAGAAAAGAAGAGGAAAACGAGAAAATAATTGTTGGCTCTCATGACATGAGCAATAGGTCCGAAATAAATTGAAATAGCGAAGTAATCATAGATTCACAAAAATAATCTGAAAAGGGTTCATTCGTAAAAAATCTTCGCGAAATACATTTTTTTGGACCCCGCGAAAAAAGTCACAATTAATCAACTTAAGCTATCGTATTTTTTGTTGAATTAAAAAACAGACTTTGAAAGTTTATATTTTTTCTATCACCATCTTAAAAAATCATTTGTATGAACGTATGGATAATTACAAATCGTAACAAAATAATTCAAATATTTACATACACCAGCTAAGAAATAATCTAGCAAAATTAACACCGCGTACCTGTTTTTTTTTCAACCAAGCAAGCCGACGTTTAAATTACGTATACTGTACAACCTCGTCTTCAGGGCTTATGTTTTTCAGTTATATCTGGTTCCGTTCAAATATAGGAGAGAAAATAAGTCTTGGGAACGAGGTTGTACGATGCAGAAAAATCGATATCTTATCAACATCTATAAAAATCGTACACAAGATCTCGATACCATTCAGGAAAAAAAATAAGAATGATTAAAAAAATATTATATAAAAAGTAATAGAAAAATTATACTAAAATCAGGAAGTGTAAATATATTTGAAAAAAATATTTTCTTTCATTAACGTTAACAACTCAATCCACCGACAACCCATCTATGATTTGCTTTACGTCGTCGATAACGCACGATGTTCGCATCAACGTCGGTTCCCACTTGCTTGTCGCGAATATCTTCCTTCAGTCTTTGTTGAGTAATTCTTAACATACCAACGTTTCGACCAATAGCATCTAAAGAAGCTTCCAGACCGTAATTCCCTTCAATGATTTTTTGAGCCTCTGCCAGTTGAGTTCCCGGATGTCGCTGATAACTTCGCACTGTCGGACGGTCCAGGCGCTCTCTTGTTGTTAAATCCATGGACGATACAGGCCCCTAAAATATAATATTGAAAACTATATCGCTATAAAATAAATATAAAGAAAGAAAGAAGTATTTATTCATTCATATTTATTCATTATGACGTACTGTTTTGGTAGACTGCCTGAAAATTTTTTAAATGTATTTACTTACCAAAGTATATCCTCGCGCTAAGTCGGTCGTGTAATGCCATCTGTTTCCACGGTGGATTGCCATTCTGTTCTCTCCAGATGCCAATTGCAAATGTTGCTAGAAAGAAAAAAACAATATTTTAAAAATACATACACAGTAAGGACTTTCTATTTCGTACTTCAACATAATGTCACATGTATTACCTTCATTGCAATAGATTCTGATATTTTCTTTGTCAAACCATTATTCACACTTTGATGGATACTTTTCTGAATTTTATTAGTCTCCTTAATAGAGTGGCCTACTTCCTTTAGCAATGTTTGTGACCTTTGAATGGCATCAGCAGCCATTGCGATAGCTTGTGCAGCTTCTGGGGTGTATGGTCCCAAAGGATTCACTTCCGGACTTTCTAGTATGTGTAAGATATAACGTTAAAAAGAGAATTTCTAAAGTTAAAAACTTGCTATACAGTTGCAAGAATCTTTCACAAAATAAGCTGATTTGGGATTTTTTATAAAAAGCAAATTCCAAGATATAGATAACAAATATTTCGAACTTTTGCAAATTTAATCAAAAAACGCTAAATCCCGCATGTTCTTTTCTCTTGATAAAACAGGCAAAAATCAGTTCATAGTACTTGAAAAGAAAACAAAAAAAGTGAAACACCTACGAGCACGTTCCTTTTTTGACGACATTCTTGATGGGGCACTTCTTGAGCTGGCATGACAAATCAAATCAAGAACTCTGTTTCTCTCAGACAACACAGCTTTCAACCTTTTTCTCGCGTTGTCCAAGACTTGTAGTTGCTTCTGTACAGAACGTAGCTGACCCTCGAGAAGTCTTTTTAACTTTAGTAAATGGCGTTTTTCTGCACTAAGTAAATCGTCCGCCCCATCAGTTTCCTATAAAACAGAAAATATACATACATAGAAATACCTCTGGAAATTATGTTCACAGGTATAGCTTGTAAACCTTTTGGAAAGATAATATATATATATAATAATATCTAAATTGTGACAATTTTACCCTAATTTTAAAGTTCGTTCAGAGAATTAAATAAGAATAGCTGAACAGATAAAATTTCTGTTACAGCAATTCGTAACTTTAAAAATGATGAAATGTATTTTTGCAAAACTTCTGATTCTTTAAAAAAAATCATGTTGGTTTCTACTTTTGTTGATATCTTTTTAGTTGTCATTAAATATAATATATAAAAAATAACTTGTTTATGACATGATACCATTGGTTTACTGCCTGTGGATTTTTCCACGGGCCTTATCGACTAGTATATATTAATTGTAACATAGTAACATTTTATATGCACTGACGATGGCTTAATACGGAAAGCTTTAGCTTTATTTTAACTTGTTTGTTTTACTTTTTTAACCCATCAATTTTCATAGCAAATCTTACCAACGCTTTAAATCTACATATCTGCATTGCAGCTTTTAAATAAATACCAAAACTTTTCTGTACAAATCCCAAGGTTGCTCCCATTCTTTTGATTCCCTGAATGCTGCCCATATAGATTAATCCCTTTGTTTACATTTTTTGTGGTAAGACTCTTAAGCTCAGAAATCTGTGTGGCAGAAAAAAGATTGGGGCCCTAGGTTAAGTAAAGTAATATTTAGTCCATCTCATTAACAAAAGGCATTGTTAGGACTGTAAATGAATTCAAATATATCAGACAAGCATCTGCACAATCTACACTTGATAATAGTTTAAAACTTTCAAATCCACAGAAAAGATCTCTCTTCTGCCAAATCTTAGCTTTTTTATTCCTCCCGCGTGAATGCCAGAGTCAATGAGCTTTCACTGCTAAAAAGTCAAAAAATAACAATATATATTTGTTATAACATAACACTGGAATTTATGGATTAGAGGAGATGTTCAAAATATAGTGCACTTTCTTACCCTTTCCCTTATTGGCTTTTCCTTTCTTCCAGCTTGAGACTGTTCATTCAGTAAAATATCTTTGCGTATGTGTTCTAGAGCCTTTTCTAAATTTTCTTTGCCTCTTAACAAGCATTTAATTTCTTCTTCCGTATCAAGGAGATTGTCTCTTAACTTAATGACAACAGTCCTTGTTGATCTGACATATGATCTGATTTCAGCATTGCTTTGCTGTATACAATTATCCCTCAGCGAGGGTAGCGGGTCAAGTTGTCGTCCCAGGTCATTAAACTTATCGCTTCTTTGAACAACAGTTTGGGCCAATTTTATGTTATTAATTGTTGATCTTTTCCATGAATCTGGTCCAATTGTCGCATCCATTTTTGAAGTATTCCGGAAAATATTTATACTGTGATTTCTTTGACTTTAATACTAGTTAGCTAGCTAAAGTGTAAATCTAATGTATGGCCAGCTAGGTAGCAAGCTAACCCAACTTGAATCTTGGTTTGGTAGCCATTTGTTGTCCATGCGTAAACAATAAATTCCATTGATCGGATGCTATAACAACCGTTCATGTCACGGCACCGAGAATATTTCGGGGTCTGTGTTCGACTTTAGAAAATTCAATGGCGGATCAGTAGGCAGAAAATTTGTATATAGTTTCACACAAATATCACAGCTGCGATCTCATAAAATTTTAATTTACACTTCGTAGTTATTTTTGTTATTATTTAAATCTGTATAAAGATGTTAATGTGGTAGCTGGCTAGTGAAGTGTCTTCCTCGCATCAGATTTATGTCATATTTTCAATTGAATAATCTTCCCTCAGCCATAAAGCAGTAAAACTCAGACAGCGTAAAGCCACTTTACAACACGCGACACCATAAAGTGTCTGCCGTACTTATACCGTACCTGGCATAATTCACAAAGGATGGGTGCAAAGGGGACAAAGTTGACTCAGGAAGAGATCAGAGAATTGCAGAAAGCAACATATTGTAAGTTTTTTAAGCACATATTAACTGAGTTAGCTAGCTAGTCAACTATCAGGTTATCTATAACTATCTAATTATCTCTAGCTAGCTGATTTGGTGCTATTTCTTATTTGCGTGACCAGCAAAGTTAAAAAACTCTTGGTGAATTTGGGAATTGGGCCACCATTGAAAATATGTCAAGTTTGCATGTTCATCCATCTGTCTAGCTATCTACTTGTTGTAATTCTTGATATTTGCTGTTTTAAAGAATGAGGAAACAATGTATTTTCAGTGGTGTCCTAAAAGTTTATCATGGCTCTCTTTTTTGGCAACATAGCATACAAAATTTGCTAAAAGCGACAGGCTATTTTAGAAGATTTATCACCTTTACAATCTTTCTTTACAAACAGGATTGAAAATTTGATGGTAAAATTCGCATGGAATTTTTTTTTTGTCAAGCAATGTTTGCAAACAAATCTTTTCCATTATATGCATGTGAATAAACATGAGTGTAAACAAAAACATTTTTGATGTTTTACTGTAAAATACAAAGACCAACTTTAGATGTATAGACCAAGCTTGTGAAAGGTCTGTGTCCTTGACACGGTTCAAAGGTTCAGCAGTTTTTTGAATCACAGTTCGTGAAGTGACTTGTAAAAAATGAAAATATAATTTTATTTATTGACATTGAGACTGTAACATTTCAAATTACAGCATTATTTGCATTTGGAAAATTTTACTTTTGCAAATATAGGTATTAAGCTTGTTATACTTCGTCTCATGGAAATTCCAAAAGTCCTAATCCATGATTTTTTTTTTATTTTGATGATTGCTTCTCTGCACTGGTTTATGTTATTATCTGATATTGTGTACACTCATATTAATGGTATATGCAATTAAGCAATTTCAGTTATTTTTGTTTTTGTCATATGTTTCCCTGAGTTGCATTGAAATTACAAGACTTTTTTCTATAATTTTATAATGCCGCTGCATATTCTACTGTGTTCAATGGACATGAAATTCAAAGATCATGGGAAATTCCCAGAATACATTACAAAATTTCTGTGGCCACCCTTTTCGTAAGGGATGAAAAACGGATAAAAAAAGTCTATTACGAAATGCAATAGTTTGCCAAAGTTAGTTCTAGAGGTGTTTGCCATGTTTGATTATAAACATGTGTATGATCACGAGGCATAACTAAATTCTTTATATATTGTAAAAAATTCTTTTTTTGTTTAATTGTTGTTTTACCCTATCCTCTTTCTGAAATGTTTTATCAAGCAAAATACTAAAATTAAATTTATGTTTTAGTTCATAAGATATTTTTCACAACAACTCTCAAAATGGCAGAAAAGTTAAGTTAAACACTTTCCCAAGATTAAAATTTTAAGCATATTTAACACAATCACGAAAACAAAGCATTATTATATAGCATATTTTAGCCTTTGATATAATTTTAGATAAAGCATAAAGAAAACAATGTACTTATAAACACATTTATTTAGTGTTGTAATCATAAGTAAATTGAAGTGAATTTTTATATCAGTGGTAAAATCTAATATTCAGAATGTCTATGTATAAAATACATAAGGTATTAATGTAATTGAATGACTGCATGTTTTATGTATGAATGGTCTGACGTTTTATAAAATTATTGGCATAGCATTCCAATTTTTGTCTGGCAAGATTGCTTAAGCACTTTATGATTTTCAAAAATACCATTATCATATTTACGTTATAATTAGCTTACCAGCTGGAGAACTACAAAAAGTCTCTTTTGGGTTGTCACAAACTACCAGAAATTATTCATTTTGGACCCTGATTTTAATTTTATTTTTGAAATTTCAATTATATAGAAGTTCATTCTAAAATGCTAATTATTGATTTCAGAAAAAGAATATAAAATGACAATCTATTCTTAGATTTAACATGATGATTGTATGATTTTAATTAGTATCTCTTATTTCAAAATGTCAGATTGAAAACTCTTTTATTATGTCTTTTCATGTATGCATGTTTTTTGTTGTTGTTATTGTCGGCATGTATTTCTATTTTTAGTTGATAAGAAAGAGCTTCAGAAGTGGTAAGACTACTATTAGCTTTCTTGCATTTTTTGTTATCAATGCAGTCAGGCAAAAAAATGCTTAAACAGTATTGCTACTAAAAAATAATTGAAATTCGAAAAGTCTGGTTGAAGTATTTATATTTAGCAAGACAAAAAGTGTTCCTGGGATGTATTCTTTATGAGAGTCAAGGTTTTATTTTTTTCCTTTAGGTATAGAGATTTTATGAAAGACTGTCCATCTGGTCAATTGCACCAAGAGGTACATTAATTTCCTTTAAACCTTGAAAACTATGTCCTTATAGACTTTTTGTGTGTATTTTTACCGCAAAGTCTCAAATCTGGACACCAAACATTTTGTTTTTACAAAAATAATATGTATGTATGCGCGCAAAATTTTAAAGCTTACCTCCCGCAAAAAAAACAAGTTACTTTCATATGAAAGAGGTTAAAAAGGTTGTCTAGGAGTTTGTATATTTTTTCAAAAATTCTTGAGTGGTTCCTAAGGATTTGGGCTTGAAGTTCCTCTAATTATGCAGGACATCATAAACTAGCTCTGAGTGGGTGTTGTATTTAACAGTTTTGACAAGGCTTATAGTGTTAAAAATGTTTTTTAAACTTTTAGTTTGGCATCTTTAACATTTTACATACATTTCAATATTCAGTTACTATAATTATGCTCATTAAAAGCACATACATGTTTTTGAGCTAGTTCATGACGTCATAATTTCACATAATTAGCCTAACTTTTAAGACAAATATCTCAACAACCGATCTTTATCGGTTGTTGAGATATTTTTAAAAAAAAACAAAAAGGTTCCTAGGTAACCTTTCATTTAAGCCCAACTTGTTTGTTTGCAAGAGGTGGGCTTTAAGAAAATTATTTGTCTTATTTTGCTTTTCTCTCCTCCATGTAAAAAAATGTCTCAGTAATCACACAAATTTGTACAAATAAAATGTCTTGCTTTTTTTCAGGAATTTGAGAGAATATACCAACAGTTTTTTCCATTTGGTGACCCGTCAAAATTTGCAGCTTTTGTGTTTAAAGTCTTTGATAAAAATGCAGTAAGTAAAATCTATTGTAAATAAAATCTACTAAAAATAAAATCTACTATAAATGGCACGATCTGTAAAATATTTAGGCATAGGTAACTCTTAATGATTAGATTAAAAAAAAATCGTGGAATTATTTAAGAAAATTGGAAGAACAAAGCAAGCCTTCATTGGCCAAATTCTCTACACAAGGTTGCTTTTTTGTCTTCATAAACATTTGCATCACTTTTAGATTGAGAAATAAATTCTTATTATATATATTATAGGATGGCTGTATTAGTTTTAAAGAATTTATAACTGCTCTTTCAATAACATCAAGGGGGAGTTTGGATGAAAAACTAGAATGTAAGATAAAAAGTTTTTTAATTCGTTAAAATGTTTCTATTATGTTTTTTTTATTTTTATTATTTTTTAAAATGTGTAATGTTTATTTTAGGGGCATTCTCACTGTACGACTTAGATAAAGATGGATATATTACTAGGGATGAGATGTTGCATATTGTAGAGTCTATATATCGCATGGTGGTAAGATTTTAAATCTTCTTTACTAAAAATCTAGTTTAACACAGTTTAAGTAAAATTTAAGTATATATATATTCTAATTCTAATTCTTGTTTTTATCGGTTACGGTATACAATATTTTGAAGAACTTAGTCTTTCATTTGTTTTCTTTACAGGGAAGGATGGTAGATCTACCTGAAGACGAAGATACTCCTGAAAAACGAGTTGATAAAATATTTAAAAAAATGGACAAAGTAAGTTTTTTTAACTAAAAAAGACTACTACAACACTAGGCTCCCAGATTATCAATGTCTTTCGCAACAACACGGTTTCAAAAACAAAATAAATCTGAAGATTGTGAAATGATTCTAATGATTTTATTTTTTTTATTTGTTTTTTTTTTAAAAAAAAAAGAATCATGATGGTAAACTAACTATGGAGGAATTCCGAGAAGGATCAAAATGTGACCCATGGATTGTACAAGCTTTAGCAATTGATCTTCCTGAAGCTGAGCTGACCGAGCAGAAAGGGAGTTGAACACTAGTGTTTTATTTATTTTATTATTGAATGAGCAGTCTTTTGTATTTATGATTCTTTTATTATGGCTCAAATTATTTGACCCTATTACTTTGACTAAATATAATGAGAAATATTATTTTTTATATGTTGTGTCCCATTTGTTTTTGTTTGTTTATTTTTGAATTTCTTTTCTATTTTTTTCACATAGTTTCTAACAGACATTTTTCTTTAAAAGTCTTATCTTCTGCATCTACATAGATAAAAATTTAATGCGATAAAGAAGTGCTGGCTTTTGCTTTCTTGTTTTTGGGGAGTGAGTCATAAATGGAAGAATGTATGTTGTGTTTTTTTGTGTTAGGGGAGGGTGTAAATTCCCAAGATTAATGTACTTTTTCAAATGGTGAATTATAACTTTATGGCCATCATCAACACCATTGTTTTGAAAAATTTACTACATCAGAAATAAGCTTATCACATCTACAAAATTTCTCACCACAGGAGGAATGCTCTGTAGATAGTTTGTTATTTTTGCACTATGTATTCTTTTCTACTGTAATTTTAGATTTTGGATTTGGGGTAATTGTATATATATTTCTAGAATTGTCTCCATTTTTTGCTTTCATGTAATTATTCTTTCTACAACTGTAAATGATTTACTATCTTATAATTAACTATTTCACGTCTTGTTCTTGTTTCTTAGGACAGTCTGCGTTAGCCTAGTTGTGCTTGGAGTTGATCCCTTTAAACAAATGTCATGTTATTCGTATGTGTAAAAACAACTTCTGTAGAGAATAACAAAAAGTTTCTTTTTTGATTTGTATTGTGTCTAATTGTGTTTAGCATTAATTGTTTAAATGTAATTAAGGCAATAATAATCCATTAGTATTTTTTGAATGAATTTTTAAAGTTTTATTTCCAAAACTCATGTTTCTTTTGTTCTTGTAGTTATTCACTTCGTCGCACACACTTTATTGTGCACGTTAGAAAGTAGCAGTGTTTTCTTTTCTATGTAAAAAAGGTTTTTTCCCTTTAGACTTGTTTGTTTTCATTTTTGTAATTAATGTTATTGTATTTCATTTTTTGTAATTAAAACTGTAAACAACAGTAAACCATGCTGAATTATTGAAGAGGGGTTTTTCATGTCGCACGTTTATATCATGGACTAAAATCGAAGAATTTGTGAATAAGAGGTTCCTAAATGTACTTTATAGGTTGTTATTACTGGTGCTGAAAAATTTATTAAAACGTAACAGAAGATAAGAGGAAATGCTTTTTTAGATGAGGGAAATAGAATTAAAACAAATATTATATTTATTGACATCTTCTGTTTTTTTCTCCATTTGTGTTTTTTAGTGTCTTGTCTTTCTCTTTAATTACTAAGGAAAAAGAATTACTGGGAAAAACATTCTTTACAGAAATTTTTTTTAAGGAATTAGTTTTTAGCTCAAATCATTTACAAAAAATCTCTTTGCCAATATTTTTCATTTCTTGTATCCACAACAATTTCTGCTAATATTTTTCATTTCTTTATACTTTATTTTCCTGTAGAGTCTGAAAGTTATGTTCAGCGAAATACTGATATTGTTTCGACTGAAATTACTCTGCAATTAAAGCAATCTGGGACCAGTGATCCACAAAAAATATTTATTCACAAAATCCAGTTATCCATTATCTTCCTGTCATAGTTTTTATAGTTTTATGTAATTTCTTGTTGCAGTTAGAATATTTTTATTTTGTTGAATTTTGTCCGAGTTAGCACTGCATAAAGTGTTTTATTGGATAACAGCATGAGTAATCAGATTGATTTGAAAGATAGGAGAAAGATTTTGAATAATAATTTAAAGTTCACTTAGGTAAAGAACAAAATGGCGGAATCCGAGGATGTAGGTAAAGCAAAACCAAAAAAAATAAAAGTTGGTCGTCCAAGAAAGTACGCTGGTGGTTGGACTTCAGTTTCCAGCTTGCTTATTAAACAAATTAAGCTGCACACAACAGTTTACATGAGATGGTGCAGGTTAAAAGGTGATCGCCAGCATTCAGAATTTGCATCACTGTTATTAGATGTATATGAGCTACATATTTGTGGTACGTCACCTTCTCCTCCTCCTCATCAAGATGTTGTTGTGGAGAACGAAACATTAGAAACACCTGTGCAAGTTCCAAGGATAAGGTATGCATGTATTTTTATTTAAAAACTTATCAAACAATTGTTAGGGCCTATTACTATAATAATTTGAGGTAAGAATCTTTATGTCTTAATATAATAACACATTTAAACTCCATTATGTATTTATACGAGATTCTTAAACTTCAACTACTCTCTCCACAAACCTATGAATGTGTTATGGTGCATATTAGTCATCTGATCAACTAAAGGCAGTGATACAAAATTCGATTTATCAAGTTCGAAAAATAAAATCGAAACTAAATAGATGATAGCGACTCGAAAACAGATTTTTATTATTTCTATTGGCAGTTATATTGGTCACTGCTATGAAATAAAAACTAGGAACGTCTTATGTCAACGAAGAAATAGCAACAAAAAAAGAGTAATTCGGAGTGTGCAATACCTTGCTTACTGCAATACCTTGCTTACTGTTTTCGATTAGTGAAGGAAGAAGAGTACTTTTTAATTTTGTACGCATGCTGCTAACTTAGCTTACGAAATAAGACACTGTTAGAAGAGCACCATTGCCTGCTCACATAAAACTCGCTGCAAATTTTGTAGTCTTGATATTCCAAAGAGCCTCTTCCTCTATCCAGTCGCCTATGAAAGATTTGTTAAATTCTACTTTTTCCTTTTTCAACGACATATTTCGAAACGTCCTACACAGTTTGTTTGCAAAAACGAGCGTTTTGATTAGTTTAAAATTGTCAGATTAATCGAAAGAGTTAAAACGGTGTGACTTCTTTGAAATCGAAATCTTAGCATGCTAAAAGCATTCAAAAATTTGACAAATCGAATTCCAAAAATCGAATCTTGTATCGCCGCCGTAAGGTTATACTGGAGAAAAAAGAATTTGTGGATGTAGAGATTATATTCTGCAGCGATACATTTCTCCTATATCAAACAATGACGCTGTGAGCAAGTGGCATACCAAGCTGTGTGTTCATGTACATCCAGCTTCTACATTTAGTAAAGAATCACAATATTTTCCAAGCTTTATAGAAACTAATATTTGTAGTCCAAAAATCTGTTTTTAGAAATCGTCCAAGACGTAAAAGCTCTTCACACCCGATTCATATTGAATGTTACGAAGACATGAAGGACCAACCTAGCGCAGCAAGTCAACATCGAGACGAAATTACCAAGTTATCAAATCATCAAGTAGAGGATAACAAGTCGACTATAGAAACGATTGAACCTGACATATCCCTTCAGTATGTTGAAGGCGATGATGAAGTAATAACACTTCAAAACAATCAAACAGAACAAAAACAACACACGTCATGTAAGCAGAACACCAAAACTAACCAAACTCATTCAATGCTGGATCGTGCATTAGAAAAGAAAAATGCTGCTAATGAGAAAGAGTTAGATTCACAACAACCGCCTATCAAAAAAACAAAAAAATGCCAAGTAAAACTTAATCTTTCAGATGATCAATCTGATGCCAGCCCAACAATATCAACTACGAGTAACACGACTTTAACTTCTGTATCACATTCGACTTCCGGTTCAAGTTTAGAAATAGCACTCCCTTCTTTTCTGATACCTAATGAAATATTGACTTTGAAAAACTTGACTCAGGTTAATGATGCAGCAGCGACATCCGATAACATCGATTCTGTTGCAAGGCAAATCAAGATAATTCCATCCGAAACTATTGTCAATACCACAGACGTGACGGATGAAAGGTCCTCAACCACGGAACTAGCTGTTGCCAAGATTATTAGCAGTTTATCAGATTCTTTTGTTAGAGCAAATAGTAGTAAGCCTGATAGTCAGGAAAACACAGACCAGTGCCCCAAGCGTTTGAAACTTCAAAAGCCTTTTTTAAAAAATGTGAGAGTAACCAAAGTCAGACACATGGCTACTCAATTTAATACTTATCTTGTTAAGGCTAAACGACAGGTGTCAACACAGACTCCAGTTGTGCCATCATGGTCTGTGAGTACGTGGATTGATAATGATTCTTTTAGTAGATCTGTAGAAACACAATACTGGCCCTCGCCCCTGTGGACGAAGTTTACGAATAACCATCCGGAAGTTATATACAACATCGATTTGGAGAATTCTTCCGAGTTTCCATCAAACTTTAAGCTTTATCGAAAAGGTGAATACTTGTTTTCAACGTTATTTGGATCGAAATATCGGATTCAAAAGCGACCGAGGTTTGTACTAGATGAATTATATATGCTTTCTGCGAATTTCAAACGTGACATAACCGTTGCTCTCTGATATCTTGAAGATCAGTTTCTTCAAACTTTTTGTTATCCCGAGCATTTTTTTCAATCTCTTTATAATTTAATGTAAAAAAACAAGCAATTGATATTTCGATTCGATCAAGGGTTTGAGATTTTAGGCTGAGCTGCAAAATAATTCGTGTATTCATAAAATCTTTTCCAGCATGCGTTGTATTAGCGTTTCGGAATTTGGGGGACCTGAAGTTATGCGTTTGCTGAGTGGTATGCCCACACCGATACCTAAAGCTAAGCAGGTGCGATTTGGTGAATTTTTATGATTTGTCACTAGTTTCTCACATATTGTGTTGTGACGCAGAGATGTTGAATGTTTGGCTTCACCTAGAACAATTTCAACACCGTCTGCCGAGAAGGTAGCTGATTAGGCACACAGGAAGTATTTTATTGGCTTCAATTTTAGGTGTTGGTCAACGTGAAAGCGGCGGGAGTGAATCCCGTAGACACTTACATTAGAAGTGGTTTTTACGCAGCCAAACCGAAGCTACCATATACGCCTGGTAAAGACGGTGCGGGATTTATTCAGCAAGTTGGAGAGAATGTCACAAAAGTTAAAGTATGTACAGGCGTGATCGATGTAACGCCTTCCTTAAGGGCCCATTCTAAAACATTTAATACTTGCTTCTACTTTTGAACGCATTTTCTAACAAACCTTTCGCAAAAGCATTTGTTTTCAATCAAGAACTAGCTCAACTAACTTAAGTACAATAACGAAATAAACACACAAACAAGGTACCTGGGAGTTCAATTAAAGCATTGTACTTCTACACAGAAAGGCGATCGTGTCTGGTTTTTTGGCTCCATGACAGGATCGTATGCTGAGTATTGTATATGTCACGAGGACAACGTTGGACAACTTCCGAACAATGTTAGCTTTGAAGACGGCGCCATGATTGGCACACCATATCTTACAGCCTACAGAGCTTTATTTCAGAGGTATTTTCAGATTTGTATTAAGTTTTGTTGGAATTTATTGTAAGCATAATGTTTTTATTACGTAATATTGTTTTGTAGAGGAAAATTAAAGCGCGGTGAAACAGTTTTTATACATGGTGCTTCAGGAGGAGTAAGTATGGTTGTTCCGTAACATAATTTTCTTACTGGAGAAAGTCAGAACTTTAGCGAGGCTTAAGAAGCAATTTTAAACAGAAAAAGGTCAGAAAAAGTGATCAAGATGTGAACAGAGCTGAAAGTCTGATTTCAAGGCGCTCCTGAGTTCCAATATGCCTTTTAGCGCCAATAAATTGTATTGTGGTATTCTACATAATTTGAGGTTCGTCGAGCAAGCATTTTTGTAATTGCGCGTAAGTAACTTTTTATGCTTCACTACTGTTAAAGACAAAACACATGGAATCGATTTGTGAGAAATAAGTCAGGGACCCCTGTGGTAAAACAGATATTGTGAACTTTTTTATTTTATATTCCAATGTTTTTTCTTCAGGTTGGTACTGCAGCTGTACAAATTTGTAATTCGTATGGTATTCGCGTTCTTGCGACAGCTGGTTCTGTTGAAGGAGAACAAATGTTACGCTCCATGGGAGTGGCGAAAGTGTACAATCACCGCAAAGAGGATTATTTAAAGAAAGTTAAGGAGGACGGAGAACAAATTAACGTCATCATTGAGATGCTTGCCAATGTGAATTTGCTGGAAGATTTGAAAATTGTTTCCATTCATGGTCGCATCGTGGTTAGTTTCTTTATGTTATTTGTTCTATAGAGACAGCACTCCACCGTTGCTGCAATAATTGTTTTCTTCGTCTTTTTATATTCCTTAAAAGAGTAGTTAATAAAAATTTTACGATGTGGAGCCTTATGTTGTGAATAATATAACACTTTCATGCCGACGGGAGAAAATTCTTTCCGGAAAAAAAAGATACCGGAATTACAGTTTGCGAATAAGGACCTCGAGAAAATGGGGAATACAAAATAGGACCTTAAAAAAACTGTTGTTTTCCGCATATATTATTTGTCCAGTACGGATTTTGCACTAAATTTGCAGGAAAATTGCGAACGAGCTGGAAATGTGGTAAGATGGAAATAAAAGATTGCAAATGTCCGTTTTTTGTTAAAAAAACGGAATATAACTTTGCGGGGACAAGGTGCATTTTCCAACATCAACTCCGCATATTTTTCTTTTCCAATCTTTTCTTCCGCAATCTTTTATATTTATTTGTTTCCTTGAGTGTATTTCACGTTTTACACATCTATGTTAATATCGAACATTTTTATTCCAAATTTTAAGTTTGTTAAAAATAAGGTTAAATTTTTTTTTGATATAGATTGTTGGAAGTCGTGGTCCTATCGAGATTGACCCCCGTCTTATTATGAGTAGTGAGGTATCAGTGATGGGGGTAATGTTGGTAAAAAGTACATTAGCAGAGAAAGAAGAACAAATAAACTTTATAAATGAAGGCTTTATTGCTGGCTGGTTGAAGCCGGTGTTGTGGAAAATATTGGAAGTTGAATTTGCAAAAGATTCACATCATGAAATAATCAAGAACAACGGAGCGAAGGGACAGATTGTATTACGTGTGGATGCTAGTGTGAACAAACCAGAGTACTTGCCAACAGAATTATAAATAAATGATGCTTTCGAAGTGATATTTATGTACCTTAGAAAAACTTGAAATTTTTATTGTAACCAGATAATTTCATCCCTATTTTTTATCAAGAAATTTAAGAGTTAGATAAAGGGGTTTGTTGATTGGTTATTGTGCAGCGCTTCTTTGGGGACTGTATGATGGGGGGTGGTACCACAAAACATGGCACGGATGTTTGTTAGCATATTAAAGAAAAAATTGGACAAAAAAAATAAGATAACCTCATTAAGACCAAGATGACGTTATCTTATATTTCCGAACCATAAAAAAGCTTTGCACAAACTTTAGGATAAAAAAAGTTAAAAACGTTTTAAGTGTGTTAAATTACTTCAAAGAATATGAAATTCTCTTCTTTTAATCCATTTCATACCCACGGTCTCCCACAAAAATGTAATGAAAATGTAAAAGATGGGAGGTTAACGACAAAATCAAAGTTTGCCAAATTTAATTATTTTTGTATATATATCTATTGCATATGCCCTCTGAAACAATATTTTAAATGCCAAAGGAAATCAGTTTGCAAGAAAAAATCAGTTATTTGAAAGATATTGCATACACTCTTTCCCCACAAACGCTTCACAAAGTGTAAAAAAAAATGGTTTAGTATATAACTTTTTTTTTTGACATTTTGCATGTTGTCCTTACCCATTAAATCTTACAAAATTTCAAAAAACTACGATTTAGAACGCATCAAATTAAACGTCATCTTGGACCTGTAATAAAAATATGACTGTTAAACAATGAGTCCCCATGACAACAGACGTGACGTCATAATAATTTTTTTTGTTAAAAAAAGGCTGGTTCGCAGTTGAGAGGTGGTAATTAGTTGTCACGCTTAAAAAATTGTTTAACAAATTTTAAAAAAAAATCTGGACTTGTTTAACAAGAATGCTAACAATGAGAGTTTTTTCTGAATTTTCTTTAAAAAAAATAATTAAAGTCATGGAAAGCTTGGGAAATTGAAACAAAAAAACACAGAGGAAAACTAACATTCCTTGTATAGAATTTCGACTGGATTTATAGACACCAATTACTATTTCTGACAGAAAGGTGCAAAACATGTTTTCTTGCTGAGGAAAAAGATTAATAATTCTGCACACTGTGTACATGTCTGCACCACAAGTCAAACTATTGAAAATCATTTATATGAGATTAATGTTAGCTTCCTAAATATTTGAGGTATGTCTCGCTTAAACATATGATCTGATAACAGAACAGACCGTTCATTGTTCTTTCAACGTTATAATTAAAGCGAGAGTTTGAGAATGTGTAAAGAAAATCGTTTAAAGAGCAAGGGGTTAAGCAAAAAATTAACGGTTTATAAATCCTAAATTATTAATTTTTAAGTCTGCTGCAAATATATCTAGCATGTCTCTCATGTAAATCGTGTAACGGGATTGATTGATTGATTAAAGACGGTGTATGTTTTAAGTAAAATTTAAATTTTAGTCATAATTTTAAAGAACAAAAGGCTCTGCTGTTTAAACGTAGCCACGTTTAAACAACGGAGCCTAGAAATTCGCGTACCGTTACGAGATTCGCGTACCGTAATGATATTTTTAGACGGGTTTGAAATCTGAAACATATTTGACTCTGGTAGCAAGGTGAAATTTAAATTTTTTTACTCCAACGTTGAACTCGCTACAAACACAGTAAAATCTTACAACGAACGGTCATTTAATCTTTTAAAGAGCTCTGGGGACGAGAATGCCGAACGGTTATATTTACCGTACGGAAGATAACACAATGTTTTGACATTTAAGAAGCCAATTTAACAATAACATTAGGCAAAAAAACACGGAGGCGGTCGTATCCATCACGCAACCACCTCCTAAGTCGACCTTTTTATAACAAAAAACCCTCCTCCGCAGACTAATACTTTTTCCATAATTATTTACTGGGTCCTGAATGACAATTTTAATATCGCCATATAAATTAGCTGCTCTTAAATTTTCCTCTTAGAGGTGACGTTTTTTGTGCTAACAAAACTGTAGATAGCTCCTCTATTATGCGACAATTTTTTTTGAAACTGTTATACCCCATGTCATAATAACAGACATTATACTCCATGTCATATTAACTAGGCAAAGTAGAAGCTATAAAACTGCAGACATTCGTCAATGCTTCTTATTTTCTTGTGAACGTCTTTAGAGAATTACGAACGAAAAGAATACCAAGAAAGTTTCGGTTGAGGGTAGCCCGAAATCCTTCCTTCGTTATTGCTTCTTCCCTTCGCTGCTCTTGTGAAGAAATATAGCAAAGGGAGTGTTTCCAAGCTATACCTATGGTCATTATACTTTTTACATTGTTAATATCGATTGTGTCAAGTATATCATACAATTGTAAAAAGAAATGTCTTGATATTCCATGATATTCCACTGTTTAATTGTCTCACCTAAATTCATCTTAAAAATCAACCGTCCCGTTGATTTGGAGTTAGCTAATTTTCGCGAGTATTAATGCTCGCCATTTCGCGAAAAAAGGTTGTTCTTAGTTTGGAAACTAATGATTTGATTCTAACCTTGTTTTTACTTTGTTCCAACCTCGTTACCAGGGCATTTTGCCTTGTTGATGAAGAATAACGGCTCAGGGGTCACAAGACCCTTGGGACGAGGTTTACTTTGCTCTTACTTTTCAGCAAAATCTGAGACTCGTTTTCTTACGAACTATCCGCGCTAACTTGTTTACTACTAACACTGATCTCATGGGAAGTGATAGTAATGATGCTTGTAATTAGTAGATAATTAGAACTACAAAGCTTTTAGAAATTTACACTCAACAGCATGACAGATAAGCGCAATGATATTGCACTTGGCAACGAAGGCATGATACGTAAAAAAATTAATAACCAGTTTGGTAATTAAACAGGATAGAGTGGGCACAGGCTCTACATAAAGAGGCGATTGTAAACATTTTTTTTTTCATTTTGATTTTAAGGTTTAACATTTGAAGAAGCCAACATGAAGAAAGTTCTAGAATGTCTTACCGTGTTTTTCTTGACCGTTATATTTTGCTTGTGGATGGTGAGTATGACCACGCGGTCATGGCGTGGAAATCCTAATTTTAAACCACCCATCCCTGGCCTTACGATAGCTCCATACGATGTACATCATGGCTTGTGGTACCGCTGTGTGAAACCAGATGGCACTTGTGAGAAATTAAAAGATGATCCGAATGATACAACTGATACAAGTAAGTGAAATATTCGGGAATGTAAAAATTGACACTACATGACAGGTTTAGCATTTCATATTGGTGTAATTTTGAAGATGCAAATATTTTGTTTCAAAGAAATAAATACTACAATCGAATTTCCGCAGTTAAGTTTTTACTGACCTCATTCAAGTGCGTTAGGGTTCTGATAAAGCCCTGAGACCAAAGTGACAGGTTCGTGCCCAGTGACGAAAATGTTAATCTACATGTTTGGTCTGTTTTTTTTGTTTGATAAATGACCTTGAATTTTAAAACTTTTGCGACAGAAGTGAGTGATGATGGGACTATATTGTTAACCTATCATTTTGTATAGCGAAACTTTTGCTCTACAAGACGCTCATGTATTTTAACTTTCGTTATAGCGCTCCGTGGAAACGTTACACGAGGCTTGCTAGCAGCTGCTATCTTGTGCACCTACTTGTCAGCTGGAATATTACTGATAAATGTCTTTATAAAGAAAGAGAAGCGTTACCGTGCTGTTTTTGTGGCATGTCTAATTTTGCAGTTGCTTGCTTGTGAGTTTTTTTGTTTATTTATATTTACATCGCATTATTGTTAACTTGTTGTATATAAGAAACATTGACCTTTGTCAAGCCTTAATATTCTTTAGTTAAGAAGTTAATGTAGATCAAAAAATCCGTTATATTTCCTTTTTCTTTTTAGTGATCTCAGGGTTTGCAGCTATGATCAATTTTAAAGATTTTTTTAAAACACCAAATGATTTCAGGATTGGCATAGTCAATGGAAAACCCGCGGAAATAGGGTCAATCTGGAGTGAATACAGATACAGTTACAATCTGGGATGGGCGGGAGCTGGATTAATGTTTCTACCAATAATATTGACCATCATCCAGTTAGTACAGTCATCACGTGATTAATCTGCGGATTGCAACTTTCTATCCTCTTACAATAAACGGTTTTTTAGAGAAACCTTTTTAGTTAAATATAAAACTAGAAAAATGTATTTACAAAACACGTTTAATTTAAAATAAAATATCCATGAGTTAAATTATTTCATCGCCAATTCGATTTGGGTTGAAATTTTATTTTGTCAGTTGGCTGAGAGAGAAAATTGGAGAAATATATCAGAAGCGCGGAAATAACGCGACAAAGTTTGTTCACGATAATTGTTTTTGTACATAAGGTTCTGTATATATTCTTAATGAAGCATATTATATAACTTTACTTTTTTCTCTTTGTCGTTTATGTTCATTCATACGTAATAGCCAATTCAAAAAGCAGTTTTTATTCTCAGTTATCACTGTTAACTTTTCATAAACATTCTTAAGCCATAAATATTTTCCTTAATAATAAGCTCATTTCCCGTTGACACAACTTAGTCATGTTTGGGCGATTCAATTTACCAGGGTTATTGTTAGAATTAGGAGAATTAGTTCCCACGTTAGCAATTAAACTGCTTATCACTTTCCAAGTCAATACATAATTACCTCAGCATTTGAAAATAACTTAGTTGTGTGTCATACAGATATTGCGTCCTGAGAAAATACTTCGTAGGCAATAAAAACTTGTCATTTTGACATTTGACATTACAAAGCGTTTTAAAGCGAAGGTATTGTAAATGATAAACAATTAAGCGCCACATCTCTCTAGAAAAACGATCTCGTCCGAAGTCTTGTTAAATTTTTTATTGAGGTGAAACCCTAACCGGTACTTGTCAGGTTCTGTCTCAATAGAGACAGAACCTGAACAAGTTCTAGGGAAAAGCTCGCCCCCCACCTTTTACCGTATTTCGCTAGAACTATCAGAAAGCGCCGTTGAGAAGCAAATAGTCCTGGGGACGAGGTTGGTTCTGGGGAAAGACCTAACAAGTTCCGGGGACGTTGTCTCAAAAACATCGCCCCTGTTCCATCCGCCTTCGTTTCGGAATAACCGCCCATTGACCTGATCAAATGCGTTATGGAGTCAAAATAGAACGCTTTCGGCTTTTTTCACATATAGTCTGGCCGAATTATCGAATAAAAAGACTCAACCGTGCAAGAATTTACGGACTGGCTTATTTAGTACCGTTAGAACCGAAATTATATGTAGATTAACATACTAAAAGCCTTACGATGTGGTTCTTGGGGAAATCTCTACAGTTGAATTTGGTTCTTGGTTATAATGAAGACATTGCATTGTTTTGTAAAAAAGAAGAAGACATTGCATTGTAAATACTTTCAAAGGAATAACATGCCACGTGCGTTCAAAATAAACTTCGCTAGCAGCAGCAGTACTTTTGTGGGACTTTTGTGAGATATATTATGAAAGGTGTGAAATATTTCTTGTACTATGCTGTTCCTCTTTTTTCTTAGCAGGCCTTAGTGTTTTTCTTGAAATACAAGTGAGGATAATAGAACTTAAATCTACCAAAGCATTTACTGGTCTTAACTAAGTCTGACCATGTTTACGGCCACATCACATTTTATTATACGCAGATGGAGTTGCATTATTTGCCAGAAAGACACTCAGGAAGATTGCACATTTATGTGTCTGGAATTTCGACACTTGAGAAATATGTCAGAGTGCTTAGAAATGACCGAATAAAAGCAGCTTTAAAAAAGCAAAACCATGAAGTAAAAGTACGCTCAAGCTGCCAAAAGAATCTAGGCAATTCTAATCGGAAACGCAAGAATGACAACTTGGCTGAGAAACGAGCACCTAAAAAGTAAGGCTCCTAAGAAGACAAGACTCTCTTTGGGTCCTTTTAACTGGAAAAAGCAGTGCTTTTTTTGTGGCGAGGATGAGTGTCATGCCGACGATAAGCATCCTGACAGAAAGCCATTTTACAATGTGACATTTGTGCACTACCGCGATACAGTACTTAACTTATGCGAGGCGCGTGATGATGGTCAAACAAAAGTGAAAAGCCGAGTTGTAAATTGTATCGATTTGGTTAAAGCGGATGCAATTTATCATGCTGAGTGCAGCAAATTGTTTCAAAACACAGAGAAACTTCAAACATCCCAAGGAAGACCCAAAAACACGGATAAGCAACGTAATTTTGAAGTTATCTGTGAATGGCTCGAAACTAATGCTGAGTTGCATTCTATGGCTGAACTACGCGACAAAATGCAAGAATTAACAAACTCTGAGGATGTATACACTCGGAGATACTTTAAAAGAAATGCTCAAAGAAAAATACGGAGACGTGTTGTTTTTCGCTGAAGTTCAGGGCAGATCTGACGCCGTCTTATTCAGAAATATTTGTAACTTTCTGATAAATGATAAATGGTACCAAGATAGGGACCAGGACACGGAGGAAGGAGCTAAAGGAGTCATTAAGCAAGCAGCTAAACTTATACTTGATGAATTGAACTCAGCCGTCTTTGATACCACTGAATATCCATCACACAAAATAATCAAGGACGTTGAATTTGGAAAAACATGGGTACCAAGCTACCTCCGATTATTGGTTGAAACACTTATCAAAACCGACCTCAAAAAAGCTAGTATCGGCCAATCATGTTTGGCCTAGGCGTGGATTCAGTCTTTGAATCAAGATGGCTTCTAACTGAAATGAGTCTTATCGGATTTGTAATGTAGTAGTTTATTTAGCTTTTTTAAATATTATATTCATGCCAACTCCTCTGTGAGTGAAGAGAGAACATTTTGAACACATTTTTAAACATGCCAATTTGCGATGAAAATTTCCTCAAAGTCATGAAGGTCTATTTTTTTTAACAAAAATTAAAAAAAAATCAAAACTTTCACGAAATTTCTACGGTTTCCCCGATTTTTTGAAACTGGTTTCCCCTAAAATAATTGAATTTTGAAAATAATTTCTAACATTCTTTAATTCCTACCAACCCAAATTTGATTTCAAATAGCTATTCTATGTCATTAAGTGTCAGAAGCTTAACACTTTTTTGTAAAAATCCATTTTCTAAGGTAAATTTTGCAAAAAAGTACCCTTCAGCTTATCATCTGTAAAAAATTTTCCCCAAGAACTCATCGTGAGACTTTTAGTATGTTAATCTACATAAAATTTCGGTTCTAACGGTACCAAATAAGCTAGTCCGTAAATTTTTGCATTCGGCCAGACTAATACTAATGATCTGCGTCAACTTTCATTATTAAATGTGATACAAATCTGAGACAATGTTAATAGAAACCTCACAAATGCATTTTCGTTTATAACAATCGAATACAAATTTTTCCCTCTCGCGACTGGCAAAACCTTAAAAACAATTTAACTAAGATTTTATAATTGTAGCAGATTTTTCAGTTGTAACATAAAATTACACCCATATTTGTGTCATTTTTAGCTCTGGATTCTCAAAGTTAACCTAAAAAGATCCTTCGCAAAAAAAGTTGTCTACTTAATTTGGTGCAAGAACCCATAAAAAATTTTTTAAACGTTGATGGGCAGGCAAAAATTTGTTGTTTTTTTAGGGAGATTTAAGGAGCTCTGATAATGTTACAAAAGAATTCATGCCATAATGCATATTTTTATTAAAAAATTATGCATAGTGATCCAGTATATGTGAACTGAATCAAATTTTAAATCTCGTGTGCATTTTTGTACAACACGGTATTTAGAAGTACTTTTTGGAACAGGGGATTTTAATTATTTTAAAAAACAACACGCCAACAAGTAACAAACCAGTGTATGTTTTAAAAATTTTAGACAACCACGAGCTGGCCTAAAAATCAATGTTGCTTGTTAAAAAAGCACGTAAAATTATATTTATGAAACGAATTCGCGTGAAACAAGTCTGAGAAGCGTTTGCTGTAATAAAGCCAGCTTAAAATGGAAAATTTAGCATCGTATGCTTGAAAATAAGGATGGAAATAGAATTCGGGTTTAAAAAATCAGAAGAAACTCCTTTTTAATTTACAAACTAATAATATGATATTTTACAACTGCAGATATAAAACTAAAATATTTTCTCTTGATCTTTCAAAAAACAAATAAATACCATTTAATTCTAATAGCCAGCGAATTAAATATAGTGATCATTTACTTAGGGTAGAGCCAGTCAAACAAAATAGTTTGTACATTAGTAAAGGTTTTTACCACACCCTTACGCCGCGCTTAGTCTTAACGGGGTTGACTTCAGCTTAACACATTTGGTACCTATCAGTGCCTCTTTGAGCTTAACGTCTGTGCGGTAAAGCAGGAAACGCGGTCTAGTAGGTACTAGGAGGAAAGTTAAAAGAAGCAAAATATTTTTATTAATTATATAGAAAAGACAGAGTAATGATGACTGCGCCAATTTCTGGTTTAAGAATGTAAAACGCGCCATTGAAAGCGTTACCATGTATGTTATCTTTTATTCTTCATATTCAATTTTAATTTCATCGCTGCAAGATCCTTTTTAGCACCAAGAATGAGACGACTAAAAACAAACAACGTATTTAAAAAATCTAACACGGGAAACATTTAAAATCGCATGGAAGACTAGTTTTAGTGCTTTCATAAATTATAATAAAACTTACTTCATTGCATACAAGTCGTTTATGACTTCACGTATTGCTGCACCTCCAGATGGTATGCCAAAGTTATCTTTATCACATTCAAGTGAACTAGAAATGTACAGAAGTGTAACACAAGGTTTTACACAAACTTATAATTTGAATGCGCAATCCCAAATACTTGAAGCAGGGAACTAGAGCGCTTGAATGGAAAACAAACTGATCTAGCTACATGCCTTTTCTGATATTGATTCTCTTCAAAGCTACACAGTTGTGAATCCGACGCATCCAAATCTGTCAATCGGATATTCACTAAATCATTGTTCTTTTCTTCTCTTTTCTGTGTTATTTCAAGCCTTTCCTTTACTTCTTCCTCGCGTGTTTCTCCGCTAGATTGCTCGTTTTTTCCGACTTCAATTTTGATTGGTGAATTATGTTGATCTGTGGAACATATGACACCAGTTATCTCCTTTTCTTTGTCATCGTTGATTAAACTTTCTGCTTTGTCAACTATGTTGTTGATCGTGCTTTCTGCTACTTGTGCAGTGGAAACCTCTATTTCTTTAGGAGAACTTTTAGTTTCATTTTCAGGAGTATCAATTTGTTTTGAAGGTGACAAGACCTTGTTTTCATCCGAATGTTCTTGAGATGAAAACTATCAGAATAAAAATAAGTGAAAGATTTGCAGCACTTGAAGACTCTGTTTGATCAACCAGGTAACAACGGTCGTAAATAGCAAGAAGCTAAATTTACTTAAACACACTACAACATGCAAATTAAAATGGATTTTCAGTATAAAATACCATACGTATTAAAAAACTCGCCGTCCTTATATCAAAAAGAGAAAAAAGATTGCGCGAAACTGGAAAGAACGAGTACTGGTATTTAAAGCTTCGTAACACTTTTTTTCAACACAAATCATGAAGGTAAAAATCACCAGCAATCACAATATCATCAGTTTTGCGTGGGCACCATTAATTTTTTTGAATGCAACCTGGATCCCAGGGCTTTTTTTCTCCTTTTGATATAAGGGACAGCAAGCTGGGATCGAGGTTGCATTTAAAACTATCCGTACTACTTATCCGTTAGAAGTTAAAACTTATAAACCGTTTATTTTAAAAGGTTGACGCGCACTTTCCATATTGACCAGTATGAGGCTCGCGAAAATTAAGACGCGCTAAATTTGCCAAATATTAAATTTGCGAGGGAAAGAAATACGCAGAAACTTCATGTAAGACAAAATCAAAGTCAAATAACTATAGCTAGTGAACCATCCAAATACAGCGAAAAAACCTATCTCTCTCTCTCTAAAAATTGTCTACTAGAGAGGTGTCCTCTACAATAAATTTGAAAGTTTCTAAAATATTCACTAAGTTCGAGACAAATTCCGAATAATAGGAAAAGTTGAATAAAAACAAGTGAAAATGCTGAAAATTAACTTTGACAAGGAAGATTTGACGCATCTAACCTCCGAGTTATTTTGTTCTATGTCTTCTTCCTTCAACTTGGACTTTTTGGAAACATTTGTAGCACACTTTCTAGTGTTCTTCCTTTTTTTCATTTCCTATCTTTGTTAGGTTTGTTTACAATTTCTTTTCGCGCGAACTTTTTTACTTGACAAGTCCAGTCCTCTTTTACAAACTTTTCAAAAGAGTGTACTGGAAGATAAGTCGACCTCGGCGACCGGTTTCCAATTTTATAAAATGGCGGCATAGATGTGGCGATTAAATGTTTCTAAGTTTTTTTTGACCTGACTGCTGATCTAATCTGGTGATGTTTTGTCAACACATTCTATATTTAGAGCCCAAAAAAATCAAGTGTTTTTAAAGCTTTACAATTTTGAAAAAACAAACATTTTTTATGCCACCGAATAGAGATAGCTATAGCTAGCTAACTATAGCTAGACTAAAAGTCCCTGCTGGCTACCAGCAGAGTGGTGGTGGAAGGGAAAGCATGGACGTTTCACAGTCAAACTCTCACAAAAGTAGCTTTAATTAATTAAGCTAAACTAGCTAAAACCACACAATATGTTAGCTAGGTTTGAAGTTGCAAAACTGAAAAATTCAGCCACTGTGAAAAGGTGATTGGGTAAAAGGTGTGTTCTATCATCATAGACCTTAGCAGGCAAAAAAATGTGGCCGCTAGGTAAAGGAAGATCCTTTTCAGTTTTTTTATTTGCACAAGGGTATCGCTGATGGCTTTATATATATGAATTATATGTCAATCAGAAGTTATTCATCTAGCTACACTGGAGTAGTTTAAAACCTGAACAATGTTTCCATGGAAAGAAATTGGCTAAAAAAGACTATTCTTTAGCAAGCTCTTGCATCTTTTTTCCTGCCATGCAGTTGTTAGAGCCAAAATTGGGTACCACATAAAAAGTAAACATTCAAGAAATGCTAAATGTCTACCCTGAAATATATGGACCTGTAATTGGTTTAAAAGTATCATGACATTTGCTGACCAGGATATTTCTCTACAGTAGTAAATATATATCTCTTTAATAATAGCCGTATTCCGTCTGTCTTTCCGCGAAAGACACGTCATGTTACAGAAACACAAAATGCAGTATATAAAGGAAGGGCAACCCAGTGGATTTTCCACGGGTTAACACTAAGTCTATATTATAATACCCGTATATGTCTGTCTGTCACGCAAATTGGCAGCTTAGCTGTGCAAGTATATAGCGAGACGTATAATAAGGACGGGCAAACCCATGGATTTTTCAACAGGCTAAGGACTAGTATGTATATATTAGTAGTAAATAATATATTCTGAAGTATAACCCGTTTACAACTTTATGCCACACAGCTTAGCTACCTAGCTACATTTTTGCCGTGGTGATTACTGTACACCAATTAAAATATGTATTTTCTATCACCTTAAAAGACTTTATCATAGTGACAATTAGTAGCAGGGTTTAAATTAAATCAATGTTAATGTTGTATAATGGTCATCGTAAAATCAAATAATGGGTTTGCCAGCAAAGTTAACAGCTGAAGAACAAGCATTGGTCAACAAATATGCACTTCTAAAGAAAAAGGTTTGTTCCTTTCAGATGTACTTTGATGTCTAAAGCAAGAAGCAAACAGTTTTAAATTCAGAGTACTGACAAATTCTTTAGTTAACATATAACTTGGTCCACCTTTTTTGCTTGCTAATTGAGGTGTTTAATTTTTTAAACTAATTTTAGCAGCATCTGAGTAGATTTATAGCTCTTGTACTCTGAAACCAGGTTCGATTCCTCTTGACGGCAATTCTGCATGGGCGAGTGAATGTTACTATAGCCCCGGGTTAACCCAAGCCATGTGAGGGAAATTGCGGAGATAGCACATTGTGTGGGCAGTTGGATGTTGCTGGGAGTTGTCTAGTAGAAGCGGGCCCTAATTGGGTCTGCGTAGCTCAAAAAGAGCATCAAATACTCTAGGACTTTCCATCTAAGCCATGGCCTCTCTTGGAAATAATAGACAAGGTATATCCCTTGATATTTGTGTAGCTAACCATGTATAATATGCACACCTATCTATCTATCTATCTATCTATCTATCTATCTATCTATCTATCTATCTATCTATCTATCTATCTATCTATCTATCTATCTATCTATCTATCTATCTATCTATCTATCTATCTATCTATCTATCTATCTATCTATCTATCTATCTATCTATCTATCTATCTATCTATTTTGCAGAAGTTGCTGTATAGGATGTCACCAAGCACTGTTTAAAACTTACTTCCCATAACAAATTTTTTATCTAAATTGACTCAATATTTCTTCAGATTTAATAATAATAACTTTTTTGTGAGTGATTTGACCCATACTCTAGGCTAAAGACTGCCCGTTTCTTGTTTGCTCACTCACTACAGTTAATTAGGCTAACTTTCAGAATATGACGTGTGCAAAAAAAGATAGAACTGTATAATTCTGACAAAAGAATAATGTTTTTAAAGTTTTTTGGAAAAAGTGTATGTTTTGCTAACTTTGCAAAGTATGTCAAGCAGCATTCGTTTGTCCTGTTCTTCTAGTTAGCTCATACTGATATCGTAAGCTTTTTCTCAGCTCTGATAAAGTATTTCTTATGTCTTACTAAATAATGACTCTAAGGAGTCAAAGTTATCAAATCGTTGCTTAAGTACCAATGAGAGTTACAAGTTTTGAGCAAAATAAATATTATTTTCTTAATCAGCATGCTAAATTTCAGTTGATTTAGATAAACATTTTTGATACTAGAGGCAAGCTTTTATATTCCCTAATTAAAATCTTGTAAGAGTTTTACAAATTGAACAGCAATTCATGCTGGTAATATATATTTGCTTCTGTAGATTGAAGAGGGATTCATACTTCATTTTTTGTCCATATATCAATAACCTTAATATTTTGTTTTATGTCAGAAAACGTAAAATATTTTTGTTTACTGTCACCTGGGTCATCATAATTATCGTCATCATACCTTGGTTAATAAGAAATATTATTTTAGTCAAATATTTTTTGAAATTGTACAGGGCTTAAAAAATTGGGTACATGCTGATAAGGCTTACTGACGTGACCTGACATACACCTAAACTTTGTTCCACCAAAACTTTGTTCCACCTGTATAAAAACAATGCGAATAAAAATTGACGCTGGTCAAGTTTGTGCTACTGAATCTTTTAATGTTCAATGGTTTATCAGATTTATTTTTATTCATGAACCTGTGACCTTTTGTCTTGTTGATAAACCAGATATAAACTGAAATATATTAACCATTTTCAAGAGTAACTGTAAGGAACAAGATTGCTTATCATGTATTAGAGGCCAGCCAAGGGTTCAGACTTCGCATCTGTTAATCAAAATGTTTTATTTAGGTATAGGTGCTATATCATTTCACTCTTTTTTTATTCAATTTTGAAATAGGCCCTTGAGGTGTGTGAGATATGCTTGTTCACCTACACCATCTACACTGCACAAAAAAAAAACATTACACAAACAGTACACATACCAAGATTTTTTAATTTTTGAAGCCCTATCTGTCTTTATAATACATCTTTAGAAGTGTGAGAACCCAACCTTTAACTCAACTTTTTCAGTCTATTATAGATTATTTTTTACTTTAAGATTAAATCAATTTTCTAGAGTTTTATTTAACAACCCAGATCTGTGCTAGTGCCATTAAACATATTGAACTTTCTTGTTGTTACAGAAAAAAGCAGCCCTCAGTCAAAAGCTTGTGCAAGCTCCAACTAAGAGCAGCTCATCCATTACACCAAAGAAAAAAGGTAAAATTTTGTTTCTAGTTTTTTGCAGTTTAACCATCTTTTTGATCTGTGAGCATTTCTCTGTATCATGTTTACATTAGATGTGTTGTCAGTAAGCCCAAGCAAAGAACCTCAAATTGCTCCTAAAGATGCGAAAGAAAAAGCAAAACAGCTCCTTGCATCTGGTGTAAGTGCTGCTTCACTTTCTCTTAAGTAATTTGTTCCAACTGTTTTTCTGATATTTATATCTTTCTGATACATACATTATGTCTTTTTTATTTAACTTGTTTACTAATGTATGCAAATTGTCCTATGATTTAAGTTTGGTTCCTAATAATATAAACATTATTGCACAACAGTCACAAAACAGTCCGCCAAACTGCAAATTTTTGTTATTTTGATTGAAGCCCAAAATTTTGTAGGGAATAAAAACATTCCATAAAAAAGTTAGAATGTGGAAATTAAAATAAAACTTTATCATGGGATACACCTCAATTATGGTTGTGTTCACATTACACTGCATGCAATTTATTTAAATAAATTACATGCAGTGCATGCAAAGAAAATTTGAATAAAGACACTAGGAAAATGTTGACAAATCTATTTCTAATTACATTTTGTTACTTTTGTAGGTTTTGTAGGTGTAAATTTTTGCTTTTAGTGTCTTTCTTACTTAAAAAATGATAACCCACTTTGATGACATATTCATCGAATCCAAATTTCAACTTGTATAACTTAACAAGAAAGTACTTAGTTTTTATTAACACCTAAAAAATGGTTGCCATAGCCGGAAGAGCTGAGAACAAGGATTTAGTTCTAAAAAATCATAAGATACTAGGGGCTGAAATATGGCACTTTTTTGTACAAATGAAAAGCTTATACCAATGAGGTAATATTCTAATTCTAGCAACTTAAAATTAGCAAAGGGAATGAAAATCGTTCGTTTAAAAGAGCAAGAGGATTGACGTCAGAGAAGAAGACAAAAGAAACAACTTTCACAGTAAGTAGAATATTAAATTAAAATTTTGACAAATTGTCAGAAAGATGGCCCAAAGAACTTTTTTATATGCGTATTGGTAAAATAAGTCAAAATTGGCAGTTTTTAAAGTCATGTTTGAATGTTCAACAATAGTGACACTCAGATCGTATTTAAAGTGAGTCTTGAATTCTAATATTAACAACCCAATTAATAAAAACACTACATGCATAGCTTTGTATATATAAATATACCTCAGGAATTGCGTCATACAAGTCGAAAATCTCCTGACTTCGATTTGTATATAATGTTTTTTTCGATATATAATTTAATAAAAAGTGGACCATAAATTTCCAGTTTTACTATGGTTTGCAGAATGTTCCTCCCTTCAAGCTACCCTCCTTTTGTCCAGTAACCCTCCCCCTACCAAATCCCTCAATTCTCCTACCACCACGGAATGTTTAAAGTAAAAAAGCCGCAACCGTGTACGAGATTATGGAAATAATGGCCGTCGTTTGGCTATTTATTGTAAAGACCATCACTTGACTACCTGGTAGGCTGCAAGAGTTGTACTTTTGATGCATGTAGGCCAAGTAAACATCGTCAAAAATGCACTAGTAAGCTGCACTCCCCGCACAGGAAAATGCAGAAGGGGTCTGATTATACCATTAATTACTTTAAGAAACATTGCACACATATATAGACAGCAGCCTTTATTGTATCCTGAGGAAAACATGTTACGTAACTCCATTCATTAATTCATTTTGTTTTTGCAGGAAGCTGTAACTTCAACTAAAGACCAAGCAGAAAAGATCGAAAATATCAGAAGAAATTCTTATAACAAGTACGACAATATGTCGTATTATGTGTTTTGTTACCCTGAGGAAAAATTTCGTTGTAAAAATGATTCAAATTTGGTCAACCTGAATTCTTATATTTTTCCAGTTAGTTAAAATCTTTAGGAAAGTGATATAAGAAAGTGAAGTCAGAAATTCTTGACGTTGTGGCAGAGTGAAGTCTAACCTCCACAGATAATCCGTTTTTTATATAATACATGCATGTTGAGAAGAAATATGAGACTCAATAGGTACTGGCAACTGTTATGTCATTGACAAAAGTTACAGCGACTAAAAAAGCACTTAAAAAACATACTATAATGTAGCAAGAAGGCTTTACCTGTATTTTATATGTTTCTTGTAAGAAAAGTATCTCGTTTTTTATAGGTTCGTTTCAGCTGGTGATAAGAAAGATTCAGGTCTGTGTTTTTTTTTTATAACACTTACGATCTTCCGCAACATGGGATCAGTGAGATTTTTATAATGGGGCGAATATTTTTCTTAGTAGCCACAAGTTTGAAGTATTTTAGGTTGAATGCTTGCTAGGCGATAAAACCTTATCTCGTAATTCCTACCGCCTTAAAGTTACACCATATCTTAATAAAAACACATTACGCGATAACAATTGTGTCTCGAATTTAATTTATATCCCAATTTTAGGGCGATAAGTTTTCAAAACTTACATAGTGATAACCTAACAGGCCGTTATCACCTTTAAGCTTCAGGTGTTATGGTGTCGGCGATGGAATTACGCGATAAGTCTTAACGCTCAGTGAAAATTAAGATTGGTAAAATGTAAAATAAAATAAAAATATATTACCTAAACTATAACAATAGAATTCCAGCATAAAAATATCATGCAATTTTCTCTACATTTGTTTGGTTAATTGATCGTGAAAGAAATATTTCTTTGCTTGTCAATAATTTTATATGTACATCTTATGCAGGAACGGAATCACGAAAATTTGACCACCCCAGACGACAGGTAATTTTTTTGTCACACCTTCATAATTTTTCAGCGTTCATTTATTTATTTATTTATTTTATTCCTAAACAAATAAAAATTATTTTTAGAGTAATTTATTCGTATCAGGATTTGGTTTAACAAGACATATTATGGATACTTCATTTCACCGGTTCGGTATGATACTTTGTTACATTTAGGTGTTTGGCGCAATTTCGTCCCAATATTAATTTTTCATCATTTAGGGGATATCAAAAACATCTACTTTGACTCAGACAAAAGGTAAGATGGCGAAATGTCATTTTAATTGCATTGACGCAAATATACTTTCTCACTAACAAGTCATGTGTGATGGTTTTAACATGCGTTCTATTTTAGTCATGGCTACGTAACGTATCATAGGTACGAATCTGCAGAGAAAGCAATAGCTGAGGTATGTGATACTGTTCATTTGTACTCATCTGTGATTTACCAATGATAGTCCTTTGATGTTTGATGCAGCGGACGGAGTGATATTTTCCGTCACAGCTAGACTAAATTAGATTTGCTCTTATTTCTTCTTTCAGCTTCACGGTTCTATGATTGAAAATGTAACATTACGAGTAATGTATGCACGCAAAAGAAATTATGATGACAATAGGCATACATGGCGACCAAGAGCTCAGCACGCTGCCTTAGGTATATTAATTAATCTACCTTTACGTTATTAATTTTTGCGAATACCGACCTTTAGAAAATTCGCGTGGATTTATTTTCGCTAATCGCAAGATTTGAAAAATTTCGCGTTAATTTATTTGGGCGAATAAGTTTTCTTAAAAATTTTGCGTAGGTAAATTTTCGCGAAAGAAGGATAACTAACAAAAAGGGAAAAAAAAATAATGTAAAATAATCTTTTATAACTTCGATAGTCAAACATTTACATTTCAACCGCCTTTAATTACATGTCCTAAGCATGCCGCGAATGATAAAATACGAAAAAGTTCGTAAATTTTAAGTAGGTTTATTTTGCGAAAAGGTCAAAAATTCGTTAAAAAAATTAATCCGCGCACAAATTAATCCACGTAAGATATGTCTTTATATCCTGCAGTGATTTGATTATTGTTTAATTCATTTTAGATGAGCCTGATCAATCTGACAGTAATATGCCATCACAGAAAACGAATGTTCCGAGACTATCAACAGAAAGTTCCATTAAGAAGAAGGCAGCATCGATAGAGAAGCGATCTTTGGTAACTTATGACGATACATTTGATTTCTAAAGACAAGTTGGTTTCCTTCAACTTTTATGGAGAAATAACGAGCTGCAAAAAAGCTGAATTTGTAATCGGTAACACTTATATTTATACACGATGTATAAGTACGATTTACCGACAATTTACCGACGCAAAGTTAGATCTATGATTTGCATTGTCAAAAAGCGAGCAGTTGGCAAAAACCCTTTTGACAGGAAGAACAACTAGCGTCTGCGTTTATATGAGAATTTGGATCTATTTTTTATTGATGGTACTTTTGGTTTATTAAAAAGTTTTTACAAAGAAATTAATGTGCTCAATGTTTACTCCTCTTAAACTGACAGTAATTTTTTTAAGTGCAGCAGATAAGTAATTTTAAGTACAAAGTTGTTGTTTTTTATATTTGTTGTGCATTAATAACCCCTTTTAGCGAGACCTCTGGACCGAATAAGATTTAGGGGTTTGATCATTGGATAATTATTTGGTAGAAGAAGATTAGGCCTCTCAATCGCAAAAAAATAACAAACAGTATGAAAGTATACAAGAAAGGTGTAGAAGAATGTTCATTTCTACCATCCTGAACATAAATGATTGCAAAGAAGGCGGAATTTCAAAGCTCATAACCACAAGCAATTAAGAGAGTTGTTTCTGTTTGAGTAATACGCTCTGCGAACTTGTCAATGATTACAGCGAACAGAATTTCAAATTATTTGGTTAGATCTAAAATCTAAAATTACTTATTTTTGCTAACATCTACGACTATATTCCTTAATCTTTCGCACTTTTTCGGTTGGTTGGGCGGATTGTTTTACCCTGCACGCCTTGAGGAAATTGCAGCTAGCGTATTTCGTTGTTTACTCGGCTAATGTAACTTTGAAAAAGTTCTGGCCAAGCTGTTTGGCCATTTCAAGGAATAGCCGAAAAATAGTCTTTTGCAAAAATATTCGGTGTGGGATTGTAGATACCCTGTCTATTAAATTTTTGGATATAGAGAGTTGACTCCTTCAATTAGAACATTTTTTATAAAATTTAGAACAAACGCAGCACAAACAAGTAAAATTTAGGCTGCTTCTCAGCATTTGACGTAATACAAAAAATAAACTTGGCAAATAGTATTTTTTTATTATCTCTCCAAGATGCATCCAGTGGCACAAGCAGGGTTTTTTTATACTCATTTTAAAATTTTAGTTCTACAGTGGCGTACATGGAATTTTATATAAGTACCTAGGACCTCTCGTGCACATTCTTAAATGTGTGTCTTAAGGGAACAAATTGTTTGCGAGAAAAAATATGCGGAATAAAAAATTTCAAATGCTCAGATTTTTATTGAAATTGTGAATTTTATACTTATAAAATATTATAATTTTATACTTATAAAATATATACCTTACGGCAAAAATTTTCCCGATTTTCTGCCGGGTAAGAAATTTAACCTGAAATTCGCGAAAGTTATTTTTGCGAAAAATCAAATTTTTCTAAAAATCGCGAAAGTTTTTTCTAAGATTTAAAAGCCGAAAACTCTTAAATAACGACGGCTCTGGAGGACGAGGGTAGAAATAATAGAATCACAACGAAAAAACTAACCCTAAAAACTAACCCTAAAAATGGCTCCAAAGCCCGACTCATGTGGGGATATCAGCTATAAATCGAAAAACGGAAGGGTTTGTATATCTTGCGTGTCATAAATTTCAAGACAAAAAACGAAGAGAAGAGTGAGACAATAATTTGGTGAATTGTCATTCGCGAAAGTTTTTGTTCCCAAACATGAACATTTTAGAAAATTCGCGAAAGTTTTTTCTGTAAAAATTTCGCGATTTTTTATTCTGGCGAAAATTTCCGCCTGCGAAAATTTCTGCCCTTAAAGTAAGTTAAAATGCGAAGTAAAAGATTGTTAATGCCTGTTCTTGTTTAAAAGATGCTGAATTTAACCTTGAATATGACGCAAATCCTCAAACATTCTCTGCCACTGTGAAGTCCGTATGTTCAGCCAAATGTTTTATTATGTTGACTACTACACAACTACTAGAATGCATTGCGCATTTGGCACATAGAGGAATGGTGGAATGCTAGATTATTTTCTTCCACATTTAATTGAGGAGGTACACGCATTTTTTATGGAATAGTGTATTTTTTTCAGTACATGTTTCCTAACTTTTCAAATATCATCTTGATATATCCTAGCATACTGTGAGCACAGTTAAGATTGAAAGATCTAAGAATGCACTGGTGCAAAAATCACCTCCCTAGGGCGGGGTTGTTTAAGCAGCGTTATTCAAGTGGCAAACAGAAAACTAGATTTTGTGGGGAAAAGAATTATAAATGTAACCTGAGAAAAGATGTTTTACACAAATGGGATAAGGATAGAAGGTTATTGAGATAACAAACACGAACCTTAACCTTGCTGTCCGAGATTTTTAGAAAGAGAAAAACGGTCCTGAAGGGGACGTGGTTGATTTCGAACGTTCAATTAGCATTTTAAGGGCTTCAAATCAACGAATTGATGTTTTTTTCTTAAAATATCATTACCCCCTTCATTTTTGTTGTTATACAATAGAGAGAGTATTTTCAGTAATTCAAACGCCAGGCTATTTGGACCAATTCTTGACTTCCCTTTTTCTAACCCGATTTTCCTTTCGCATACTCAAGTAATTAATGTTTTATTTTCGTTCTCTGTGTTTGATGAAATAGTATTTGCAATTGATGGATATGTTTAAAATAAATCTGTTAGTACTATTATCATAAAAGTGGGATGGTATAAATGTTAAAGGGTCGCTGGTCCGCTCTCTTTAAATCCGCAACCCTTTATAAATTTTTAATTTATAATTAACTAAATAATTTTTTACAGGGATGTCACAAATACATTGGAAAGTTGACGTTACTATAACGACACAGCAGAAACGAAAATATCAATTTAACAGTTCAATTTTTTCTAATAATTGCCAACTCATTTGTAATCAGCATGCCGTCGTCGCACATACTACGGACAGAATAACTTCTGGAACCACGCAGACATAATATTCCCAATCGCAACAAACTAAACGAAATTTTGCGTCTAAGCCACGCTACAACTTCTCCATTTGTTTCATCTCTTTTTCTGCGATCATGTCGGCTAGTCTGGATACAAAAACACTTGTTTCTCGACTCACACCTCCGTTGATGTTGAATATTAATGGTGTAAATGTCCCGTGTTCGACATCTATGATGCGTCTGTTATAAGATCTCTTTCTCTTCAGAAGCAAATAATGATAACATTGTTTGGTGTGAATCACTTGGAACGATCGGATTAAAGATCCTTACGTCTAAGTATGCTCGTTGCCCTCCTTGCTAAAATTTCTTGCGCTGATATCTGCCCTTGCTTCGGCGTCTGTAACTGCAAGACGTGGAAAATCATTTGCTTCACTAGTCAGCAGGAGAATTTACATCGCAAGTCTCTGCATACCTCCTACAATAAAGTAGCCATAAAATCATAAAACTCGCTGTGACGAATATTCACAAAACCAGCAACATGACACGACAATGCATGCTCAAACGAATTTTGTTTGTCACATGCACAAATTCGTAGCCAGCCTTTCATATGCTTCATCTATAACATAGAAACTAAACAAGTTTATTGACGTCAATATTGTCACGTGATCAAAAAGAAGTCATGACAATTTACAAACGTCATTATAAATGACGTCAAATACATTTACTGAAATGTTACATTTGAAACATCGCGACAACAGCAGCAGAACTTTCTAATGGGCAAGGTAGGTAAAAAAAACACACAACTCATCTTTTTATTTACAACAAAAAGCATTTTAGATTATAAACAAAACTAGCGTTGCTTAGATATCCTAAAACGAGAATAAAAAGCCAGAAAACAGACTCGTTTTATCTATGAACGCTATACATGCCTTTTTGCTATCTTTCTTAGTAACTTCTTCGTTCAAACTTGTGCTTATGTGGAAGATTTTTTTAGCTTTAGAGAACAACATTAAGTGAAAAGATGCAAGATGTGATACACAAAAGAAAAAAAAAAAGCCATCTGGACGAAGGAAAAGAAATGAAAGCACAAGCAAGCAAGGACATTTATTTATTACAAAGAAAGGACAACCCAGGTAAGAGAGATTTTCCAGCAGAGTGTCTTAATCTTGACCCTTTCTAGCGCGAATATCTTTCCCTGACTTAATAAACAAATATATAGACCCTGGCCATCTCCTTTTGCCATTAGCACGAAGGATATCTCCAATAAAAGCAACTAAGGTATATATAAGGCATATATCATATTTAATTTTGAATATTTGGAGTACAAATTCCATTAGAAATTAAAAACAAACTCTCTTTACTATACGTTCAACACCAATTAAGAAATGAAGGAGTTTAACTTTTGTAAACAACAAAGTGCTGTATTCGATTCATTGATTCGTGTAAAAGAATTTACCGACTGAAGACTGATAAAAATGTGTTGAAAATCGGTAAAAAAAAACATAGATTACTTGATAAGAAGTTCATAAGTTTTACTTACCTCTGCAAAACTATTTTTTGAACATGACTCTCAACATGACAATACGATTTAGAAATTTGTAATACCCTTAATTCTAAACTGTCAGAAAAAAAAAATTAAATTAAAATTATAAACGCTCCTCTGCTGTCTACCTGCGTTCCTGTTTAAAATTGTTGTTTTAAAAAATTCAAAGTTTTTTTTCTTCATTTGAATTTTCGAACGATATTTTCGAACGTTGTGTTTCGAAAGAATATATTCCGTGGCTAAGGATAAACTAATCATCCCACACATACCTTGTACAACATGCCGTATGTTTTTACGTACTATAAATTCTTGCCTAAAGTCTCCTTATGTATGTTCTTTGAAAGTTAAACAGAACTCAAATGTAATATTGTAACAAGACGTGCGATGATTAGCATTTATTTTCTGGTAACTTTCCTTATCCCGAATATTTTTTCAAGTCGTCAGCGACTTTTGATGATGTAAGGTAGTCTCGTGCATACAATTTGGCGTTCATGGACCACATACACATATACATGGACCAATCCTTTAATTTACACACACACACAAGTACACATGTACAACACACAACTGAATCGACAACAAATAAACCACTGTTAAGCTCACTGTGCACAACAAAATCCCTCTCAGGCACGCCTGTTACGCTACGCGTAACACGGTCACCTGTCTCATACATAATGTTAGCAAGTGGCCGACGGAATCAAATGCGCCGAAAAAAGTTGCATTGTAAATCTGCATGCAGCGACCTGGCCTCATGAGTGTCTTTGATTCACATTAAAAAACACGGCATTTGCACAATACGACATCTGAATGGCATTAAATAATAAAATTAGTTTAGATTGACAAACTGCTTTTGTCCCCAGTATTAAAGGACAAAAGAGAAATTTATCATATACAAAAAGAAATTGAATACACCTGCAACATGCTTTTGCGGACAATGTGCAACACAGCCTTACAAGAACTACAAATCTAACAACTCATGGAACCACATTCTCAAAAGAGATGACAATTAAAAACTTTTAAAAAATCATCTAAAGTTGTCGTAGAAAACCAATGCCTCTTCGTGACGTGTTTGTGAATGACGTTTAAAATGAACGTTGTTTGTCGTTCTGCGACTATATCTGCGATTTTAAACAATGTCATTAAATAAACACGCTTGGTTTACCGAAATAGTCAATGCCCCTGTAACAGCTCTTAAGAAAACAAGACTAAACTACGCCTGAAAATTCCAATTGTAAACCAAGCAAGCAGGAAAGATTCTACTAAACACATCAAAAAAAGTTGCAAATAGGAGACATATGGTTTACTTGGAAGTTATCAGAGTCCTAACCAAGTAAACACACTTGGCATAACGAATACTTTAACTGGAGAGACTTTTGCAAGAAAAAAACCCGCAAATTTTCGCGAGATAAACTTTCGCGAAAATGGCAAAAAACGCGAATTCGAAAAAGTTTCTCTCGCAAAAGTTTCTCAAATTAAAGTAGTCAACGCAGCTACAGCAGCATTTTCAAAAGATCTGGTTTAATTGAAATTTGACAGACTCTTACGCAGGTACTTTAATGTCTTATCTTAAACATATAAAGCACATTGTACGTAAAATATAACAAAGTGCAATAAATATGTTGAGACTTGACAATTTAAACAAAAGTTCAAAACACAATTCCACATCAGCTGTACAGTGAAACATGTTTTAACGACTTTCATCCAGTAAGAGCCGTACATTGTAGATATGAAAGTTCAAAACACAGGGAAGGAATTTAGCCATAAAGAAAAGGCTTAAAGCACTGTACAGTCATGCAAACGAGAAACTTACATTCAAGATCCTGAATTTGTGGATAATTTGAAGCAAAGTTTTCGACGCAACCAAAAAGAAGATGACTATGAAGTCTGTTAGAACAACATACAAAGAAGAGGTACCATACCAATGTACCTTTAAGACGTGTTTTGAATGACGTTTAATATGAACGCTGTTTGTCGTACTGCGACTATATCTGCGATTTTAAACAAGGTTATTAAGTAAACACGCTTGGCATAGCGAAATAGTCAACGCAGCTAAAGCAGCATTTTGAAAATATCTTGTTTAATTGGAATTTGTCAGACTCTTACGCAGGTATGTTAATCTCTTATCTTAAAGCTATATACCACATTGTACGTATAATATATCAAAGCGTAATAAGTATGTTGAGACTTGACAATTTGAACAAAAGTTCAAAGCAAAGTCCAACATCAGTTGCACAGTGAAATATGTTTTAACGATTTTCATCCAATAACAGCTGTAAATTGTAGATATGAAAGTGCAAAAGACAGGGAAGGAATTTAGCCATATTGAAAAGGCTTAAAGCACTGTACAATGTCATGCAAACAAGAAACTTACATTCAAGATCCTGAATTTGTGGATAATTTGAAGCAAAGTTTTCGACGCAACCAAAAAGAAGATGACTATGAAGTCTGTTAGAAAAACATACAAAGAAGAGGTACCATACCAATGTACCCTTAAGACGTGATTTGAATGACGTTTAAAATGAACGCTGTTTGTCGTACTGCGACTATATCTGCGATTTTAAACAATGTCATTAAATAAACACGCTTGGTATAGCGAAATAGTCAACGCAGCTAAAGCAGCATTTTGAAAATGTCTTGTTTAATTGGAATTTTTTAGGCTCTTACAAAGGTATGTTAATCTCTTATCTTAAAGCTATATACCACATTGTACGTAAAATATATCCAAGTGTAATAAAGATGCTGAGACTTGATAATTTAAACAAAAGTTAAAAGCAAAGTCCAATATCAGCTGCACAGTGAAACATGTTTTAACGATTTTCATCCAGTAACAGCTGTAAATTGTAGATATGAAAGTGCAAAACACAGGGAAGGAATTTAGCCATAAAGACAAGGCTTAAAGCACTGTACAATGTCATGCAAACGAGAAACTTACATTCAAGATCCTGAGTTTGTGGATAATTCGAAGCAAAGTTTTCGACGCAATCAAAAAGAAGATGACTATGAAGTCTCTGAGAAGAGCATACAAAAAAAGGTGGTACCATAGCAATGTACCTTTAAGACGTGTTTTGAATGACGTTTAATATGAACGCTGTTTGTCGTACTGCTACTATATCTGCGATTTTAAACAATGTCATTAAATAAACACGCTTGGTATAGCGAAATAGTCAACGCAGCTAAAGCAGCATTTTGAAAATGTCTTGTTTAATTGGAATTTTTTAGGCTCTTACAAAGGTATGTTAATCTCTTATCTTAAACATATATACCACATTGTACGTAAAATATATCCAAGTGTAATAAAGATGTTGAGACTTGACAATTTAAACAAAAGTTCAAAGCAAAGTCCAATATCAGCTGCACAGTGAAACATGTTTTAACGATTTTCATCCAGTAACAGCCGTACATTGTAGAAATGAAAGTGCAAAGGACAGGGAAGGAATTTAGCCATAAAAAAAAGGCTTAAAGCAATGTTCAAGGTCATGCAAACGAGAAAATTACATCGAAAATCCTGAATTTGTGGATGATTTGAGACAAAAAAGAGATGACAATAAAGTCTTTTAAAACAACATGCATAGAGGACGTACAATACCAATGCACCTTCAAGACGTGTTTTGAATGACGTTTAAAATGAACGCTGTTTGTCGTACTGCGACTATATCTGCGATTTTAAACAATGTCATTAAATAAACACGCTTGGTATAGCGAAATAGTCAACGCAGCTAAAGCAGCATTTTGAAAATGTCTTGTTTAATTGGAATTTTTTAGGCTCTTACAAAGGTATGTTAATCTCTTATCTTAAACATATATACCACATTGTACGTAAAATATATCCAAGTGTAATAAAGATGTTGAGACTTGACAATTTAAACAAAAGTTCAAAGCAAAGTCCAATATCAGCTGCACAGTGAAACATGTTTTAACGATTTTCATCCAGTAACAGCCGTACATTGTAGAAATGAAAGTGCAAAGGACAGGGAAGGAATTTAGCCATAAAGAAAAGGCTTAAAGCAATGTTCAAGGTCATGCAAACGAGAAAATTACATCGAAAATCCTGAATTTGTGGATGATTTGAGACAAAAAAGAGATGACAATAAAGTCTTTTAAAACAACATACATAGAGGACGTACAATACCAATGCACCTTCAAGACGTGTTTTGAATGACGTTTAAAATGAACGCTGTTTGTCGTACTGCGACTATATCTGCGATTTTAAACAATGTCATTAAATAAACACGCTTGGTATAGCGAAATAGTCAACGCAACTAAAGCAGCATTTTTAAAATATCTGGTTTAATTGGAATTTGTCAGGCTCTTACGCAGGTATGTTAATCTCTTATCTTAAAGCCATATACTACATTGTACGTAAAGTATATCAAAGCGTAATAAGTATGTTGAGACTTGACAATGTGAACAAAAGTTCAAAGCAAAGTCCAACATCAGCTGCACAGTGAAATATGTTTTAACGATTTTCATCCAATAACAGCTGTAAATTGTAGATATGAAAGTGCAAAACACAGGGAAGGAATTTAGCCATAAAGACAAGGCTTAAAGCACTGTACAATGTCATGCAAACGAGAAACTTACATTCAAGATCCTGAGTTTGTGGATAATTCGAAGCAAAGTTTTCGACGCAATCAAAAGGAAGATGACTATGAAGTCTCTGAGAAAAGCATACAAAGAGGTGGTACCATAGCAATGTACCTTTAAGACGTGTTTTGAATGACGTTTAATATGAATGCTGTTTGTCGTACTGCGACTATATCCGCGATTTTAAACAATGTCATTAAGTAAACACACTTGGTATAGCAAAATAGTCAACGCAGCTAAAGCAGCATTTTGAAAATATCTTGTTTAATATGAATTTGTCAGGCTCTTACGCAGGTATGTTAATCTCTTATCTTAAACATATATACCACATTGTACGTAAAATATATCCAAGTGTAATAAAGATGTTGAGACTTGACAATTTAAACAAAAGTTCAAAGCAAAGTCCAATATCAGCTGCACAGTGAAACATGTTTTAACGATTTTCATCCAGTAACAGCCGTGCATTGTAGAAATGAAAGTGCAAAGGACAGGGAAGGAATTTAGCCATAAAGAAAAGGCTTAAAGCAATGTTCAAGGTCATGCAAACGAGAAAATTACATCAAAAATCTTGAATTTGTGGATGATTTGAGACAAAAAAGAGATGACAATAAAGTCTTTTAAAACAACATACATAGAGGACGTACAATACCAATGCACCTTCAAGACGTGTTTTGAATGACGTTTAAAATGAACGCTGTTTGTCGTACTGCGACTATATCTGCGATTTTAAACAATGTCATTAAATAAACACGCTTGGTATAGCGAAATAGTCAACGCAACTAAAGCAGCATTTTTAAAATATCTGGTTTAATTGGAATTTGTCAGGCTCTTACGCAGGTATGTTAATCTCTTATCTTAAAGCCATATACCACATTGTACGTAAAGTATATCAAAGCGAAATAAGTATGTTGAGACTTGACAATGTGAACAAAAGTTCAAAGCAAAGTCCAACATCAGCTGCACAGTGAAATATGTTTTAACGATTTTCATCCAATAACAGCTGTAAATTGTAGATATGAAAGTGCAAAACACAGGGAAGGAATTTAGCCATAAAGAAAAGGCTTAAAGCAATGTTCAAGGTCATGCAAACGAGAAAATTACATCGAAAATCCTGAATTTGTGGATGATTTGAGACAAAAAAGAGATGACAATAAAGTCTTTTAAAACAACATACATAGAGGACGTACAATACCAATGCACCTTCAAGACGTGTTTTGAATGACGTTTAAAATGAACGCTGTTTGTCGTACTGCGACTATATCTGCGATTTTAAACAATGTCATTAAATAAACACGCTTGGTATAGCGAAATAGTCAACGCAACTAAAGCAGCATTTTGAAAATGTCTTGTTTAATATTGATTTGTCAGGCTCTTACGCAGGTATGTTAATCTCTTATCTTAAACATATATACCACATTGTACGTAAAGTATATCAAAGCGTAATAAGTATGTTGAGACTTGACAATGTGAACAAAAGTTCAAAGCAAAGTCCAACATCAGCTGCACAGTGAAATATGTTTTAACGATTTTCATCCAATAACAGCTGTAAATTGTAGATATGAAAGTGCAAAACACAGGGAAGGAATTTAGCCATAAAGACAAGGCTTAAAGCACTGTACAATGTCATGCAAACGAGAAACTTACATTCAAGATCCTGAGTTTGTGGATAATTCGAAGCAAAGTTTTCGACGCAATCAAAAGGAAGATGACTATGAAGTCTCTGAGAAAAGCATACAAAGAGGTGGTACCATAGCAATGTACCTTTAAGACGTGTTTTGAATGACGTTTAATATGAATGCTGTTTGTCGTACTGCGACTATATCCGCGATTTTAAACAATGTCATTAAGTAAACACACTTGGTATAGCGAAATAGTCAACGCAGCTAAAGCAGCATTTTGAAAATATCTTGTTTAATATGAATTTGTCAGGCTCTTACGCAGGTATGTTAATCTCTTATCTTAAACATATATACCACATTGTACGTAAAATATATCCAAGTGTAATAAAGATGTTGAGACTTGACAATTTAAACAAAAGTTCAAAGCAAAGTCCAATATCAGCTGCACAGTGAAACATGTTTTAACGATTTTCATCCAGTAACAGCCGTGCATTGTAGAAATGAAAGTGCAAAGGACAGGGAAGGAATTTAGCCATAAAGAAAAGGCTTAAAGCAATGTTCAAGGTCATGCAAACGAGAAAATTACATCAAAAATCTTGAATTTGTGGATGATTTGAGACAAAAAAGAGATGACAATAAAGTCTTTTAAAACAACATACATAGAGGACGTACAATACCAATGCACCTTCAAGACGTGTTTTGAATGACGTTTAAAATGAACGCTGTTTGTCGTACTGCGACTATATCTGCGATTTTAAACAATGTCATTAAATAAACACGCTTGGTATAGCGAAATAGTCAACGCAACTAAAGCAGCATTTTTAAAATATCTGGTTTTATTGGAATTTGTCAGGCTCTTACGCAGGTATGTTAATCTCTTATCTTAAAGCCATATACCACATTGTACGTAAAGTATATCAAAGCGAAATAAGTATGTTGAGACTTGACAATGTGAACAAAAGTTCAAAGCAAAGTCCAACATCAGCTGCACAGTGAAATATGTTTTAACGATTTTCATCCAATAACAGCTGTAAATTGTAGATATGAAAGTGCAAAACACAGGGAAGGAATTTAGCCATAAAGACAAGGCTTAAAGCACTGTACAATGTCATGCAAACGAGAAACTTACATTCAAGATCCTGAGTTTGTGGATAATTCGAAGCAAAGTTTTCGACGCAATCAAAAAGAAGATGACTATGAAGTCTCTGAGAAGAGCATACAAAAAAAGGTGGTACCATAGCAATGTACCTTTAAGACGTGTTTTGAATGACGTTTAAAATGAACGCTGTTTGTCGTACTGCGACTATATCTGCGATTTTAAACAATGTCATTAAATAAACACGCTGGGTATAACGAACTAGTCAATGCAGCTAAAGCAGCATTTTGAAAATGTCTTGTTTAATTGGAATTTTTTAGGCTCTTACAAAGGTATGTTAATCTCTTATCTTAAACATATATACCACATTGTACGTAAAATATATCCAAGTGTAATAAAGATGTTGAGACTTGACAATTTAAACAAAAGTTCAAAGCAAAGTCCAATATCAGCTGCACAGTGAAACATGTTTTAACGATTTTCATCCAGTAACAGCCGTACATTGTAGAAATGAAAGTGCAAAGGACAGGGAAGGAATTTAGCCATAAAGAAAAGGCTTAAAGCAATGTTCAAGGTCATGCAAACGAGAAAATTACATCGAAAATCCTGAATTTGTGGATGATTTGAGACAAAAAAGAGATGACAATAAAGTCTTTTAAAACAACATACATAGAGGACGTACAATACCAATGCACCTTCAAGACGTGTTTTGAATGACGTTTAAAATGAACGCTGTTTGTCGTACTGCGACTATATCTGCGATTTTAAACAATGTCATTAAATAAACACGCTTGGTATAGCGAAATAGTCAACGCAGCTAAAGCAGCAATTTGAAAATGTCTTGTTTAATTGGAATTTTTTAGGCTCTTACAAAGGTATGTTAATCTCTTATCTTAAACATATATACCACATTGTACGTAAAATATATCCAAGTGTAATAAAGATGTTGAGACTTGACAATTTAAACAAAAGTTCAAAGCAAAGTCCAATATCAGCTGCACAGTGAAACATGTTTTAACGATTTTCATCCAGTAACAGCCGTACATTGTAGAAATGAAAGTGCAAAGGACAGGGAAGGAATTTAGCCATAAAGAAAAGGCTTAAAGCAATGTTCAAGGTCATGCAAACGAGAAAATTACATCGAAAATCCTGAATTTGTGGATGATTTGAGACAAAAAAGAGATGACAATAAAGTCTTTTAAAACAACATACATAGAGGACGTACAATACCAATGCACCTTCAAGACGTGTTTTGAATGACGTTTAAAATGAACGCTGTTTGTCGTACTGCGACTATATCCGCGATTTTAAACAATGTCATTAAATAAATTCACTTGGTATAGCGAAATAGTCAACGCAGCTAAAGCAGCATTTTGAAAATATGTTGTTTAATATGAATTTGTCAGGCTCTTACGCAGGTATGTTAATCTCTTATCTTAAATATATATACCACATTGTACGTAAATTATATCAAAGTGTAATAAAGATGTTGAGACTTGACAATTTGAACAAAAGTTTAAAGCAAAGTCCAACATCAGTTGCAAAGAGAAACAAGTTTTAACCACTTTCATCCAGTAGGAGCTGTACATTGTAGATATGAAAGTGCAAAACACAGGGAAGGAATTTAGCCATAAAGAAAAGGCTTAAAGCACTGTACAATGTCATGCAAACGAGAAACTTACATTCAAGATCCTGAGTTTGTGGATAATTCGAAGCAAAGTTTTCGACGCAATCAAAAAGAAGATGACTATGAAGTCTCTGAGAAGAGCATACAAAGAGGTGGTACCATAGCAATGTACCTTTAAGACGTGTTTTGAATGACGTTTAATATGAACGCTGTTTGTCGTACTGCGACTATATCTGCGATTTTAAACAATGTCATTAAATAAACACGCTTGGTATAGCGAACTAGTCAACGCAGCTAAAGCAGCATTTTGAAAATGTCTTGTTTAATATGGAATTGTCAGGCTCTTACGCAGGTATGTTAATCTCTTATCTTAAACATATATACCACATTGTACGTAAAGTATATCAAAGTGTGATAAAGATGTTGAGACTTGACAATTTGAACAAAAGTTCAAAGCAAAGTCCAATATCAGCTGCACAGTGAAACATGTTTTAACGATTTTCATCCAGTAACAGCCGTACATTGTAGAAATGAAAGTGCAAAGGACAGGAAAGAAATTTAGCCATAAAAAAATGCTTAAAGCAATGTTCAAGGTCATGCAAACGAGAAAATTACATCGAAAATCTTGAATTTGTGGATGATTTGAGACAAAAAAGAGATGACAATAAAGTCTTTTAAAACAACATACATAGAGGACGTACAATACCAATGCACCTTCAAGACGTGTTTTGAATGACGTTTAAAATGAACGCTGTTTGTCGTACTGCGACTATATCTGCGATTTTAAACAATGTCATTAAATAAGCACGCTTGGTGTAGCGAAGCAGTCAACGTGGCTACAGCGGCATTTTGAAAATATCTTGTTTAATATGGATTTGTCAGGCTCTTACGCAGGTATGTTAATCTCTTATCTTAAACATATATACCACATTGTACGTAAAGTATATCAAAGTGTGATAAAGATGTTGAGACTTGACAATTTGAACAAAAGTTCAAAGCAAAGTCCAACATCAGTTGCACTGTGAAACAAGTTTTAACCACTTTCATCCAGTAAGAGCTGTACATTGTAGATATGAAAGTGCAAAACACGGGGAAGGAATTTAGCCGTCATAAAGAAAAGGCTTAAAGCACTGTACAATGTCATGCAAACGAGAAACTTACATTCAAGATCCTGAGTTTGTGGATAATTCGAAGCAAAGTTTTTGACGCAATCAAAAAGAAGAGGACTATGAAGTCTCTGAGAAGAGCGTACAAAGAGGTGGTACCATAGCAATGTACCTTTAAGACGTGTTTTGAATGACGTTTAATATGAACGCTGTTTGTCGTACTGCGACTATATCTGCGATTTTAAACAATGTCATTAAATAAGCACGCTTGGTGTAGCGAAGCAGTCAACGTGGCTACAGCGGCATTTTGTAAATATCTTGTTTAATATGAATTTGTCAGGCTCTTACGCAGGTATGTTAATCTCTTATCTTAAACATATATACCACATTGTACGTAAATTATATCAAAGTGTAATAAAGATGTTGAGACTTGACAATTTGAACAGAAGTTTAAAGCAAAGTCCAACATCAGTTGCACAGTGAAACAAGTTTTAACCACTTTCATCCAGTAAGAGCTGTACATTGTAGATATGAAAGCGCAAAACACAGGGAAGGAATTTAGCCATAAAGAAAAGGCTTAAAGCACTGTACAATGTCATGCAAACGAGAAACTTACATTCAAGATCCTGAGTTTGTGGATAATTCGAACCAAAGTTTTTGACGCACTCAAAAAGAAGATGACTATGAAGTCTCTGAGAAGAGCATACAAAGAGGTGGTACCATAGCAATGTACCTTTAAGACCTGTTTTGAATGACGTTTAATATGAACGCTGTTTGTCGTACTGCTACTATATCTGCGATTTTAAACAATGTCATTAAATAAACACGCTTGGTATAGCGAACTAGTCAACGCAGCTAAAGCAGCATTTTGAAAATGTCTTGTTTAATTGGAATTTTTTAGGCTCTTACAGAGGTATGTTAATCTCTTATCTTAAAGCTATATACCACATTGTACGTAAAATATATCCAAGTGTAATAAAGATGTTGAGACTTGACAATTTAAACAAAAGTTCAAAGCAAAGTCCAATATCAGCTGCACAGTGAAACATGTTTTAACGATTTTCATCCAGTAGGAGTGGTACATTGTAGATATGAAAGTGCAAAACACAGGGAAGGAATTTAGCCATAAAGAAAAGGCTTAAAGCACTGTACAATGTCATGCAAACGAAAAAATTACATCGAAAATCCTGAATTTGTGGATGATTTGAGACAAAAAAGAGATGACAATAAAGTCTTTTAAAACAACATACATAGAGGACGTACAATACCAATGCACCTTCAAGACGTGTTTTGAATGACGTTTAAAATGAACGCTGTTTGTCGTACTGCGACTATATCTGCGATTTTAAACAATGTCATTAAATAAGCACGCTTGGTGTAGCGAAGCAGTCAACGTGGCTACAGCGGCAATTTGTAAATATCTTGTTTAATATGAATTTGTCAGGCTCTTACGCAGGTATGTTAATCTCTTATCTTAAACATATATACCACATTGTACGTAAAATATATCCAAGTGTAATAAAGATGTTGAGACTTGACAATTTAAACAAAAGTTCAAAGCAAAGTCCAATATCAGCTGCACAGTGAAACATGTTTTAACGATTTTCATCCAGTAACAGCCGTATATTGTAGAAATGAAAGTGCAAAGGACAGGGAAGGAATTTAGCCATAAAAAAATGCTTAAAACAATGTTCAAGGTCATGCAAACGAGAAAATTACATCGAAAATCCTGAATTTGTGGATAATTTGTGACAAAACTTTCGACGCAACCAAAAAGAAGATGACTATGAAGTCTGTTAGAACAACATACAAAGCTTAAAATGAACGCTGTTTGTCGTACTGCGACTATATCTGCGATTATAAACAATGTCATTAAATTGGACGTAAATTATAACAAAATGCAATAAATATGTTGCGACTTGACAATTTGAGCAAAAGTTCAAAAGAAACTCCAGCATCAGCTGTACAGTGAAACAAGATTTAACGATTTTTATCCAGTAATAGCCGCACATTGTAGATATGAAAGTGCAAAAGACAGGGAAAGGATTTAGTCATAAAGAGAACGCTTAAAGCAATTTCCAATGTAATTTGAACGGTAAACTTTCATGCAAAATCCTTGGTTTGTGGATAATATGAGACATAGCCTTCCACGAAAGAAGAATATGAACGAATATTGAAGTACAATATTAGTTGCGAAGTTATTGGTTTAGCGAAATTGCGGAAGAGAGACGGAGATGGTTTCAAAAAATAAGACTATGTAATGGCAGAAAAATCCAATTATTAAAGAAAAAAGATTATACTAGACAGTTTAAAAAAGGTTGTAATTCAAATACATAAGCTTTACTTGGAATTAGTCTAACTGTAACGCAGGTATGTTAATCTCTTATCTTAAACATATATACCACATTGTACGTAAAATATATCCAAGTGTAATAAAGATATTGAGACTTGACAATTTAAACAAAAGTTCAAAGCAAAGTCCAATATCAGCTGCACAGTGAAACATGTTTTAACGATTTTCATCCAGTAGGAGCTGTACATTGTAGATATGAAAGTGCAAAACACAGGGAAGGAATTTAGCCATAAAGACAAGGCTTAAAGCACTGTACAATGTCATGCAAACGAGAAACTTACATTCAAGATCCTGAGTTTGTGGATAATTCGAAGCAAAGTTTTCGACGCAATCAAAAGGAAGATGACTATGAAGTCTCTGAGAAAAGCATACAAAGAGGTGGTACCATAGCAATGTACCTTTAAGACGTGTTTTGAATGACGTTTAATATGAATGCTGTTTGTCGTACTGCGACTATATCTGCGATTTTAAACAATGTCATTAAATAAGCACGCTTGGTGTAGCGAAGCAGTCAACGTGGCTACAGCGGCATTTTGAAAATATCTTGTTTAATATGGATTTGTCAGGCTCTTACGCAGGTATGTTAATCTCTTATCTTAAACATATATACCACATTGTACGTAAAGTATATCAAAGTGTGATAAAGATGTTGAGACTTGACAATTTGAACAAAAGTTCAAAGCAAAGTCCAACATCAGTTGCACTGTGAAACAAGTTTTAACCACTTTCATCCAGTAAGAGCTGTACATTGTAGATATGAAAGTGCAAAACACGGGGAAGGAATTTAGCCGTCATAAAGAAAAGGCTTAAAGCACTGTACAATGTCATGCAAACGAGAAACTTACATTCAAGATCCTGAGTGTGTGGATAATTCGAAGCAAAGTTTTCGACGCAATCAAAAAGAAGATGACTATGAAGTCTCTGAGAAGAGGATACAAAAAAAGGTGGTACCATAGCAATGTACCTTTAAGACGTGTTTTGAATGACGTTTAATATGAACGCTGTTTGTCGTACTGCAACTATATCTATATAGCACATTGTACGTAAAATATAACAAATTGCAATAAGTATGTTGCGACTTGACAATTTGAGTGAAAGTTCAAAACAAAGTTTAATATCGGCTGCACAGTGAAACGTGTTTTTTAGTTGTAAATATGAAGGTGTAAAACATTTTTAATGCTAATTTTTTTAAATTTAGAATGTTACTGTTTTTTTTTTTGAATTTCACAGTTCTATTATTGAAAACGTAACATTGCGAGTAGTCTATGCACGTAAAAGGAATTATGATGACAATAGACATACATGGAGATTGAGAGCTCAGCACGCTGTTTGCAGTTTCAGTGACTTTTATCTTATTTTTACAGCTGGCCTGGTCAATTTGAGAGTAATATGCCATCACAGAAAGCAAATGTTCCGAGACTATCAACAGATAGTCCCACTAAGAAGAAGACAGCATCGATAGAAAAGCGATCGTTGGTAACTTATGATAATAAACTTGATTTCTAAAGACAAGTTGTTTTTCTTCAACTTCCCATGGAGTAAAAACGAGATGTAAAGGTGACTCGCAGAAGACAAAAGTAGTCTTATCTTCAAGAACCTGTTATTTCTAAGCAAAGCGTAGTTCCGCGGTGCCTGTTTGTGAGAAGGTAGCTATTTACTTTTTAATGTTACAAACAAGTTTACTACCAACAAATATATCCTAATCAGTATAGCTATTTATAAATGCAAAAGTATAATAAAATTAAAAAACAAAAAGGAAATTAAATTTGAAGAAGAAGAATTCGAATTATTGTTTCGTTTTCAATTCAAATAAAAGTATATTTTTCACTTTACATCAAAATATGTTCTCTAAGGCAGATACAAAGATTGACTTCTAAACTTCTAAGCTATTTCAAATGTGTGGACCGCGGTACGAAATGGAAAATTGACTGTTTTTAGTTTTCCTAAATGTTGGATAGTGTTGACAGATCTTGTTGTGTATTTGTTTTGAGAAATATGAAAGGTTTTAGACAATACTTCAGGTGTGTTATTATTTCTTGCTTTGTACATGAAACAAAGCGTTTGGAAGATACTTAGTTGAAATACATTCAAGGCTTTCATTGATTAAAGAAATGGCCTGAGATAGCGTATTTTTAAAAGTGATTATTCCAGTGACTGTAATTTAGTTTTATTACTGCTACTTTAAACTATGTTAGCGCAATTAATGTGACTATGTATAAAGGAGTAATACAATTGTATTAGTCTGTTTAGATGCTAATAGATTTAAACTTTTAAATTTACCATAGATTTATGTTGGTGCCATTTTAGATTTTCATCAAGTATCACACCTAAGAAATTAGAGGATATCTCCCGTGAAATTTGATTTATTGACGCAAAGTTTGATCTATGGTTTGTATTTTTAAGGAGCGACTTTATTGATGTTGCTTTTGTGCTCTCATCAAAATTGACTGCACGTTTCTTAAGTGCAATGGATAAGTAATTTTAAATAGATAGTCGTTGTTTTTTATATTTGGCGTGTATTAACAATCCTGGTCTGCCAGAATGTTACAACAGGGTATTTACTTCCGTTTATATCGAGTTTATGTATGTGTGTTAATGTCAAAAAGGGTTGCTATGTAAATATTCATGGTTAAACATCTTCTATTTTGTGACCCATATTGACACAACTGAACGCCATGAAAAAGTGTATTTGCGATTAGGATGGAAAAACGGAGTGTTGGAAAATATGTTGAAAATTATTGATTAAGTGGGTTTGACGATTGGAATATAAATTCGATACTCTGTATATGGTAAGCGAAAGTTGATCAATGGTAAAAATAACTTATGTAGTTTGCATATAGAACGTATTTGTTGCAAAAAAATTTTCGCAAAAATGTATATACTTTAAGGCCTCTCAATCACAAAAAATTACCAAACATTTGTGAAGTGGGCAAAATATGAAAAGGTGTAAAATAATGCTTTTTTTCTGAATAGCCTATCTATTGCGTTTTCGGATATAAAGTGTTGAGTATTAAATAAACAGGACAAATGGAAATGTATTGTAAATTAACAATTGGGTGTAAAATAAAAATAAAAAAAACAAGTATGTTTAAGAAGATCCTTCGTGGTTGCTTTGTTTAATTCAACTACATCACATCACTGCAACACAACATTGATTTTCATTTTATTTTTCAGACTTTTAATTAATTACAGGTAAAAGTAACGCCTAGATGTTTCAAATGAATTGGATTTATAGGGATAAGGGATTTTGAATGAGCGGGGGGGCTTATAATATGCCAGGGGTAATTCGTGGATAGACTCATCTACCAGATTTGACAGTATATTAAAAAAACACTCTTAAAGAATTTTGAAGAAAAAAACCTAAAGTTTGTCGCAAACATTTCCTCTCGAGCGGCGGAGAAACACCAATACACAGCAACAAACCTCGTTCCCAGGAACAACAAGCTCGACCTCTTGGCAGATGCAATACGCCCTGGGAATGAAACCGAAACCAATGCCCCAACTGCGTGTTTACACTAGTCTCGATTTCCTTTAATATATTAACATGCTTGTGACCAAGAGTTTAAAAACTATCGAGTTTTTTCAGCAACCATAATGGTAAACATGGAAGAAAGAGCAATCTGAGCAGCCAGGCTCGATTTTAAGATGCTTTTCGTGAATAATTGTAGTTTTCAAAGAATAAAGAAATATATATAATATATAATGGCTACAGAATTCACGAGTGCTAATCTTCAATCTGAACAAATCAACACATCGCAATTGGCAAAAAATGTTGATAATTCTGTCAAAAAGGCAGTTCTACCACCAATTGGAGCCCAAACTTTGAGAAATGATTTTCTGCCACAAAATTTATTAGCTACTTTGACACAAGCAACAAAAAAGTATGACAATCTAGGTCCAAAGCAAAGTGGACAAAGAACAGTTGTAAAGAGGGCAGATAATTTATGGAATCACGAGAAAAGTCGCTTGAAGTTCAAACATTTGACAGAACAGCCACCATGTTATTGTGGTGCTGGAAGGTAAGGTAGATGTAATAAACATGTGACGTTAGTGTAGAATTGACTTTAATTTCCCTTCCTCCAAAAATTTTCCAAAAACAATAAAAGGCTCAATAAAATGAATGTGTCATGGCACGGTAGCTTAGGAACCTTCGAAAATTCTTTCTGGGCCCCGTTAGCAGGATATCGCTGCTAAGATTTGGACTCCCTCCCCACCTCTCTTAGCGGATTTCCATCCGTGAATACACACATTCGGATAAATCTTGGAAGGCTCAGGGGCGTGTTTTGTAGATAAAAGTTATCGGAATTGATGACAAGAGAATTAAGCTTATAAGGACGAAGAATTTTAAGGCCACGAACAAATTTCTCAATCCTTAGGGGATTTTTTTTTCAAACTTCAGACACCCCCCCTTAGCGGTGAAATTTTCAAAGGTCCCTTATTGCTTATAACTCTCACACTTTGTGTCAGGAGACTGTAGTTCGATTCCCCTTAGCAGCGATTCAATATGGGTAAGTGGAACCATAGCTCTGGGTTATCCCTAGTTATGTTAGGGAAACTGAGGAGATAGCACACTACGTGGGGCTGTTGGATGTTGCAGGCGGCAGAGAGTTGACGAGTCCCAGTCGGCACAAAGACATCTAAAAAAACGTCTAAAAGATGCATGCCACAACATCTAAAAAATGTCTAAATTTGATCTATTTTGTCCGCTTTTAAGATGTCTTTCACAAAACGTCTGTTAGACGTTGACTGAAAGATGTTTGGAAGTCATTTTGATTAAACGTTTTCAAAACGTCTTGTAATAGATGTACTTAAGACGTCTGAAAAGCGGACAAAATAGACTAGATTTATAATTTTAGTAGACGTCTTTGTTAAACCGTTTTAAAGGCGTCTTGCAGTGAACTTTTTTTAAACGTCATAAAATTCATCTTTTAAACATTAAAACATAACCAGTTGCTAACTTGTTTTTAAGCATGTTGTAGACAAATAGAAATATGAATACTAAGTTACAATAAAAATATATTCATTTTACAAATTTACAAACAAATATTTATATTTACAAACTATATATTCTTTATATCAAAAATAACCATAATTTTTTTTAAAAAAAAATGCAAAAATTTAAAAAAATTAAAAAAACTGTAGGCTTCAAAATGGTTTGTATTCAGGATGATAAAGAAATGAAGAACCGGGTTGTAGAATATAATTTTTAAGAACCTTTTTATAACAAACTGTTAACATGTCACAAGTAACATGGGTTGTGTAGGGAAAAAAATTAGCTAAGTCAAGAGTGGAGTCAAAGAATAATCGCAATAAATAACCAAGGTATAAACATTACGTAAATCTGTGTTTACGATTTACATTCATTTTATTCTTGCCCATGCATTGACATCAGATTAACTTCTCAAATACATATTCTTAGTTTTTTGATAACTTCGCGACTGGGTCGGTAATCGTGGTAATAACTGTTCGCAATATGTGATAGGCTGGACTTTAAAAGATTATCATCATGAAAAGTGCCATTCACAAAGGAGAAAAAGAACGAATCAAGTTAGGAAAAGATTATGTAAATCACGGCCAATCTCTTAGTGATACCTTGAATTCTATATATTTCTATATTTTACGGAAAGCAGCCGAGAAAAGTGTCGAAAAAAGTATTAGAAAATACATTTTTACCCAAGAGAAGAAACTTAGAAGTCTAACTAAAAACGTCGCACCACCGTTTACAGCAGACGAAATTGTCACCAATTTATCTTCATACAATTTGCTTGATGATGAGAGTGAAATTTTAAAAAATGGTCTGTCTTTTGCCATTCCACCATCAATACTTAGGAAAACAGATGTGTTTGTTTCGTTTGAAATGATTTATCGATTTATGTCCTCAAATTTGAAAGATAAAAATGATGATAATCTTTTAAAGTCCAGCCTATCACATATTGCGAACAGTTATTACCACGATTACCGACCCAGTCGCGAAGTAATCAAAAAACATGGTATCCTGAAAAAGTTGAAGAAAAACAATATTCTTAGTTGTAGTTTGCATTTCAGTATTTCTCGATATTTTGTTCTGTATCTGTAAAACAATAAACAATTCTTCTAATCTTCAACGAGCATATAGAATATTATGCACAACATAAAATCTCAATCAAAAATCTAAAAACGAAAAATATAACTGTCCGAATCTGAAGAGATTTATTTAAAATCTCCAAAAATATCACGATAAAAGTTGTATACAAACATACCGAAAATGTACAGTCGATTCCTTTAAAGACTTGTTGTTGTCGCTTGAATCACAAAAACATTGAAAATGTGTATTAGGGGGTCAAAAAATAAAGTTAATAAGTATTCCTAGACAAGCTTTGAACTTATATTTTACAAAAATAAATTTAAACTAAAGAATATAAGGTTTATATTCAGTGCAGTGATTTTTGTTTAATTTTATTTCAAAATCGAATAAAACCCCCCAGATATCTCTAGGTTAAACCCTGTCCAAATTTTAAGCACAGTACATCGAATAAAAAATTCTTGTTCGAAATTGATCTAACAGACATCTTACAAAAGACATCTTTTGGTATACCTCTTTTAGACGTCTAATAATCATCTTTTTAAATACCTTTTAAATTCCGTTTTTTATAAAAACAAGAAAAGACAACTTTGAGACGTCGTAACTAAACGCGATATAACTAAACGTCTAAAAGAGGTTTGAAAGACGGCTAACAGCAATGTGTCTTTCAAAGAAGTAAAATAGACCTCTTATAGACCTCTTGTGCCGGCTGGGGTAGAGCACAAACCCACATTTGGTCTGTATAGCTCGAATTGTGCATTATATACCCTAGGACTCCCCATTTAAGCTATGGCTTCTCTTAAAAATTATAGATTGGGTATATCCCTCAATATTTGTGAGAGTGGCCAATTAAAATATGCACATCTGTCTTATTTCCAAAATTCTGTTCCTCTTTTTGTACAGTCTGGAATCATGACACATAACATCCTGGTCCGCATATCATGCATGATACGCACAATTCACAATGCTGTCATAATGGCAAAATTTTTGAGCATTGCGAACATAATGACCTATTGTGATGTTATTATTGTGATCTTCATTACTTTGTGCATTTCTTTTTAAATTACTAAAAACATCGGCAGTTCAGTTTCCAAAACAATATCGAGAAATACTTTGTGAATTTTAAATTGAATATTATATATAAGGTTGGGAAAGTATAAAAATAGAAACAACTCTTTAAAACTTTTCTAGCAATAATTTTTTTACAAATGAAACTACAACATTTTTACCGTCATACGGTAATTTTTAAAGCTGAAAAGTTGTTTAATTGTTTGTTTTCTCCAAACCATTATATTTTAGACGTTTAAATTTGAAAATAAAAGCAACGTAGATAACGAACATTCTTTTTACTTTGATCATGAATCATTTAAAAAATTAAGACATACATACAGTGCTACAGCCTCGAAATTAGCCCAAAAACCTGTCGGCAATAAATTGCCGACGACATAGTCATAATCAGTGGCAATTTCTCTGCAATAATTTGTCGACACGAGAGAGTGAAGCGTCGGCAATTTTGAAAATATTATTTTTTGAAGCTCTGGTAATCTTACTTACCCTTTAAATATCAGTCTTTTTCACGCACGCCTTGGCACACTCCTAAGTCGTTTCAGGCGTGTGATTAATCGCACGCCTGAAAAATAATTTTCAATTTTAATCTATAATATCCATTTTGTAGTGTGTGATGGCAGCCCTTGAAATAGTTATTGGAGACTCGTCTAACAAAATTTCCGCCACATTTCGTCGGACAAAACGTTTGATAGATTTTCGTCTTGGTCGAAAACTTTTAGTCTTAGAATTATTGAATAGTCCTGGTTCTTTTAATCCACAAGCAAGCCTATTCATAGCCAACCTGACTATCCTGGCTAATTCACCAACTCCTGACTTAGGTTAAAGAACTACATAGACATAAATCTCTTTTGCCTGGCCCCTTTGTTGTTGGTAACCATGTATTTTAAAAAGTTGTGATATACACATGGTTCTACTGAAAGTAATACACTTTTATGCTAGTTACTGATCTTTAGTAATAAGTGGAAGTCCGCAAGTGTGACTGCAGTGCTGAACTTGTTTTTTAAGATAAACTTATATGGATGCGATCTACCCAAGATAAAGTTGACAATTTTTGCATAAACATAGTAGCTGGAAAGTGAAAAAAGTCAACAAGACCACACTAGTATAATTTATACTCTGCTTGCAGTTGGCTGCACTATTTTCAATGTTGATACCCCATAGGAGAGATTACTTAGGTGGTTCTAGTAAATAACAAACCCTCATTTTGCAATATTTAAGCAATGTCCTCTAAAAAAGAGATGCCTGTGTGATAATTAAATGAAATGTACATAAAAATTATTTTTGACAGTGATCTGATTACTATAAAATTTTGAAAGTGTCTTCATAGAGAACAGTTAATAGACAGTAAAAACAAATTCAAATTTGGTTTAAAACGTAATAAAATTGTGCTTGTGAGATGAGCATTTGGCTTTAAAGCGAAGTGACTGCTGGATGAAATTGGGACCATCAGTTACTTATTTTTGAACCCTGGCTATTTGTTTTATTTACCTGATCTGTCACCCAATCTGCCTTGTGTCCCCTTCTGTCAGGAAAATTTGGACGTTAATTATATACAATTTCGCGTTTAGAATTCTTTGTTGTTGTTTTTATTTTAAAATGTATTTTTATTTTCTTGTTACAAAGCATAAAAAATTGTGTGACAGAGCTGCAACATATGCTTGACTTCGAAGGCTTTGCAGCCGCTGTAATGTTATAAGTATGTCTGGTTTCCTTTAGGGATATCTCATATCTATTGGATGCTACTAATAAAAAAGAAAAATTAGAAGAAACAAATATTGAGGAAGATGTTCAGGATGCAAAGATTACGGTAAGAATAAATGAATAAACATGAAATTATATAAACCCTAGATCAATAACTTTAGCATTTTTGCTGCTGTGATATCATTTTTCTTGGGTCAATTTATGCATTATAAAAGCTATATATAAGCCTTGGATATATATGTTTTGATGTGATCAGAAATTTTATCACAAAATATATATTTTAGGCAAACAACAAAGTACCGGAAAGTATTATTCCATCTGAATTTCATGTTGTTAAGCATAAAGGAGTTGTTGGACTGGAAGTACAGGATGAGTATGTTGATGATTTTTACTTTTTTCTTAATGTGTCAACGAGTTTTTACATATAGCATGTTTAAATAAAGTAAAATTTAAGTGAAAAAATTTAGAAATAAGGGGAAATGTTGCTTGCCTATCAGAGTAGAGTTTTCACTGTTTTAACAAAATAACTATCACTTTGTGCAGCTTACAAGATTTATTTTGATGAATATTTTTTTCTTCCTAGCAAATACACCACCAAGATAGACAATCATGAAGACCATCTTACTGTGTTTCCATCCATGTATGGTATTTTTTTGAATTATTAAACGATAGAAGAAGGTTTAGGGAGTCAATTTTTGTGGTGTACCAGTCTTTACATGTGATTAATTTTTTAACAACCTAGGAAGCCATCAGGAAGGCAAGAAGCTCTCCAATTGATGGTATGTTTATTTTTATGTCATTAAACAATACTTGTTAAAAATTCATTTGTGTGGTCAAAGTCAACTGTAAATAAAAACTGGTTTGTGTAGAAAACAATGAATTCATTACTGAAGAGGGCTGGTGTTGCCAGTGATCAAACAGAAGAAAAGGAATCCTCACAAAATGAGAAAGATGGAAATCAGGTTGGTAGGAAAGAAAACATGCAGAGTTATTATTTTATCGATCTCCTGTTACTACCAATAAGATTAAAGAAAATTACTTAGACCTTAATAACCTTTCTTTCCAATGAAGCAACACAAGTTCTTTCGAATTTAGGAGAGTGGGTAAGGAAACAACATTAGGATAGACTGAAAGAGTTCAATAAAACAAGACACTTATCAAAAAAAAACAAGAAATAAAAGGTCAGTCTAAAAAATCACAGAAATATAGTGATTATTTTTACTGTAAGCCAAGTGAAACAAACAAATATGATAATCCTGAAACTACCTTATCTAAACAGAACATAATGACTAAATTTATATTATAAAAAAATTAAATGCCGATAGAATTAGCCTCGTTTAAAAAAAACAAGTTTCAATTATAAGTCTCTTACAGTGGAAAAGTATTCAACACCTTAAACTATAAATAAGAAGGCTGTTTTGGGAAACTCTGTGTTGTCCTCCAGGGATATCTTAAAAAGTATGGTCATAAATACTTGTGGGTGCGCTCTCTGAAGTTTCTCTAAAAAGATTTTGTTCATCATTTAGTAAACATGAAACTTAACTTGCTGCTGTTTTTATCCTTTCATTCTTTTCATATTTACAGATAGAAAATCTGCTCAACATTGTCAAAAATGAACAGAAAATATACAATATAGTCTTCAACGAAATCATACGACAAGTCAGTATAGAGTGTGTTGAACGTGGTGCTGTTCTTGCAGAGCTGCGCAATCGATATGCCACCATGTTTGACCAGGTTCCAAAACAAGTTATGAGGTATCTTGATTGTTAACTTTCAGAGCATGAACTAATTTTGACAGCTTAACGTTTGAACAGTGTAGGCTTGATTAACCACCTTCATCATTTATTAACGTTTTACATGGGCCTTTATTTAAAGGGTGTTCTTTTAACAAGTTGCTACTCTAGCTGTAAAAGAAAGGGTTTTTTTTAATATTTTTCTAAATTTTATGATATTTGCTTACATATATTACAGAAAGACATTTTTAAAGAGAAAATTTAATGATGATCAAAATTTACAAAACTTAGAGACCAGTTTTGTGCACATAGTATGTTTAAAAGATCTATATTCAAAAACAGAAGAAAGTTTTGTGTGGAAAATAATTAAATCATACAAAATTTGAATCAAAAGTACCTTTTTCTCAGGTTTATTAAAAATAGCTTATACTTTAAGAGTAACGGAGGTTTTCTGCAAAAATTACTGTGGTGTTTTTTTCTCATTATTTGCAACAATTCCTTATAAAGCTGTTATATTTATAAAAAGTGTATTTTCTCATGTGCGTTATATTCCATTTGGTAGAAATACATTAGAGTGATTGCTAAAGACCTGCCAACTGTTGTTCTTATGGTAGAGCATCCGCCTCCATTGTGAACGGTTTTGGGTTCAAACCCAGGTCAAATCATGCCAGAGACTATAAAGTGGGAATTGATCCTTTCTGCTTAACATTCAGTATGAGAATAGAATTGATATCAGTTATCTAGTTCAGTGGATGTTGGTCTTGCACTGCTTCTGTAGCTCAAATGAGAACTTTAAATGTACAAGCCCCTTAGCAGGAGCCTATTAATAGCAGTACTGTTAGCAACTGAAGAGGCCATACTGGGTAATATAGTACTAATTTTTTCACTTATTAGCCTTCACGAGGAAGTTCTGGCTCAGCGTGCCTTGGATCGGAGATTGACTGAAGAACTATCTAGATTTAAAACTTCAATAACACTTTTAACAAAGTAATGTCAATTTTTTGGCTTGTTGGCTGTATATTTCTATTGTATATATTTGATTTTTCTCTATTGTTAATTTCTAATTCTTCTGATTTTCAAATACATTCAGCTAAGGAATCTGTACTCACCTTGTCTTAGCCGTATTAAAATTTTTATCCGCTGACACCAGTATTTTGCATAAATTATTTTAAAAACTGATTTTTTATTTTTTTTTCTCTTCAATTTTAACCAGCATATGTTTGTCACAAAAAAAATGAAAATAGATTTTAAAATCTTCATTTTTAATTTCATCTAGAGAGCTTCATGAAATACATGCTCATGATGAAGAAGTTACACGACAGGCTATCGAAACACAAGCAGAGGTAACACAAAATTTTATTTAGTAATTATGTAGGAAGCACTAGTGTGGTATTATCCTGTTGATGTGTTTACTTCCCATAACCCAATTTTCTACATTAAATAATTTTTTGAAAATATGATATTAAAACAAAGATTTTAAATTACAACTTATAGGCTACAACATTTTCTTATTGTTTCAAAAAGTGGCATTAAAATTTATGTTATTCCATCTTATGTCCTACCTATATATATCAAATGGACAAAAAACCTTCAAACCTTTCTAGATTTTATCAAATTGATATTTTTTTAGTTAAATGAAGCACTAAAGGAGTCGGAAAAGAATGCAAGGTATTTTATTAAACAAATGATTTTATTAAACAAATTTTATTAAAAAAATGTTTTTGTGCTGCAGAAAAATAATACTTGCTAATTGGATAAAAATTACTATTCAAATTCATTTGAAATCTTACTTTTCTAAAGTTTGAAAAAAATATTGCAGATAGAAAAACTTTTGGGAATGTATTGCAAAGAGTTTACTGCCAAAAATATGCTTTCTCATTGCAGAAATTTCTTTTTTGGAAGAAAGGATGTAATTAAAGTTTGGAAATAGGATTGTAAGAATTGTGCAAGATGCATAATAAAAAATTGTGCACTTTTTTATTGACTGTGGCTACTCTTGTTTAAAAATGTTGAATTTAAATTTGCTAGTACAAGGTAAATTCGCAAACATTCATTTAACATGTTTTTCTTTTAAAATATTTTTTGTCCTTAAAGTGTTTTCAACAGCCATTAGATTGTCCTTTTTCTTATAGATTTTTTCCCTATAACAACCTTTTTCTATTCGCAAAATATAATACACACAAAAAACAAATAACCACCAAAGAATATTTGGCTCAGTTTGCAAAAATTAGTAAAACACAAGTAAAAATTATTTAGTTTGTTGTTGAATTGTTAAAGTTTGGAGTTGAACTTTTGCTATCTATAGTAAAAAATCTCATTTTACAAGTTAACCAAATCTAGGCTGATTTAATGACTTGACTGGGCTATGGTTTTAGCTGTAGAACAGCTGTCACTTGAACCAAGAAAAGTATGGAATCTTATGTCTAAAAATTTAACATTTGCCAGAAAGCAGTCAGCGCATTTTAAGACATCACGAAATTAGTAGCTGTTACCTGTTAGTGCCTGTTGAAATTTGTTTATAAGGTATGTATCATGTGTAAAATATTTGCTCTAGTTTGCTTGCAGAATATCATGATCTGTACGAACTTCAAAGGAGACGACTTGATTACCAACTATGTGAGTGAGGTTTTTGTAGAAATGATAATTATAAATAGAAGACAAAAAGAAGTAGATTCGTTATGTTTCCTATATTACTTTTCTAACTTATTTAGCGAAGTTAATTGAAGAGAGAGATCTGTGGGCTGGAAGTGCACACATGTTATCTCTCAAAGTGACAGAGAAGCACAATCTTGTAACTGTGAGACGACTTCATTTGTTCGAGAAAGCATGGTATAAATTAACCAATCATTTTGCTGTCCTGTTGGGACAAGAGGATGAAAAGCTGGTAAGATGGTTTGACATTTCAGGGTGACCACAGCTTAATTTGGAACTCTTTAAATCTGATTTCTCCATTTAAGCTCTGTACACCAGCTGAGTTTTTTAAATTTGAGGCAATCCTGAATACAACCAATTATTTTCAAAATCTTCTGGCCACCATCTTAACATGCATTTTTTGACATGTTGTTCATTGTGCAATTTATGTTTGCTTGTTGTTGTTGTTAAAACAATATTTTGAGCCAATTTTAGACCAAATAGTTTTAGGTATCAAGGATAATTTTAATTTTTCATCATGTTTAAAATAAACATCTTCGAGCTATTTATTTGTGAGTGACAAGTGTTGGTATTTCTTCTCAGCTTAGTCAGCAGATCCTATATATTAATCATGTTTTATTTTTACAAATGCCAGCAGAAGAAGATTAGACCAGAAATCCTTAAAAGAATGTTTTTAACTGTGTACAAATTACATATTTGCAATTTTTTTTGAAAGCTTCAAACGTTGGCTGGTCACGTGCATAATTGGCAAGACATCGCTAAATCATTTAACGAAAGATTATCCAACGTCGAAGGGGAAACTTATGCAAAGGTAAAATTTTTATTTGTATCTTCTCGAAGCACAAAAATAGTAAGAAAATTATTCAAAAAAGCAGAAAATGTTTATCGAAATAACAAAATTTTTATCTAGATGCTATCAGTTCAACAGACGTTGCTCGAATGGGGAGAGAAATTTGAAAGAGTTGTCACGTAAGTAATGTATGGTTGATACTGGGACCCATCCTTTTCCCATATATTCTTCAAAATTTATGTTGACGTAAGTTTTACTAATTATTTTAAATTTTACATTTTAAAAATACACAATTAAATATTGTTTTAAATAGAAGTACGCTTGACCCTCTGTAATTCAACTTCGTATAGTAGACACGAATATCTCCTTAATTCGAACAATTTATTTAGCACCGTAAAAACTTCGTAAGAAACTCTCATAAGTCACTTCCTGTTATTTGAACCTTTATAAAAAATTACAAAAATCACCATATCTCGAACGATTTTTTCTGTCCTGTCGTCTTTGCTCTCTATTATTCGAACATCGTTAAGTTTATCATGCATACCGAATGTTTCTAAACTAAAAATTGAATGTTAAGTTTTATAAGAGATTCCCTTTATTTATTTCGGAGGCTCTATAAAATATTTTGCTAATCATGGCGACAAATGTAACAAAGCAAGGGCGTTTGTTTAAAATCATTATTTTTCGACTAGAGTCCTAAATAATAGGTTTAAATGGAAAATTGCTTGCCATAAATCCGAAATTTTAGAAAGCTGTATCAGTTTCTTACTATTTAACTCTCCGTAATTCGATCGAACTGTTTTGTCTCCCTGCGAGTTCGAATTATAGCGAGTCCACATCGCTAAACATTGTAGGTTTTTGTAAAGTCTTGATTTTTATATTTCTTATTTTATTCGAGTCGCTTTTATGAAGCCGCTATGATCTTATTCTCAACCTTCAGTATCAGCTGCTATGTTTTTTTTACTGCTGTTCTTGCGAAAAGTCCTTGTAAACTAATCAGATGTAGCTAAAGGTTTATCTCAGAATAACATAATGCTTTTTCTATGGTTTTTTACTTGTGGTGTCCACTTATTATTTCTAAACGATATTCTTTAGGCCTGACGAGGGAAGCGTTCACCCGCTTGAGAGTAGAAGCATGCAAGATTTATTCGACATTCTGAAGTCTTGGGAAGAGATCTTTACTTCTGAGGCAGAGCGGTTTACTGGTGATGTACTCCTCTCTTGCGAGGACGATCTTTTGGAGCTTAACACGTGCGTCGATCTGTGGATTGAAACCGCGATGAAAATATTTTGCAATCATCCCAGTCAAGATGGTAGCTGGCACGCGCAACATAACGCTATGATGTCATTAAACAAAAATGTTGAAGAACTACACAAAAACTTCAAGTTACGAATGTCTGGCGAGAATGGGTTGGCAAAACAATTTATTCACTTTATAAATCATTTGGACACATGGTATGTGTTTTTGTTTTGTTAGTAGAAATTCATTTTCCCCTGCGCTTTGGTTTTTCTATAATCTCATTATTTTCAGATCATCTTTGGAAATACAAAAATCCATTTTCTATTTTTTTTATTTTTCTTATTATTTCTTTTTCTTTTCTTTTTTTGGGTGGGGGGAGGTTATGATTGGGTAAAAATGCTTTCTTTTCACAAGTCTTCCCATATAAAGCATGATCTATAAAACCTTTTTTAGAGTGGGCGTCCCTGACTCCTTAGGCTGCCACCCTGTTTTTTATCGGAATTAACACATTTTTTTAGGGTTAATAAAATCAACATACTCCTCAACGGTGGCGAGACTTTATTTGAATCAGAGTGGGTGCAACTGGCCGATTTCTTTCAGGTGCAATGGAGAGAAGCCCTGGATCGTATTCTGCACATTCTTTCGCCAGATGATGTAGATGAGATAAATGTCAGTAAGCATCATCTCGAGGACAGGTCACCATCTGGGAATAAACAGGTTGTTGAGGACGTTTATAATGCAACGCAAAGTTGGTTAAGTGACACAATCAACGCATTTGAAAATGAAAATAGCAATATTATCGAACAGGTATATGACAATGCTTTAATTAAAAATGCCTCCTTAAACGCCCTTTCAGATAAAAAGTATTGGTTAATTTCAAGCAATCAACGTTTCTAGTTAAAAACCATTTCAACTCAAAGGGTAAAAGTAGTTTTTTTATAACTCTTCATGTTTTTCTACTGTTCTATTTCTACAGGTCACTACGACGCATTCGAACATGATTCGATGGATGATAACCATCTTGCTTCGTTTAGCACCGGATATGAAGGATGTTAACTTTACGGATGAGCTGACTAAAGAAGACAAAACTAAAGGCTTAGGTGCTGCCATTTTATCAGAATCGACATCGGAAGCAATTATAGAACGAGCTACTATGCTTTTCAACTGGCTGCGCTCGTTGTCTGACCTGATTATGTCCTGTTGTAAAGATATCACGAGATATGGCTCGAAATCAAAAGATTCCAAAAATCAACAGGACGATGAAGGTGCTGGCGATTTAAAGAAAATCGAGGTACACCATTTTTGTATTGCTAGTTCAACTAGTTTATTAAGAGACGGAATTTTTATATATAACTGAAATGACATTGCGTTTGTAGGGATTATGTCAGCAGCATTTGTAGCTCCTGCAATTGTTACTGTTTAGAATTCTATTGAAGATTTGTACTAAAATCAAAGTGGAGGAAACAGTCTGATACAAATATTTTCTCTTCTTCTTTCATAGGCTAACATTCGTTTTTATTAAGGTTCTTTTCCATTTGACTGTATTTTCTGTTTGCACGTGCGCACCTGGACAAAACTTAAGGTGCTAACAACAAAACTCGTGAGCTTTTTGCGCTATAGCGGAATATGCAGTCAAATGGGAAGAAGCCTTTAGTTGGCATTCAAATTATTTGATTTTTTCTTATCTTTAAAAATCAACTCGAATTTTCATTCTCATTTACCACTGGAACAAATAGTCTAAAAAACACTGAAAAAAAGAAGGGAAAATAATAAAAATTGAAAAAATTTAACAATAGATCGAATGTCAGGGTTGGATGAATACTGCGAACCTTTTAATACATGAGTTAACTGGAGAGACGATTCCTATGAACGATTTTCGGTCACGTATAAAAAACATGACTACTTCCAGTGGACAAGTAGAAGCCCACACGGATTTGCCAATCACACAGCCGACTGTGATGAAACTAACAAATGATGACGCTGATAAAATTGACAATGTTGACGATGAACAACTGGAAGATGTAAATGTAGGTAGATGACTTAATTTCATTCATTCATTCATTCATTCATTCATTCATTCATTGTCATTCATTTTCATTCATTTTCATTCATTTTCATTCATTTTCATTCATTTTCATTCATTTTCATTCATTTTCATTCATTTCCATTCATTTTCATTCATTTTCATTCATTTTTATTCATTTTCGTTCATTTTTATTCATTTTCGTTCATTTTTATTCATTCTCGTTCATTTTTATTCATTTTCGTTCATTTTTATTCATTTTCGTTCATTTTTATTCATTCATTTTCTAACTTTTGCTGGGCTTGTAATGTTACCAGGGTGTTACTAAGAACATATGTTGGTCAAAGGGATAAAATACACACCATATTTGACACACATATACACGCAAAATTCTCAATTATAACAGGTCTTTTTATTCTAGTTTTTTATACCTTAGCTGTCAAATAATCAATCTATTGATGCAAGTGGTGAAGATGATGCGGTTACTGATTGTCCTGTCGAGATGATGGTGATTGGTACTGACGAGAATGTAAAGAAGAGAACGATGGAAGATGTAACCTTTGAAACAACAGCTGTAAGAACCAGCCAAAATTATGAATTTGTAACGACGTGTAAAGGAGATTTTTAACTTTTAATAGGCAAAAATATCTCATAACTTTTTGAAGGTTTAATATTCTTTGTTCATCTTTATTCGTATGTTTATTGTTTAGATGCATGGAGAGCCCAGAAATGGTACGTGTTAACTATAATCTGTCATAGATAAAAAAAATTGGATGGAAGGGTTAATGCGATTGTTTTGGGTCAGTCTTACCCAAAGAGAGAATAGGTTATTTGATGTAATGGGAATCTCCATACTTCACAATAACAGCCAAAAAGAAATGAAACCTCTATTCCCTTAGTTTCATAAGTTTTTTGTTAAATTAATTGTCCTATATTGTAGTTCTAAAACTGAATTTCTACTCTGCAGCAAATTTTGCTGTGATTTTCTTCATGTAGAGTGAATTTTTTTGTCTGTGACAAAGGATAGGAAAACATTGACCTTGCAGCTGCTCACTGTCCAGCATATATCACAATCAAGTCAATATCATTATTCTGTTTTCTGAATAATTAATTTGCCGTGGTTGGCTTTAAGAAGAATAAATATTATTAAAGACTTCCCTACTTGACCACTTTATTCAGCAGAGAATATATATAATTTGTAAGTCAGTATATATTTACACGACAACTTTGCATTCGTCTTAGATATACAAAGCCCAAGTATGTCTCTGGAGTCACTAAACACGTTGGAAAAAATGCAGTGCCAGTTGCTGTAAGTGTTTTATGCTTGTGTTTTTTTTCTTTTCAATTTTTAAAACTATTTAACCCTCATCTTGGACTGAATGACTCCATCCAATGATTTTTTTATTCCATTTCATTTTGTGTCACGTCTTGTGACAACTTACTTTAAAAGTCCTTATAAGGACTAGTCTGATTATGGTTAAAGGATGATGCAGCAAGTGTAATATCGTGCCTTTTTATGCCCTTTAGAATACTAGGACTTTCCCAAATTTCCGAAGTTAATGTATTTGGCATAGAACGCCCATTTGTTCATATACGGTAGCGTATTAGACCCATTAAAAATCCAGCATGGATCAGTTTATTCTTTCTTCACATTTTCGATGAGTTACTGAGACACTAGTGCGGGGGCATTTTTTGCAAAATAAAGGGGGGCTTGTCTTTATACCTAGTTGCAGACAATTTACGTGCTTCGCGATATCCAAATGAAGAATGGATTTATCTGCAAAAGCTGTCAAGTTTCATTTTTTTTATCTTGATAGAACTTTAGTTGTTTTCAAACCGCCGTATCTTGCCATCAGTAATTTTTCAACATTTTATTTTATTTTTTGATAAGCGCAAAAAATCTATATGTATAAAGAGCGCAAATAAAATTTATATTGTCTTTTTGGGTCTGGGGAAATTTTATGGTGGGTTCTCATTGAATTTACCAACAAACGAGTCATTGTGCTAAATTTCATATCTGTGCTTAATCCCTTCAGTTGTGCTCCTCACTACTATAATCCTGACTGTTTGAATAATTTTGTTATAGAATGACAGAAGAGAGAGCACAAGAAGCTGAACATAGAGCATTTACAGCCGAATCTTCTCTTAAAGAAGCAGAGGAAAGAATACGTGCTTTGGAAAGATCTTTGTCAAAATATGAATCCAAATCTGATGGAAAAAGTTGACTTTTCCTTTACAGACAGTTACAATATTTATCTTGTATATTAGTTTTGTTTTTCTATTTGTTGAAACGTTGTTTATATGTAAATGTAAAAATAGATCATAATATATTTTTACCAGTTTACCACTTTCTGTTGTGTATACTGTACATGCAATTTCTTTTGTGATCGTCGTTCCCTCGTAATTGAATTTCCGCGCCCGAAGGCGTAGGAATTTCTTTAAAACCGTCGTTTTTTTATTTCGGAGCATTTTTTGAGAAAAAATCGACCCTGGGATTTCATGTTGGTCCGTTACAGATGTAAACTTCGTACCCAAGCTCCTTAACTACTGGGAAATCTAATATTGACGCTTCAGGCCAAAATTTGTATTTGTTTTCGACAAAATTTGGCACAGTTAACAAAAAAGTATGCTGAACATAATGGTGACATAATAATTTTGATTTTTGTCACCTAAATGTCATTTTAGGCCAAAATTGGTCCAAAAATTAGAACTAATTTTCAACAAAATTTGGAACACTTAACAAATAAAGTATGCTGAACATGACGGTGACATCAAAATTTTGATTTCTTCTTACCTAAATGTCATTTCAGGCCAAAATTGGTCCAAAAATTAAAACTACTTTATTTTTAACAAAATTTGGCACAGTAAACAATTAAAGTATGCTGAACATGATGGTGACATGAAAATTTTGATTTCTTGTTACCTAAATGTCATTTTAGGCCAAAGTTGGTCCAAAAATTAAAACTACTTTATTTTTGACAAATTTTGGCACAAATAACAAAAAAAGTATGGTGAACATGATGGTGACATCAAAATTTTGGTTTTTTGCCACCTTAAATGTCATTGTAGGCCAAAATTGGTCCAAAAATTAAAACTACTTTATTTTTAACAAAATTTGGCACCGTAAACAATTAAAGTATGCTGAACATGATAGTGACATGAAAATTTTGATTTCTTGTTACCTAAATGTCATTTTAGGCCAAAGTTGGTCCAAAAATTAAAACTACTTTATTTTTGACAAATTTTGGCACAATTAACAAAAAAAGTATGGTGAACATGAGGGTGACATCAAAATTTTGGTTTTTTGCCACCTTAAATGTCATTTTAGGCCAAAGTTGGTCCAAAAATTAAAACTACTTTATTTTTGACAAATTTTGGCACAATTAACAAAAAAAGTATGCTGAACATAATGGTGACATAATAATTTTGATTTTTGTCACCTAAATGTCATTTTAGGCCAAAATTGGTCCAAAAATTAGAACTACTTTATTTTCAACAAAATTTGGAACACTTAACAAATAAAGTATGCTGAACATAATGGTGACATCAAAATTTTGATTTTTGTCACCTAAATGCCATTTTAGGCCAAAATTAGTCCAAAAATTGAAATCACTTCATTTTCGGCTAAATCTGGCACACTTAACAAATAAAGTATGCTGAACATAATGGTGACATCAAAATTTTGATTTTTGTCACCTAAATGCCATTTTAGGCCAAAATTAGTCCAAAAATTGAAATCACTTCATTTTCGGCTAAATCTGGCACAGTTAACAAATAAAGTATGCTGAAAATGATGATGGTACAAAAGTTTGATTTCTTCTTGCCTGAATGTCATTTCAGGCCAAAATTTATCCAAAAATTAAAACTGCTTTATTTTCGACAAAAATTGACACAGTTAATAAAAAAAGTATGCTGAAAATGATGGTCACATCAAAATTTTGATTTTTTGTCAACTAATGCCGTTTAAGACCATAAACGTTTCAATCGCAAGACTTTCAACCATGAATGATAGGCTGTATTTTTTGTTAGCAATTTCTTTTAAAATGTGAGTTTATTATGACACGTTTCGTTTTGTTTGCGTTTGTTGTAAGATATAATGTCACTGGTGTGCTTTATCTTCAGAGGTTCATGCACCAAACCCCTTCGAATGTTTGGCACAATAACACAACGAATTAGCAGGTTTTCATCAAATATTTTGGTAGCGCGCGGAAATTCTTAGAGCCCCCAGGGCTTCTTGTTCAAATTTCAAAATAAAAGGTTTAATTTCAAAAAAATTTTATTTCGCGAGAATGAATAAAATCACGAAAAGTTTTAGCTATAAAATGTATCGCTGTAATTTTTGAATTTATTTTATTTTGTATCCAGTCCAAAGAAAATTTTTGTGTGCGAACGACCTTTGTGGGCAAACATTTTTGCACTTTGCGAATATAAACTTTCGCAAATGAGCCTGATCCGCGTAAGATTTGGTGGAGATACCAAAATATGCCCAATGCGTGTAAACTCAGTAATACACCTTTCCTAAATTGGTTTTTTTTAATATGCCGCTGCTATTTCTCAATTTCGTCGAACAAAATAAATGTGATTTTTGAAATCCTCACCTAAAACTTAATAAAATGCAAAATCTTCAGAGTCATACGGCGAACAGAAGCTTGTTAGTACAAGTCGAAAATTAAGAGGACTGTGACCGTAACATTAGCACCACCAAAACAGCATTTTCACATATCGGATTAAGTTAACAATTTATACACACACATCACAATTCAATGATGCTGGATATGCTCAGTCAAAACATCAAAATTCTAATATTTAAAAAAACATGCATTTCGAAAAACGTGTATTGTCGTCCAACATTTGTTGTGCAACATCTCTTGTGTCACTTTGTTGTACGACATTTGTTTCCATTAAAATGATAACAGCAATTGTTGTACAATTGTTGCTCAACTTTTTATGTTAATAGAAACTAACCGAGAGTTGTTCCATTGTGCTATAAATATGTATTTTTGTGGCATACTATTGTGGAATTGTAACCTGTATGCTTTTCCACAAGCACGAATAGCTACAGCGGTTAGTTTGCCAAAAAATGTCGAGGAAAACCTGTAGTAAAGATTAAAAAGTAAGCTTTTTGTACAGGATAAATTAAACATTTCATCGACTTTTTTAAACCAGTACCTAAAATTCTTGAATAGCGATTTAAATTTTACATTTCTTTAGTATCAAAAAATATTTACATGATTCAACAATTGCAACTCAATAAAAATAAATTGTTTGGCATTAAATTAGTGTATAATACAAAATAGGGTTATTGTAATTCAGTTAATTAAATATATATTAATTATAATTATTAAACTTAATAAAAAACAAAAATTATTTAACCACAAACTGACGAAAACTAACGGCAGGCTTGATTACTACTAGCTTGCAGGAAGTAAGTGTTTCTCTTTCTTCCAAGCTCCTAATAACTTTAAAAAATGTTGATGTAACTGCAATTAATGACAAGCTCTTTAATTTGAAAGAAATTGGACGTAGCCATTGAACTTTTAACGGATTTTAAACAGCAATCAGAAACATTCAAATTCAACAACAAACAAACACAAAACATTGCTTTGAATTCCGTTTACAACATTCCAGCATCCATCTTGCTACCTCAGGGTTCGCTTTCGGCTATCTGTATCGAATTCACTGTCCTCTGATGGGAATGTAAAGCATTATTTTTTACTCATTTCTCTCGCCAAGAGAGTCGTAGCTAACGTAGTTAAAGAGCGTAAACTGTCTCGAAATCTATTTCTCTCGTCGTCTTGTAAAGACTGCTGAGAATCTGGATATAATATAATTTTTTACTTTTTACATTACTTCTACAAACTTACCTTATGCGACAAAATTTTGTCGGTCAAAAGTGACGAAATTTTTCTTTGGTGACGAAAATTATGTCTGACGAAAAACTTGGTCCGACGAATAAATTTGTCCAAAAGCAAATTTTCTAATATTTTAAAAATTTACATATATCTCTCGAAAACTGATATAGGTTATATTCTGTTGATTGAATTTTATAGCCAACCAAGTGGTCCTTTTACAACAAAATGTATTGAAATTCATGCCAAGGAGTCAAAATCTCACTGACTTGGAATGCTTTTTTTGACATAATAATTGTCTTTCCCTCCTTCAGAATTCGAACTTATTGAGATCCAAACAATAAAACTCAATTTAATCATAAGCATGATCTGTAGTAAAATGGTTAAACCAAGGGGAAAAAACCTTTATCGTATCGTATTCATTAACTGAATCCACAGAAAATAAAGAAAGTAGCGTAGAAAAAAAATGATATTATATATTTTAAGAAATTATACTTGTAAATTACCTTTATTGTAAATTACCGAATGAATATAGCATATATTTATTTGAAGAATATAGGTTTGCCAAGCATATACAACGTTTGTGGCATTTGTTTTTATTTGTATATTAGCTGATTGAAGTTTAATAAGAAATAAGAAAAATCCAAAATGGATTTTTCGTCGGACAAAAGTGACGAATATATTTGGAAGTCACGAAAATTTTGTCCGCCGAAAAATTTTGTCCGCCGAAAATGTTGTCCGACAAAGTTTTGTCCGATAAGGTATTTCATTCTGATTAACTTACCAGGAATATGCGCTTGATCATCTAAGATATCTATCATGCCTTCTTCATATATAGAAAAAATCTGATTTATTAGGTCTGTGTGATCTTTGGCTCGCGGAAGTAGTTTACTAAGGTGTTGGATCAAAGCAATGAACCATTCTTGCTCCTTCTTTATGTACATACTCGATTGGTTTACACGACTGCAATACTAGATTGATATTGACAAATAGTAAGGGAAATGAAGGGGTACTGACTTCACAAGAAATTTACGAGTGGGCTGGAAATAAGGTAAATTGCGGACTAAAAAGATTGCGAGTTTCCTTAGTATTTAAAACTTAGGACGATTTTCGGTTGAAGAGAAAAAAATGTAAAAAAGTTCGTATTTTAACTAAAGAATGAGCAGATGTGTGTAATTTTTCTTTAAATTACTTGTGTCATTATGTTTAATATCCGTGTCATATTTCATAATCATAGCACAGTACAAATTTGTCTCACCTGCCAGGTGTAGTAAAGTAGGTAAGCCAGTTCAGTCATTCGGCCATTCACAGCTTTGTTTCCTAACACTTCACAACACATAGAATCTCCACAAAACTTTAAAAGGATTGCAACGTTTTCAATATCCCATTCTCTTGCGATTGCTATCAATCAATGAGTAAATTCGCCATTAAAATTATTGCACTTTTAATTTAGAATCTTTTGCTAATTTTATGTGTTTGGGCTAATCGTTAAAAAAAATATTTTTTATCGATTATACTACTCTTCGATTTTTTTTTTAATAATTTGTCAAGATTTATTCCAAGTTAGTGTCAAATTGGTGATACGTAGTAAGGAAGAAACAGAAACAAATTTCCTATTTTGCCAAAAATATTTTTACAGTAAATTCGTCATATTATCTAAAATTTTACTCGCAAGTTTCATCGTAAATATTGATTTCAAAAAAACATTTTTGAAAAACAGAGTAGTTGGATTGTAAAACTTTTGTACAATAATTAACAACTTTTCTTACTGGTCATTTCTTCAAAAAGACTGATAAGATCATCTGCACTCCATAAACCACGTGCATCATCTTGTAATACTTGTATTCCTTTGGCTAATTCCATTAAATCTTGCACAGCCATTTCGGACGACACCGTCATTTGTTCCCAACTGATATTTTCTAGGTTAAAAAAATGTTTTTACCTAATATAGTCTGAATACATTGTTAAAATAATTGTATCTTCTTTAATATCCGACGGCTATATGTCGCACGATTTTGTGCTGAAATATAAAAAATGGCAATGCTAGATTATGTACAACGAGCGAAATTCTAATGCTCGGACTATCATCGGCAGGCTAATTCGTGAGTTTTTTCAGGGGTTTAGGACAAACACAACATACCACTCTCAGAATCACAAGGACCAAACAGGATATACAGTAACCTGGCTTGAAAGCAAATAGGATATGGTTTTAAAATCTGTGCGATCCAAAACGATATATCAGAAGGGCATGATCTGTTCAAGAAAATTTCTTTGCAAAAAACACGAACATATCTAAAATAAATTTTATGTTAAGTATATGGTTTTAAACATAAGAATACACATTTTGTGGGTATTATATAGCACCTTTCGTATCCAGATAGATTTCCAGGTTTAGCTTTCATCACATGTACAATCCTTTCCTCCAAAAGTGAAGCACCTAAAGATAGTCAGTATATTTCAAGCGTCTTATATTAGGCGATGCAAAATTTTTAGAATATTTGTCGTTCGAAAAATTGAAAGGGCAACGAAAATTTTCAAGAACACTAAAATCAATTTTCCGCAAAAATCCTTTGTTTTCTATGATTGCTGACAAATATTTTCGAACATTGAAAATTTGCGTAATTAAAACGTCTAAAGCAACCCAATCCCGTGTGAATAAAGGTAGGAGGCTTTGGGAATTAAACCCAAATAATTTTTTGTCCTTGGCGAAAGATGTGTACATAAGATGACAGTTTCTTGAGTACAATCGCTAATCACCTTTAATTGCTTGGAAAGCTTTCACTTTTTCATCGTCCTCCCATCCAGCAATAAAAGCATGGAGGAAAATACCATAACAACTATACGCCAAATCACTTCCAAGTTCAGTGCATATTTTTACATGGGAATCTCGTAACTAAAATTGATTATTATAAAAAACGTAGTTAATAAAGAAATTGATGACGGAAGAAATGCGCTTACTAAAGATATGAATACCTTGTCAAGAATTTTCCCAACTTGTGCCAGTCTTTCTCTTGTAGAAAACAAGCAAGTGGATCGCTTCAGCATAATTCCTATGCAACAATACCACAAAGCTCATTACATTAGCTATGTCATGCCGCGCAAAACTATAAAAATTGTGCACCTATTTTTATTTGACCTATTAATTAGTAATAATTAAAGGCCTTTAGTTTACACAACAAGTCGAAAAGTAATCGTTGTAAAAGTCCTAGAACGAAGTTAAAAGTTAGAAAATCAAATTATACATTATTTGTACTTTACCTAGCTGTTTATAGTGTTCGTGACACCTTTTCGACTCGTTTTGATATTCAACCGAAGCCAGATCGTCCGCATCCGCAACGCCCTTGATTGCCGGAACGACTCTATCAGAACCTTCCTTACTGTAAACGTACATCAGAACAAGATTTCGAAAATCTTTTGATGCTAATGTTAACGAACCCAAGGATATTAAAGGCGTGTATTTCATAATGCGAAAAATAACCTAAAAAGTAAATAACTTCCACATTATAAATTGCGAAAAAATCTTTAGCAAATTACCTAAACCACGGTTATTGCTTGTTCATTTCTTTTTTTACACTAAAGCAAACCAGTTACATTCTACCCGAAATTTATTAGTGGCGAGGTTAATTTTTGCGAATTTTGCATTTTTATTCTGCTTTCACGAAAACAGATCTTCACAAAAATGACAATGGGCACCATTCGCGGAAATAAATTTGTGCAGAAAATATAAAAATTATCACTGTTCGCGAAAGTTGCCAAATTTTTTTTTGTTTTTTTTTAACTAGGCTGGTCACTTTTCGTATTCTTTATATTGCTTTAAACCTTTTCTAGAACATTAAATAATTTCTTCTGACTCTATATTTTGACGACTAAGTTTTTTTGCCGATTTCTTCCTTCTCTTTTTGATGAACTAATTACTAAAAATTAAGAGGATACAAAGGTTGGATACTTTCAGTTTACATTCTTATTTAAATAGTTAGCATTTTATAAGCTCAACAAAACTATATGTATGCATCGAAAACAAAAGTTTATTTCCATTTTTTATTTTACAATAGTGCTTGCTTTGAAAAAGAAATAGTTTCCTATCAATTTTTCAAAATATTAGCCAACAAAAAATTACAAGGTTTGTAAAATTTAGTCCGTGAAAAATTGGGTAATTTTTTTCAGGTGACTAATATTTTTACGTACTAAAATGGTTATCAATCTTTTTTGCCGATTTATTTTAACCTGCGAAATAATTAATGCTGTACTTATCCGCGAAAATTAGTTTCGCCAAAATCCCACAAAATTTTTTGGCGAAAATTAAATCTTGTATAAGCACTCCAACATCTAAATGCTTTCCTATGGTTAGCTATACTTTGTAGTTTCAGTATTTGAATTGACTTATTGAATGATTTTTAAGCAACGAGGCTATTATAAAAAACAGGAATTGTATATACTTCAATGGGCAAAGGAGAAAAGGATCCCTTTTCAGTAAATAAGGTAGGTATGGCAAGCTGATTCTTTTCCAATTGTCTCTGTGATACTCTTCGTTTTCTGCATTTCATATATCGGCATATAGACTGTTTTTGCCCCAGTAAATTTTCTTCTACTTCCCTAAGCTTTTTCTCTAGAAAAAATAATGAATATAACTAGCTATCAACGCACTTTAAGACACGCAAAGAAAGTGTTCAGCTCTTACCTCCTTTCACTCTTTTAGATCTTTTTTCGGTATGATCCATGTAAAAAAATATTTTTAAATTTTTGCCTGTTTTGTTTTGTTTCTACTTTCTTTAAATTTCCTTCGCAATTCGATTTGTATTTTCGAATTTTCGCGCCAGAGTCTATTTCATACCCAGTCTTCTTTGAAGGGAAGCGTTTTTTCTATTAAATATTTTGATACACAATAGAAACGCATATTTGGTCACGTGACATTACTTTCATTAATGGCGGAGGAAAATATACAAGAGAGGAGGCGCAGCTAGCCGTAAAAATATTAATAGATTTGAACATATACTTTACTACCTGTGTTTTTGTATTAGCTAACTAAAAAAACAATTCAATATGCCTGCGGTAAAAGGAGAAGGAATGAGAGGACTTCAAGTTTTCATATCCGATATTCGTGCTTGTGAGTAACATTTGTACTTTCTAGCAAGCCAAAAGTTTATTTTGTTATTGCAACATAATACTGTTCTGAGATTATTAACTGTTTGAACTCCAACCACAACTGGTCACCTTTTTAAAAGTTTATTCTAGCTACTCTTTTATGTAGGCAAATCCAAGGAAGCTGAAATGAAACGTATCAATAAAGAACTTGCAAATATTAGGTCAAAATTTAAAGGTAAAAAAAATATTTTTTTTATGATAAAGTATTTCTTGGTATAATGCTTGGTCTACATGCTAGTAGTGCATTTAGGACTAACCGTAATATATATACTTCGGCATTGCCAATGTTCATAAAAGTTAAAGGTTTGCTTTTTTTTGCACATTGGTAAAGATACGAGGGTGCTGATAAGCCGCATACGCCGTAAAAAGTGCGGGCGTTTTCGGGCGAGTTCGGCGTTTTGAAAAAAATTCAAGTATTCGCCCGAAAAAACCCGCATAGGCCCGAACAATGCCCGAAAAACAAAAACAAAAATAGACACTAATATGATTCATAAAAACTATAAAAATTAAAATAAACTTACTATGTGGTAGCGAAGTTCTTAAAAGAACTGTTTTTGATGGTTTTTGATAAAGTTTACCTTCTAGCACCTTCTTCCCAACTATCGTCCGCATGGTTTGTTACAAGGAATTGCATTTCGGGAATGTTCCGGGCGAGCTCGGGAAAGTGCGGGCGGTTTCGGGGGACAACCGCCAATTTTATTCGAAAAGTCGCCCGAACTCGCCCGTATATATGCAGGCGTTTGCGGCTTATCGGCACCCTCTTGTAAAAAAAATTTCTGTAGCTAGAAAATATAAACAACATACCAAAAGAAATCTATCCAAAAAAAAAAATATTTCCTTACAATTTATTGAATTTTTTTAAAAGAATTAAAATAATATAGTTAAAATTTAATTCCACTTCCTCATGGATTTTATGCTACCGAAAAAATCTTGAATCTTAATTGATAGCCATTTTACCGTGTGTGAGTCCTGCTTTTTTACCTACACAAAATGTGTAGATGTCCATTGTTCTCACAATGAAACCAAAACAACTCTATACTTCGAGTGAGTTGAAGTATAATTCTGTGCTGATTAACAATTATTAGGACCAAGTGCAGGTCTGCAAACGTGAGCAAACGTGAGTGTAGTGTTTAATTTTCTTTTGTAGCAGATAAATTTATATAGAAACAATCTACCCAAGGCAGAAATTTTGCCAACATCCAGCTGTTGTCACTTGTGCAAAATTTTGACACAAAATTATTATGATTATAAGATTCTCCTATTGAAATTATCTCAATATCGATGTTAAAGTATATATATCCGGGTTCTAATTAGAAATGTAAAGTCAGCTCGCAAAAAAATTATTGACTGTAGAAATGTAAACATCCAATGTAGGCCACTTGTCAGTGATCTCTTGATAATGATTATTTTGTTGCAGTAACCGTTATAGAAACAAGTGGAACAAATGATCGATGAACAAAAAACAATTTTAACATATCTTTAGTAAAATAATTTGCAAAGACAGCATTTCCATTTGCAAATTCTGTGAATTGCGACCTGCTAATTCAAACCTTGTAAATTACGGTTGATCGTGACTTATTGATATTTTTAGCCAAACAGTGCAAAAGAAATGTATAGTCTAACAACACACTGCATTTGTAGTGGAAAGCTATAAACGATAACCATATTGCTATAACCTCATTAAATAAACATGTGGTAGTACAGTGTAAATTCTCGATGTGAATTATAAATCTACCAACGTACACTGTTAAATGCAAAATTGAAGTCAGCAGAATTTTGCCGACATGAGTTATAAATCTGCTGATTGAGAACAATAATACTTTCAATTGCCTGTTGTTAAATGGTTCTTACCTTGATAAGGTAACTTCAAGGCTTCACCTGTTTTAATACTATTGTATTGGTTAGTAAAAGCTAACAAATTGCAATATTAACTGTGACTTTGCCTTTGCACATATAAGACATCAATTGCATTTCCTGTAGTTTAATTTAAATTTTGTTATGGAAATTCAAATAGTTATAATTTGCAATAAAGTTCTTCTATGTAATCTCTATAATAATACAGAGACTGTGTCTGCCTGCAACAGGTAAAGTGGATATGTTCATTTTCCTTTGATGTCGCTGAAAAATGCATGTCTAATATGCTAAATTTTTTGACGTTACGCCGCGAGGGCAATAACAATACTACTTTAACGTCAATATCCCTATATTAAATTAATGAAGCCATTACAGTGCACCTAAAACTTTGAAGCCAAATAGCTTGGAAACGACGTGGTGACGTCAATGATTTTTCACCGCATGGGTAACTAGGGGCCAATTTGTGAACGGATTAATGACGTCATTAAAAAACCTTTAAACCCTAATATCTCTGCAACCGCTTATAGAAAGTACACGATCCTATACATTTTCTTGATCAGCGTTTTAAGATCTATGCGATGAAGGCAACAGGTATACAAACTTTTTTGACGGGCCATTGCTGGTGTCAGCAAAACTTTTGAACCTTATATCTCATTAACCACTGATCAAAAGCACATGATCATCTCACACTCTACACAATCAGACCGTGTAAAAAAAAGGTTCTAATTATTATCAAAATTCCAATGAAGCTTCCTTTTCATTTTTATCCTGTCTCAGTGGATTTTTCCACAGGCTTTATCAACTAGTAAGTAATAACATAGTCAACCCACAAAGTATTTCCAGCTGATAAGATTTGTTTTATTTTATTACATGGTTTGCTTTGAACGAATGAAAATCATGAACACAAGTTTTATAAATGACAAAACCGTGAGTCTTGTGAGAGTTGTTTTATAAGCGATTCTGCAGAAAATTGTAGAAAATTGATGCACACCTGTCATAGGCAGACACAGTCGTGCATTATATAATACTAGTTGTCTCACATGTGAAACATAATCCCACACACAGCCAACACCAAAAAACATTCATAAAATAGTTATATAATGTGATAAATATTTAAAATCTGGTTTTATGATTGGATTTGTTAATTTCAATCAAAAGGCAGAAAATTCAAATCTTTTTTTTATCTTCTCCAGAAACTACTTTAATTTGCACTCAAACTTCCTCAAAAATTTTAATTTGGGATTTAGGGAGGCAGAAACATAATCCACAATGTATCTTCAAAAAGTTCAGAAAGAAAATGATATTGTTTTATTATTTCTGTTTGTATAAATCTTAAACTGTTTGAATTAGAAGAATTGTATTTATTAACATAAAACTTGGCATAACCTTACCTTGTGTTTACACGTGTAAACACAAGGTAAGGTTATGTCCATATGTGTCATTGTATACAGCCATTAGTATAGTGGCTTTATTTTAAAATTTTCACTTTGTTAAAATTAGGTGACAAACAGTTGGATGGTTATCAGAAAAAGAAATATGTGTGCAAGCTTCTGTTTATTTTCCTTCTGGGAAATGATATTGATTTTGGACATATGGAAGCTGTTAATCTATTGTCATCAAACAAATATTCTGAAAAGCAAATTGTAAGAATTTTTTTTTATTTCTTATTTTAACTTTTTATTGGATAAATATAGCCCTAGTCACTTAAGGTGCATCATGAGTCATTCCGTGTTCTGTACATGGACCTGAATTTCCTTAAATGAGCTACTAAGGTAGAAACAGATTTTGCATAAGTCACATTTTGATTAAAGGTACTGTCCAGTAAAAATAGTAGCCTTAACTGAATTGCACTTTTATTTTTTTTTGCGAAAATGTAAGTGATTATATTTCTAAAGTTTACAACTCGAATAACATTTCCTTTATGTTTACAAATTTTTCATATCGCACATTGTCAAAAGCAAATTTATACCGAAGCCATTCTACATGAAAAGGAGGCTAAAATGATATTTTTGTTGTGTTGTAAGCGTTGGCTTCTCTGCGAATCAAAAAATTGTAAGTAGAAAATGATTGTTTAACTCTGAAAAATATTACCAGATTAAATTTAATTTTTTTTTAATATTTTACCCCCTTTTTAAAAAAATATAGCAATTTATGAATATTTAATTTCAAAGCATGCAACTCACTGTCAGAGATAGAACTTTATGTCCCTGTCCACACAAACAGAATGTCTGTCTCTACATAAATTAAAGTAGATTATTTTAAAGCTGCTTTATTTTTTGTGTCGATACTGACACCAGACGCGGGTAAGATAATTTACGTAAAAGTATATCTACGCAGACATCCGTTGGAGTGGCCGATGCTCAAACGCAGACAGCATTGTGCGATGATGAAATGAAAAAATCTGACCTGACATTACAAGTTAAATTCCTTGACGAATCTGAATCATTTTTGGTAATATACCAAACTATCAACTGTTGTTGTCATATCGTACATATATCGTTCTCCAGAAAACCGACCGTCAAAAGAAGAAAGTATAGAAAATACAAACACATTAAATAAATTGTGTTTTATGTACCTTTATACTTCCTCGACAATTTTAAACCTCGTTCCCAGTACCCATATTCTATTACCAAAGCTACCTCAATTAGCGAACAAAAAGAAATGCTTGGTTCGAGGTTATTCATATTTATACTTTTTATACCGTAATGCTTTGAATAAACGCCCATTAAACGCCCCCAGAATAGAGATTATACCGCACGTGGATTAAAATTGTTTAAATAAGACTTAGGGCATGAAGAAAAAACCCCAGTAAATTTGGACCTGCTATGGTTTCCAATTGTTTTGTCAAATGAAGAAATTATATACAATTAAATCCATGATAAAATGTCTGTTCCGCCTGTAAGTGCAGTTTTGCAGACTTGACTCATCCGTGCTTCGTCAGCGTTCACCTCCGCATAAGTTAAGAACCGCATGGCTGGATTTCTTGTGTAAGACCTAATTACTAACGACAAAGGGGCCAGGCAAAAGAGATTCATGTCTATGTAGTTCTTTTAACTAAGTCGGGAGTCGGTGAATTAGCTAGGATGGTCAGGTTGGCTATCAATAGGCTTGCTCGTGGATGAAAAGGATCAGCACTTTTCGATAATTCTGAGATCTAAAACTGTCTGACCAAGACGGAAATCTTTCAACGTTTTGTCCGACGAAAGTTCTAAACGAGCTAAGGACATGTCCGAAAAAACTGGAAATGTGGCGGGCATTTTGTCTGACGAGACTCCAAAAATTATTTCGAGGGCTGCCATCGCACGCTATAAAATGGGATTTTATAGGTTGATTTTTAAAACTCAATATTTATTTTTCAGGCGTGGGATTAATTGCATGCCTGAAACGATTTAAGCGTGTGCCACGGCGTACACGTGCGATCGTACGCTTCTCCTGAAAAATTTTGTTGTTTTTAATTTACAATTAAATATTCTCGTCGTGAACTTCATTTGTCCGAGAAAAATCAATTTCAGGTATTTCTTCACCTTCTTTGAAGCCAGTATGCACCCCATTCGTACTTGGATATTCTCTACGTATCTTAGACACGACACAAGATGGTATAACCCGACAAACGCCTTTTCCCAAGTGGTTATGAATAAACCAACAGAATTGGCGGTATGCCGCATAGCGATAAGATCTAAAAATATCATCCTCAAATAAGCCTCACTTGTTAGAAACTTCATTTTTTTAAGTCCACGGCTTTCCCGATCGTGGAGAGCGACTAACGCTGTCCACAAAGTGTTCTTTAAAATCACAATTGCGTTGAAATCTTCGAGCTCTATTTAGTATTCTCTGTTATACATTTCTTATCTAAAATACAAAAATAAATAAAATACAATAGAAACCTTGTACCCAGGTGCCCATTTATAATACAACCAGTAGAAAAATGTGAGGTCAAATTATATAGGTACCGTAGCTTCAAGTATTTTATAGTGTCCACCTCGTTACAGCACAAACACTCAACAGCTGAAGGCATCCTCTCGCACTTTTCACATAAGCACCACTCACTGACATCTATCTGTGTGCGAGAAGCAGCGGGTGATTCTGGTGCGTCAGGTTCATCGTCATTATAAGAGGGAATTTCTTGTTTGTTATTGGGTCGTTCTGGCTCAAACTGAAATCCAATATGTTTATATTTCTGCTTGTAAACATGATTGATGAACGTAAAAAAATTCTGTTGGGAATATCATTAACTTTTTTTTCTTTATTTTTCTTTCTGCACGCGCGCCAGTCTCTACACGGGGGTAACCCAAAGAATATGTCATTGCATAAATTGCGCATATTAATGTTTTTACCCAGTCCTTTTCCGCGTTCGAAATTCAGTAAAGATGGTGATTGAGAATGGCATGGTCAAGTAAACATATTCAGTTTAAACTTATGAAAGACAATTTTGGTTGTATTTTAATACTTTTTTCTTTACTTTTGTGCCGAGATGTAACTAATATCAAGTTTTAATTTTTTACCAGACAGTACCTTTAAGATAGAATGTAAAGAACTAACCTTTTTACAATTCCATTTTTATCACTGCCATGGTAGGTAAGTAGGTAATAGAATGTATTGATATTTTATACAGTATGATTCATGTATACTATGTTATCTAATCGCACATTGGTACCTGTGTGATAGGAAGCACTAGGAAACATGTTAAGATTTCATGACCTTAGCTTGAATATATTTAACAATTGATATTTCATACACAGGGTTACTTATTTATATCAGTTTTAATTGGTGCAAATAATGAATTGATGAAGCTGATTATCCAACATACTAAAAATGACTTGAATAGCAGTAATCCAATTCATGTCAGCCTGGCATTACAGTGTATTGCTAATATTGGTAGTCCTGATATGTTGGAAGGAGTTGGTCATGATGTTCCAAAGTTATTGATTTCTGGGTATGTATTTTGTCTAAAAGCTTTAGAATCTGTTTCTAACAAAGATGTAAAAATCGTTTTCTTTTTCTTCTAAAAAACTGTTATTTTAAAGTCATTTTTTAAATATTTCAGTGAGACGACAGATGGTGTAAAACAATGCGCCTCATTGTGTTTGCTAAAGTTGTTTCGAATAAATCCATCAGTCTTACCCCGCACTGCAGAAATGGCCTCAAGGATTTGTCAGATGATAAATGATTCTAATTTGGTAAGTAAACATTCACATTTTCACATCTGTTGTGTAAAGAAAGCATCATTATATAATATGTGTGGAGTTTTTTGTGTTTGCATATAAACCAGTATCATGATTGTTTTAACTGTTTCATCCTTTTTCGAAACATTTTTTCCTTTTAGGGTGTTGTTACTTCAGCTGTTAGTTTGATCTATGAGTTTGTTCAAAAGTTTCCAGATGATTATAAAGGGAGTGTAAATCTAGCCATAAATCGATTAACAAAGGTGAGATTCCCAAGTAATGTTTGCAATGTGTGTTTGTATTGTAAAGTTGATATTTTTGTTATGCTTGCTCACAATCTTGGTTAAACTATATTTATTTGATTTTATGAATCAATAAACCCAACAAGAGAAAGTGAAATTAATGTATAAAAATATAATATAAACTATTTTATTTGTTTGTTAGATTGTCACTTCACCAGATTTAAAAGATTATACATATTATTTTGTCCCTGCACCATGGCTGTCAGTAAAACTGCTGAAGCTGTTACAACTGTATCCTGCTCCAGGTAAATTTTTCTTTTTTTCTTGTTTTTTTTAAGAAGGGTAACGAACATTGTATATATTTTCTTTATCATAGATGATGCTGCACAATTAGGTAAACTAACAGAATGTTTGGAAACTATTTTGAATAAAGCTCAGGTACACAAATTGAATTTATATTTTTGTATTGGAAATCCTGTTTGATTTTAGACATACTTTCTGAGGGACTTTTAGTTTTAGCCTAAATGTTTTGCAAATAGGTAGGATTAGAAATACAAGAACAATCCATAAAATAATGCTAGGATGCTTTAATTATTATAATAGAAGAAGTGGATTGTAAAACTAAAATGCTTTGTTGGCGTTTGTGTAAAAATATTACACATTTAAAACTAGTAGATTTGCACAAATGTGCACTAATAACCACTCCCACCACATAAACAAGTTTTACCAACGGATGTCGAAAATAACAATGATATCAAAGTTTATACAACATTCGTTTTCTATCTTGTAATTTCATTAATTTGCACAGAGTTTATTAGTTTTGCATATATAAATACATTTTCTATTTCGCATTTAGGAGCCACCGAAATCCAAGAAAGTTCAGCATTCAAATTCAAAAAATGCAGTTTTATTTGAAGCCATAAATTTAATAATTCACCTGGACAGGTAAAAATCAGTTGCAATTATGAACAGTAGTCACAGTGATATGAACTTTTGTATCTCTATAATAATGGCCATACCTTGTTCTTAATGGCTGCCAGATTGCTCTTGTGCAAAGTATACAAGAAATAGTGAAATTTGAGCTGTGTATGACTGAAAAAACAATTATGATCAGAATATGTCAGACGAGCGAATCTGTGGATTTTTCAACTGGTTTATTATAATTTTTTTTATTTCATGATTATTTTAGTGATCAACACCTTCTTATAAGAGCGTGTAATCAGCTAGGACAATATCTAACACACCGCGAAACAAATTTGAGGTAAAGTTTGTTCGAATACTATTTAAGAATTAAATGTAAGAATTTATACGTAATTTATTTTTTCAATGGAAAGCTGCTGTGACCACATTTTTTATACATTATTCAGATATCTTGCTCTGGAAAGTCTTTGTGCAATGGCAAATTCCGAGTTTTCTGCGGAAGCTGTAAGAAAACACCAAGAGACTGTTATCAATTCTTTAAAGGTATCCATTGTTACCTCCTGTCCTTTTTTCTATATTATCAACTTTGACTTATTTTTTCATTTTTTTTTTTTTTTAGACTGAGCGTGATGTCAGTGTGCGTCAACGTGCAGTTGATCTTCTTTATGTTATGTGTGACAGCACTAATGCAACTGAAATTGTATCTGAAATGTTGATCTATTTAAAACAAGCTGATTTTGGTATTCGAGAAGAGTTGGTATGTTTAGTTTTGACTTTGTTCAATCAATTTATAACTCCTCTTATGACGTTTTTATAAACACAGTGGATTGTTTGAGTACTATTTCTAACTAATCAGGGCATCCAACATTACTCACTAGAGTAATTGCTTTTGGAAATACATTAATGTTGACGGAAAATTATTTGATTTTGGCATAAGTTAGATAATCTTAGATAGCCAGTATGCTAGCTACCTGCCTGCTTTCATGGGAAAAAAGTGCTGAACACTGGATCTTTTTGTGAATTTGGGTCCTTATGCTAGGAATTGTTCCTTCTCAAATTTTTTGGTTCAGTTAGTGTTGCTTTTTTGGAATTTGTTTGTAGTCATCTATAACGATGTTGTTAATTTAGGTCTTAAAGATAGCTATCCTTGCTGAGAAGTATGCTACAGATTATTCTTGGTATGTGGATACAATCTTGGAGTTAATTCGTGTGGGAGGAGATTTTGTTGGTGAAGAGGTAAATATAATAAATTATTTGTAGTGCTCAACCGATGCGTCACATTGTAATTATATAATCTTTTTAATATAAATATACTCTTTCTGTTCTGATTTTAATGTAATGTACTGCAAAAGCTTAATTATAAAAACAAGAATCAAATATAAGTGAAACAAACATTATGATTAACCTTAATACTGCAATTACAGATGTTCATTATTTGTTTGTTTAGATGAACAAATTTTAACTGAAAAAGACACCTCTATTTAAAATTTAATAAACTACCCCTTTATTCTAAAAAACATAAGAAAAGTCTTCAAATATTAAGAAACTAGACCATTCTGCTTGATCTTTTATGTACACTTAAATTTGCATAGGTTTGGTATCGCGTAATTCAAGTTATTATCAACAGAGATGATATTCAAGGGTATGCTGCGAAAACTGTATTTGAAGCAATTCAAGCGCATGATTGTCACGAAAACATGATCAAAGTGGGGGGCTACATTCTCGGTGAATTTGGAAACTTAATTGCAGGAGATCCAAGATCATCGTAAGTATATTGTAATGTCACTTCTATTTATTTTTGTCCGTTTATTTGTCCAAGTAAGGGGAGACATTGTTTATTTAAAATGTATTCTTTCAGCTGGTATGATGCTATACATTATTTAAAACCTCATTTCAAGCTTTATCAAATTAAAGAAAATAAAAATTAACTTAATTAAGTTAACTTAGTTTATTAAGCTAATTCTGATCTACAATCCTGGTCAATATTTGTGCAAAAGGCCGTTTTTGGCTATTTTCGGAATGCCCAAGTAACCAACGTCAAAAATGCAATAGCTACACTTTTTACAATGTTCGCATTAATAACAACAATCCGCTCCATGACCCGAAAAGGCCCCAAAAAGTGAGGAATTGGGACATGCTGAAGTCTTAGTCCCGCTTAGGATTTTGCATCCAACCGAATAACCTAACATTTCAAGTCAAGTCCACTGTGTCATTGACAAGTTCGAAATTCTCAATTGGTTGTTGTTACGAACTTTGAAATTCCGTCCTCCAACGCACTATGTTATATATGGCGTTGTTATACTTTTGTTATCAGTAAAGTATTTTTTTGTAGGCCTATTGTTCAATTCCAATTGCTACACTGCAAATTTCCGCTGAGTTCGACCACGACAAAAGCATTATTGCTGTCAGCGTACATAAAACTGATAAATCTTTTCCCAGAAATTAAAGGGACTATTCAACAGGTAAGGATGTTGTTTTAATAACTTGATAGTTGGTAAACTTTTTCTGATATTAAATCTACTTCGTCCTTATTACAGGTCCTTCGCAGTGATTTGAATGTGAAAAATGCGGATACGGAGTTGCAGCAGAGAGCTATTGAATATTTACAACTAAGCAGTATTGCAACTCAAGACGTCTTAGCCACTGGTATGTTATCCCAAGTGCTGGTTTTCACACCTCATTGAAACTTATAATATTACTGTTTTTTTAGTGTCTTCTGCTATACTTATTTTGTTTTGTAAAATTGGTCTGCTAACAGAAGTTTAAATAGGGTTTAAATGAGCAAGTGTGATTTTTCATTATTTCTTTTACGTGATTTTGTTTTCTGTGTTTTAGTTCTTGAAGAAATGCCACCATTCCCAGAAAGGGAATCTTCCCTGCTGGCAAAACTGAAGAAAAAGAAGGGAGAAAAAGTTGTGAAGGAAGATAAAGAAGCTGATGCACCTCAACCTACCGCTCAACAAACGACTATCGTCCCGCCTGCCTCTAATGTAAGTTTTATGGATTTTTTCGAGTAGAACGTGAGTATGAAAAGCACATTTTTATAGCGGATTAACTCTTATCTATTGTTGTAACTCTGCATATTAATTCATATCTTTTTCTTTTCTTTTTAGGAAGTTGCACCACCACCATTGCAAAGTAAGCAATGTTGCAATATGCCATTTTTTCAATTGTTTATTTTATAATTTTGCGTCTTCGTGCTTGTCCATTCTGCTTTTTCTGGTATTCATAAATATTCTGTACAAAATTTTTAAGTTTCGCAGCCTGCATCAACTGGCACACTTTTGGATATTTCTGAACCCAGTCCAGTTGGTGGTGGTGGTATATCATTAGATTTTCCTTCTGCACCTACTGTACCAGCAACGGAAGACGCAATAAAGAAGTAATGCTACCTTTTCGTTCTTGCAGGCTCACTGATCAATAAGCATCGAGCAGTAGAATGACTTTTAAAAGTCTTATATTTTTAGATTTGTCTGCAAGAATAATGGTATACTATTTGAGAATGAAATCATCCAAATCGGTGTTAAATCAGAATATAGACAAAATGTTGGTAAGTGCAATTTAACAACACAGCTACCATTTCTAGGAACAATATGTTCGCATAGTAAGCTTCCCCTTCTGATAAGATCTATAATCAAACAAAAGCACAAAGTATTAACTTTATACTACACTAAAATGTTATAGCTAGATTTAAACCCCTTTCCCCATTCTCAAAAAATAACAGCCGTGATCCTGCATTTAACCCTAATTTTCCAATTTAATAATTTTGGAAATTTGCATTTGAGTTAATTTCACATTTTTTCTTTTCTTTTAAGCACGTCTTGGAATATTTTACGGTAACAAGACTTCGTATCAATTGACCAACTTGAATGTGCAGATGCAAGATTTCCCAAATAACCGTATCTTTTAATATGATAAATGTTTTTTATGTGTACAAAGGAAACATATGATAATTTATGTTTAGTAGTCTCTATAATGATAGCTGTCGTCTGTCTGTTTGTCTGTTGCGGAAACACGAAATGCGATATATAAAGGACGGCGACCCCGTAGATATTTTTACGGGTTGACGACTAGTCTCTTTAATAAGAGCCGTATTCCGTCTGTCTGTGTGTCCTCAAAAGCCGCGTCCTGTTACGGAAACACAAAATGCGATTGACGGGCGTGAATTTTTCCAGGGGTTAACGACTAGTCTCTTTGATAATAGCCGTATTCCGTCTGTCTGTTTGTGTGCGAGAAAAAGTCGTGTTACGGAAACACGAAATGCTATATATAAAGGACAGGCGAACCCGTGGATTTATCCACGGGGTCACCAACTAGTCTACTTAATAATAGCTGTCGTCCGTCTGTCTGTTTGTAATTATGTTAACAGCGCACGAAATCTTGAAGCTACAATTAACAAATGCAATAAAGTTTTATCGACTTTGCTGTGACGGGCAAACTCCCATGAGTAATAATTTTTGTACCTTAACGTTTTGTCAGAACTAACGTTTGAGTTACAAAGCATAAACAATATCATTGATGGTGGTGCTCAAATCCAACAAGTAATAAAAGTGAACTGTATTGACCTATTTACAGACACTCCATTGCTTATCGTAAGTTTCAGGTAAGTTCTATGTTTAGTAATTGCTACTTACTGCTCGTCTGGAGAATTGATTTGTTGGTCGCAAAAAGGTTGGCATATTAAATTTTGAATATAACTTTGAATACATGTAGGTTTAATATTCGCGCATTGGGTTTCTTGAAGTGCCTTTTTTCGTGGACAGTTTTTTATTCGCTTTGGGGTAGGCTGCTTTTCAATTTGAGTAACATGAAATAATTTTACTTTCCAAAATTTATGATGGTTGGGATTTGGTGAAATTCACGTCAAAATTTTGTTAATTAAGGTAGTCCAAAAATTGTTCGACAGGCAAATCGCACCAAATTCATGATGTCTTTACATTACACTATTATGACTGTTTGATAGGTATGTCTTTCTAAACATACCGTACTTTCTCTTAGTGTGAACGGAGTTCCTCAAAGATTTGCAGTTCATTTACCAATCTTCTTAAGCAAGTTTTCAGTATCGGCTGAAATGTCTGTTACTGATTTTTTTAACAGATGGAAAGCCCTAAGCAAGTAAGTATTGTACAATATACAATATCATGATACCACTGATTTCACAACATACCACTGATTTCACAACATACCACGTGTTGAATGCATTCAGCTGTCGAGCACATAGTTTAATACGAAAAAAAAACACAGCTGGACACTTCATGTATTATGGTCATTATAGTAGGTGAACGCAAGGTTAATATTTTTCTAATGAGTTCATGAAACAAGAGTTTTTCTGTAGTCCTTGCCATGAGTGATCTGATCAGAATTAGACGAGCTCAAGCGTAATGAGTAGGGCTTTGTTACTGTTGTTGTTTTTTAGCCCTGGGCAGGAAAGTCAAAAGGTGTTTAATGCGAATTTTCCAATTGACACTGAAGCATCGAAATTAAAAGTAAGTATGAAATAATGCAGTATTTAAGCTTAATTGCCATTCCAAAACGTTTGCTATTCGATGAACTGGAAATAGAAGGGTCTCAAATATTATTACTTGAAAGAAAAGCTGAATTTTCAATTCTGAATCATGACCATTTAGCCTACTTCTGTTGAGATAGCAGTAGGAATTATTTTTGTACTTTTAGTTGTTAGGTTGTAATATGGGATTGTTGGATGGAATTGATCCTAATCCAGATAATTTCGTAACAGCCGGTATCTTACACACGCAGAGTGCTCAGATAGGATATTTGCTACGATTAGAACCAAACAGCCAATCACAAGTAAGTGTAGTAAACTACATGTTCTGTTGTCACGTGGAAACTGCTGGAATCGATTTGTGTGGCTGTTAATAAAATAACTATAGTATATTACCCGTATACGTCCGCAATGCCATATAAAAAGGACCTGTGGATTTTTCCACGGGCCACCGACATTATATAAAATTCTTGTTGTGATGCAATTAAATGTCCGTGCCTGCGTGATATCATTCCTACATGACGACATTGTTGTGCACCGTTTCAAATTAATTTAAAAAAGTGGCAAACAAATTCTTGTTTCTTGTTTAGATGTATCGACTAACAATTCGTGCTTCAAGACCTGGTATCGCTGAAGTACTTACAAATTTACTTGTGGACCAATTTTGAAATTTGAAATTTAATTTTAAATGGTTGTAAAATAATTTATATTTTCTATACCTCTCCTTTTTTCTCAAAGAAGCTAGTCCTTTTGATGAGGTAGATATACATACGTATCTGTCATCATATTGACAGCGTGGCGGGATTATTTTCTTGTCTTTTTTTCGTTTAAAAAGATCCATTTTTTATATTTTTTTAAATTTGTTCTTATGATTATAATGATGATGTGTTTTTCGATTAGTATCTGTGGTCCTAGAAAATTTTTTAAGGTATATCATTTTAGTCTTGTATCTACTCGAATATTTTCTCAGTAAGTCAAGTCTTTCCTTCATTACTAAGATATTTATTGTTCACCTTAAAAATTTTTATGCGTCATAATAAAAAACCTTTTTTCGAAGAATTATTTTGTATATTTTACCTATCTATTTTTAGTTTCCACAACCTTGTTTCTAGTTTTCCGTTAATTATAAGCTTTAGCGTGGTTCGTAAGGCATATGGGATAATCAAAATAATCGTCTTTGTTATTATGTATTATGTAGAATATTAGTAAGGCAGATGTTGTAATTATGTCTCAGAGAGAGCGCAAAAGATAAAAAGTTTCGCAGAAGAAAATGAACTTGTGTAGATTTTATCCTTTTATATTCACCGAATGAAGATAGTGTTAGTAACATGCTGCTAGAATATAGCCGCAAAACCGTGATTTCATTGATAACACGCTGTTAGAATAGCCTCGATGCCATCATAGCGTTAGTAACCCTTGGCAGGCTACAATCTGAGAATAAATGTTTTATGCGTAGGCTAGTTGACCGATACTGTAGCCTTGACACCTTGATAACGTTGGTAAGTACGGTGGTAGGCTTTAGCGCGTTAATACCATGATAGCATTGGTTATACATAGGGGTCCAGTGTCAGGATTTGTAAGCGATTTTTAAAATATTGTTAAATTGCCAGGAAATTTACGATTCATGGTCAAGCAGAATACACCTTTCCCGAATTTCATAAATTTTAATAATTGACATCCAAAATTTTATAATGGTTCAGTGCTCTTCAAATAAGTATATTTAGATCAAAATATTGAATTATCATGACAAAAATGAAGTTTTTAAAGCAATATAAAATTCTGGTTGAATTTTATTTAGATTTAAAGAAAAAAATTATTATAGAACGAGGCTATTCTTAGTAAGCTCGGCTATATGAAGGGTTTGACCGTAACTTTCAGCTCGAAATTGACCCACTTAATGGACAGAAATATTTAAGAAATTAGGTAATTTGTTATACCCCTTGCTAAGGAACTTACGGATAAGAATCATTTTTAGTAACGACCTCTTTAATTATATTGAATAGACCTATTTAATTATATAGAATAAAAAGGTCTATTGTTTTCATTTTTCAAAGAAATTACGACCAAGGACAATTGGCATTAATAGTCTGTTCTATTAATGTTTCAGTATTAAAGTTATATTTTTAGGTTCCCCCTAGCAAGAAGTTTCTGCGTAATTCTAACCCCGGAAAACAAAATAGTAGTGAAGGCAGAAATTGCGCCAGGATAGTGTCACTTCCTTGAAAATATTGGCAACCACCCTCATCCACAGGGTTTTTTACCTTATTGATATGAGAGATGGCAGCAAAAAATATTTTTCGCCGTGTTCTCTTATATCAAAAAGTTAAAAAACCCTGGGGATGAGGGTGCATTGGTTGCTGGTAGTCTGTAGCCTTGTAAAATCGAAAACTATTGCATATAAATAGTGTCACATAAATAGATATTATTTAGATACTTTTTACATTTCTATAATTTTTACAATATATCTTTTATATATAAATATACTTATAAATTGATAAAATAAAAGTTGTTACATCACAAAACAGACGGTTTGCGAATTTAAGTGTTCAAATAAACATTCGCTTTATGTTGTTCGAAGCAAAGCGACGCTAAAACAAAGAAGATGTAACGATTGGTTGATCAGAAGGTGATGGAGCTTCAATAGCGAACGATCATAATACGTCAAGTAATAAACTGATGTAGAAGGGAGATAGTAATCACTCTGCGACGTTTAAGTAGGACGCGATGTTTTGTTACTCTGTTTCAATATTTCCTCAACTCGTGAAGGCGGTGGTTAATTTTCTTTAGTTTCCTTTGTAGATGGCGTTCGCGATTTTCCAAACCACACCTTAATTTGCACAGAGATGCTTTTTTTGTACAATCAAAATATGACTCCACCATTTTAGTTTGTTGTATACAAGCAACACCATAATCGGCGTCGCATTTATCCGTGCATTCTTTTACTTCGTTTGCGTTGACTAAAGTGAATACAACAGAAATCAGCAAAATGCATCCATATTTTGACATCATGATGGTGACAGAAGAATGGCGAGCTATGTTTCTAAATTGAAATAATAGCAGTAAACGTTTCTGTTTTCTCTCAATTGCGCTTTATTGACATATACTGCATCGCTGCGCGCCTTTTATGCAATTTTGTGGCGTTGTATGTTTATTCCGGTTTGAAGAATAATGTTAAAACAGGAAGTTGTGCCAATAACAAAAAATAGATAAAAAGTTTAGTATTGCATGCAACGTCTGTCCGCTTTGTTGATTAGTAAACCTCACCCCCGTCCTCTTTATATTGTAAGTAGTACCTTCTTAACAGACTGTATAGTCGAGGCTGAATAATTTTGCGACAGAATGGTTTTCTCTTCCCCACAAGTCTTTTAAGTTTTTCTACCTATCTATCTCTCATTAATTTACTCAAAAATCATCAGCGAAGAAGGTTGATTATACTTTAGAACTCCGCAGGACATTGATTAAAAATATGTCCAATCTTATTAATGAAACAGAAAAAACATAAGTGGCCATTGAAAGCCCACACTCGTTGTATGTTATTAAAAGTTACACTCGCTCAAATTAGTAAGCTGCGAAAAGCTACCTTAAATCTGATGATTTGCAAGAACTCTGTCTCACTATTGGTATGTCAGCACGTTTTCCGTTTCGTTGATTACTTTGTCAGATTTGTAATAACTTACATGTTAAGATGAATGTTCAATTGATTATTGACCTTCCCAATCAGCAAAAAAAAGACTGCTTAATAAATCACCATGTGTTCCAAGTGTGCTACTCTTCCTCATTTTCACCCATTATATTCTTCAAATTTAATTAATAATTTAGTTCCTTTTCGTAGGAAAGATTGTTTAAAAGGATAAAAAGGAAACATGGGATGCACAACAAAGGCAATCAATTCTGCCTGGACCATATTTCCATTTATCACCATGGAAACGAGGCAATTCTAACGTCGATTTAAGGAATTTAGGTAAAGACAATCAAGTAATTTTAAATAGCATGGCAGATCAACTAAGCACAGTCATGTTCATGGAATATTAAGAATATAATATAAGGTTTATTAGATTTTTTCCATCTTTACGAACTTTCCTTGGTTTTATCTCCCCATAAACCATATCATGCATGTATCCTATATATCTTTATGCAAGATCGATTTCATACGAAATTGATCTTCTGCGTTTCATTGTTATCTTATTGTGAGCAGTAGATCAGTATCAAACTTATCACGCACGCGCTTAACATCTCAGATCACAATCACCAGCATTCATAAAGTATTTATTACAAGGAGAAGATGATGTGATGATAGGAAATCATTGCCGGTGTTAAGATTAACTTTTTCACCCTTATAAGGAATATTTAGTACTAAAAGTTATTTTCCTTTGATTTTTTTTGGGGGGGAAATTAGAATTCTGTTTTCCTGATTAACTAAGAAGATATAGCAAACTTGTATATTCTCTGGGCTAGCAAGAGCATTAGCCAAACAGGCTGCGCATTTTATATCTTATAGTTATTTCTTTCAGTTAAACTGGTTCGCGTGGTCCTTTTTCGCTTTTTGATGTTAAAAACGGCGCAGGTTCAATTCATTGCGCCGTATTCGAATTCAAAAAAGAGAAAGAAGACCCCAGGAAACGAGGTTAAATTTTTTAAGGTTTAGGGGTCAATTTTTTTTAACAAAAAACACACTAAAAATGTACGCAAAAACAATTACATTTTTAGGAGATTTTGACAAAATTTTAGGCTGAAATGGACGCTACTAATAATCAAGTTATTCCTAGAAGACATGGTAATTTTTTTGCAATTATGATGATAAAAAAGTAATTACCGGGAGGAAATATGCATCTCACATGAAAAACAATCTCTTAGGAGGAATCTATATTTTAAGTCCAAATTTTAGGTTGCCGTAATGATCCGAACAAGCTCCCTGGGGGCTTATTAAATTTTTGGATTTTTTGCATGGGCGCTTAATCGAGAGGGGGCGTTTAAAAAATGCTGGGCGCTTATAAATTTTTGCTAATTGTGTACAAACAGTAATTTTCAATTTTGTTTTTTTCCTGAAAAATAAAACTAAAAAAATGATGTAACAAAGTCTTTCTAGGGTTCTCAATATAAAAAAGTAAAATTTTCAAATAAGCGCCCAGTTTCTCAAGGTAGTTTTCGATTAGGCGCCCCCTTTTATCAGGTGTGAAGGGGGGAGGGGGCGCTTAATATAGTGCTGGGCGCTTATTGAACTTTGAGGAAATTACCTGGGCACTTTTTCGAGGGGGGCGCTTAAAAAATGCTGGGCACTTAATCGGATTATTACGGTATTTATGTTTTTTAGAAGTGTCACCATTTTTTAGATGATTTGGGAGATTTTTGGTGTGCCCCATCCTATCCCCGGACACCACCCGTCACTGAAAATAGCAATTGAGCATTTTTTGTTCGAATTGTGAACACGTTGGTTTAAACGCTAAATACAATATTATAAATTTACTGTTACCGAGAACGATAGTGACAAAGGGTGAAATAACAAGTAAGTGACTTGCAGTTTTATGTATCGAACAGCTTGCAGACTATACTGATTTAGAAAGTGACAAAGATGAGTAACCAATTCTTGGCAAGAAAAAAGGAAATTATTGTATTTTATATCGAAATAAAAACAAAACTCTTTTAAAACCGTTTGTTTAGAGATTAATATTAAGTACTGGCACCCAACCCCCCTCCTTGATAATTTTTTTTCCTGGCTTACTTAACCCCTTGTTTTTCCCCCAATATACAGTTTAAACTCATTTGATCTAGAGATAAAAGCAACACAAAAATATTAATAAGAAATGTTGTAAATAGTGACAAGAGAAGATAATACAGAAAAGCATAAAAAAGTTCCGAAAAGATATTGCTAGGCAACACTCACCCGCCAAAAAGGATAAACAATTTTTATTGTTGATAATATCAAGATGCAGACGTTTTTTTGTAAACACAATATCGCAAAACAAACAAAATATCGCAAAAAAATTCTTTGAAATGCCCACCCGGGAAGTAATTAATTTACGAGTTCTTCAACAATATTACAAGTTTCACAGTTGATGAGTTGACCTTCTTGCACACGAATGTAATTTTATGCTATATATATATATTCAAACAAACAAACAAACAAACAAACAAACAAACAAACAAACAAACAAACAAACAAACAAACAAACAAACAAACAAATAACCAAACAATTAAAAAATTATTAGGTCACAATAGTTCATAAACATTGCAACAATTTATGTTGTTCTGGCATTAAAAATACAACTTACCAAGAAATATTTAGTTGGTAACGTTCCTCTCAAGAAAAAATCTGTTTTGTTATTTACTCCCGATTTGAAATAAACTTAATAACTGTACAATCATGGGGCAATTTTATAGACGCAACACTTCCTCCACTTTTTCGTTTACGCAAGCACTTCCTGTACGCCATGTATTCCTGTTTCGCATTGATTATAAACGTTAATGGTTTACATCTGATCAAATCGTTGACCTGTCCATTCATTCGTATATTGATCTAATGGAAAAGATACTGGCCCTTGTTTCACCTGTTGACGTGATGAGGGTGTGTCGAAATGACATTGTCACAAACAGGGTACAGAGTTAAATATTTTATCCTTTTAGAAAAACTCTAGCTGCTGGGAGATCTTCTTCTTGAGAAAGCTTTCAAAGAGAAAAACATTCTCTCTCAGACTAATAGTCTGGGATCGAAGTTGCATCTCTCTCACGATAAGTTAGCAGTTTTGGTAACCACTTGAGGTTATATAACACATTCTATAATATAATTTAAAAGTAGGAGTACCAGTTACGAGAGATATTACTCATTAATCACTTCTTTAATAGGTGTTGCATTTTTGATAAACAGATCAAAGTCACCACCGAAAGTGTGATCCAATCGTTACACACACACACAGAGATTTATTGCTTTCAACTTACTGTATATATATTTTTCATTAGAAGCCTGATTGTATAGGTAGTCAAAATATTTTTAAGGTTAATTCTTTCGGAAAGTTAATGTCGTCAAATGTGTCAAAAAAACGCTAATGTCATTGGTGAGATAAATATGCTAGAAATGACATCGCTGTTCCAGGGCGATCGCGGATACTTGATGCAAAATATTTTAAATTTCCAACAAGAAATGTGTTCGTGGTACATAATTCATATTGTGAAAGAGCTATGGGAAGAAGAATGGAAAGTCAAATAAAAAAAACGTTTTTCTAAAAAAAATTCTAGATTACTAGTCGTTAGCCCGTGGAAAAATCCACTGAAACTTCGCCGTCACTACTCACAGCTACCATTTTGGCTAACAGATAGGCGTATGTCCCGTATTATAATGTAAACTAGTCGGTGGCCCGTGGGTAATTCCACGGGTCCGGCCGACCTTTATATACAACATTTCGTGTGTCTCGTTACTTGAGGTACCTTTTTGCGCCGAGACAGGCAGAATACGGCTATTGATATAGAGATTTAAGGGTCCCTATAGATCTTAAGAATAAAAATTTAAAAGTTGCAATAATAATATGACTATCATTTAAAGTTCCAATTACAGCTAAAATTAAAATTCGCTGACCTTTCCAGTTGTAGGCACTCGAAGCAACAACATCGAAAGTCAAAGCGAACGTTTCACAGGACCTATTTATTTTTCACCTTGTTGTGACAAATATCGACTTTCCAATCGTGTTATTTCCTTTAACTTTCAACTGCGTTACACGCGTATTTTATGGTGTGTGTGAACATAGTCTGTTAGTGTAACACGTAACAAAGTAAGTGCACCCACGATAACGTGTGTAAAGCATCACGGGTACACAGAGAACAATCATTGATTGGATGTTTAAAATGAGCTATCTCAGACGGTTTTTATTACAATGAGAGCACTAATTGGCTGTAAAAACCTGCACGTGAGTTTCAACACATAGCATGAAAAAATGCATCCGTCAATTATGTGACATCATAAAGCAGAGATTATTTGTCCTGATTAGGACTTAATTAAAATATTTTTAACATTTTATGTCTAATAACAATGTTTGTAAATCTAATATATGTTAATTGGTTAATGTTATTTGGGAAGTAGCTTTCGATGCAATTGAAAGGAAGTTTGGCAGATACGCCCACAGTGAAGTCTTGATGTCTTCCGTTGTTGATAGCATTCACCATTCATAGTACTCAATTTTTTTATAAGCATACAGTAAAATAATGAAACTGAACTTTATGGCAATAACAAACTTAAAGATGATGAGAGAGGAAATATTTTTGATATAAATGGCAGCCTTGTTCTCTCCATTTGAAACATTTGATTTTACCAGACTTTTTTTGTTCAGATTTTGTTTTCATTGTCTTTTCTTTGTTTCAAGCTATATTTTGTTCTTAACCATGTCCTTAGACATGTCTTATGTTGTATTACGTTGTAAATATACTGAATATATTTTAACATTACTGACAATTACAATTTGAATGCCTCCCTCTGCCTCTGATATTGATAGATTTTCTATATTATAATGCCCGTATACGTCTGTCCGTCCGTCTGTCTGTCACGCAAAATGGTAGCTTAGCTGCGACGGGCGAACCCGTGGATTTTTCCACGGGCTAACGACTAGTATGCCTAAATTGGTATTTAGTATCCAATTTTGATGAGCTGAATTTCTGAGCTTCAAGGTATGCCTAGCGTTGTACTTAATATTTTTTTCTTTAGGGGGAGGGGTGGGTGGATTTTGAGCTTACGTATGCTTATAAACGTTATGCTTTTAAAAAAATGAGTGTATCAACAGATTTTTTTTGTATAATGATATAAAATGTTCGAAGACTATTTGTAAACAATCGTTTGACTGACATTAACAATTTAGAAGCTCTATGTTACCCATTTTACTGATATGGGCGTGTTTGGAATTACATCATCATGCTCGGTAAAAAGAAAAGATAAATTCCTTGATTATGGAGAAATTGGGGATAGCTCAATTTTCAATATTTCTAAGGTTATTTTAGGTATTTTTAAGATTTCGGTTTATTAAAGGTTAAGGTTGTTACCTGTCGTTGTCAGTTTAACCTTCCTCGTTGTTGTCATTCCCATAACCACAACCAAAGGAAAGCATAGTAAAAAAATCAGTATCATTTTTTCCTGGAGAAGCAATAAGCTGTATGTTTTTAAATCAAGTTCACACTTTTTTAGACATTCCTAAATCAAGAAAAAGTTTTTTATTTAGGTCTTGTTTTTAGATTCGCATCATAACAAGTTTTTCCTGCGCCGGTTCTGAAAGATCATTTCGGCACTTTCTTTTTAATTTTCACCCCATAAAATACCAAAAATGACTACGGATTTTACATCAACGACATATAGGTCGGAGAGTAAACTCGAATTGGAATAACGATTGCGAGAAAGGCGAGCGAATTTTATTAAAGAAGCGAGAAGAGAAAAAGTTTTTTTATACTACGTGTAGTTTGTTTATCATCTATCTGCGTGTTTAAATATATTTGATTGTTATATATTCTATTTTATATTTGTTAAGAATGTTAGAAAAAAGTTTTTTATTGTTGTCGTTTAAATGTTAATGTCACCGATAAATTATATGTCGTTTAAATATTTACGTCGCTGATACGTCGTCGATACACATTCTGTCGTTTAAATATTAACGTTATCTGGACATTATTGTCGATAAAATATTAACGTCGTCGTTGCGCTTGTGGCAGTTGTGCGTCGTAGTCTTTAAGATCATCATTTAAAGTGTCGGGACATTTTAAACTTGATACAACCTAAAAAATACGCATGTAGTATAGACGCTTTTATCTTTTAAACATTTCTAACTAAACTAAAATTCTATTTTACACAATTTCATATTTTTCGTTCTTGGGACAGCTATTTTGTAGCTGTCCCAAACTGATATATCATAGATACTTTCTAGATTGAGGTCAGAAAAGCAGATTTTGTAGCAAAACATAAATAAATTACATAAATATAAGGGATTAAAGATTTGCTTTTTTAGTGGAAAAAAACAAACAACTATAGCGAGAGTACTTAAAAGTTGCCAGGAATAAATATGCATATAAAAATAGAAAATAAAAATAAAACTAAAACTTTTCTCTTTTAACTTAGAACAAAATTTTGAATTCTTTGCCGTGATTCTATCACATATAATTTCCCATGAAACTCAAAAACATTAGAATGTCTACACAAGATGCTTCCATAATTTTCTCGTTCGCCTTTTTATAAAGTACATGTACAAACCGATCAGAGTGAGCATGGCGGTGACATAAAGGACCACGCATAAACTCATATCCAAGTTATACAAACCTACGAACGCAAAGGAGGAGGGTGATGAATTAAATCTTACTAGGTCATCATCATGTAAAATCTCTCCTCTCTTAGGGCTTTCTTTAATACGTATATTACCAGGACCATAATGCTGTTTCAAGAATTCTAAAATAACCCCCTTGTTAAATTTCGTTCCAGCAACACCATGCCCAGGATCTGTTTCTATGGTATTATCTATCGTTGTCGGCTTCCGGCATTCTTCGCACATGCTATCTGGTGGGAACTGTATTTTAGGATGGAGAGGGTCAGAGCTGACGGCTTTTCGTAAGCGAGCATTTACGATGTTATGTCTTTCCCATAACCACAGTATTGCCTCATCGTAGGTGGAAACTTCTTTATCAACATGCTTCGCCATCTCAACAAAATGGTCCCGGCAGTATCGACAACCGAAAAAATGATCAATAAAACCGCGAAGACGTTTCAACACTTCCAAACCAGTAAGTGAGCTTGGCTCTTTAGAAGCGCAGTTAACTGTAAGGGTATGAAACAATACCCATAAACTGCAAGGGAATCCACGATATCTTGTTTTACTTCCTTTACAAGCACGAAACTCAATTTTTGCAGGTAGATACGAATCCCACTCCTAAAAGATAAAAAAGAAAGAAAAAATTAGCTAATAATAGTCCCACGAGAATTTTCCTTATACACAAAAACTAAAAGACTTTTTACCTGGTGTTCGTCTAAATATTTGACATATTCAGGAGTCTTCAATGTATCTTTACCGTTCAACCATGCATCCAATTTTGTTAAATATGACGTCAGGTATTTCTCACCTGGTACGCACTACAACAAAACAGATCATATTTATATTATCAAGTATATTTTACATGGATGTTTTGAGGTTTGCTTCTCTTTATTTATGAAAGAGGCTATGAAACGGCTGTTGCTTTTCGACTTTCGTGAGCTAATGGCAGTGGAAAAGTTTATGATCACTGTGGACAAAAACAACGTCTTAAATCATCTTAAATATGATAACTCAAGTTTTCTAATAAAATAAAAATGCCAAAACAACATAACAAACATAGCAACACCGATATTTTGCATACCTCGCTTAACAAATTCACCCATTTTTTGAGCGCAACTAGGGCATCGCCATCTATGGTTTCTTTCTTTGGAATTTCACGTCGTAATGCAAAGCTCACGCCACTTGCAATATCCATCATGTGCACGTCAGATGACCTGCAACAAAATATTTAATGTTTGTTAACTTCGGACAATTTTTTTGGATTCAAAAGTGTCATGGCGAAAGTTGCTTTACTGCTGCTAACATGTTTCTCACGAGAAGTAAGTTTACTCGCAACATACATTATCCAGTTTTCAAAAAACCTCTAGCATAGTATTATAGAAGATAGGTTCATATGTAGCAACGAAATTATATGATTTATCCCAAAGTGGTCCTCAAAATGACCATTTCTTTCTTATTTCCCTTCATCTTTTGAAAATTCTCTCGTTTCCTTGACCTAGTAAAAAATATTAAAAATTGTTTTTTTCAAAATAGGGACTAACGACTCACATATTAGCAGCCTTCTCAAGTTGTAACTCATCGATCACTGGAGGTTCATCTTCTTTTACGTCCTTTGGAGGCTCTTGTACCACTTCTGTAATTTGATTCAACGCTTTCACAAAACCATTGTGTGTACGGTCATTACTAGAGTAAATAAGGAAGTCATTGAATATAGTTTTGGATATATTAAACCCTCTTGCAACTTGGCTCAGTTACCTACAAATTTTTTTAAGTATTTTAATGTATAACAAGTTTTTTTATATTTCGAAAGGGCCGAAAAGACGGAACAATTTTGCAAATTAATTTGCAAAATAATTAATTGAGCTAAAATTGATCTAAAATTGTTTTGTATATAACATTAAAAAATAACAGAACGATAATACTCAAATAACGTAAAAACACAAATCAATTTTAAAAATTGATCTAACAAAATCAACCTGGTTTGATTTTATTAGATCAATTTTTCGTCAGAACAATACTATTTCAAAGGAAACCGCCAGCTGCTCACTTCCTTTCGAAACTCACACTAAGCATTTCATTAATTTCAAATGTTGTTATGCACGTTAAAGAGAGTAAAGAGTAGTGAAAAAAACGCGACTAAAGTACGTTTGTCAAATCCGTCAATTTTAATTCTTTCAGATTTATTCTATGCTCCCTTTTTATTTCTGTATTTCACCCATTTTCTAACTTTTCTTTTGTGTGAAAGAATAAAACTGCTTGAAAAGATTAAGGAGCAAAAAATTGTTTCTTTTATGTTATGAAAGTTAAATTAAGATTGTTCTTTATATTGTATCGTGTATGAATACAAAAATATTAAATCAATTAAGAATTGAATAATTAATGACTAAATTTTTACGTGTATTTTTTTCAAGAATATTCCGACAAAGTCTACAAAATTGTTCCGACTATTCGGCTCTAAAGCTTGGTTCTCACTATGAGCCAACGATGAGCTAACCATAGCGCGCATAATGTGTTAGCCGATTTCAATTTTTGAGCTGTGGGTCTGCCCACACATTTTTTACCGATAGTTACATTAAATGACAAAAATAAAATTCTTTTAGAAGAAATCAGGTTATGAAAAAACTTTTAATACACCAGCCTACACCTTTCCCGAGACCATGAGTCATATTAAATTTGTAAAATATGAATACCATATTTGAATTCAGCATAGTTTGTTTAATTTATGTGTAAAAGTTTAACTTGATACGCCAACAGAAAGTGCTATTTTGAGGAGATATATATCACAGTTAAAGTCTTCTTAATGCTCAAGTTACCATGTCCCGCCTCGTTTTTAAAAAGAGGTTGGACATACCACAAATCTTTAAATTAGAATAGCAGGTTGTTTACTTGCTGCATTGTTTCGAAATTTTCTTTGTTTATGACTTTTTTGATAAGGAATTCAAATCTGTTGTCCGTTTTTCATAAAACTCAACAGAAAAAGTTGCGGCACATCAAAAGAATAAGTCTCGGGAAAGGTGTATTCGCCTAGTTACATAAAACTTGTTATTTTTCTACAAGAACGTAATATAGTTCAGAACATTTGGAATTAAATTTGATTTTGAAGTTGTTGTTCGAAACTAGACCCTTTATCTGCTTCCCTTCAAAAACCCTGCAGTATAAACCCACAATCAGAAGAATAATCAACCATAGCATGACATACGGACTAAGTTCCTTGAATTCTCCATCGACCAGTGTGATAAGAACAAGTGACGGAAACATGACAACTTTGTATTTTGAAGTCAAATCAACCTAAACAGTAAAATATCATGCTATAGAACAGGGTAAAGTAAATAAGTCTAAAAACAAAACACTGTTTTTTTAATATTGTAAATGCTCCATTTGGCGTCCCATATTGAATAAGCGCCGAATGCAAAAATAAAGCAAAAAGCATTTTTTATTGAAAACCAGCTTTTAATTGAGACTTTCTACACCTAAGTTTTATATCAAACTGTTTACATTCTTTTTTTGTTTCACCTTTTGACTAATTCCCTGTTGCAAACACTTATAAAATTGTTTTTGTTTTCATCGTAGTGTATTTTTTGTCTCACTATTTCTGCTACAAAGAGGCTACATGTGGAACAACTAAAAATATTATTCATAAAAAATTTAAAATAAATATTATTTGTAAGCGCCCCTCTCGAATTAGCGCCCTTTAGCGCCCATTACAAATTAGAGTCCATGTGTTAAGTAACAATAAGAGTTGTAGAAAAACAATGTACGACTCACATTGAGATTCGATACTCGTCTAATAGCCAATTTCTTGCAGCCACTTGCATCTAGCATGAGCTAAAACAAGAAGAAAATGTGTGTAATAAAATATTACAAAATTTTATCAAGAATAACAAAGTAGTTTTACTTACTATCTTGCCAGTATAAGAAGCAGGATCTTCAAACACCAATGCTAAATATCTGAATGATGAACGCCTTCTTTTGTACATAAAGTTTTCAACAGCTTGCTCACTAGATAACAAATTATGTTACATTCATTAAGACACTGATATAAAACTTATGCAAACTGATCTTTGTAAACTTCTTTTGGCCTCTCACGACCTTCAACATTAATAAATCAATTTTTGTTAATTTGAAAAATTTTCCTCTATTCCTAAATAAACCGTTTCTGTTGCCACAACCTCCAGTAAATAATTTGGATAACTTCTTTAGATAACTTACAATATGGTGAAAAAACTTATATCTTCCACTGTTGCACACATAGTGAATAAAAAGTGTTGTTGAAAACAGCTTCGCATAAAGGTAAAAATAAGTAAATCTCTGAGTATTAATACAAAAGTTTACACACAAACCATTGCACGTGTGCTTTTATTACATTGGCCTGAGTTGTATATAAAAATTAACATTTAGAAAACTTTTTGGCACATTGAGTTGGGTTGCAATCAGCACAAAAAGAAGTTTGATGAAAAAGTTTCCCTTCATCCAGATTAACGTTTTTTTATATGCATGTAACAAAAAAGACTTACTTTATGTAATCAAAGTTGATTTTGTTGTACACCGGATCATCTTGTTTTTCTATATGATCAATCAAACCTCTTCTTATGTGTTTAATATCTTTTTCACCTGAAAGTAATGTTAGTCATACATGAAGTAAAAGCAATAGTAAATAAATATTTAAGTTAATAATAACAAAAATAAATCGAAACTCCAGTGGTAACCAGGAAGAGCATTGTTAACAAATTAACATTCCCTTTAAAAAAATATTCGCTGTGTATGTCATAGCAAAATAAACTTTAATTGTGGAAAGTCTGATATTTGATTATCTAGGAGATATCAAGAACGTCTTTAAAAATAGAGACCCCAACTAAAGAAAGGAGGAATGTTATACAAATGAGTTTACATAGCATATAAAAAATGAACTCTGATGTTTATATATGTAGTTTTATGTTTTCTACTGATCATGAATTTATTAAGTTATCTCTTCTACAAATTTTTACCTTCATATTTGATTCCCATTTTCTTAGAGACATTCTTTGCATCTTCTTCTGGTCGTTTCCAGTTTACATCAAAAAACTAAAATATATAGGATACAAAAAGATAGTTAACAAAATACAGCTTTGATAATATAAAAACTTATTATGTATGGACACACACCTTTATTGTTGGATATGAATCTATTTTGAATTTTTTCGAACATGTATCGATATTTTTTTCAGCTGCACAATCAATTGCACCTACATTTACATATTTCTTCCAATCTATAAAATACAAAACTTGATTTGTTTATGAATATTTAAACACGGGTAAATATTATCTGACCAGAGTCCGACCAAAGGTCATAATTTATTTGTAAAGTAAAAATACAAATTTACCCAGTATGTACACAAATGCTATTTTTTAAATCTGTTTTACAATAGCAGCCAACTTTTGCACACAGCCATAATGTGGCCAGTATTATAAAGACATGTTGTTTGATCTATGAAAATCAGTATACAGAGCTGTGCCTTAATGGTATTATTAAAGACGACGTCATAATAAAATTTGTGTACTCATCAAAAATCATTTAAACATACAACTCTCCAACTTTTAATCAAAAGATACAATACAACCAGGGTTCAAATGTTAAATATAGAGTCAGTTGTAAAAGATTTAAAAATGCAGAAAAGAAAATCTTTATGCACCATAGAGCACTGTAGGCCACCTGCCATTGAATCCATGTTAATAATTATTTTGTTGCAACAACAATTATAGAAACAGGTGATACAAACGATCGATGAAAGAATGAGATTCACAATTTTAATATTTTCTTTGTTTTCACTGGCAACTTAAATTCAAACAGTCACAACAAGTGTTGCTTCACTCATGCCTGTAAAATGGAGAGCTTGAAACTTCTCATTTATAAAAAAGTTGTGTTCTTAATACAATATAAAAAACGCCTTTAATAAATAGTAAAATAGATGCTTTGTTGACGTCATCAAACCATAGGTAGGTAACATGGGTTTGCCCAGCTTAGAGAGATTGGACCAATTTCGATCATGTGTTAGCTACCAATGTAGAAAAGGCATTAGTTTTTCCTATTAGTTATCAAGTTATTTGGCCTCAAAGGCATAAGTGCAACGAAAGTACTTTACTAATTTTATGTATGTTAATTATACTATAAGTTAATACCTTATGACCCATTGTTACAATTCCCATAGTTAAGAAGCTCAATAGTTGCAAGGGGATTGTGTTGAGCTTATACTGTATAGCTTAAAACTTTAACAAGTCTTAAATTTTTGAAAAATCATTATTCTTAGAAACATGCGTTTTCCATGCTAGGGGTATATTAATAACCCTCTTTCTATCTGATCTAGACTGTGTTAGATCTTTTTTTCTTTTTATAAATTCTGCATCTATACATGTCCTATTACCTCCTGCCAACTAACTCAATCATCTTATCTGGATAACATCTTTAACGCTAGGGATACCTAGCCTAACTCTTTCTGACTTTTAAACTGCTGTTACACATTAACCAAACCATTTCCATATCATTCCTTTCTAAACAGTCATGATCTTGCTGTTTAAAGTTATTATTTCAGTTTGTCTGTTCAGTGTTCATATTATTATTGAAGGTTTATCATTTTTTGAACAGGCTACATTACGGGAGATGTTTTGACACATATTAATTCTGCATAAATTGTGATGTAATGTTCAATAATTATTTTTTCCCTGTAACTTTGGATTTGCTTGTAGGTTTTGGAAAAATTGGTAGGCCAGTTCCAATAAATTTTATGACTAAACTTAAATTTTTAACAAAAAAGCTAGTTCCGTTGTGAAAATATTTTAATATATATTTTCTAATTTTCTCTAAGCATAATAAAACAGTACGTTGAATTCACCAACAGACAGATAAATACACACAGCTATAACAACAGCTGCATGAAAAATGTGTAGAATAAGAGATATATTTTGTTGATTATATTTTTGCATGATGTATTATATATACAGGGTATGTGTTACATTATATATTTTCCAAAAAACAAACTCAGTTTGTATCATTATATACGTTTCCTTATGTTAGAAAACAAACATAACATAGAGCTATATGACATCAGATGTGGAAGCACAGAATAGAGCTCATAATTGTATTAACAATGAGCGTGGAAGGAGCTATAATCTAATGGCAAGTGCAAATAAATTAACAGACATTATACTCCATAACATTTACCAATAAAGGGCTACTCATGTGCTTGACATTTAGGACATGGAGTATACTTGTTATTCATAAGGAGGCACCTGCATTCCTACACATGTGTGTATATATTTGACTGTTTGCTATGTTTGATCATTAACTATGTTGGACCATTGGTTAGGTTAATTTAGGTTAGATTGTTGTCACTGGGTTAATAGAAAACATGGGGTAGTAGTTGAGGTAGCTAGTTTTGATATTCAATGCATTATTTTGTATATAGACGTTATATTTAATTTTACTTAAATACGACAGCTCTTAGCTTGCTTAACATACTGAATTTAGTGCCAATTTTTTTAAAAAAGATATCACTTTCATCTTTGGTTTACAGTGCCTAGCTCCACCATTTCTACCAATGTTACATAATAATTTGCAGACCAGATGCCTTTGCCAAACTGAGTCGCTGTGTGAAGTTAATCACTTCTACAATAAGATAGGCAATGTTGTGCAGTACAGTTTCTAAAGAATGGTTGCATGTATAACGCAACCAATCTTTCATAGCTCTAAAGCTTTGACTGTGGATTGTATGTGGTGTAGTGAAATTCTAACACAGCTATAGCCTTGTTTCCATCTTATTTGATCACTGTAAAGACAACTTCATAAGGAGAAATTTGAAGAACCTTCCTGGGGAAAATACTACAGCCCCTATGACTCACTTCTCTTCTAATTTAAAAACAATTCCTTTCTATATGATCCAAACAGTTCTCTTCTGTATTCTCACAGTTCCCTTCTGCATTTTGAAACACTTCTCTGCATGTGACCTCAAGCTTTCTCTTACAACTAAATCTTGTTAGCATTTTTACATCCATGGTATCTATATATATGGTATCTATATATATATATATATATTTTTCCCCCAAACGAAATACCACAATATATTGTTATTAGAGTAGTGTAGTAGAGTATATATATAGTACTAGTTGTTAACCAGTGGATAAATCCACGGGTTCGCCCATTCTTTATTAGTCACATTTTGTGTGTCTTGCTACAGCAGTTACAGACGCATATGGGTATTATAATATAGATATATATACTCTACTACACATAAAATTCTTGGTTTCTTTACTTAGAACACTCGATATGGTTATGGGGATGGTTACTTATTCAAAAACGTGAGTTATCAAAATCCAGCTAACCAATATTAGGGATTTTTTCAGTTTATGCGAGAGAAGTGTTTTAAATCGAAGAAAAGATTTTGGAAAAAAGAAGAGAAGTGTTTTGAATAAAAAGAGAAGTTTATTTATTAAAAGAACTGAGTCATGAAGAGCCATCATAAGAAAAACCTCCTTTCCAAATTATTTACATATTGAGAATAATTGTCAGCCTTGATGTTATTTGACCAATCAGTCGTAATCTAATGGGACTTTCCATTTGTCAGTAGAATGAAATTACCATTGCAAATACTACCCCAATTGGGGTATCCTATGTTTTCTATTAACCTGTTGCCACTTGTTTGCCAACAAAATTATGTGGTTTTCCAACATTGCTCCCAACTCAAGACAATCAACGCAGGCCAATATATTTAGGCACCCAAGATAACAAAATAAAACATTCAGTGTGACAAGACAATAAAAATCTTCTTACTTTTTAGTTCATAAGATAAACGAACCCATTTAGGCGCAAACATTTGGCAATGTCCACACCAACTGGAGTAAAATTCTACAATCCATACTTTATCACTATCTGTTAGACCATCTATTATAGTACCATTTGAAAACTGTACCATTGGGTCACTTTTCTTGTATAAGCTATGCGTCTCATTCTTTGCAAATTTTATCAACATAAATAATCCAAAAATAAAAGTGTAGGGTTTTTTCAGGAAAAAAAGTTCCCTTCCATCAGCCATATTTGTTGTGACGGTATTTTGCGAGCGAGCCGAAGATTGAATTGTGCCGAACGAGTGAATTGGTTCTGTTCCCAGAGGCTAAAATGTGTTCGGCAATTTACTAAATCATGTTCATCTTCTGATCAGATCACGTATTTTTGCTGCAGGTACCAGCAAGTGTGCAAAATACTTTTGTAAAAGATTGAAATTTTAAAACGGATATAGTATCCAAAGTTTTGTTACAGTGTATTATTATTTCCAAAATTTTAGGTTGAAATTATTTCTGAGTAGACGTCCGGAAAATACCAGAAACATCCTGCGGTGGTGTGTATCAATCAACATGATAACTCGCACGTTTTAGAAAACTGTTCAGAGCAAGATGGCCAATCAAAAAAATGCCAGCAGGAGACAGTTGGCATTCAAAATAAAGACATTGTGTCTTTTTAACCCAATAAATGTTTTTCTTATCAGTTGTTACTACACGCATCTTGGAGAAAAGAGAGACAAAGAGCGTGGTAACGAGGTTTATTTTGCCGATGGGTGCAAAACGTCTAAATTTTGGCAAAAGTTGTAATTTATTTTACTCTTATTTACTCGCGTGTCCAAAAATCAGACAATCCAAGTGCATTCACAATTCAATTTTTTATAACATACAATTTTGCAATGAAAGTAGTGATAAAAAGCTATCGTCACGCTCGATAATAAGATTGAAAAGAAGAACTGGGATGCCACTTGCCTAAACATTCTGCCTAAGCCATGTGAAAGAATAAAATGGAAATAAAGGTCAACTTTGTCCCCAGGACTTGTTAGACTTTTAAATTTTAACGGTCTTTAGTCGAGTAGTAGCAGTTAAAATCTGAAGGGGCACCCCACCCTCAACCCCAGGTTTTTTTTGCCTTTTCTGATATTAGAGAAGATTATTTTTTGCTGTCTTCTCTCATCAAAAAAGGCAAAAAAAACTGGGGACAAGGGTGAACAAGTGTCAACACTTATAAGTAATGGAGGTTGAGTGTGCAAATGACCGTTACAAGAGAGTCAATTAAATCATACTCTACTGATCGTTCCCTAGGCAATATTTTGTTTTTTAATCTTCTTTAATATCTTTTTTTCTACAAAAAATATTTTTTAAAAGCTAACCCCTCCTAACCTACTTTCTGACTCCGGTCTCGCCAGAGACAACAGGTCCTAGTAACGAGCTTGCATTCATAAGCTTGCATTCATAATTTTTCTTTCAAAAGTGGCATTCGCGGTAATCGTTCTGTCTATAATCTTTTTGCTTCATTGTCAGTTAACGTTGTTAGCGTCACAACCTCTGACTTACCGGTTATTTTGCCACTTACTTACAACAAAAAAATCAAAACAACAATTTGTCAGCGGCGAGTATTCGTACTTTGGGTCGGAACTGGCTTTAGGCTGGTTCTTGAGATCACAAGCCAAAAATGTTCCTACTAAGGTTTAACAAGACGTATGATATACGCAAACAACCTCGCGAATAAAGTTTACAAAAAGCTGTCTATCAAATTGGGATTTTTGTTACGAAGTTAGACACGACATATTTTACTATTCAGATACGCAATAATATTTGTTACACACTTATTTTTCAAAATTGATTTGTGAGACCTTCCTGAACGGAAAATTCCTCGAACTTTTAATTTTCGATGGGTCCGTCTTGGGTGAACCGACTGACAGAAAGAAGAAAGACCACAAACCCACAAACCCCAAAATTTGCGAAATTCATTAATTCAGTTAATTCTGCCTACATTCACTTTTAAAAAGTTTGGTGGAAACACCTTTATTTACTAGTTAGTTAAACAAGTGTTTTGAACACTTGTCTTATCTTTTTAAAAAAGAAAAAAAAAAAAAAAAGTAAAAATAGTTACCAAGATGAGATTCGAACACACGACGACTCCTGTGTCGGTGCTCAGAGAGGCAAAAATTTCCATTCTTGTAGGACACAGTTGCGTTTTAATACAAGCTCACGAGCTTGTAATAAGGTTTAACTTTACTGGTTTTATTTGTCAATTTTTTAAAAAAATTATTTTCTGTGAATTTGCGAAAATCGATGACCTGATAGGATTAACATATCTTAGGCTGAAAACGAGTTTGCTATATAAAACACGTAATTTTTTTCATCTTGTGTGCGTCCACCAAGTATTATAAAAGGAGGAGTCGGGTGAGAGGCAGGTGGGAAGAAACTTATTGTGAAAATGAATTTGTGTGTGTTGTGTTTGCGCGGAAGAAGAGAGTGGATCGTTTTGTGATATGAGAAGGACAAATTTCAACGCCACTACATGAGACGATTATCCTCAAAAAACCTTTTTTTTAGTTTGCGAAGGGCTACTATACCCCTTTTCCTATCTTTTATATATAATGCAACCTCGTTCCCAGGGTTATTGCCTGGTCGTCAAATAAGGGTTTTGACATCAGGAAACATATTGTCAGGAGGAGGATGCTCAACATAACTGATATTTTCCCTTATATTACTTATTTTATATCAGAAATAGGGGCAAAGATTTTCAGTGGAACTCCAGCAGCCGTGCGCAGTAACGTGGCCTCCTCTCTTCCTAGCCTAGCGGTTACATTTTTAGGCTGGAGGACACGCGGGAAATTTTAAATTTTCAAACAAATAAGTAAATAGGATTAGCATTGGAGAGCATAAACAAAGATGGTGGCATACAAATAACGCATTTTCTTTGGATTGGACGTTAATAATTGGTTTGAAGAAAAGGATGAAATGAATCTCGAGGAAAAAAGTGTAGGTAGCTATGGCTAACTAACTACTTATGATAGATTTTTTAAGAAACATGCAATTCATTTAAAAAGATTACCTAGCTAGCTAGGTAGCTAGCTAAATAACCATCACTACTAGAGACGACATATTGTTCACTTCAAAGATACTTAATGTCGAGCAGTGGTAGTGAAAGACTGTTTTTTATATCATTTATTCATTAAATAGCTGTAATCAAATCCCGCAAACAAATAAACTGTAAGTACGACGAAAAAAACGAGCTGGCCCGAGTTGCATTTTGGGCGCTTTCAAAACGGGTCCAGATTCCGAGCAGTTAAACACAAAAACCCTGACAAAACGCCCCCAGCCGCCCTCACGTATACGGCGTTTTCAGCGAGTCTGCACCCTCATTGTCTGGGCAGTTAACAAATAAGACATACTTTTTTTGGATGTCACAAATTAAATATCTGGTGTTAGACTCATTTGAGCACCAAAAATGGAGTCGGTCGGTCGGCGAATGATAACTCAAGAATTTGATTTTATCCTATTATCCAGCCATCATCGCGCGCCATTAAACCGTCGATAGTTAATGATAACTTGTGCACCTTGTTTAAATGGAGTTTCCACGCATCGTATTCAACTAGTTCTTAGAACGCTTTTAGCATTTTAAAGTGTAGCACAATAATAATAGTGGGTAATGGCTTTGGGGAGACAACAAGCATATAATATTTTTTGTCCTTCTAGCTTTTCGACTCAGTATATCAAAAGTTTTGATCAAAAAATAGGGTCGATCAGGTGACTCACCCGATCGACCTTATTTTTACACCAAAAACTTCTGACCTCCGCCTTACAGATATATTAGGGTTAAAGCTATCTTAATGAAGTCATTACCTTTCCATTTTCTGGCTTTTTCAGATGAGGTGTGCGATTGCACGTGCATGCCTTGGCACACGCACAAATCGTTGAAAATAAATATTGAATTTTCAAAATCAACCTAAAAATCCATTTTGTAGCGTGCAATGGCAGCCCTCGAAATAATTTTCGGAGACTCATCAGACAAAACGTCCAATAGACTTGGTCAGACACTTCTAGATCTCAGAATTATGGAATAGTCCTGATCCTTTCAATCCACAAGCAAGCCTATTCATAGCATACCGACTCCTGACTTAGATAAAAGAACTACGTAGACATAAATCTCTTTTTGCCTGGCCCCTTCGTCGTTAATAACCAGGTTTTACACAAGAAATTCAGCCATGCGGTTCTTAACTAATACAGAGGTGAATGCCGACGGATGAAGCAAGTCTGCAAAACTGCACTTACAAGAGGAACACACATTTTATCATGGATTTAATTGTAGATAATTTCTTCATTTGACAAAACAATTGAAAACCATAGCGGGTTCAAATTTAATGGATTTTTTCTTTATACTTTTAAAAGCAAAACCCATGTGCGGTATAATTCTTTTTTCTGTATAAACTTTGTTAAAATTTAACTGAACTTTCTGAATAAATTTCGAAGTTTTATTTAAGCCATGTGGATAAAGATTTTTTTTAATTTGAAAACAAAGCATATTTTTGCCTATTTGCTTGTGATGACCTGAAAAATAAACAATTATAAGAAATGACAAATGCTATTTGGGGCATGTCCACACTTTTTAACCGCAAAATAAATGCGCATCAAAAGTTAACCTTGGAGCCCGTATCGCATGCATAACATTCTTTGCACAAGCAATTTACATCGCACGCGTTACTTGATTTACACATGTGCGAATCATACCACACCTACTCAAATATTCCTGAAAAAGCCTGATTCTAAAACAGATTCGTGCACTCAGGTTTACTATAAACTTACACAATTTGGTCCCAGATTGTCTCTAGTTACCCATGTGGTTTAAAACGACTGACATCACCACCACCTTGTTTCCAAGTTATTTAGCTTCAAGGTTTTAGGTGCATTGTATTGGCTTCTTTAATTTTATATAAGATGTTTACGTTAAATTAGTGTTATTGACGTCACAACATTAAATTTGTCGAATAACATTTGAGATATTTTTGACTACATAAAAAGAAAATGAACACATCTACTTTGGCTATTACACACACAGACACACTCTCCATATTATTATATAGATGACTTGCCAAATAAATGTTTACAAAACTTAAAAAGTTCGTGGTTTTTTGCACATGCCCAATCATATCTGTAGGTAGAAAATATAAACAATAGACCACAGTAGTTAAAGAAATCCATCCAAAAAAGAAATTTTTGCTTAAAATTGGAAGAATATGTTTAAAATTTAATTCCAGTTCTTCTTCGATCTTATGCTAACCAAAAAATCTTTAATCTTCTTTAATAATTATTTTACCCTGTGTGGGTCCTGCTTTTTTTTACCTACACAAAAGTGTGTGTGTGCTCACTGTTCTCATAATCACAACAACCAATATATTTGAAAGTGGTCTATAAATTAAAATCAAATACATTTTAAATTTTTTTTGTTGCCTAGCATAGCTAAGGTAAATTTCACAAATATTAGTTGGAAGAATGATAACCATTTTTATTAAATATGTGAGGGAAAAAGATTTCAGTAATTCTTTAAGCTAGCTTGATGAAATTCCTATTTGGGAATAAACAAGTATTTTAAATTTCTGGTGTACATCCTGTTAACACTTTTGGAGTGAAAATTAAAATACTATTATCAAATTTTATTATTACTAGTTTATTTGCTTGTGGGAAAATCCATTTCCTTCAGAAAAAGTAATTCTGAAATGAATAAAATGTTATTGGCGTCAGCAATAACCTTGTCCTCGTGCAAAGAATTGTTGTTTTAAATTTGATATCCCCTTGTCTCTTTTGTGTAGATTTTAAACCACTGATCAAAATAATACTATTATAACACTAATTGGTTTGATGTATGTTATATTATATGCTTTAAACTAATAAGAGTCACAAATACGTAATTTGTTGGCAAACAAATGAGACAGCTTTTCTTTGTTAGAGTATGATGATAGTTTACTCTGACAACATTTTAGCTATCCCATATTGCTTTTTACATAAAATATTCGGCCATATTCTCACAGTTTTTAAACAAATTAAGGGTAAACCTTTATATAATTTGTGGACAAGTTGCGGGTATATTTTGACGTTTCTAAATTGCAAATGTACAAATAATGTATTATTTTATTATTTTTCTAGATGAAAAGACTTTGAAATGGAGTCAGTTACAGATGAAATTTTACTTCTTATTTGTGGATTTCTTAACACGGAAGATTTAATATCTATCAGCCAAGTGAATAAGCGATTTTACAATATATCACATGATCCCACTTTGAACAGGTATCCCTTAATAATATTTATAATGAGCAGTTTATCTCATCTCATCATATCTAAAAAATTTAATTTTTCTTGGCTGGTGCTAAAAAATTCATGCTTAATGTCAGCTGGGCTTTATCCATCATTATGTATTATGTATTATAATGTAATTTGATACTTTGACATAGTTAAATATATTTTTTATAAAAATTAATAACCAACATTTCAAAAATCAACAGAAGCTTTTTAATTTAATCAATCATTGCTGAAAAACTACATCATAAACATCTTATTTATGCACACATAATAATTATTTACAATTAAAAGGCAGTTTGTGCATCAAGAAAAGGGATAAGGGATGACACCATAAGAAACACTTTATTACTTTAAAATGCTTAGTTTAATTCATAAAAATGATGATTGTAAATTTATTATAAACCATTTTTAGAAATTGCACAGTGACAACAATAGCTTCAAACTCGTTTAATTTGTTGCTTTTAAAGTTTTCCATAGAAGAACAAGAGAAATTTTTTTTATATACAGGATGAAGAATGAGGGTTTTTGTCTTTTATTTTGAATCAATGTTTAACCTTTTCTGTAGTCCATTATTATTAAAAAGTCTGATTTTTGATGTGTAAAATTTGTAAAAAAAAGGGTTTAGACAGTATTTTCATTTTCGATACAGAAAGGTATCTCAATTTAGCAAGAAGTTCCTTTTCTCCTTAAATAGTCAAGACGGAACAATATCTTCTTCAGCTAACTTATATATATTCCTTATCTTAGAAATGTTTAATAACACTTTTCACAAAGCACAATGAATAGCCTGCTTGCTTTCTTGTACTTTTTACAAAATATGGTGGTTTTAGCAGAGAAATCGGTTGAGATACAATATGCTCTCAATAAACCTCCAAAATAGTATTCTTTTGTATCTTTTTGTAATTTCTGATGTCCAATTGGGTGGAGACTTTTTTCGTTTTCTGTAAATGCAAATAAACTGTGCAGCGCTATATATGGAAGTAAAACCTGTTCTATAAAAAAAGAGACAAAACGGCAACTAGTTTACAAAGAAAACACAACATTCAGGAACTAAGGTATATTTTTCAAAGATTTTATGTACTACTTGTGTCAAATATTAAAAGAATATGTAACTGTGAATGACTATAGATCATTCTCCAAATCATATTCAACTCAAGGAAGGTGAGTTAGACTCATACGGAGGCATTAACAGTAATCATGAAGCCAATTTGTAGGGAATTGAAAAGATTTCTAGCCAAAGATAAAGCTAACTTTTATAGCTATATTCCTTATTTGCAAAGAAGATTTGGTGAATAAAAATAATGAAAGTAACAATAAAAATAAAAGCGTATAATGATTGTTTATTTGCTATATTAAACATTGATTGTTTATATTTAAATCATTAAAAGAAATGAGAAGTTGCACAAGTTCTTATACAAGTCCATCCACAGTACATAATAGCAGCTATTGCATATAATATAGCATCGCACTGCACAAGTGCTTGTACCTTGATAGTCAATGAACCTGTAAAAAATTCTACTTAAGCAGAAGAACATTGTAAAAGAAACTATTTACATTATGATAAATCTAACTTTGTTTAACCATTACTACTGTTGTGTAGAGCTTGACACAAGCTGATCAAAAAATGTTAGGATCGTGTGCTTTTGACAAATGGTTAAAGAGGTAGTGTGTTTAAAAGGTTTTTGATCATGTCATCAACCAATCTGTTTAGAAATGGGTGGGTTGACCCAGCTTAAGAAAATTGGTACCATTTTTGTCCCAGGTGGTCTCTAGAGATGAAGTCAGTTATTCTTATCCATTTTCAAGTTATTTAGCCTTAAAGTTAAAACTGTAATCCAATGAATTTACTAATTTAATTAAAAACATTGACATCAATCTATTTTATTGATGTGTCAAAATAAGACGTAATATATATACTAAGTTATATACTTAGCTGACAATAAAGAGTTCTTACTTACAAAAAGCTTAGTGTTTTTATTTGTACATTTTTGGATGTTCTTATTTTAATAAAATTTTACATTGTAAAGAAGACATTTATAAGGACGTTGTTTTGTAGCAATTCAAGGATATAAAATTGTGTGCAATCTATAATACAGTCTAAGGTATAACTCCATGACCGCCATCTGAAAATTTTTTGATTCAGCCAACTATATATGGGTACTTTCACTTTTCAGCTAGGTATTATATAAACCCAAATTGTAGCTTGAGTTAAAATCAGATTAGGATAGAAAGCCCTTGCATCAAACTGAATAAAAAACCCTTAACAGAATAGCATAAATACAGCTAGCTAGCTGCCCAGGCTGCCTATTTCTATATAAGTTTGGTGCTAACATCTTAAATAGCTTCTTTACGATTTATACACATAATGATCATTTATACACATAATGATCACCCTTACAATATTTTCATAGAGAAGTGTCGATATACGAACAAGTTCTTCTTTGCTGGTTTTATATCAAAAGACCAATCAAATTTACATGCCTTTGCACTTTTATCATTTTTGCACATCTTGACTTTGACTTGTTTTGTATTATTTTACTATAATGTAGCTGATGAGAACACGAAACTTGAAAGGTCTAAGCTAATTTTTACTCGTTAAAATAGTGGCAAAATAAAATTTAAAAATGTTTTGCATAATTAGATAAAAAGCAGATGCATCAAAATTCCCACAAGTTACTTATGAAAATGACATTATTGAAATGATTTTTCTTTCATTGTTAGGAGGATTGAGATTCATAACAATCTGCATGTATCATCTACAATACTTCATCGGAGGTGTAACCAGTATGCAAATCATTTACACACATTGATATTTAAAGATTGTTTTTGGATTCCATCTTACCAAATAGTGGCAGCACTGCAACGGTGCACAAAGTTGAAAATACTGTTCCTCACTGGCTGCAGGCTATCCATGGCAGGACTTGTGAAAATTTCAATCAGCAATCCAAACTTACACAAGCTTGGTTGGTCTATTCCAAGCACAAATATTTCAACAGAGCTGCGTAAGAATGAAAAATTGACACCATTATTTCATGACATTCAATCAGTATTCAAGAAGTTGAGTAGTTTAATATTACGTTTTGAAACGCTGGCTAGCTTTGAGCAATTTTTACCTTTGTTTGATTCAAAAGAAATTTTTGTTGAAGAATTCGGTTTAGAGTATTTGAGTGACAGATCTTCTTCGTACTTCACAATTGGAAATACGTACAGTGTTCATGTAAAGTGCAAAGAAAAATTTCAACTTTGTTTAAGTCATGCTATAAATGCAAACAGATTTTTGCATTTTAATTTGCTTGTGATGGACTTTGTTATTCAAACTATAGTCAAAGTTTCTCACACAAAACAACTGACAGTTTTACTTGCACCTGGAAATATAAATTCGCCATGTTGGAAATACATAACAACAGTATTAGATTCAATATTATTCGAAAGAATTGACTTAAGTTACTGCATCCTTTGCAAGGAACAAATGACATGGCTGTCAAAGTTAACAAAACTGACTCACTTGAATCTTTCTGCTGTTGGATCATTCAAGGGAAATTTGATGAGAGTAATAGCAAATAATTGTGAAAATTTAGTTGCACTGAACCTTACTGATTGTGATGACTGGATTGATAAGGTAATGTCTGCATATTTCTTTCAAGGCACTATAACTTTTTTGATCCATTTGTTTCTCGCGATGTCATTATATAATTTACAGTTGGAAAGAAGAACATTTGACCTTTTAGACTTATAATGTCATAATGTTGCCGTTCCATAAGCAAAAGTATCTGCAAAATATTAAAAAACAATAGCATATAATATATATGACTATCAAAGTTGTCTTTTAGTCTATTGATGTCAATTTATTTTTTGCAGGAACTACACGGTTAACAATAGCATATAATATATATGACTATCAAAGTTGTCTTTTAGTCTATTGATGTCAATTCATTTTTTGCAGGAACTACACGGTTTGGATGCTGTAGCTACTTCCTGTTTAAAACTGAAAGAATTGAACTTGTCTTGTTTACATATACATGCTGGTCAATACGAATTAAATAAATTGTGCTCACTTTTAAGCAAAATGAAAAATTTAACATCGCTTTCTATACCAGCATGTAATCTGATCAACAACATTAATCTAGTTGATACAAAAGTAAAATCAGCAAATGCGTCACGGTACAAACCTCAAACTGCTTCGAAATTGGTACTGTTTGATGAAAGTAGTTCTTCCAGTGTGGAGACTGGTGATGATTCCTTGTCAAGAAAGTTGCGTTCGTCACAGGAAGAATTAGACATAAGTTTTGGCTTGAGTGGTTTAGATATAATCTGTCGCGATTGTGTCAAACTGAAAGAGTTGGAGATTATTGATACAGGTTTTCATTCTGCATTTAGTAAACTGAGCAACCAGGATCAATTTTATTGGTAAGTTGTTTTAATGTTGTGTGTACTTGACTAGGTGCTAACGTTGTCACGAAAATCAAGCACAGCAACAGTATAAAAATGTCAGAATATAATAAAAAATTTGTGTCGTGAACTTGTATCGGAACTTTCCTGTTATTTCTGAGATTTGTACTGTATTGGTCAAAAGTAATGTACTAAAGCTAATTGGCAAAAAGTTTGTTCCAACAGTCTGAAGAGTTAATCCTTTTGATGACAAACTTATTATGCTCCCTTAGAATCCAGCATTGAATTTTTTTAGTCGAAATTATAGTTCTTCGAAGTTTATGCTGAAATGTGTCAATATAGAATAATACATGTAAACCTAATATTGGTCACGAACAGATATTGTGGTGGTGAATATGAAAAGAAAAGCAACAGATGTCCAAGCATAACACATTATTGTTCAGTAAGAGTAGTGTGGATAGTAGATTTTTTCACTGTATTTTATATACTTTTCTTCATTTGTTTTCTATTTAGTCCGCAAACATCTCATTTAAAAGATAAAAACTTTCTTCCTATTTGTCAGCTCACAAAGTTGACAAAGTTGACTTTAGCAGGTACGATAAATATTACAAGGTATTGAAGCTAATACTTACATGACAGTTGCATTAAAAAATGGCATTCTTTATTCTCATGCAATAGGTTTGTCAGGTGTTTCATCGTTTTCTTCGTTAAGCAAAATAACTGCATCGTGTGAACAATTAGAGGTGCTCTCCATTGCACATTGTGGACTGTCTGGACATTCAGGTGCATTGTCATCGTTGAAATCAGCATTAACAAATTGCAAAAAACTGAAGAAGTTTAGGTATGTAATTACTAAATTCTGAAAAATGTGTATCTTGAATTCCTAATTCTTTGCTAACTGTTTCAATCCTGAGTTGTATTCAAATTACTGTAGTATTATAATCTCTGATGTTAAAATTGTTCGGCCGTGCTACAACAATTAAAAGATTCTTGCATATCCACCCTGGAACCTTACCTTATCAGGTTACCTTCCAGCTTACCTGGAACCTTATCAGGGTGGCTACTATGGTGCGTGAAACCTGGTATGTTTTTTTATATCTATCTCTTTATTTTTAATTTTATTCCAGGTTGGACCAGCCTTATTATATATTAAAAGAGAATATTTTATCAGCACTGCACAACTGCCAACGTTTAGAGATACTGTGTATTATCAGCAAGAATGGGAAAGTACCCAAGAGTACTGACATTTATATCTCTTTATTTGAAAACGTGAGTTGTTGCACTCTATGTATTATGTTCTGTTCCTTATTGAGAATTTTTACAATGATATTCTAAGGTTCTTTGTTTTCTTTTAGTGTCCTCGTTTGGTCGCTTTTTTTCTCTTTTCTGGATCACTGGTATCTGAAGCAAAAAAACTTCAATCAACTTTAGTAAAGAAGTGAGAAAAATTAAATATTATATTTTTTTATAATTCATGATTTTATTGCTGAACAAAAACCTCCCTGTTTTTCTGTACGATTCAAGAAACAAATGCATAAAAACATTTTTTTTTATAATACAACATGATTTCAAATTTCAAGACCTATAAATATATGATTAAAATGAGGAACATGATTTTCAATGTGATAACTGAAAGAGTATACTCTTTACATTCGTTACTTTTAGATATCAAAGAACTAGACCATCTTTGTGCGTCACAGTGCTTCCATATTTTAATGCACTGACTGAAGAAGGATTACGTCAAGTTCCATACGTGTATTTGAGAGATGTTATACGCTTTGAATCACGTGTGGCAACGTGCAAATACGATAGTTGACCTGTTTTGTGTTTTTTTGTGTCGCTTTAAAAATTGTGGTGTTTTTAATACTTTTATTAAGCGTATAACTAATGTATTTAAAATGTAATATTTGATGCGAATGTGATTCTAAAATTATTTTTTGGAGGTAAAAAAAACTTTGCCAAATAATTCAATACTTTCTTAACAATTTTCGTGTTTTTTGGACATTTTTATATTTTTTATAATAGTTATGCATCCAATTAATGCAGGGCTTTTATGGAGTATGTAGAATTTGAGAAAGTCAAAGGTTCTTAGGTCAGTAAAAGGCAAAAACCAGGAAGTGTTAATGGTATCACGCACTTGACTATAATATCCTGCACTTGACAAGATTTACAGTAAATATGTTCTGGCTCCGAGAAACTACTCCGAGAAACATTCGTTGTGGTTTGCAGTTAAGTTAATTTTAAATACTTGAATCAAAGAAATTTTATGTGCTAGAATATGTGAAAAGGAAATTATAAAAAAGTATGTCCGTGAAAACCTTGTGGTGGTTATACCGTATCATTTTTAAACAAGAAGATCTTTTGTTGTTATATCTGTAATGTTTTTTTTTTCTTAGGAAAATTTTAAATACCATGCTTCAGTCCAAAATTCTTTTTTCAGCTTTCTTCAGTGTAGTTTATATGAACTTATGACCCTTTTTTTTTCTTTCTTTTTTACCCAATTTTAATTATGTTTTATCAAGTATACATAATGTAATAATATTTCTGTTTATTGATATATAAATAATACTAATAAGTCATAAATCAAAACTCAGATAAATGTGTTGATTCTTTGGATGTATCAGGTTTTCACTACACATATTTGATTCAGCCAGTATATGTTTATATGCATATATATTACTATAATGGTTTTGTTATGTTACTTGTACGTTTCTCTAGAACGCAAGATTTACCGGTTAATATATGTCATGTAGGTGAAATTTCCGCAAATTATATATGCGTTTCCTGAAAAGTCGTATATACAAGCTTTTCTTTTCAGTGTGTATATACATGTTAGTCACTTCATCTTTTGATGGAGAAGAAAAGGAAATTTAATGGCGAGGAAGCAAATAGGTATGTTTACAGTCTTCTTATAGTTTGGAAATAAAAAATCTGATTGTGTTAAGGGTAGGTGTCTACTTTAATGGAAGTATGTTTGGAAGCTTGTTATCACTTTAAGACATCTGCGAATCTTTGTTTATTTCCGTGACATTCTCGAAATTGTCATGCGTAAAAGTTAAGAGTTACAAGAGTTTAAAATAGATGCTCCGCCTTTTTTTCATTTTCACTTTTTGGTTTTAAATCCACATGTTTATAGAATGTAACATTTCCAGCATAATCTTTCAAAATTGATCATTTGACGACGTTAAATCCCAAAAAATTCAAACTTTTTGTAGATTGCTTTAACCACGAAACTTCCATCTTTTTTATTGGATTTTATCTTAGATTTTAATTTTTATAACGATTGGTGCATATTACAGTCTTGTTTAGTTAATAAAAATAGTAAAATTAGCAAGATATTAGAAAAAGTAACCAAATTTTGATCCAACCAAGAAAAAACCAAAAAGAAAAAACCAGAACGTATTTAACACCTTTTAGCTACAGTCAATGTGTACTCAGTGTTATTTTCCCCAATGTGGGCTGATATCTGCTGGTTAGTATCTTTGTATGACAGTTTCAAATGTGTCCACCAAAATCTTAAAAAATTGAATGTGACATGTAAAAAACTCTAGAAAATCAACCATGCGGAACACAGCTACAATCAGGTTATAAAAATACTTAGTTTTGTGCAAATTCTTGTTCTCTGTTAATATGCAATTCGACTTTGTCAAGAAATGTGTATTGTGAAAGCTTTTTTTTAGTGAGACTGCTGTTGGACATGTCACCGGTTGTGAAGATGCAGCTGACGATTCTACCAATAAAAAACAAGCAAATTCTAATGATGTGTTGTCATCAGAAAGTTTAGCTAGGCATGCGCAGTGTATAATCGACGATATGGAAGTGAAGAGGAAAAACGATGAGACTTTAATAGCTGGTAGGTTTTTACCAGTTTGACCTGAAAGTGAGCGGTAGGCAACATGTCAATGCTATACTGCTAAATAACCTGACATCATGGTATGCAACATAAATTTAGTCTTAGGAATACATGCAAGAAAGAAAAAAAAAGAAGTAAAATTGCTTTGTAATGGTGTCTATTTTTAAAAAAAGGTTAATGACCTTACAATAATCCAGAAAGTGATAGCATCCTACCTTCATGTAGCGATCATCGATTAATTATCGAGTTTGATTTTATTACCTTTACAGAATTTCGCAAGACGATGGAAATACAGACAGAGAGTTGGTGTCAAGCATTAGAAAATACACTTGCGAAGCTATATGAGAAGAACAATGAAGTATGTCAGGAGAAATTGCAGCAATTATACGCCATTCTTGGAAGAATAAGTAAGTGCCTATTCGTTTTGTAGTCAAGTGTTTTTGTGCAATCATTTTTACAACTAAAGGCTTAAGTTGAATCAGGGAAAATAGCCTATTTTTAGAACCCAAGAAAAAGCACGAGACAACATCATTTTTGAAATTCTCTGTTTCCTGGACATTGTTTTTAATTATTATCTGTTCTTTTTTTTAAGCGGAATAGTCTGGTAGCTTAATCAGTTATGGCTCGTTTTTTGCAAAAACTCTATAAGTGTCGTCAGAATGCGTCGTGTGCACGCTCTATTATCAAATCGTATGATGCGATTTTTGTTTCGATTTTTAGTACTCGTCTTAAAAAACTTTTACTATCATTCGATCATCTTTCATTTAGTTTTGAACAACACAAAACTGCTGTTAAATCCTGATGTGTAACTGCTAATTAAAACAGCTGACAAATGTGCTATTGTTGCTCTTGTTTTGTGTATATTAAAGTTACCATGGTGATTTTGTTTTCTTGCCTAGATCAACTCGAACAAGAGATGGGAGCATTTAAACAATCGTTGAAATTGTTATACACGGACGTTGAAACCTCATAGTTATACTTCTGTGTTTTTTAATTTACAATTCTCACTAAAATATCCGAAAAGCGGTTTCTGAATCAAGTCTTGTGTTACGGGAGAATGTATGTTATAATTTATCTTTGTAGTATTGTGACGTCAAATTTGTAGTTATATATATTAATTACTATATTTATATTTATGTTTAAGTTATTTTTGTTATTGTTTATATTTTGTGAATATGAATTTTAAAAGTTGTAAATAATTGTTGAAATTTCAGATAACGTTTTTTTTTGTTCTCCGTCACACAATACAAACATGACTTCCTATTATTACAAGCTCGTGAGTCAAATGTGTCCTACAAAAATGGAAATTTTTTCCTCTCTGAGCACCGACACGGGAGTAGTCGTGTGCTCGAATCTCATTTTAGTAACTATTTTTACTTTTTTCTTTTACTATCCTGCCTGCGAGAATGTGTTTCCAACTCGTAACTAACTAACCAAATGGTCAATTGCAATGTCACAGATTTAAACTTCGTGCCTAAACTCTCTAAGTACTTGGAAGCCATCTAAATGACGTTTCAGGCCAAAATTGGTATTTATTTTTGACAAAATTTGTCACAGTTAACAAAAAAATTATGCTGAACATAATAGTGACATCATAATTTTGATTTTTGTTACCTAAATGTCATTTTAGACCAAAAATTGGTCCGAAAATTAAAACTTTTATTTTCGACAAAATTTGACAGAGCTAACAGAAAAAGTATGCCGAACAAGATGGTTGCATGTTTGCATCAAAATTTTCCTTTTAGTCACTTAAATGTCACTTTAGGCCAAAATTGGTCCGAAAATTAGAACTATTTTATATTCGACAAAATTTGGCAAAGTTAGCAAAAAAAGTATGCTGAACATGATAGAGACATTGTCAACTAAATGCCGTTTAAGACCATAAACGTTTCAATCGCGCGAATGACTGATTTTTTTGTTAGCAGAAATTGTAGAATTGGGTCGCATTGTCGATGTTTCATAGTTGTGCATTTTTAATAGCAAGATAATTTATGCAGCGCCTGCGCCTTGTGTATTTTTTTAAAAAGATAAGTGTTGAAAACCTTCTTTTAACTAACTGGTAAAGTAAAGGTGTTTCCAACAAAGTTTTCCAAAGTGAATGTAGGCAGAGTTAAGGTCTATTCAAATACCTGGAAAGTAGTCTGCAAAAAATAAAATTTCCACAAATATAAGTAAGAGAAAAACGAAGATGCTCCACCATATATAAATAATGACGAGAACGAAATTCTTTTCGCTACGCTAATGACGCGCTAACATAGTGAAATATGATTTCGGAAACACTCCGAAAAAACGTAATTTTTCCGATTCCATCCTTGTTATTTTTCTCCACGCTATAATTGCACAGGATTCTTTTTAACGAAGTTTGCTGTTTGTGACAGTTCTGATAACATATTTTTTTAACTACAGCTATTTCCTTTTTCGAACAATTAAGATCGTATATTATTTTTCTTTATTTTGCTTTGGCTTTTGTTACTGAATTACTTAATTTTGAAAATTTTAGGTGGAGCTTGTGGTCTTTCTTATTCCTGTCAGTCGGTTCACCCAAGATGGACCCATCGAAAATTAAAATTTCGAGGAATTTTCCGTTCAAGAAGATCTCACAAATCAATTTTGAAAAATAACTGCATAGTGTGTAGAAAATATTATTGCCTATGTGAATAGCAAAATATGTTGTGTCTAACTTCGTAACAAAAATCACAATTTGATAGACAGCTTTTTGTAAACTTCATTAGGGAGGTTGTTTACGTATATCAAACGTCTTGTTTTTTGTGTACTCTAGGAGCAAGAAATTTTGAGAAAAGTTTTCGACATGCGCGAATCTTATTTTTTGCTTCAAGTAATACTAAGTTAAAGAAAGATATTTTATTGAATGGAACAATGAAAACATGAATCAGGAATTTAATACGTAGATGCGTAGATCTTTACACCTATATTTATATAAATATAATATTATTTGGTATGTAATTTTCATTCCAGAAAATAGTTAAGTAAAAAGCAAAAAAAATTGCTGTGAAAATTTTAATCGATTTGTGTAGGTTTTCAAGATTAAAATCACAAATAGATCTTATTAATTTTTCATCCACGAATTAAATTCTTGCAAAGTGTTTCGTTTTTTCCATTCGATTAAATTTCTATCAATAACGTAGTTCGTGCATTAAAGAAAAAATAACTTTCTTGCAAAAAAAAAAAAAAAATTTGTGCAGAGAAATAAAACACGAGCTGAGCTTGGTCATGCTCTGCAGAAATTCATCACAAAAGACTGTGTTGGTTGAACATACACATACTGAACAACTGTTGTTATAATGCTCAAAAGGATTGCAAGATATGAGCTTGCCAATACCGTCTTTGCTAGCGTTGATATAACCTCAAAAAGAACAAAAACACTTCATACTTCTTTAGTACAAAAGATTTTTGTGTGGTTATGAAGATATTTTAAAAAGTTTAAGAGATCAAAAGATGTACATCTTCGTTTGTTAATGTGTATCGACTTTTTTATGTATGTTTGATGAGGCGTGCAAAAAAGTTCGGCACACCACACGTTGAGAGGCGCTTCAATTGTAAACAGCAATCTACTTAACTTGAAGGAGAGAGCAGAACCTCTTCTTCCTATCACTTTCAGCATAATAAATCAAATACAAATCTGCGCGTAGCTAGCGATATTAAAATATGGTTTATCGATTTATTATTTTATGATATGAGATGGTTGAATATGACATATTTTATCTGGATTTATTTGGTTTATTTGTCCGTTCACATTGTAATTTGTACGGATGAAAAAATCAACAAAACTATAGGTGAGGCATTATTACAAGGTGTTAACGTATAATATTCTGTTCTACCGTAGAACGATCTTCAAACTAAACCGACAATTTTTTATTGTTAGAGCATAATACAAAAGATACGTGTCAGACCAGTCTAGTTTTTAGGGTAGTCAGTCTAGTATTATGAGTTCTAAAAGAAACATTACACATCTGCAAGTAGTAAACATGCCAGGGATTCAGAGTTGATATAGAATAGTGTATGAAACCTTGTACTTTTCCATAGTGACCGACGATGGAGATGTATTTGAAACGCGTGACGTCATTAATCAACAAATAAATGATGTGTCAGCAGAATATTTAGTAAATAAAAAAAAGCAAGTCAATAAACGAACGGGTAAGATACTCATTTTCACAACAAGATACCATGCTCCATGCGTACACATATAACTATGTGATGTCTGGCAACTTTACGCAGGGCTTAGAGAGTTGATAGTGGGTAGGGTTAATTGTTGATGGGTGGGATTAATTGTTGATGTGGGTAAGGTGGTGTAGCAATCTATACTTTTAAGTAAACCTTTTCGTTTTGTAAATTCTATTATTAATTCTTATATAACAGGTTATTTGGCCATCCTGCCAAAAAATAGAATGTAATAAGGAAAAAGGAAAAAGGGTTAAGATTGAGTAAATGTTATCAATCACGCTCCTGTCCGGAGACACACTTGTAGATAAGTTTATGGGTTTGCTAAATTGTATGCCTTAAGTAACCACATACTTTATGTGTCTACATGCATGCATGTCTCAGTGCTTTGCGTGTCTTGAAAGATCGTCTTTGGCTGTCACTATGTTAAAAAGTTTGACAAAACGAAAATAGTGATAATTTCCGAAAGAAATTTTGCGGTTAATGATTTGGGTATTTAAATAACTTTCCCAGTCATTGTCTTGGAAAACGTCACTCGCAAGTGACATTTAGGCACGCAAAGCTCTAAGAAACGTAATTTAGGTGCTTAATTTGAATTGATTCAGCCTATTATCTTGAAATTTATTATTTTTTACAGATGAAACATTTTTTCCGGGTTTGACGCAACAAATCTTCAAAGATCTCAACGATGATAATAAACAAGAACTTGCGCGAACAGATATCCCAGTCAATCCGGACGAACAATATATTATACCAGATATTAATCTAATTAATCCGGAAGATGCGCAAAGTGCTGTGGAGAGAATATATGGATATTTCAAACCCCCTGAAAAAGGAGAATATATTTTCAAAATATGTAAGTGCTTGGTAGCAGCTCGGTGTTTTGCAAGTTTAATTTATACTGTTTTATCGTAGTTTAATTTGCTCACTCGCTACATCTCCTCAGTTAAATATCCTCGGGTGATTAATCTTTTTTACTCTTGTCTTTTATTTAGCAAGTAAAGGTGAAAGCACCTTGACTCTAAGCACTTCAAAGGATAAAAACGACATGAAAAAATATGCTGATGTTGAAGCAGGACAGGTAGTTGACAAACGTCAGTATGACAAGTAAGTAAAATATAATACCTCGTTGCAAGCTTCGCTTAAGTAAGACTACAACAATACTAAGGAAAAAATCCAAAGGATGTATTACCTCTTTGTATTGAATAGTTGTATCAGTAGCGCTTCTCCGTTTTGACAAGAATTGGTACCATGAACAAAGAAGCATGCCGAAAATGATAGCAGCATGAAAGTTTTTATTTTTGCACCTTAAATACTTTTTTGCCAAAATTAGTCCGATATTAAAAACTATTTAACTAAAATATGGTACGGTATAATTGCAACAGCGTTTCGATCCTTAAATTCATACAACCAGTTAGGGATTTTTATATGTAAAAAGTAGCGATAACCTAGAGACTTCTCAGAACTTAGAATAATGTGTTATAACATAATTTAGGTACGAAAATCAAAATTCTCGCCCCATTCCTTTGAACGCCAATCAGATGTACTATATGGAAGTTGTTCATAAAAAACTAGATGGTGCTAGCCATTTGCAGCTTGGGGCGTTGTTCCCGAATGGAGAAAAACATTTCCCACTAGAGAGTAGATATTTTTACACCGTGAAAGGTTTGTTTTAACTTTGTGCTGTTGTGTTTGTTAGGGTAACATCCTAACTTCTTTTTGGCACTGTGTCGTTGAGGGTCAATCAAAAGAAGGGTTTAAAGCTCTAAGCTACGTACTTCTAAGACGATCAATTGTATTTTGAAGGAACGGAAAGAATCGATTTGCATAGTTAGCCTTTTATTCAGTCTGCGTTTAAACTTAATAGTTTCAAAACTGCAACATTCTGCCACTGCGCCAAACACAACGTCGCTCCCCCCCCTTACGCACCATGAAAGTTCTCTAAAATGTTAAGGTAACGGCTTTTTTGGGGTGTTTTTTGAAGTTGGCAAAAAGCATCAACTGCCCAACAGTCTGGAACCGGCAGACTTTGAAAGCGTTTTTTTGTGTGGGCTAATAAGTAAGCAATGTGCTAATCACATTTTCTATTACGAGTGAGTGAGAATCACAGAACAATTCAGCTCAGAACCCAAAAGCCCTAAAGTTAGGGAAAAGGGGGCGTGCTGACATCAGCAACATTCAGCATTTTAAAAGAGTTAGCATATAATTTAATAACCTGACATTTTTATTCTAAACCGTCGTGTGAATTTTGCCGTGTTCAAAATGCGTAATCTATTACGGTATTCGTGTACTTAAACACTTATGAGGATTTTTCAACCTTGCATTTATATTTTGTGTGATGACTTTAGATACCAACGAAAAAATTCTCAGTCTAGCCTTTATAAGCACCAAAAAAGAACGTAATAAAATTATATAGACGACAATCTATTTTACATATTTATAGATCCTAAAGAAGACAACACAGCAGAATTAACCAATCCTTCACCAATGAAAAGCGATGGTGGTAGTGTAGAGAAAGCACATGATCCTCACGTACGACAACTACATCGTACAGGTAAATAAAAATAAAAAGATTTCTGCCTATGCTTAGTTAGCTGAAAGTTAGATTTTTTTTATCAGTAAAATTTTGTAAATCTTTACGCTTATTTTTGTAGGTAAACCAAACGCCAGTCCTTGTGGTACAAGTAAGTTAACTATTCGCCCAAAACCCTTTGTCAACTACTTATGTCTGTGCCAGAGACAACAGCAACAGTGTGCTTCAAAACATTATCTGCTTCACTGTAGCTACTGTAAATCTCTTCATTCACTTATAGATCTACGAGTTCGCTTATACTCCACGAATTTCAACTGTCTAAAACGCAAGGGCCATATATGTAAATATGCATTGAGTGGTGAAGACCGAGTTGTCAAGCTACGTCCAAGAGAAGCTGCAACGACTTTTGTGATCACTAAACCTGGTTTGAATAATTATGCAAACTCTATATCCTTTCAAGTAGATGGCAAGCATGGCATATTCCTTCTTAAAGACGGTGATAGATATATTGTTGCTTCAAACGATGGTTCTAAAGACTTTGGTAAGCTCTATCTTTTTTGCAGTATTTTTTTAAAACTACTTTTTTGTTCAAACGTGTGGAATTTTGACAAACTATCGATGGCCGGTGGAAAGTCCACGAGTCCGCCCGTATTGCGTGCGTTTCGCTACTTGCGGTACCATTTTGCGTGACGGAAAGACGTATACGGGTATTATAATATAGACTAGCCGTTAACTCGTGGAAAAATCCACGGGGTCGCCCGTCCTTTATATATCGCATTTCGTGTTTCTGTAACAGGACGCGGTTTTCGCGGACAGACAGACAAAATACGGCTATTATTAAAGAGAAGCCGGGAAACCCGGCGTCAAAACGCAGGGTAAACCGCAAGTCAAGGTGTGATCCGGCGTTGAACACTCTGTGGAGCGCTTAATAAGAGCCGTAAACTGTGTCACACAATCAGGTGGAGTGCTTTAGTACAGGTATACAGTATGTCGTAAATCAAGTAAAGCGCATACACCATTATAGTGTTGGGACTGTAACATATTTTTAAAAAAATAACTTTCCCGCAACGATAGCTGAAATAAAAATATAGTTTATAAACTGTTGTTACCCTGTCATAGCAAAAACAACCTGCAAATATTATTTTATTTTGAGGAATAAGTTTTTGTGAAAGTTAAAGTTGAAAAAAACTTTCTCATAGACTGTGTTTAAATAAAAACACAAGAAACCGTCCATTGATAAGAAGCCGTCCATTGCTAACACAGGGCTGAGCGCTTAGTACAGTTAAAAATTGTTGCACATCCGTACAACCGCTATTACCAAGAAAGTTTAAAATTAATTCTCACTGTGGGCTGACTCCTTAGTACAGGCACCTGGGCGTAACAGCCGTTTCCAAAAAAACAGTCCGTTGTTAACTGGGCTAAGCGCTTAGTCCAGCCAAAACAATCGCTCAGCCATTTTATTTGCAGAAAAAGTTTTCAGGAAAATATTAAATAATGTAGCTACCTAGCTAACTGCATTTAGCATAAAAATTATTGCTTAAGAATGTTGTTGTAGCTAAACTGAAATTTTATACTTTTTAGCCAAAGATAATAGCTATGGAGCTAATTGAATAACCACAGCCTCAACATAAAAATAAATGTTGGCTAGGGTAGAAAGCTCTTTTACCATACAGAATAGTAATAAGTAAGGCTCTAGGATGGCTAGCTAGTAATATCTTGGTTCCTAGCCAAAACTGAAGTGTTTAAGATCTGCTGATCGTTTAAGATCTATCTTAACATTAAAAACAAACAGAAAACAAATATAACAAAATATAAAGCTTTCAGAAGATAAAAAGGTCAAACAACAGATATACAAACCACTACAAACCTCACACACTGACCACACACGACCATTTTGAAAATCAAAGTGGCCTTCGTTTGTCCAGCCGTAAAGATCTTGGATTGTTTTTTAAGCAAAAATCGTGGATTGTTGTTTAAAGAATCAGGCGTCGTGAGTGGTATTCTACGCGCCAGCTGTCAAAACAAAGTCGGTAAAAATATATCGCATTTGGTTTTGGTGCGTAATTCACAAAATTTCGTGTTTCCGCAACGGGACACGGCTTTCGCGGACAGACAGACAAACTACGGCTATTATTAAAGAGACTAGTCGTTTCCCGTGGAAAAATCCACGGAATCGCCCGTCCTTTATATTAACCCGTCGCAATAAAGTGGATAAAAAATATATTGCATTTGATATTCATGTTTCCGTAACATCATTTTCTAACTCAGCGGGGGGTCTGCGCAGCGACAGACAGACGACGGCTATTATTATAGAGATAATTAAAGATGTCTTGAAATTGTCCTATTCGGTTACTATTCTGCAAATTCAGATACGAAGTTTTTTTTACAATCCTGTAGAAAGAATTTGTTTGAAAGCTCAAAATTTTTGTTATTCACGAGTTCGAATTTGGCCTGATTAATAGAATCGTCCTAAAATCTTACCCCTTAAAATTACCCCTGAAAAAGAATTTCCAGTTTAATTTTCTCTGGTCACCATAACGACAACGACAAGCGCTATGTCAGCAGCAATGACATCAGCGATGACGAAACGGCAACGACAAGAAGAAGGCGACAGTGACAAAAACACAAAATGTGGCAATGGTAAATATTATAGTCATCTTAAAGATGGTTTATACTTAAACACGTTTTTCTTTCAGCGTCTTTAAGTTCATTCAACGTTGACAGTCAAGATGATATTGCTCCTGCATCATATGGTATCAGGTTATTTCAAACTAGAGTCAGTTATCTTTGCCATGGTCCCTCCTCCACAGATATTTATAACGATAGACGTTCTCCTAATTGCGCTTTTTATATGGTGCCGGTGGAACTTGATATGAATTCGTTTGAACCATCTTGCAACAGTTACTGTCCGCAGGTGAGTTTGTTTTGAAATGTAGCAATACCTTCACAAGTTCTAACATCTAAATGCTATTGCCGGTAAAAGGAAATAAAAAGATTTTATTTCTAATTGAATTTAATGCAATTTCATAGGAAAATTTGGAACGAAAATTGGATTCAAAACCAGGTAATACGAACGAAAAAGCGCCACTAAATGTTTTGGATGCTTTGGCGCACCATACGGCTGATGTTGAAGCAGGTAAATTGGAAATATACCATAGCCTCTTCGTGAAGCAGCAGAACCAATATCTTGCACGCTTTTTACCCCTATATTTGATTACTACTATATTCGTTTAGCAAAATACGCTGCGAAAGTTAAATTGATGACAACCGTGGCCAAAAATCCTACGAATGTCATCCCAATTGAAGCAGACGCTGAGAAAATCTTACAAGCAAAACATATAGCTCCAATAAATTTAGATGAGGTCAAAACGAATCCTGTTAATAAATACACGCCTGTGAATCTTGATAAGCAAAAGCGTCCTGTGTTACAGGTATCTCCCATGAAGAGCGTGGGCGTACAGCCGTTCATTTTGGTTAAAAGCGCACCTCAAGGAGCGCATCTTCATGTTGTTAGCATTCCGCAACACAACAACGAAAATGAAACGCCGTATGCAACTGATAGTATTTTGCAGAGCAGCAACCCTGGTCAGACAATGCTGATTAATTCTTCACTTAGCGAAGGTAAGTAATTTTCTGTTTACTTATCCAACGCCCATTTCCAGTAACACCCAGGGCGTAATAATTTCCAATCAAATACGGCAATTAATTATCTATTTGGAGATCTACAGGACGAAGGTCTTTAATTGAATAAAAAATATATAGAATAAAAAATGGACAATAACGTTGGTGGAAGAGAAGTGGAAATGTTTCAAAATTTAAATGTATTGATTATATGTAGAATTGCACTTTTCTTCCAGATTGTATGTATTATTTTAGCTATAAAAGTGACCTCTGCATTTAGTTGTCTCAAGTTAAGCCGTGATTATTTCGTCAAAATGCGCTCATGATGTGCTTTTTAATTATAGAGCAAGTAGAGCCACGTCAGCAATATATCGCGCTTCATTTAAACAATAATGTCGGTACGACTGGTGACGTCAGAATAATTTCAAGTATTAAACCAGAAGGTTACGTACTTGGCAAAGAAGTGTTTAAACTGAAAATATTATTCAAGCACAAATATGAGAAACCCGTTGTGTTTCACGGTGTGGATGAAAGTAGTTCAGGTCGAACCATTTTGTTGAACGGACAGAGAGTTATGAAGTTTTACCCGACTGCTGATGAGGATCAAAGTACGGAAGTTTCAGTCACTGCTGTAGATCCCGTCACTGAAGTTCATGCGGAACCGTCTAACATGGATTCTTTTAAAGATCCGCCTCCAGGAATTGAGCGTCCCAAACCAGCTCCACCGGTAACATCTCCAGCGCCTACTTTGCCGCCCTTGGAGACTGCAGTAGAACCAACTAAGGAAAAACCGCCAAACAAAGCTAACTGTAAGTTCCATGTTTTCCGTGTCTTGTCTTTCAACTAATTACTAAAATATGTATCCATTGTGATAATACTGCAATTAAATCAATAAAATCATAATCATAAACAATCAACCTTAGAATGTTGTTTTTTAATTTTAGCTGCAAATCCACCAGACCAGGGTCACATCACCTCCATATCAGGCGTGGCCCGCACTCACGAAGAACTTTATCCGCCCATGAAGATCTCCAATGCAGTTGATGAATCTATTGACTTGCCTGTAATGATTGAAAAGAAGCAGTACCATCGTCCTGCTGCGCCTGTGGATGAGAACGCGAAACAAAAAGGTATATTGGACAAATTTCACGTCATCAAGACTAATGCCTTACTTACCCTATTCTTTTTAAAACCCTTCCATGTTAAATTCTTAGCACGTCGCTTTATTTTTTCAAACTATAAGCTAATTAAACTTTCTTTTTGCTTTTAAGATGGCGTACCTGATGTTATGGAGATATCATATGATGACGACAATGGACAGAAGAAAACCATTACTGAAATTCTTGTTGATGGTAACGCTGTCAATAATACAAGTTTGACAAGGAATAATAAAAATCCTGCGTTGCTGGAGACAAGTGCTGCGAATTATACAGGGACGTTAATAAACACAACATCAATAAAAGAATCTGAAAACATCACAGCGTCGCTAGCAGGAAACAAGACCGTAAATATAACGAACAGCTCAAACAGTGAAGAGAAAGAAACGAGTAAAGTCATCCATGGAGAAGAGCTACAACACATGGAACATGAAGTTAATAAAACTGCAAGTTTACTAGCTTCGTATCCCAGCAACGACACTGCATCATTCCAGAACCAAAACCAATCAGATATTGTGCATTATGATTACATTGATTTCATTGGTTCAGAAAATGAAACAACAAATAACACTGAACCACCTAATTCTAAGATTGAATATTTTGCAGCGAATAAAAGCGTGGAGCAACTTAACACAGAAATGTTGTTTGCTGGAAATAATACTCAACTACGCAACGAAACAAGTGATCTTTTGAACAACGCCACTTACACGGAACCGAATGACGCTGATAGTGAAAGCTACTCTGTCATCAAAAGTCTTGACGAAACGCAGAAGGAACTTCGTGAACTGAATTCTCAAATTGAAAAGCTTGATAAAGAAAGTGATGCCTTACGTACGGTCAAGCCTTCTGAAAACACCGTAGAATCCACAGTACCGGATGTCAGGGTTGGTGCTTTTGAACAGTCGAATGAGAAAGTGGGATTTGAAGCTGTGAGACAATATGAACAGAGCGGTACCCCTGACAGTTGGAGAAGAAACACTGAGCAAGCAGTGGCGAAGTTATTGCCAGAAGAAGAGATTGGTAGTCGAAGTGAGAAAAAAACAATCACAGCCTCACCAGATCGACCGGGCGGAAAACAGGTCCTTGAAGATGGCGATACTGTTGTCGGAAAGAAAAATATTCTTAACACCATCAAAGCTTTAGAAGAAAATAACTACCGCAGTAAGGTCAAATCTTTAAGCAACTTTTTGAAAGAATACACCAATGAAGATGAAGGAGGAAAGCAAAGATACGAAGCATGGTTGGCTGAACATCAGCACCCAAATTCTTGGTACTATGGTATACCTGTTGGCGGTGTAAAACGATCACCATTCAACCGAAAAAAGTCTTTTTTTCATTCACCAGCGTCTCCGACTGACCCGGTTGTAATTCATGACGATGACACCGGTTATATGAAGCGTTATAACGTGCATCCACAGATAACGTTTCCCCGTCAAATTCAATTTCATGACGACAAAAGGGCGAAAATCCCCAATAAACCACCAGCAAAGAAACGTAAGACCAAACACGGCAACAAACGCAGAAGATATCGACGTAGCTTATGTGATTGCGCACAAGGTTGCGCAGATGACAAAGACATTGAGGCTTGCTTAAGTAATTGTGAAAACAAGTGCTCTCCGTCTTTGGTGATACACGAGAAAGAGAACACAAGAGAAAGAAGAAATGCGAAATATCTAGGCGAAAAGAAAAACGCGAGTACAGTATTTGATGAAGGTATTGTGAACGATATTGAAGAGGAAACAGCTTTTACTGCTGATAAAAATAAGAATGGCCGTAAGTCTTACATTTCAGAGGAAGATGATGTGGAGGAGAAACGCTTTAGGAATAGAAGAACTAAAAAAGCGTCCGCTCCTTCTAAGAAAAGTGTGATACCTATAGCACAGCGCAACTATGCTTATCCATACTCGTATAATTTTAAAAATATGCTTCCACTCAAACGCGCCTTCGTTGAAAAACGAACTTCGATGCAAACACGCCCTCCTTTTCCCCAACACAGCAATCAATACACTAGTAATCTTCAAACAAATACTTACACTAATAAACGAACGATTCTAAATGACCGGCGACCGATGTCTCAATATTATATCTCACCCCAATACTACATGAAAAGTTATGTTCCCCAACAAACTAGGTATCAATCGTTTCAAAGATGGTATCAACCACAATCTACCAACGATAAACAAGCAAGTTTCTACTACAATAACGTCTACCCAACACAAAGACAGTATTATGCGAAAAACATTGTACCGGGAGCCTCTCCTTATTACTATGGCAACTACGCAAGATACTATCAACAAAACAAAAATACTCCTTTATTTTACGCCAGGAATGGCGTACCCGCCAAACCTGCAGATGTAAAAGCTAAAATTCCTGCTCATAAAACGCCCTCTAACAAAAGAATTGTTAGTCCTGTCAAATACATTCATGACGAAGAACTTAAAATGAAGAAGTTTAAAGTTCAAACTGGCGCCAAAAGGATGTTGGTTTACCCTAATCACTTGGTGCGCAAACCAGCTGAAACATCGAGGCCAATCGTGAGAACGGTAACGGTGATGAGACAAACACCGGTAACGCATCCAAATATAACTATCGACGAAAACAAAACATTCACGGGAAATGTTGAGAAGTTGAGTTTAACGAAGAATACAACGAAATCGGCTAATATAAACAAAGAACATGAAGTGGAAAGCATGAACCAGGAAAAACACGTGAAAACAGATAAAAATGGTAATGATAATAAAACTGCTTCCAATGGTGAGAAAAGGATGAACAAAGTAAATAAATATAAGGCTGCCCTTATGCCTTCCAAATCTGGAATACCATATTACGCCAGGCATACCGAATCGGGGAGTAAACGAAACATCGAATCAAATGCAGCCAGCGTTAGTAACAGCACAAATGCAACGACAACTTCCAGCATTTCGAATGAGACAGTGGTAGACTTAAAGGAAACATTTGAAAAATATCTGAACAAAGATGACGTAGTTAACAATACTGCAGGGAATGTGACAAATGATGTGATAAAAGAGAAAGGAAATATGACGAAAACTGGAGAAAGCAAAAGTAAAATCGTCAATAAGATTATGGAAGAAGAAAAGAAGGGTAGTGACGAGAGAAGAAGAAATTCTTATTTTGCTATTGAGATTGCGGAAGATGAAGATGAAAATAAACCTGAGCCGACTGAAAAAGAGTTTGCTAAGAAAAAAACATCAGATTTAGAGACAGCGAAAAAAGAAATTGAGAAGGAGGAAAAGGCTAGAGAGAGTCTTACTGATAAAAATGGAGGAATTGAAAATGTTATATTCGACAACAATGTCGATGTGTCGTCAGTATTTTTCCGACATGACGCTAAATTGAATCGCAATCATGAGCAAAACACTACAGGTATTCTAAAAGATATTGAGAACATTCAACCGGCAAGTGGAAAAGGTTTTGTAAATCATACCGGAAGTGAGTTAAGCTACACCGATGCTGTGTTTCCGACGCAATCTTTTCATCGCGCGGCAACGCAGGGTTATCAAGATGTGGCCACAAAACCTTACATAGGCGTAGAATCTCCTAACAAAGCGTATGTTAAACAAGAAACTGTCAACAAAGCTTTTTTACATCATGACCAACCCACAAAATTGTTCAGTTTAGATGTTCCAACTCTCCGACTAAAGCATCAATTAACTGCTATCACGAAACAATTCAACAACATCGATAACCCTACCAAATCAAGTGAAAGTATAAATAGCTCTACTCAGTCGTTTCGTAAAGCAATAAACTCCACCCAGTCTTATTCCGAAGTTGACATCCCTACACAGCAGTTTCACAAATTGGAATACGCGACGGAACCAGTTATTAAGTCTGCCAATCCAACATTGCGATTTCATAGAATTATAAAACCAACTAGGTTTTTTCACAACAGTAAAGCTCCAACAAAACTGCGTGGTATTGAGAACATTACGAATATCGTTCAGCAGGAGGGTTCTCCTCCTCAAGAAGTTAACAAACCAACCCAAGCTGTTCATAAAGAGGAAGAGACGACAAAAGCTATGGAAAACACAGATAGTCCATCAAAAGCATTAGTAAGAGATACCAAACCTAATAAAGTAAAAACGCAGGTTAATATTGTCAACGCTACGAAAGTCGAAGCAATGCTACACAATAAAACACTGGCTAACAACACAAAAATATTGAGTGGCGAAAAAAATGTAAGTCATGTGTCTAATGCCACCCGCGAGAGAGTGAAAACCTACCTAAGAAAGACCAAGGAGAGACTGATGATGGAAAAACTTCACACTCCAAAAGAAATTGAAGCAGTTTACACAGACCGTATAGATGGAGCAGAAACACAACGAGCTGTCCAAACTAACTTTGATGAAACTGAAACCAACATGCCGTACAAAGCATATTCGAATCATGACAATGTCAATGGCGATTGGTTTGACACAGGCTTTCAACCAGATGTAAAAACCAAACAAGATATCAAAATGTCCAAATCTGGATTTCTTAATAAACTACTGAAGCCAAAGGACAGGGAAAATTCATACGATGTGTCTCCCACAAGTAGACAGGTTGAAGATAAAATTAAAAATATTGTAAACGCAGCAGAATTTACCGAACAAAGTGAACTCCAGAATCTGATTAAGGAATCTATCGGCACTGCCCTGAATGAAGAACAAGCAACATTAAATGGCGTAAATACGAAACACGGGTATAAAAATATGAGTGATCTTGTCACTTCTGATGCTGATGCTGAAGCGAGCAGGCCTCCTAAAAGCGAAAATGGGGAAATGGCGAAAATAATGTCGGATTTTAAGGACGAGCTTGCACTGAATGAACAAGATCCTAGCTCTCCGATGATTGAAGATTCAAGCGACAAAGGAGATATCATGAGAGAGTTGAAAGTAAACGATCAACAAGAATACAATGCGTTGAAATCTGATCTAGAAGGTTCACTTAATCAAAAGGAAAGGTTTCATGCCATGAAGAACTTTACAGACATTCAAGATGTTGATGATGAAACTGGAGAGAAGAAACATGTCTTGCGTGGATTAAAAATATCGCGTAAAAAAAAGGATAAATCAGAATATAGCGAGATTAACACTAAGGTTAGCGAGTCTGAAGGCGGTACAACCTCCCTGTCTGCAAAGTCAGCCACCACAAAGCCTGAAGGAGATGTCAACTCAAAACTTAAAAACGAAAATTCCTTATCCTTTGATTCATCGGACGAAAGGAAAGAGACAACGGCTTCTATTTTCCCAACTGCGAAGGAGCACAATTATCGCAAATATCAAATGGAGACTAACAGCGAGAAGCCAAGTTTGGCGGGAATTGAAGAAAAATGGAAGAAGGTTAAGGAACAGAACAAACATATCGCTGAAGAAGAGGATGAACGACTAAATGAAGAAATGCTATCGAGAAAAAATCATACTCCTTCGGAAGACAAAGGAGAAAACAAAAACGGTGATTTACTAAGTGCATACTTCAAAGAAATAGAAGGAAAGACAAAACTATCGGAAGGCAAAGAATTAAATTTGAGACAAGAGAAAAGACAAAAGAAAATTAAAGCTACTCTCGCCATGATCAACGATATAGAAAGTCAAATTGATGGTATGATACATGCGTCAGATAAGGTGGAACACAAAAAAGCAAAGAAAAGGGGTAAAGCCGCCATTTTTACTGAGTTGACAGGTAACAATGTTGAAAGTAAGGATTCTAATTATGGGAGTGGCGAAACACATCGTGTAGCTTCTCGGAGAAAAGAAAAAATAAAGAAAACTGAAAGAATCAAAAGTAGCAGGAAGTTGAAAAAAAATGAGAGAAATGAAGATGAAGACGAGGATGAAAGAAACGAAGAATTAGAAGACGCTGATGGTAAGTTTGCGAATCTTGTGATTTATAATTTCAACCACTGATACTTACCCAAAGGATTAAAATATGGTCACCACTTCTATATATTGTGATGATTTTGATGAATGGGGAAATAGTATTTTTCAAAAGAATTGCTTTTGTTGCAGACTGTTTTCTCTTAATGAAGTAGCCTGTGGTCATTTCCAAAGTAGCCTGTGGTCATTTCCAATATCACGACTTTCTTACGATCCCCAAAAACTACAGGGTATGCTAAGCATTAACAAAAAGAAAGAAGAATATGATGCAAGAATTTTAATAAGATAAAGCGACTTAACTTTGTTAATTATTCTGTTTTTTATTTCAATTAGATGATGACGAGGACTATGCGGAAGAAAAAACTTCACCAAAGAGAAAACATGCCACACCCAAAACAGACGACGATGAATATGAGGACGAGGTCGGCGATGATGACCACTTCGAACGGACTCACAAACAGGTAATGCCACGTAAGCATAAACATCAGTTTGAACAACCAATCACAGAACGGCACGATGAGCATGATGAGAACAGTATCGCTAACGTGATTGCCTCAAACGACCAGCGAGTTAGGCAGCAACAAGCGAGTGAATTGCTTAACCTACAAAAGCAAGAGGTAAATGAAGATCTTCTGAAATTAAAAGAAGTAACTCAAGATGGACTGCAGTCTATGTTTGCAAAAGCTGTTGCTAAGCAACAGAAGTTTATGGATGATATTCAAGGTCCAACTGAAGATCAGAGTGAGGATTTAATCGCGAGAGATCAATTGCAAGACAATCCTTATAATAATGAGAATAATAATAATGAGAAACAATTAATGACAATTTTAGGGGACCAAATGTTACCCTATCAGAGAGAGCAAAATGAAATAGGGAACAATTATAACTTTGTGAATGAAGATGAAATTCCCAGTAATAGAAAAAGCGAAGTTGAAAGAGAAAGAGAAGACTTAGATGATGATCTTCTAGAACCGGAAGATAACGGCGACAATGACGACTTTTATGACGATGATAGACGGAGAAGAACCGTCAATCTCGTATAAATCACGTGTTACTTATATTTAAACGACATCTTGATGGGAAGGCAAGGATGTAATGTCAGCACAGGCAATGTTTAATCCACATGCGTTCAGGCCATAGTGCTAAATGTCAATATGTACACGTCATATGGTCAACTTGTTTCCAGGCTTTGACACATGGTTTTGTTCTCTTCTAGAAACTGTAATCGAGCGAAAAAAATGAACGGGAGTAAGCGTGCATATATTCAATGGTTTTAACCATTTTTAGCATGATAAGAATTTTCTACCTGTCTAGTATTTTTTGAAAGCAATGAGTTTCTGTCATACTTAACACGGTTCGTGATTCATTTAGTAATACTAGCATTTCGCGCCGAAATCCTATTTCTTAACTTTCGATGAACTGCAGACACACCTTAGCTGACTGTCACGTGACTAGATTTACCATGTGGCTATATGCATATGTAATATTTTTATACACTGTAAGTTTTGTATTTAGTTTTAGTAGCTAATAATATAAAAAAATATCCAAAGTGGAAAAATTATTTTGCATCTTGTCAAATCATGTTGTAACAAACGTTGAAATACACGTTCTCGTCTTCAACACCGTATCCTCAGTGAGAGTAATCCTTCTCTCAAGAAGCTGGAAGTGTAAGCTTGTAACGTACCTTTGATATAAAACTGATTAGGAGATTTGTTTCGCTATGGTGCTGAGGCCATGCCAATAAAGTATAAAGCCGGGGCTCTGTTAATGTTCTGTTTTTTGGGGGTAAGTATAAAAAACAAAGCCAAAACAAACAAAGGAGGAAAGACAAATATGATTCTTCTATTTCGCAAAACATCTAACAAAATTTAATACATGTTTATTTATGAGGATTACAAGCTCAGATAGGGAAATTTTGTAAGCATATACGAAACATATTTCTCATCCTTGGTGAAACCTACATTTAAACACTGTTAGTCTTGTGTAATTATACCTTTATACCTTTAGTTTTGCGGCTGATGCATTTTAAAAGTTAAAAATAGGACCATTCCATCGGATCCATCTGGTTTTTCACATAAGAATATCTCAGTCTTATTTCACATTTCCACTTACTTAACATGTACAACCCCTTAGTAGACATCTCGTGTGTCAGAATTAGGCGTCGAACTAAAACGAAAAATAAAAACTTGAGACGAGTTGGGTAAAAACGGCGCAAATAAACTCCTTAAAAATCGATTTTAGGTTCTCTAGATGCGCATATAACAAACACCGTACAATAAATGTTTAATAATGCATAAAATATTTTAAACGCATGTAGTAGATCAATATCCTCGCGTATTTCAACAAAAGACTTTTTGCATTTATTTTCGTTGTTTTTAAAGCTACCATTTTGTTACACTCGCCAGAACAATTTAATAAACAAATAAATAATAAGTATTTCTTTATGAATATTTTGCCGAATATTCCATTCGCTTGCCGCCAACTCACCAGAAGTGGACGCCGTAGGGGAAAGCACAAAGAAAAACCTATTTTCAAAATCTGTGAGTATCTAATAAAGTAACTTTGTAAAAAAATATATAAGTACAATAATTTAATTTTTTAAGAAGAATACCAGCTTTTACTGAATTTATTTTCTTACGTAGTAATTTACTACAATGGCTGACGATGTTCCAGAAGAAGAATTTATTCCAGATTATGAAGAAACCAGCGATAATGAGGCAGCTGGAGAAGAGGGTGGACAGGTTGCTGAACAAGCCAAAAAAGATGTTAAAGGGACATATGTCAGTATTCACAGCTCCGGTTTCAGGGATTTCTTGTTAAAGCCAGAGCTTTTAAGAGCCATAGTAGATTGTGGTTTTGAACATCCTTCAGAAGGTGGGTTTACTTTTATTTCAACAATGTCAAACTATTTACGACATAAATTGTTGTAAAAAACTAAATTTGTAGCATTTTAGCTAATACATTGTATATTTCCCAGTCACCCAATGTCATGTGATACTTTTAAACCAATTAAAGGTCTGTATTTTTTTAGCTTTTATGATTTGAGTTGCCTCCTCTCATAAACAGCTCAGGAGTTGAGTCAAAAAGGGAAACCACCATCTGGGAAACAGTTTCCCATTTGGGAAACTTCACTGTGTCCTATTTGGGAAACCGTTACCCTAAACAGGCCAGAAATAAGGCAATGGTTTCCCATTCCTAGGGAAACCACGAAAATAAAAATAAATCTGCGCACAAGCTGGTTAAGAAGCACACTAAAAATTTTTAACCAATAGAAAAGGAATATTTTCCCGCAAATTTTCACCGAAGGAAAAAAAATTATTGTAACCTCTTTCGGCAATTCTGTAAAAGGGTTCTGAGAATGGGTAACGGTTTCCCAAAAGGTAATCCCAAATTAAAATAAAAAAAAAAAATAGTTTAGGAAACAGTTTCCTATATGGGAAACCATTTCCCTATATGACATTGGAATTTCCCTATAAAACATGCGAAACCGTTTCCCATTTAGTGTCATCTCCCGAACTGATAAATAGGGGATGGATTGAGTAGTCTTTTTGTAACGTTCCTGTTTTCCCTCATATGGAAGTTGTACTTCATGACATTCCGATCAGGAGAATAGCATAAGACGATAGTGCCGATTTGCCATAAAACAGCATAAGTTTTGCCTGAAAAATCTAAAACATACACATTAAAGCATTAATGCTATCTTGAATCCTATGAGAACTTGCTGTGTGAGAAATTTGACAAAAAAAGTAATGGCAGATGTACTGTTATGGTGTCACAAACACTTTGTCAAAAATTCATTTAATACAATTTTACTGATAACTATATAGTTTATAAAGTACAATACTTCAAAGTCAACAAAATTGAAACTCTGTTTTGCATTTTGGGAATAGTTCAGGCAAACTTTGGAGTTTTTGAATGAAAAGCACAAATTTTATTCAAAAAGTTGCCCAAGCTCTCCCTCCTGGGGTAGTTCTTCAGAAACTCAGCACAATTCAGCACATTGTTTTCTCTGCAATTAGCATAGAAAAACCCACTATCAAGAACAAAAAGTAACAAACCAAGATTAAAGAAACTAATTTATAGTTTTCTTGCTGAAAACAATGGCCATGAATCTAGTCAGAAAATATTTGAAAAAGTCATTGCCCGTGAAAAATCAACGGGTTTGTCCATCCTTTATTTACTCGTTGCAACAAAGTGGATAAAAATATATCGCATTTGATATTCGTGTTTCTGTAACATCATTTTATAACTCAGTGGGGGACAGACAGACGACGGCTATTATTATAGAGACAAAACACCACCATTAAAAAAATCACTAAATGAAAGACTAAATTTTGGAAAAGCTGCTCTTCAATGGTAGATATCAAGTAAGTTTGTATTTAATTTTTTTAACCCTTTTTAGTACAACATGAATGTATTCCACAAGCTATTCTTGGTATGGACATTGTCTGTCAAGCAAAAAGTGGTATGGGAAAGACGGCTGTCTTTGTTCTAGCAACATTACAGCAGCTTGAACCAGTTGATGGTCAAGTCAGTGTACTCGTCATGTCTCACACCAGAGAACTTGCTTTTCAAGTCAGCAAAGAATATGAAAGATTTTCCAAATATCTCTCTGACATAAAGGTTTCTGTCTTTTTTGGTGGCCTTAGTGTGAAAAAAGATGAGCAAGTGTTAAAGACAAACTGTCCTCATATTGTTGTTGGTACTCCTGGTCGTATTCTCGCACTAGCAAGAGACAAGGTTCTTAACCTGAAGCATGTGAAACACTTTATTCTTGATGAATGTGATAAAATGTTGGAACAACTTGGTAAGTTGTCAGTTATATAATATAGTTTTGTGGTTAGCTGTCATAATTTTTATTTATTTTTCCTTTAACACTAATTTTAGATATGAGACGAGATGTGCAAGAAATTTTCCGTATGACACCACATGAGAAACAAGTTATGATGTTCAGTGCAACGTTAAGTAAAGAAATGCGAGTGGTGTGCAAGAAATTTATGCAAGATGTAAATATCCTCTATTTTTACTTGTCAGTTAATGATCACTTCTTTCATTTGTTGACCATTTCATTTTCCATTTGGTTCTTTGTCACTTCATTTTGTATTCATACCATTGAGACTTGGTGTACCCATTGTCAGTTGCCACCTACATATTCATTAAATATACATGCTAAACTAGCAACAGATGATCAGGGGTTTAAGGTTAAATTGTTGTCATCACCATGTTGTCACTTTGTCATGTCATAAATTACACACTTGAACTTTTTGGTATTATGTACCTGTCATTCAACTGTTCATTATCACTGGAATCAACATTGTGGATGATTTGCAGTAATTGTCTGTGGCCATTGTGCTAAAAAGATTTTCAAGCCAGTTGACAGTGTCTTCCTGCTTCCAATCATTTTAAAGAACAGAGAAGTATGGTTGTATCTTTAATTTACTCCAGTCTGGACTTTCCTTATTTGGACAAATTTTCAGATAGTGAATTCCGTACATTTTAAAAAACAAAAACCATTGCATATTGTCTAAAAAATGAAATTCCTATTATTTTACTTTTTTTAAAAAAAAAGAGCTATGTAGCCTATTGTGAATTATATATATAGCCTATTTTGCCACGAGGTAAAGCATGTTATTGAAAAATACTTCATAAAATTGATTTATGCCTACTTCAGCCTATGGAAGTTTATGTTGACGATGAAACAAAATTGACGCTTCACGGTTTAACACAACATTACGTCAAACTAAAGGACAATGAGAAGAATCGTAAATTATTTGATTTATTAGATGCACTTGAATTCAATCAGGTGAGAGTCATTTTATATAAACCCATTCCTTTACTTAGGTGCAACATGTGCTAAATAAAAATTCTTATGGTTACCATAGGTCATCATATTTGTAAAGTCTGTGCAAAGATGTATAGCATTATCTGCATTGCTGGTGGAGCAGAACTTCCCTGCTATTGCAATTCACAGATCAATGCCTCAAGAGGAAAGGTAAATCAATTGGCTTTCAAAATTTCTCTGAACAAGTTTAAAATTAAATTTTATTCTAAGCTGTCTGTGAGCCAAAGATGGTCCGAACTTCAGCTACCATCTACAGCTATCAATGTGTTATAACTAATTGTAAAATTCAACAATGTACAACTTTATTTGTCTAGGATATCTCGTTACCGTCAATTCAAAGATTTTCAGAAACGTATTTTAGTAGCAACAAATTTATTTGGTCGTGGAATGGATATCGAACGTGTTAACATTGTTGTAAATTATGATATGCCTGAAGATTCAGATACATACCTGCATAGGGTAAGTAGCATGGCTTGTATTTTCTTTGTAAAATCTTATGAAAGAAAAAAAATATATAATTTAGAATTGTGGATATGTTAATTTAAATGTGCTTACTAAGGTGTCGTAATTTCGTTTTGCATTCTGGAATAAGTATGAACGAAGTAACAATATAAATAACAGAATATAAAGCCGTAAATTTTAGTGACTGAATTTTTTGTAATTTACTTAAAACTGTGACATCTCGTTTTTTCTTTTGTATAGGAAATAGAAATTCTTGTGAGATATTTTGTTGATTTGTGAAGTTAATTTTGAACTCAAAGCTAATATTAGTAATTTCCTTAACTAAAGGAGAGGCATAACTTTAGGACTTACAAAAATGTCTCGCAGTAATATATTTCAGTGTCCTTTTTACTGTTTTAGGAAACTCTTCATATTAAAAAAAAAAAAAAAAATTAAATGATCCCACAGGAAACCTTGAAATCGAATTTAAGTAGCCTTAATATTCTTTAATAAAACCTCAGGGGATCAGAAAAAAGGTGATAATTTAAGCGTAACGAAATAAATCTATTTTTTTTAATATACTAGACCAGAAGACTAATATTTTTATTTTTGTAAGCACAAACGAAGATTGTTTGGCAGAGACATCATTTCTATGTTTTCGTTTTAGGTAGCTCGAGCTGGTCGGTTTGGTACAAAAGGTTTGGCCATCTCATTCGTTTTCGACGAAGAAGATGCGAAAGTGTTAAACGATGTGCAAGATCGATTCGAAGTTAATGTGAGCGAATTGCCATCTGAGATAGACGTGTCGACATATATCGAAGGCTACGAAGCACAACGATAAAATAGAAATCAAACGAAGTTATGTAAAATATTTAACTGGCATTTTCGTTCACAAATAAATCCCCTCATGGCGTCATGTAAATAAAGTTTTAACAAGGATGGACACAATTTTAAACGCAAATGAGATCTGAACAGTGTGTAAACTACTACTATTTTTATGATAACACAAACTACAAGTTTTGTAAAACATACTATGGATTGAAACATTTTTTTAAAACTTGTTGTTTTCTTTAATTACACGCTTTTTATGTCTTTATATCCGTTTTGCTTCAGAAACTGCTTTGCTGGACCGAACAGTCTCACATCTGAAGGTTGAAAATAGTTTGTCATGTTGACAGAGTCATAAAAAATCAAACAATTATTACTTTCCACGACCTTCAAAGCAGCTGTTGCAACTAGATCGAATTTTCATTACAAATTTAAGAATACATTAGGGAAATATATTTACTATTTATAAAAAATGAATTATATGTTTCCAATTTGATGCTCAACGTATGTTTTCACCCCCACTTATTTCTTTTTTCTTTGACATGTAAAACTTTAACATCTCCATTGAAAAACAAGAAGCCCAAGGGCAAGAAGATTTCAGCTTTCGGAGTCTGTTTTCGACTTTTTTGCTTTTGTTTTGAGTACTTGCGACATAGTAGGTTGTAAACTTTCATAATCACTCAAGTTCTTCACGGATTATGGGCGGTAGTGGACAACAGCTTCCACTAGGCTCAGTAATACTGGAAATAATATTTTGGAAATCGTCCGATTTTTAGTTCTCGAAATGGTCAAACAGCATCCCTTGTCTAAGTTCGAAAATGCGCTGGCTGCACTTTCTGCAATGTCACATTAACATAGCTTGTGCCAACAGCTCAATCGAACGGCTTATGCCATTACTAAGGTCAGTTATTGCTTTACTAACAGAACTAATACTTTCTGTGAAACTTTTGGTCGACTCTCTCATTGCGTCGGTCGTATCTTTTTTAAATTGGGAATCGTCTCTAGCTTCCTTGAATGGTCTAGTTGAGCAGGTGATAAATGTCTTTCCAGATTTTTCTTTTTATTATCGACAAGTTGTGGTATGTAACTTTCGTTTTCTCTGCTTTGGTTGAATGAATAAATCATCGCCAGTTTCCTCTTTATTACTTTCTCTAGGGTTGTTGGAAAAAGTTTCAAGTGGTGCAGATTCTTCAATGAGTTTCTCGTGGTCATTTAGGGCAGCTACATCTGTTGAATTTAAAATAAAATCATCCCCTTTCACACCAAATTCAAGATTCAGTGTTTGCCGAACCTCCCCAAAAGTGAAATAAGTTTGTCATAGAACTCAAAAACTATTTTTCCACTTCTACCAGCACTTGTCACTGACTTTGAAAAATTTTGTCTCGTTTCTTTTACTTTCTCCTGTATTTTTTTTACTCTTTTTACCGGTTCGTTCGATTCCTTTTCAATCGCAGAAACGGGTCCAAGATAACTTTCATCATCTTTATACATTTCGGCCATAGCTATCCTTAATTCTCTATATAACACTACTTTATCGGCATCAAAATCAAGATTTCTGTACAATATACGACTCTTGTAATTTAACATATATTCAATAAGATTATCAACAACATCTTGCTCCCATTTGAAGATTTTTCTTCGTGGTTTTACCTTATTAATTGATATGTGTAGCAACATAAAAATTGTATTCCTTCCAAAAAACAGAACGTCATGATTGCAACCGCTTGATTATAAAAAGTATTAAAGATAATTAACTCCTATATATACGGAAGGTGGCACTCGAGGGCTAAAATATGCTGATATCAGCAGCAAAAATCTGAAAATCATAAGGCAGAACAACATTTTTTCAAAATTACCCAGGGCTCCTCGACGTTATCCATCATCTTGGCCAGCGCTAAAACTTGTGAACGAGACGCGGTTGGAACCATAGTGACTATGTTGGAACTAAGGAAGTCTTAAGTAATTTTTTTTTTTCATGGGATTTATTTGAATTATTTTTAATCCTGAGAACCACTTCGAATGTTTTCTGTAAATATGGTTTGTCAAAATTGATATGCTGTCAAAAACAGTTTATCGACGTCTCCAAAAATGTCTATATTCAGGAACTCATTTTTGGGTCCATTTCATCAAACTGGTCTAAAACACATATAATACTAAGTTTCAAGTCATTATTTCAATTTTTACTGAAGTAATAGGACTTTTACTTAGTATAGTTTCACATCGCTGACACCAAAATAGCTGCAGGGACTAATCGGTTTGAAATTAATTTATAATATTTTATAACAACCTTTTTTTCTGATGTGTTTTTATTTTCCTTCAAAAGTTGTTGCATAGCTTATGTAATGACATTAGGATAAGGATGAAAAAGTTACTGTGGGACATACAAATTTCCAGCGAGAAATTTGAAAACTAATAAATGACAAAATCGCAAAAGTTTATCTTTAAAATTTTAATTTTTGTTAATGTGAAAGTAATCCACATGAGAAAGTTTCTGATGTTTTTTATGAAGAAATCTTCCATATTACCGATATAATATACCAGTAAATTGATGAACAATGAATTTTCCTGCAGGTGTTCTCAAATATGTGTAATATAATTTTAAAAACTGTGATGTAATTTTCCTCTTAAGTTTTGACTTTTAACCCAGCTAAAAAGCCTTGTCCTTTCATACTTAGTCTCGCTAGCTAAGGCCAAAATGTTTAATATTCAAACTTGACCTACTTTACTGAGTATTAAGAAATAAATGCTAGAATAATCCTTAATCTAGCTATAGGGCACCTGTAAGAACAACATAAAACAACATCAAGCCTGTTCTCTTTTGTAAACAAACCCTGTGGTATTTTGTAGTAAATACCAAATTTTATGTGTGCATTTATTGCGCTTATGAGTGCACCCAAAGTGCCCTGTACGTAAATCCTAAAAATTTATGTCATTAGCTCACTCTTCACGGATGACACCACGTAACAAAGAAACCGTACTTTGCTATTTTCCGTAACCTATACCGGGATTTGGTTGTGATATATATATCAGAATTTATTGTCCTTAAATCAAAGTATACACAGGCAAAAGAAGATTTTTATTTGCCTCGGAAATCGGGTACTTGAAAGTCACTACAATAGAGAAATATTTTGTTATGATTTGAATTATCATTAAGAGACAAAGTGAAAAGTCAAGAAAACATTGTTGATGAGGAATTTAATGCATTTTTTAAGGAGCTCGTTGGTGATTCAGAATGCCAAATGGCAGCAGATGAATATATTGATTTTGATGACAAAACAATGAAAGATTGAACTACTTGACAGTTTTAAAGACCTCAACAAAGAAGAAACGCGCAGGCTAATGTTTTTAAGTATGGTCAAAATTTGCAAAATTCGCGAAAGTTAACTTGAGTTGTATAGCTTTACTATGTGACATATAAACTACTACCATTGCACGTGAAATGTCAACCTCGTCCCAAGGGCCTTTTAGTTTTTTAATGTAAAAACACCTAAAAAGCCTTCGTGACGAGTTTAGTAAGTAGAAACCCTATATTTGTAAATTTTGATGGGGAGTGGATATACGACATTTAGAACAAAAATGGTAGACAGAGACACTGGTAAAAGGTTGTTAGTGTGTTAGCGGTTATGTTAACACACCAGCATTGACGCTGAATCTCCTTCCTTTTATGTGTTTCTTCTAAGAATTTATAATGTAGGCAAAATGATGTCAAAATAAGTTGTTCCACATGTCTCAAAAATGAAGACGTCATAAAAACATTGTTATAAATCGTCACTACGTTTTTTAAAATTTTTAAACATACTTTAGCTCTCCCTCATAGATTTAATTTAGCATTGCCGCGATTTTTGATTTTGGCATGATAGACGGACAGAAAACCCTAGAAAATGGAACAGTAAATTAAATTACTGAAAAGAAAGAAAAAAACTCAAACACGTTGTTATTCACACACCCGAACCCCCGTCCTTCACATATAAACACAGACGTCTGTTACTTGTCTCAAGGTACAAGGTTTTGATTAACATCAATGCTGGAGTGATGACCTGGTTTCTACAACCTTTAATTTTATACCCCTGGAGGCTGACGTAATGGTGAATAATTTCTCATGCACGCGGAAACCAAGTGTTATTTTTTTGATAAATAAAAGAGAATCAGCGGTTCTCAACATATTTGTACAAAGACGACAGATAAAATCAATTATCATTATTTTGAGTACAAAAATTGCGAATAAGAGAGCAAGAAATTTTATAACTTCAATGGTATGTGTTTTATGATTGCTTTAAAGTACATTAAAATTGTCATCTTTTCCATCTTTGTCTTACTTATTATAATTTAACGTAGTATCATTAAAATTTACATTTACATTTCAATCGTTTCCATGGAGCAAACATGTTTTAGTATTTGTTCAAAAAATCCTTTTATCTGTTAAAATGTTTTTATATCCATTCAAAAGGATTAATAATCAAGTGTAGCTACACAGGCTATTAAATAAGTTGTTTATGCACGCTGATACACGAAAAAATATTTTCAATGAAAAAGAATTGACGCAAAGATTAAAGTTATGGATAATTTGACTACATTTTCTTAAAATAGAAATTTATTTAGTTGGGGCGACTCACGAAGCTGTTTCAATTATCAAATTAACATTAAGATTCACCGTTCTCACTCTACTGATAAATCAATGTTCAAAACTTAATGGGTTTTCTTGTAGTAGACAAAAGAAGTTTTTGTTGTAGCGTGTCGAGGACATTTTAGATGACTATAATTAAACTGTTTCCAAGCAAGATCACACAAGTGAAATATTAATATTGTGGCATTATGCTTATGTTGAAATTTGTTTATATCTTTAGCTTTTTGTTCGATTTTTTTTGATTTGGTCCTAACCTTTTCAGTATAATTCGCTTGATTTCCTTAAAAGTTTGTTTTTACTAAAAGAAGTTGAAACATTTATTTTTTCCCAGTGGCTGTCAATTGAATCTCATTTTCAGAACACAGTATGGTATAATACTAAGTATTATGCGCATCCTGTTGTGTCTTCACAGTCGTCGATTTTGTTGTAAAACAGGTGCAGTGTGCAATTGAACTTTTTAGTTGTTGAGTTAGGAGAGCCAGCGCTTTTTCCTGTTTTAAATAATTCGATACTCGTCTTGCATTTGTATTATATTATTGGTTACATGCATGATAAAGATTGTAGTAGGCATAACGCACACAAAATTCCGCCATATTTGTTTATGTTGTGTTCATTTGTAACCGTGCTCTTTTATCTAGATATTAAACATGGCACCCTCACCCAAAGGCTCACCAAATGTACGAAGGACAGCGTCCGACATTCCAGTACCACAAAATTTTATACCTGGAGCCACAAAACCTGTAGTAAAAGCCTCTCCGAAAACTGAGAAGAAATATAAAACAAACTTATGTTATCAAGGCTTACACGTTGCCCTTGATAAGGACACATCAATAAATCAAAGAGCTTTGTTATCTGCAGGCTTGAAAGCAATCACTGTACCAGCACCCACGGGTCATTCAGATTGCACGCATATTCACGATAGAGGATCTTCCCCGCTGCATTTATTTCAAGTGTGTAACAGTGATAATAATAACGAAGCACGAGGGAGAAGTGTAACTTGTGAACCCGGTGCAAATATTCAAATCGATTACTCCATCCGGAATGTTTTGCCGGAAAAAATCAAAAGAAAAGAATTTAGTAAATCGAAAAAATGGAGAAGTCTTGAAACGCTACATAATAACAGACTTTAAACGATATTTTGCATAATATGTATATACAAAGATCATATTGTAATTAAATCTTATTGTAATTTTAAATTATTTATTGGCGCATGTTATTATGTTTTCTCAAGCGACCAATGTCCTTCTTTACTACACTTTCCACTTCCAACAGAAACCACAAATATTTACTTTTACAACCACATCTAGACGTCATACAAGCTTATCACTTGTTTTTTTTTTTATCTCTGCCATTCAGCAGAATTAAAGAATAAGATTCAGACAAACTTTAGCCCCATTGGAAATTTTCAGACACTGCACAAAAATCATTTCTTGCAACGTTTGCAAACATGGCCATCATAATAACTCATCTTCCTCCGAAGAAAAATGTTCAAAATCATCGAAAACAAACGCATGTCGTTTTTATATCTCTCGCTTTTGTCTATGATTTCGTCAAATGTTTAATAAAGAAACCTTGATGTCACAAAACCAAAAATCCTACTCATAAAAACCTGCAGAAAAACATTCAAATGCCCAATGAACAAGTGGGCACAGGATCAAAGTTGGGAAAATAACTGAGACAACACGTTTCCTTAATAGGACAATGATTTTTCTGCATTCGCATATCATGCAATAACAGACTTTGTACTTTCTAGAGGAATAACGTGACAAACAGGTGACTTGTAGAGGATTATGTTTTGCATTGTTTACTTTGAAAATAAAATTCACAAACCTTGTTTACATGTAGTTACAGCTCATGTAAAAAATTATTTCGAGCTTTTTGAAAATCAAGTTAGTCTAGCAGTTATGGGGTAAACCTTTCAAATCAGGGATACATTAGAGTCTGGGAGATGTCTTGGGCACCTGGAAAACAGTTGTTTATCATCTTCCATTTATTTATACTAGTAAACTTTGGAGGCAAATAAAATACAGACCAGAATATTGAAACAACCAATAAGAAAGAAAAGATTTGCATCTGGTCTGAATTATTCCGCCAAATTCATTCATAATTAGTACATGTGTTCCTCCTGCTCGAAAAAAAGGAAATACGCCATTGTAAAATTCACAACATTTACACTCTAAATACTTTATAGCAAAAACATTATCGACTTCCTAATCTATCCTAATTTATTCGCATTATTCATATAGACTGCAAAATTGATTTGTTACACTGAACCCTATTTATGTTGGACATCTCATCATCTTGACTTCCGGTCCCTTGCAAGTTAAGACGGACAATTTAACTTTTAGACTTTTATTCTCGTGGCGCTAAGGCGATTTTTAAAGTTTAGTAGTGAAAAAGCCAAACGAATTTAAACATGCGCGAATGTTCTAGAGCAATATTTCCTGTTTTTAATTTTTCTTTGTGGACAGATTGTTATGCTGACGATGTTATACATCATATCATAGTCATAAGAAAATTTGAGCGATAATATTGATCTTGTTGAAGATTCGACTTGAATGATTTTTGTTGAAATGGCAAATAATCAAACCTTTTGGGAATAACATGCTTTTGAAAGGATAATTCTCTGCTATTAGCACAATCTGGTGCAGCAATACCAACACACAATTTATAACCATTAAGTTCTGCTATAAAATTTGAAAGGGTGATGTTATAAAAAGACTTTTTATAGGAGGTGTAAAATTCATGATCGCTAGGTAACATCTATCCAAATATTCTCAATGAAAACGAGAGAGATTGATCAATAAATATTTCATATTTTGGGATGATGTGGCCAGATGAAGTACAAGTAACAATAACTAGTGTGTCTTGAATGTCAATATGCCAACTGCTGCTCAATGACAGTTTTGAAATTCGTTGACTGAATTCAAAGAAGTTTCCATATATAGTGGTTGGAGAAGAAGGCGGTGAAAGATCTTGAATAATATTGAAATAAAGTGCTGGATCGAGGAGTTCTTGAAGTGGTTTGACCAATACTTTTTTGGAAGATTGAGATGGCGTAGCTCTCCTCCTTTCAAGCTTTTGCGAGTTAAATGAACTCAGATTTGTTCTGGAGAACAGCGATGCATTTTTTCAGCTGATCATCAATGACCCTATCTTTCGTAATAAAGCTAATAAGTTCCTTTCCCCATTTCTTGTTTACATTAGTATTATGTAGCGAAACTTTAAAAATACTGAGCTCTTTGTTTCTCCGTGATGTGGGGGCATCCAAATATAGCACAATTTTCGCCAGGCATAGTAAAAATTGCAACAAATAACCGAAATACCAAGCAAGAAGTCCAAACAACAGCACAAACAACAGCTAAAAATGCACCATTTTGAACTTCTGCGCAGGATCGGAGGTTTGGGCGCCAGTAGCTCTCGCCCATAAAGACATGAGAACAATAGATCATTGTTTCTTACCAGATATTTTTTCTTATGACTATGATCATATCATCATTCCTTGATTCATGTTAGAATTACTATTTACCAGCATTGTGTTTCATACAAAGGCGCTGTGAATAAGCGAACCACGCCGGAAAAAAATGATGACGTTACTGTCAGATACTATTATTGTTTTGTTGGTAACCCTCCCACCCCCTTTTACTTACATATTCCATTTATTTTGCAAAGTATTATGAAGAGTTGAGTGTCGACGATAGTAGGTAAGTTAAATGCACTTAATCAGCATGTCACATGCGAATTAAAATCATAACGCAGATAGGCCAGAACTCACGATCTCTTACATTAGAGGCAAACATTTCTGGTATATGCTGCGAATGCTACAAGAATTTTAAATGCTTGTTTATTCTCCTGCTGCTTCCTTAAACGTATTAATAACTATTGTAGATCAATCGTCATGTTGGCTCGTTGTTAGTAGTGGCACAGAATTTATATCAAGGAGGGAAGACCGAAGAAAAAGTTCACACCATAATTTTAAACCAAAATCACTGCATGCCAAAAACCTACCTAACCTTGGAGTAAACTAAGCCTTAATTTTCCTTGAGCCATTTGTTCTTATGCTACATAAAAAACCTTATATACAAACATTATAAAAAAAAAACATTATAAAACAAGACGGCTAATCTTGAATTTAGTCGCCGGAGGTAATGACATGACTGTTTCTATATTAGAATCGCGCGTTTTAAATTTGTCAAAGTTCACCTGGTCTCAGAAATTTCGCGATCTTCGTCGGCCCGGACATGGATTATTTCGTTGTGCCGGAGCCCTAAAGAATTTTACTAGCAAATTTTACACGCTCTTTTCCTGGCTTACGTGTGCGCAAAAGTATCAATTTTGCAACCTCGACTAGTTCACTTTTTTAGCTGTGTTTGGAAAATGAAGAAAACAATGGGTTTGTTTCATTAATTCTGTCCATGGTTGTGAATCTTGTTTTGGGTTTCACATGATGAAAGTGGGCAGAAGATATCTTCCGTTCCTGCACAGTTTGTATATATAGTTTATAAATATTTAGTGTTCTCTTTCAAAATGAAAAAGGTGCTTGCTCCAACGATCCACCAGATATGGTGAGGCAAGGTGACAATTTTTTAGTTGGATACCACATGAAATGGTCTATAAAATGCACGGAATGTTATAGACATTTTTTTTTTCTAATGACCAGAGAGATTTTCGTCATTGGAAAAATAAGAAAAAGCCCTGCGGCTTTAAGATTTCCGTCATTAGCCTGAAAGATTTTGAAATTTAATAGTAGACCTTGAAAACGGAGAATTATGGGGTAAACAAATCACGAGTATCACGATTCTCAACTATTTTTGTAACTAACCTGCAATGTTAAAATACAACTCAATAAATAAAAAAATAAAAATTTTACATAGCTATATGAAGTATTCTACAATAAAAGTTAAAACTTTAACTGGATAATTTTAAAAGTGATCAGGAAAATTTTGGAAATTCCAGAATACAAAAATCTTGCTATGTAAAAACTTGACGATTCGAATATAATAACTTCTGAACGAGCTTAATTTGAATAATGAAGTACTTCATTGTTTATTAATTCAGCAATAAATACATATTAGTATTTCAGTATTTAGGTCTTCAAAATTTACTCTGTTGTTAAAAATTTTTTGAAAATGCTGGTGGTGCATGGTTTGATAACAGCTGACCTGAAAAAGAAAGTACGTTTTAAAAATAAGAAACATGAATACAACTTTACCATAAACTGCATTAAAACCAGGTTGTTTAAATATTGTCTCTTTTTTTAACCTCTCTTTGCCTCTTTGATTAAAATGCACAGGTATATTTCGTGAGATTTTTAAAAATCAAGTCATTTCTAAGAAATGTTAGAAAAATTTTTTGTGATACTTTGGCTTGATCTCAAGAAAAATTTTCAAGAAAATTAGGCACTCAAGGAGAACTAATAATTAGCCAGTCACAGAATAGTTAGCCGTTTTTAATGGCGCCATAGCTTGGTGGTTATAACTCTGGCACTTTGTGCGGGAGAACAGGGTTCGATTCCCCTTGACGGCAATTCAATATTGGTGAGTGAATGCTACCATAGCTCTGGACTAGGACTCCCCATCTAAGCTATGACCTTTTCTGGAAATAATAGACAGGATTTGTAAGGCTAGCCATATAAAATATACAGACATTCTACTTATCTATGCAGAATAATTATATATACGGTGCGTACAGTATAATTAGCTGCTTATACAGCTACCTATACAATATAATATCTTTTTACTTAAATTTTCATTTTCTCCGTTATCGATCTCCCCATAGCCATCTATATTTATATAGATGAACATAAAGTTGTGATTCAATTAGAACCAAGAAAAAGAACAAGAAACGATTTTGCAAAAAAGATATAATTTTACTGTAGCTAGCAGTACATATGTCGTCTATATTATTAAACAACAAAACTATTCTGATTTCAAGGAAAAACATGGAAAAGACGCAGTTAGCTGTAAAGAACACAAAGAAGCTTTTAACAGCTAATTATACTAGGCGTAGCATCTAATTATCCTGCATCGGCTAACTATATATTGTTACAGGTTAATTATAAGTTCACCGACTGCTCAGTGCAAGCAACAATAAAATTTTGTCACGTTTCGACAACTTTTCTGCAAAAAATATAAAAAAACCCTGTGCGAATATATATATCTTTTTATCTGATAGAAGTAGTCCCACAAAGTGTCATTTGGAAGTTATTTTTAGCCCCCTTTTTCCCATAAGAACAGGAGTTGAGTGCCCAGTCATGGAAAAACTACGCAAGATAGGATAAAGGTTTTTTGTTGCTTGCTGTTTAAGAAAAAAGCACTCTAATCAAAGCACTATTTTGTGTAGCTAGCTCCATAGCTAGCTAGCAAGTAATTTTGTGAAGGGGTATGTCAGCACCAATAAGGAGATCCAAGTCAGCACCAAAAATTGAGATAGCTAGCTAGCCAGCACACCATTCTCATTTAGCTATATATAAAATAATTTTTACCTGATAAAATCACGAATTTAAAAAATAGCTCCCCATCAATAAAGCTACTACGACCCAACCAAAGAGACCAGCAAGGGGCGACCAGCAAAATGTAAGCACTTTTAGTCATGGCCGCACACGGAAAGTTCTGGCCACACGAAGAGTACACTCTCTGTTCAGATTAGTCATTTAATTGACAGAGATTAAAATAAAGCATCTTCATTGGCTTTCGAAAAAATGGACAAAAACTTAACAGCGTCCGGGCTCTGTGCTGTCTCTTTCTATCTATATATATATATATATCTCCCATCAGCGATTTTAAAGATTCCGCCCCGCATAGCGGCGACGGAAATCAATAACCTAAATATTAGCGATTACTGGGTTATTGTTTTATTGTAGACACTCCCAACTGTTTAAAACTTGCTCGAGAAAAAAGAGGAACTTTTAAATTACCTATGAGGAGAAATTTTCTGTCTCACCTCCTTGGTCTCTATAAGTAGGGTTAAGTTTTAATTTGCAACAGGAAAATATTACTTTTCACATGCCTTATACGAACAAAAAATATCGCACAAAATGAGAATACTCATTACGGAATTTTTTAAAAGTGACTAAAATGACAAAAAACCTTTCTATAACGAATACTTGACGTGCGACGGAAAATATTGTCCCATTTCGATGTTCTTTGTGTTGGCAGCCTGTTGTAATTATACAATACCTGCGTCGGTGTGTTCGTAACAGGCAAATGATAAATGTTTCTTTTAAGTAGCAGAAAACTATATCTTATTTGTTTTTTGACGTTACTTCACGACGTTATTACACTGACTTCGATACAGTAATTAAGATTAGTGTAACAAGTATTTTAACTGTGGTACTACCTCTTGAGAAAGTCGCTTTTACAACAAACAAAATTTTAGATTAAATCTGACTTAACAAGAGCTTTGTTTAACTCGAACATTCGGTAATTCGAATTATTTTTCTCGGTTTTCTGGAGGTTCGAGTTGCCAGGAGTTAACTGTGTCTCTTTCACAAAATACGATCTTTCAAAATCTTTTTAAAATTAATTTACGAAATATATCTCAGCTAGTTACAGTAAAACACAGAAATTTTCAGAACTGGACTTAATATAGCTACGTATTCAAAACCCAACAAAATTTTGCATTCTGGTAAGATAGAGTTAAATACTCCATATAATCTCGATTTAAATGTGGAAGAAATTATTGTTTATATTAGCAGGAAGATTTGTGCTTTGCAGCTTAAAATAGTGCCCAGCTCCTCTTATTGATTATTTCGTTTATAAATATGTGGTTAAGTAAAACTGTCTCAGATATTTGTAGCTGCAGCTCATGAAAAGCTTCCGGCACTATTTTTCAAATTACAACCTTTTCTTAATATTTAACAATTTAGCTTAGCCAGATAAATGGAGTGAAATCAATCACTTTTGTTAAGTATTGTTAATCGGTACATTATCAGTGACAATTTTTCTTTCATCTACAAATACCTAAAGTTTCTTTTAGTTCGCTTTTTTTCGCCCCCAATCTCCAAATTTTGCTTTTGAGGCGAAAGTCAAATTTGCATTTCATTTGCTTAGGACTTTCAAAAATTCTCCGTACATCTAATATATTTTTTAACACGTGATCAGTCTGTGTCAAGGTCATTGTTGGCAGCTCTGTCATGACGGGTATTGATTTAGCTTTCTTGTTATTTTATCATATGTAACTAAATTGACTTGATCAAGCATGTCTAATTTGGAATGTCCCACACCATTACTAGATAACGCTGTCACTCTACAGAGATAAAAATTGTAATTAAACTCTTAAAAAATCTACGATTTTAAGATAAGTATAAATCGTATAAAAGCTGCAAGGAGGTTTTTCATTAAAAAGTTGAATCCACTCTGTACACTCTTCTCGTTATGTATAACTACCACTCGAAGGATAAAGAAAGAAAAGTCAGTGAAGAGCAATGTAAAAATTGACGTCAAACGCTGTAAAGGTTTCGGATCTTCATCATCTCTATCTTCCAAACCACAAGGGAACGCGAGCAGTACAGTTGACACACCAGTGGCTATGAAAAAACACACAAGCCAACCTGTTTGATAAGATTGCACGTAGCCAATATCAGCAACGAGATCCATAATATCAAACGCATTTAGAAATTCAATACCAATCGCATACAGCTCGCCCCTTTTGTAATGCCGGTTGGGAAATGGGTAGATTAGATGTGTGAGGACGAGAATGATCATGACAATTTGGAACACGACAAAATGAAATTCTGGAACAGTTATATTCTGAAATACAAACATAGGTACAAACAAACTCTTTTAAAAACAAGTTTAGAATAACTTCAAAGGTCGGAGTTATCAGTGAATTAGCACCAGCTTTGGAACACACCTTAATAAATAGCCAAAAGGGAAAAAGAAAGAAAACATAGGAGAAAATACAAACTAAATATATATAACTAGTCGTTAGCCCGTGGAAAAATCCACGCGTTCGACCGTCCTTTTTATACCGCATTGCGTGCGCCTCGCTACCTGCGCAGCTAAGCTACCGGACGGACGGACGGACGGACGGACGGACGGACGGACGGACGGACGGACGGACGTATACGGGTATTATAATATAGATGTTATCAAATCTCTCAAACCCGTGTAGAAAATAGGAACTCACTAGGAACACTTCAAAAACATCTAATGATTGGATAATAAATTAGGGTATTGCAATATTGATCTAAATTTTAAAAAATACATGTACTTCACTTACAAAACAGTTTGAATTCTCACCAACTGAACCTGTTGTGTTTGGTAAGAGCTTTGGGTTAGCAGCTTTGTATTCATAGTTTAAAGCCATACCGTATGGACCAAGAGAGAAGATAATAAAAACAAGCATTGGTACATGGCACCATGTTTGGTTGAACATTTTGTGTCTAAATAATAAAGTACAGTAACATTACAGAAACAAAAAAAATTTGTTCGGTTTTCTAACCATACCTAAAGTAGGGAGACTATACTGAATACTTTCCCGTCTTAAATTTTCAAATCTTTTTTTTCTGCTACACAAAACTTGTGAAGGCGGGTTATCACGTGTTCACCACAGAAAAAATATATATACAGATTTTCAATAATATGCAAAGTAGATTTCAAGAAAAACTTGCCAACCTTTTCCAAAGTGCTAACCAAATTAACACAGCTTGAGCGGCTGTAAATGCTAATGAAAGAAGAACACCAGCAGCGATTGTGTCTCCTCTAGAGTATGTGTCTTCAAATTTATCTAACGTTTTACCTAGTCCAACCCATAAGCAAATGTAGTATGCTGTGTAGACCAAATGTACGATCCATGTTCGCACCTTCGCAAGAGGAGTAGCCTCGTTATCCATATTTCCTGGTTTAATTACGAAGCAGTATTTTTATATACGTTATGGACTTTATTTACATTTCATTTTTTCTTTTAAGAATGCTTTATTCAATGTTTTCATTCAGCCGTGCGCATGGAATGTTCCTGAATGTTTACCAAATATACTTCTAGTTGATTAAGCAGTTAGGAGAATATAAATATTCATCACCTTGAAACGTAAATTGTTTTTGTTAGATAAATTCTGTAATTTTATATAATTGATCATTAATTGATATAAAAAAGACGTCTACCAAAAGCATCTCTCCCAATTAATGTAAAAACTAAATTTTAAAGTTATCGACTTTGAAGCGATTAATTCTGGTAAACGTTTACCCATGATAAGCAAGTGCTGGTTTAAAATGCTAGAGAAAGAATGACATCATCCTCTCAATTTGTGCATCATGCTTTTAGCTAGTAGTTAATAAGCACGATATGACAGATCTCATAAACACGATTTATTCTCAGTACACGTCGTGGTAAATATCTTAGTAGACTCTGTGTAACGATACTGGAATTCAACCTCGTTCCCAGGGCTCTTCTTCACTTTTTGATAAATCCATCCCAATATCAAAAAGTGAAAAAGAGCCCGGAGGACAAGGTTGCACTGGAATCCTGCCAAACAACAACGACTGAATTACTGCGACATACTTCTCAAGTCCATCATTATAAATATTTTCGTCCGCCCGCCCGCCCGCCCGTCCGATTGTCCGTCCGACCGTCCGTCTGTCTGTCACGCAAAATGGTAGCTTAGCTGCGCAGGTAGCGAGACGCACGCAATGCGGTATAAAAGGACGGTCGAACGCGTGGATTTTTCCACGGGCTAACGACTAGTTATATATATTTAGTTTGTATTTGGCTATTTATTAAGGTGTGTTCCAAAGCTGGTGCTAATTCACTGATAACTCCGACCTTTGAAGTTATTCTAAACTTGTTTTTAAAAGAGTTTGTTTGTACCTATGTTTGTATTTCAGAATATAACTGTTCCAGAATTTCATTTTGTCGTGTTCCAAATTGTCATGATCATTCTCGTCCTCACACATCTAATCTACCCATTTCCCAACCGGCATTACAAAAGGGGCGAGCTGTATGCGATTGGTATTGAATTTCTAAATGCGTTTGATATTATGGATCTCGTTGCTGATATTGGCTACGTGCAATCTTATCAAACAGGTTGGCTTGTGTGGTTTTTCATAGCCACTGGTGTGCCAACTGTACTGCTCGCGTTCCCTTGTGGTTTGGAAGATAGAGATGATGAAGATCCGAAACCTTTACAGCGTTTGACGTCAATTTTTACATTGCTCTTCACTGACTTTTCTTTCTTTATCCTTCGAGTGGTAGTTATACATAACGAGAAGAGTGTACAGAGTGGATTCAACTTTTTAATGAAAAACCTCATTGCAGCTTTTATACGATTAATACTTATCTTAAAATCGTAGATTTTTTAAGAGTTTAATTACAATTTTTATTTCTGTGGAGTGACAGCGTCATCTAGTAATGGTGTGGGACATTCCAAATTAGACATGCTTGATCAAGTCAATTTAGTTACACATGATAAAATAACAAGAAAGCTAAATCAATACGGCATTCTTCATTAAGATGTCGAAATTAGTTGTAAAATTCTCCAGGAAAGACACTTTAATGTCAGAAACGTTCGCGGCAACAAATTATCGCAATTGCGCCTTACAGTCGCGAAATCAAATTGCAGTGAAATTTAGACCTGCATGTGTAAATTCTTAGTTTTTTATTATTTTTTCCTAAATATTTTAAATTACTTGTATTTTTATGAAATGGAATAAGGAAATCGACTCAGTCCCATTTTTTCCACGACACCTTCAATCAAAAAGAGGCAAGAAGGTATGAAACGATGCACAAAATTTGAAGACGAAGATTGTCCAAAGAGTTAATGTTTTTTTTACATAAATTATCCTTTTATGTAGATGTACCCAGGTTCGACCTTTCTTTTTAGGTATGAAAATTTGTGTGATGCACAAAGTTTGATTAGAAGTTTAATTTCTTATACTGTATGTTTATTTTATTGTCAGTTTTCCGGCTGTAGGCATGTTAAGAATATTTTTAAGATTATTCGAGGCTGAGATGTGTCAAAAAGTTCAGAATGCTGAAACGAAAAAACGCTATTCTTATAATAAAAAAAGCGTGTGAACTGTGTTAATTTTTTTTTATCAAAAAATTCTCCTTTAAGTGAATAAAAATGACTTTGCCAGTGAAATTTTTAATCAGTAAAAGTGCCTATACCCAAAAACCTCTTTTCATTTAACGATAAAAAACAATCTAGGATAGAGTCTTGTAAACAAAGTTAATCTGTATAATTTTTGCAGTTAATGTAAACAGCATATTTCGTTTATTATTTATTTCGATTATTTGAATATTGCGCGTCCTAATTTTCACGACGCTAAATCGTCATATTAAAAACGTAGTTGAATTGTGGTAATTTCCCTTCATTAAGGGAAAATCCCGCCGGAATTTTTCTGCTTGCGTCAGTTAAATCAAGTAACGAGACTTTATTTTTGCGTTGAATCATAAAGAGACTTTATTTTTGCGAAAATTTTTTTTTAAATAAGACATCAACAAGAGATTCCAAATGGGTTATCTATCAACGAAGAATAAGGTTGGGATGATAATATTGCATCTACTTCAGACTGCGTATATATGTGTTATTTCATGGCGGATGAAAGTAAACCTTGACAAGTTTAAAGATGATTGGACCGAAAGTGAAAAGTATGGACTTAGTATCTCCCTTCCAATACTTCACGGTGCTGGTACAACTATATGGGGCTGGTACGCATTATGGGGAAAATCGTAAGTGATAATAATTTTTTAAGGTTAAAAACTTATATTTTAGATTTGCGGTAAAATATTGTTATAATTTAAAGGTTATGTGCAGTTCGACGGTATTAGAACTTATTAAATTTTTCTGTTGTTAGAAAACACTATCCAACGAGCGATCGATTTCACGCACCAGTACTACTGTTGACAACATTTGGAGCTGTTCTTTATGGCCCACTGCTCCATCATGTTTACCGATATGAAGTTGAAAGGTTGGACAAAGTGAGCAGCACTCGGAATTTTACTTCTTGTTTGGTGAGTAGCTAGCAGTTTCTCCATCATGATTATGTTTTTAAGAATAAACTAGGGCTGGCAACACCAATACCGTTGTTCTGTGTTGATCTTACCTGTCGAATATATAGGCTCAAAAAACTTAAAACCAAAACTACTCTCTATATAATTATATTTAAAGAAATGTATGGCGACCATTATATGAGACGCTGGTCAATAACCTCTTATTGTCTTGAGGAGTCATGGTTTAGAACAAACTTGAACTTGATACCCATAGAAATACATAAAAAATTTTTTTGCAGGATTTGAAAGTCAATAAGTTGGATTTTGGTGTTATTCAAGCAGGAATGATCTTGGTATGTTTTACGCTAGCATTATATCCGTTATGCAAGCCAGAAAAAACAAAAGATCAGACGCGGTGTTTCTTGAGTATGACGGCTACTGAATTTTTTGAGAAATTGATGAAGTGTGTGAATGCAATGGATATGATAGAATTGGTAGAAGATTTAGGCTGTATCCAACGGTCTGATGGGATGTGGGTGGTTTTATTTTACTTGGCATTGCTAATTTCCACATTGCTCCTTGCATTTCCTGAAGCCCTGAACATTGACAAAGACACTGAAAACAAATGGTGGGAATGGTTGAAGGTGTTCACCACTTTTTTAACGTGGGTATTCACTGACATTTGCTTTGTTGCGATTCGACTGCACGTGATGGTAAAAGAAGACAACATACAAACTGGATTCAGTTTTGTCGTAAAGAATCTTCTTTTTGTGGTCATTCATTTTCTGTTGCTGCTGTATCAAATTTGTCAAATCTGTTCAATCAAAAGCAAACGAAATCAATCTTGGGAAGAAAAGCTTGCGAAACTTTAAAAGAATAGAACGGATTTTATTTATGAATTATGTGTTGATTGGTTAGAAGAAAATAAAAATCATGCTAAATTTTTATCTCCTGAAAGTTTTTTTTTTCGTCTTTTCTTTGATATTTTAATGCAGATGTGAAATGCAAAGCTTTTCTCAGTGCTTGTCCTTAATGTTAACTGAGAGGCTCAAAATAAAAGGGAATGAACTAATTTAGGAATCATACAAGGCTCAAATGTAGAACTCCTATATATCAAATGATCTTCACAAGGTCAAAATATGATTCTTATAAATATTTAGTGTGTACGGGTCTTTACTTTTATTTACTGCACATGACAGTTATCCTGGTACAGACAATGTATAACGATTTAGAATAACGTAATTTTTTTGTTTAAATTTAGAATAGAATTAATAATCTCATGTGTCTGTTGTTTTATTAGTGTACTTTTAATTGCTCGTGTAGATAGAGTGCTATAACGACACTCCTGATTCTGCGCAATATAACCACATCCATAGATAATACAATGCGTTTGCGGATACTGCAGATTTGGTAAGAGATTGTAAAAACAGCCTAGGGCACAAAAATAGAAATAAAATGACATCACTGCTACCATAGAAACATTACATGAACAAAGCGTCAACCGTTATATTTAAAGCCGACATTTCTATATCAAGGAGAAGGTTAATTGGTTGCAATTTGAGACGCAGTCGGATTGTATGGTGACATCACACAGTCACGTGTTATGCTCTAAGAAGTATGAGTGTTAATTATGTTTATCTGGTTGAGTGCGACACCACTCTTTCGAAACATGGAAAAAGTTCTGTTTGTCCAAAAAACTTACAAAAAACAGATGTAGAAAGCTGGGAGAGCCATTCTTCGGCAATCTAGAGACTTCAAACTAGTGCATGCCGGAAAAGTGGGACCCGGGACCCTGAACGCGGGTTAGATTTCTTTTAATGGAAATATTACAAGACCAGAATATTATCTCGGCATAGGTGTTTCTTTCGGAGTTTGCATCTAAAGCTAAGCCTATACCGGCTATCACTTAGTACAAATGCATGTATATTTAAATTTATTTCATATTTATGTTACGACTTTGGTCCAAAACTGAAAAGGTTAGAGCCAAGTTTCGTAATAATTAATAAATTCCTGTACTATTTTTCTTATTTGTGTTTTCTACACAAATGCACGTGTCCCAGAAAGAAAAACAAAGTCTCTGAGGGAAATTTCAAGTGCACTAAATAATGTATCACATTTTAAAAATAGAATATATAGAATTAATTTTCTCAAATTTTTTTAAATTCTCAGGGCCGGCGAATCCAATTTTTTGCTAAGAAAAAAATTTCTTTTTTGAGGTTTTAATTATTGTCTATATTGTTTTGCTACAAATTTATTTGTACCATTCTGTTAACACTTTTCATCTGCATAAAATGTACTTTATGATTTTATATGGTTGCATGTTTTTAAAAAACAAGGAATTAAGTATAAGTTTTGCGTGAATTAAGGGTTTTTTTGATTAGTACCTGATAAAAATTTCGAAAATTGGGGCACATTTAAGGCTATTTCAGAGGCCTAAATTCAAAAATTTTCTCGGCTCGTCGGCCCCAACCATGGTGGGGCCTCCTCAGATACTACATAAATTTGCCCCCACTTTCAATTCCGATTCGCCGGCCCTTAATTCCACAAATATTTTTGGTTTCAATAAATAATTTTTTCACAATAAATATTTTTTTAGATCGACTCCCACTTTCAACACGTAAGAAGCGTAGAAACCCGCGTAAGAACCGCAAAAAAACGCGTATGATCTGTGAATACAAATTAATACGCAATAATTTTAACCGCAACGCGAAAAATTCATGCGGACCCTCTGCTCTGGCGCTAACAACAAAGATGTTTAAATATCACAGCAGGGGCGGATCTAGGGTTAGGCAGCCTAGGCAATTGCCTAAGCCTAGTTTTGTGAACTAGAAAAAAAATTCTCTATAGATAGAATAATCTAAAAAAAAACTAAATTATTTTTATCAATTTATTTTTGGCATCCGCCGAATTCGACTATGACGATGCGCGGCGTGCGTGTTTTATTTTACTCAAATAAGCAAACCCGGGGCGATCTTAGGCAAAATGTCTATTCGCCTAAAACGTCCGCGGGTTTTAAAGTTCCGAATGAATGAAAATCACAGATGGAAGAAAAAACGCCTAAAACGTCCGCGGGTTTTCAAGTTCCAATGAATGAAATTCTGGAATGTGAAGAAAAAACGCCTAAAACGTCCGTGGGTTTTAAAGTTTAAACGCCTAAAACGACCACGGGTACGGTTACATGGAGTGGATGTTTCTTTTTCAACATGGTTTACCTGGATCAGGTCCAATTGCAGGGAGCACTTCAAATGTCTAGAATATTAAAGCAATTGTATGCCACCTAAGTTAAATAAAGAAGTTTTGAATTTGGAAACCTTTTCAAATATTGAAAGGATTGGAAATGCTGGAGAGAAGTATTTTGGCCACGTGTGCCGTGTTGTTGTCTCAAACCAAACCTTTATCTTCCTCTGCAAGAGACAATAAATTCAGTAATACTTGAAATATTTTAGTTTTAGCTGCTCCTGAATTTTAGGCACTTTTGTGTCAAGAACTATTCTTAAAAGTGGTAAACCACCAGATGTTCTTACAAAACGTGTAATTTAAATCTTTTTCTTATCAAAACAAAAGGTTTTAACTTGGCCTTGATCAAATGCATTGTTTAAAAACATAAAAGCCCAATGCCAAACGAGATAGCTAACGGAGGCAATTTATGTAAACACTGTCTTGGCGGTCGAAAGATGTTTTGATGTGTATGTTAAATTCGGTATAGAGTATTACTAGCTACCTGTATGTGTATTAGTTGGAATTTTGTTAGTTTTTTTTCTTTAACGTCTTAAGGGTCACTGGCTTCGTGTAGGCTTCGTGTAGCCGTTTATGCAACTGTGTATCTTTGTTTCTGTTTGGGAGAGAATACATTCTTGTAAGATAACTAAGGGACAGCTCTTTCATGAACGCAAAAGTCCAAGCTAAATGTTAATAGATCTGCAGATCCCCTTTCCCTCCCCTAAACATCAAATCAGAAAAGGTAATCTTTGAATGTTGTCAGTCCTTGAAACCATAAGCACTCATCCATGTGTCCCTGCTAAGCAGGTAGACACTAAAAGTTATTAATTCTTTCTGTTCTCTAAGAAATCGATGTATACAGTATGAGATATAATTAAACGTCAAAGGATTCTACCTCGTCCCACCGCCAAATTTATACGCTTAGCATATACTTTTTTATTGTGATTGTCCCTAAGAACTTTGACTTTGTGGGAACTTTTAAACAGTGCATTTTATATGCAACATCCCACTGCTCATTTTAAAACTTTTAAGAACACGAGAAGATCTCTTTGACTTTCCCATGTTACTTTTAATTGTAATAATATTGCTAAAAACAAAAGAATGAAACAATACCTAATCTAAGAATAGTCCAAGTTTGTTTTATAATATTTCTTATTCTCATCTTGCTGAGCAATACATTGATATAATTTTGTTTTAGGATAAGATATTTTGATGTCACCCTGGTACCTAAGATGAATATTCTTCTGACAATGAAAATCACCATCAATTAAAAGAACACAGATTTGTTAATCCTTATAATATTGGAAAACTGTAAACAATGGATATATATCTGGTATAATCCACAAAGTTGTGTTTCATAAGAGGAACTAAGAAGGTGAAAAAAATCAATCAAAATAATTTGTATTTTGATGTCACCCTGGTACCTATGATGAATATTCAAGTAAATAACACAGAAGATTTGTTCTGAATCCTTATAATATTGGAAAACTGTAAACAATGGATATATATCTGGTATAATCCACAAAGTTGGTGAAAAAAATCAATCAAAATAACTTGTGAATATTCAAGTAAATCATAGAAATGATTTTCACGTAAAACATATACAGATCGAAACAAGAATTGCATGTTAAAAAACGTTCTGTTACAGACTGTAAACTAACAAAATGTCATGTCAACTTATGGATATGAGTAGGATTTGTATATATGTTGCTTTTTATATGAGAATCTTCATAATTGGCTTATAGTTACTAAAACTTTCTTAAAGATTTTACAGTATTAAAATATTTTTTAAACATAGTTGACAGGGACATGTAAGGGTAAATAATATGAGACATCTTAAATGTTTTGATGTTATTTTTCTAATTTCTAACTCTTTTCTGGCTTAATAAACTGCCTTTCTCTTGTGGGAATTTCATAGCATTAAAATTAATGCTTAATAGAAATTGGTGCAAAACTACACCAGTAACCCTAATGCTAAACTGTATTAACTTCATGAAGAGGTGATTACTATATACTTTTTGTACACGTTTATTATATGTTGCGATCTTACACTGTAAGTCTAACTGGAAATCTTTCATTCTTTTATATGCTGGTTTTCTTTGTGCATTTGCAGGTTGTTACCACAGACTATAATTTTCCAAACAATATTTCTACGTTGCACTACTGTTGACTATCTATTCCTAAAATTGTCTTGTAATGTAATTTTTTGTTGTATTGTTAGTTATTAGACTTATTGCATGTTTTGAAATGAAGCAAATCCCCAACTTATTACTTGTACTCGTATTATTTGCGCAAAACGAAAAAAGATGCTAAGATACTTAATACCAATATGTGATTCAAAGAAATTATGGAAACGCTAACCCTGTTTCAAATCGAATTTGCTAACCAGACGCATTTTCCATCCGCATGTTTTAACAAGGATAAAGTGGTAAAACTACGGGGGTTACTGTTATTTGTTTGGCTATAAAGAAACTTTCGTTTCTAATCTAGAAGGATTCTTAATAACTAAAAACCTTACTTTTGGGAAAATTTTAGTTCCTTTTACAGCAAAAACACAAAACGGCCGATTTACCTCGTACAACACAACAACCCTTGACATTACTTTGCCAAAAAATCTATGAAATTTTGCCTAACCAGAAAAAAATCCTAGATCCGCCCCTGCACAGATCAAGTCTTATTCGATGTATTGAAAAGATTTGAATTTTCGTAGTAAATGGTAATGGAAACAAAGTTGGTATAGAAAAGGAGGTCATAACCTGAAGTAGCATTTTTTGTCACGTGAATTCAATATGAATAAATCCATATAAATCTACATTATTAAGTATTTTTAATTAGCTACTCTGCAATTTATTTTGCATTACTGCAATTTTGCTGTTCAACAAATATGTTTTTTTATGTGACCATGGTGGTAAAAAAACCTTTACAAAACCACAAAAGAACATATACAAAAACCTCCATGACTCATCATAGTCAGACTTAGGGGAATTTTTATACGAACAATTCATCAAGTAAATCTCTATGGAAACGGAATTGATAAAACATAAAAATAATTCCGCCAACAAAGTTGTTGATTAAAAATTAAATTCTCCTTGATCTTACTTAAAGCAATCTATAATTTATAATTCTAGGAAAACATTCTTTAAAAACAATACAAGTGAAATTTTTAACCAATCATCTCAAGAATGTTTTATTTATAAAATAGCGCAACGGGCAAAGACAGTTTTATTTTGTCCAGACAAGAAAACACGATCAAAGTTTTACGAAGACTCGAAAACACGAAAAAAAAATAAAAAAAATAAAATGATGATCATATAAAAGTTATGGATTTTTCAAGTCCATTTTTTGTTGAAAGATCCTATAATCGGAGAGGAAGAGGAGGTGGTGGCAGAGGAGGCGGTGGTAGAGGAGGGCGTGGTGGAGGGCGCGGTGGCAGAGGAGGTGGTCGTGGAGGTGGTCGTGGAGGTGGTCGTGGAGGTAAGTAAATTATAGTATAGTAACATATGTTTTTAATATATAAAAATTGGAACTCAGAAAAAAGCCACACAACTTTCTTCATTCGTTCTTACAACCTCGTTACCACGACTATTTTTGGTTTTTTGATTTTGACTTTAAGAAAGAAAAAAGCCATTGACGAGTTTGGATATTTCAACAATGCTCTTAGTCAAACACAACACATGTTTTTATAAGAACGATGAAATTTAACTTCAGCGCCTGAGTTGTTTTGAATTTGTTTCTATGCTGTTCTTATAAAGGGCTACGAAACGGGTGTTGGTTTTTGACCTTAGTGAGTTATACGAAAGTCGAGCTGATTGCGGTGGAAAAGCATTCTCGTCCCCAGAGCTCTTTGAGAATGAAACTTCGAAAGTTTATCTAAAAAAGCTCTGGGGTCGGAAATGGTGGAAAAGTTTATGAACACTGAGGACAAAAAAACAACAACTTATATTATATTTGGCATTCAAATATAACTGAAAATGACAGAAAACTTTCCTACTTATATTGAATATCCATGATTTATTACTAAGGTAAGATAAGTAACCTTGCTTTTAACTCAAACTTTCGAATAGAATAAACTTCAAACCTTTTAAACTAGCTAGCTCTAGCTATCCTTAGACATTTTGCATAGAAACAGTTTATTATACATTTATACATAAAAGCTAGTCTAAGCAACAACAATGACTTTAAAATCTAGTCAAAACAAACTTTCGATTTATTGATATTTAATATATTTTACTGACCGTTGTTTATTTTACCGCCAAAAAGAGTACCGAAGAAAAAATTTTCTTTTCTTAGAAAATACAAAAAAAAATATAAAATATCATAAAAAAATTAATTATTCATAAACATGTCCAGACGTCTATGTGATTCTAAAGTGTGTAACATTTCATGCGCCTTGACCTCTTGAGCGGTCTGCTTATTACTCGCCACTTTTCGAAAATAGCGGGGAACAAGGTTTTTAAATCGTTTCGTAGCCCCTTTAAAAATTACATTCCACTTGGAAAAAAAATAATCAAAAGTCAACTAAGTATTGTATGAGGAACATGAACTTATTACGAAAATAATATTATTTTATACTTGTTTGAATTTGTTTGCAAGACATTTGACTATAAAGTTAACTAGGGAACCTAGGAAAGAAGCTTTGTCACAGTTGCCATCTTGTTAACTGAATGTATATAAAATCCTTCGCGCTTGTGACGCCAACTTCCGGATAATAATTTCGCTGACTTTACATGGCCCAGGATTTTATATATGCCAAGCGGTTTTTTTATACTATCCAGTTGTTTTGTTTTGTTTTGTTTCTTAACAACCTTGATCTCAGGACTTGTTGTCTCTTTGCGTATCGAGAGGCGGGACTATCAATAAGCGCGGCTCCGAATTTGTGGTCGCGTTGCAAAAGTTAAAGGATTTTGTTATGCGTATGCAATGGAGCAGTGTTGCATGCGCATGAAAATTTTGTCTCCTGACCTACCTTTACCATATATGAACAGGTTTAGAAAATCACATGAAACGATTCTGTTTTGAATTATATTTCTCCATTCTTTTGTGTCTTTTAGAAGAAAATTTTAACCTTTGCTCGTATTTTGTTTGTGTTTACAGCCGTTCACAGGCTCAATGTTTTTTTTAAATGTTTTTATATAACAAAAACCTAATCTGTTTTTACCCTTGACAGTGTTTTTAACAAAAGGTGATAGCATACTACAATCTTATTACACAATAAAGAATATCCTAAAAATATAAACATGCCCGGCTTTTTATGTAGATCTGAAAATGGTCACGATTATCCCGAATTTGATTAGAAATTCAATTTCTTATAGATGAATTCCTTTATTAACATTTTCAACGGTAAGCTCTTTCGGCTCTGACATCTGTATGACATGAAAAAAAGATAAGGGGAAAAAATTTATTTCCAGTCTATTTCGTCACATAAAGGCAATTTTTAACTTTTAAATAAATCAGAAGGAATCAATCTATACTCGATAATAGTTTAAAACCTCAATGATGTTTCCGTGAGAAGAAATCCACATGAAAAGACCTAGCTATCTTCACCAAACCCTAGCATCTATTTTCCTGCCACGCAAATGCCAGAACGAAAGAGCTACCACTGAAAAGTGAACAAAAAACGTCACGCGAAATTTATCTATGCAAACAAACTGAACGTCTTTATCCGTCCAAAAGCAACAACGTAACGCGTCCGTTACATTTCGTTTTTATACTACAGTCTAGCTAAGAATATATTAGGCTAATATTTGTCAAAAGTTAAGAATGTTCAAAAAAAGTTTGTAACCATAAATTCTGTGATGTATGTCAACTATGTAATTAATGAAGGGCCGGATTCACGGTACGATTTATCGTACACGATTTTAAGTATGCGACAAATCGTATCGTGTAAACAACTAAAATCTTACAACTGTACCAGCGACAAATCGTATACGACAAAAAAAAGTTGGAACATGTTCAAATTCTACAACAAGTCGTATGAACCTTTACCAATCAGAGCTTACAAAATTATTGTGACAAGCGACTTTTTCACGTTTTTTCAGAACATTTACATTCGATATGGATAAATAGGACACGAATAAGCTTATAATTTGGAAGAAGTTCTTCGGGATGTTATAAGTATATAGATAGAATGAGTAAAAGTTGGGCTTTCAAGGATTATAAAAACCTTTTAGTTTGACCTGTAGCCACAGTTTTGTCCACCCCCTCTTTTCTTACGTTTTTAATTTTCCCTTTACTTTTTACTACAATAACTATCGCAAAAAAAAAAGGGTGATACGCGCATTAAGAACGCAAAAACTTAAAATGATGATGTAGTTGTAGACTCGTTACATCTTCATTATTAAATCACACAAGAAACTTTAGAAAAAAAAAACGCAATTAAGAAACTTCTCAGCCGGTAAAAAGTCGTTTATAAAACGTGTAAAACACGTCTAGTAGTATACCCTCTCAATCTAATTCTGGTCTGTTTTTTCCGCTTAATAAACGTCTCCAGAATGACCTTTAAAAGTGTTTTAAGTTATTTATAAACTTAAAAAGTAGAAATAGACATCTTCTAAACCCTTCAAAAAACTTCACAAGTGTCAGTTTTTTTGTTAAAGAAATGTTTCGCGCAATTCTGTTTTAAACAGAACAAAATCTCTCCATGTAATTACTCCATCCCAGCTGGCAGTAGCAAAAATGGCAACTACACCTGCGCATTCATCGAATTATTCTAACAGTTTTAATGTGTTTACAAACAAAAAAATGTTGAAAATGTTTCTGTTAAACAGAATAAAATTCGCCCCGGCTATCATTTTTATGCACCTAATAATACCATGGAGATAGAAAGAGGAATCTATTTCTATTTATATTTTCCATGGTAATAGTTAGGTTAAAAATTACTGAAAGAAAACACCTATTGTATTTTATGTAAACACTTCTACCTACGCAACAGTCAATAATGAATGGCATTGCTGTCATATACGTCAGATTCAACAAATGTCAATACAGAAAAGAAATACAACTAAAAAAAAAATATAATAACATGTGAATTTTATAACAAGTAACAAACGCTATTAAACAAGCAATTGGAGCAATTTTGCCTGAAAAAGGAATCTAGTTGATCAAAATTAAAATGTTTCCTTTAAAAATTAACCGTAACACGGCATATTGTGTACATATATATTTTTTTTCTTTTGTCTTTACCGTAAATGACGGAACAACCGCCCCCTGCCGAATAACTGCCCCTGCCGGAATAAGCCAACCTCCCCCCCCCCCAAGAGACATTTTATTATAGCTACATTTTTAATTTTTCTTTACGCAATGAAAGTCCAGCTTTTTATCCGAACGGTGCTAGTTTTCAAATCGAATCAGTTTCTTGTTGATTGCTTAGTCAATGCTATTTTTTTCCCGCTTGATTGAAAGAACAAACATTTAGATGCAATAATCTTTACGTTTATTTCGTTTATTCAGTATCTACAAATGATTTTTTCCACGGGACTTATTATTACGCTACTTCCGTCTGCCTGGTTGTCTTTCTACCCGTGGCAGTGCCTGTTCTAACTTTTTACCCTTAAGCTGGTTTTTTAGTTAAAGGAAAAGAATTACTGAAATGAATTACCGAAATTCCTCGAAGAAAAGTTATAAATGACGAAAGAGCAGAGTCTTTGTAAGTAAGTAATCACAAACTAACATTGCCATCATTTATATTTTATATTTTAGCCAATAATGCGAACAGAGGACAAAGGACAATCGGCTTCGGTTTGTTGAAAGCATGGAATCAGCTGGACGATAACGACGAACTTTTGGTCAGAATGGCTGCATCCAAAGATATGCTATTGCAGCTACTCAACAGTCCAGTACTAAAAGACGACTGGAACTTTGAACTTCTTGTAATATATTCGAAAGTCTGTGAAGTTCGACGTAGTCAAAACCAAATCTCAATTTTATCTCTCCTTCATGGTTGTCAATACATGACATCAGGTTTAAAAAGAAGTCTTATAATATGGGGATTAACTTGCACAATGGAGAAGAACATAACGATAGCAAATTCGTTGCTAACATTAATTGATGTGTATTTCAAGAATTTCCCTTCGCGTTGCATGGATATGCCGTTAGATGAACTGGCAGCGTTTATCAGTGGCAATTTGATTGGAGAAAGAGATCTTGTCCAAAAGGTTGTTATACCATTTTTTTAAATTTTCTATGTCAAATGTCTTAATTGCCTACGGATGTGATGAAACCATGTTTAATTGGGGAAGTTTTTTAAATTATACAATGATTTTGGTAAAAATAAGGTTTTTGTACCGCGTGTTCAACAAAGCAGCAACTAATAGTTTGTGACCCACTACACTATAATGATACCGTTCCTTGCTGCACTACTTTCGGTAGGAAAAATAAGCTCATTATAACGTTCTACTGTCTCAAAAGCTGAGCACAACAAAGATTTTCAAAACAAATGTAATCCATGAAAGTCCTTTTTTGTTGAAGCAATGCTAAAAGCCACAATAAACTTTTTTCATAACGTTGGGCAGAATTTCCTCCCATCTTAACGAAATCTCGGTTGAAAGGACAGAGATCTGCTGGCTTGCTTCTCATGTAAACACAGCCCCTAAATCGTTAAAAAAATAAATGAGATGTTTACTCCGCTTATTCCAGCCTTTGTAATTGGTTGTTAAATGATCTGTTTCATCTCTTACATTAATACTAAAACTGTGTCTGTCCGTCTGTGACCGGCAAAGACAATTGTATATGCTAGAATTTTCTTTAAATGCGCCTAAAAAACATCCTTTTTAAAAATGTTCTGTATTTTATAAAAGCTTTGTTTACTTTTTTTAATTGACAAGAGCAAATCACGTGATAAAATGAAATAATTTCATTAGCTAAGAATTTTGCTACTGTTTTTTTAATTCGCCTTGACAAGTTTTGAACTACGGAAAATGTATTTTCGTATGTAATGATGTAAATTAATATAACGGGCAAAAGTCACGGGCAATTAAACGTTGTTATTGTTATATACACCTTTCCCGAGACCATGAGTCGTACTTTTTTTAAACTCGTAAAATATGAATACCATATTTGAATTCAGCATAGTTTGTTTAATTTATGTGTAAAAGTTTAACTTAATACGCCAACAGAAAGTGCTATTTTGAGGAGATATATATCACAGTTAAAGTCTTCTTAATGCTCAAGTTACCAAGTCCCTCCTCGTTTTCAAAAAGAGGTTGGACATGCCACAAATCTTTAAATTAGAATAGCAGGTTGTTTACTTGCTGCATTGTTTCGAAATTTTCTACGACATTTTTGATAAGGAATTCAAATCTGTTGTCCGTTTGTCATAAAACTCAACAGAAAAAGTTGCGGCACATCAAAAGAATAAGTCTCGGGAAAGGTGTATTGTTTATTCATTCTCAACACAGAATGTTTTATCGTACTCGCTGTAAAACATTCCCTGTTAAGAATGAACAAACGGATGTGCTTAGGGTAACTAATTTTGGCGGGAACTAATTTTGACGGATTTCGCGGTTTTGCCAAAAATCCGCCAAATTAAGTTCCTGCCAAAATTAACTTTTTCCGTATATTGTTATTGTTGTTGTCTAACGTTTTATTTACAGCAGTCGTAATGAAATTAACAAAAACCCTTTTATGACAAGCACAAAAAAGTTTTCAATGGAGACACGAAGTTTCTGTTCTTATCTTCAATTTTGTTATTACATGTTTGTTTAAAAACCAATATCGTACTGATAGCGGTTTTTAAACCTAACACGCACTTTAAGTGATAATTTCTATCAGTAGAAACAAATATCATCCGCTTAATTTGACATAGTCTGTTGATGCTACTGCCATAGCTTTAATCTTGCCGCTATTGCTGAATGTTTGAACTTGATGTAAACTTGAAGCTTCGTCTTCAGAACCACAAATTAAACAGACATTGACTGATTCAATGCAATGTATTGTGAAAAATGTTTCTTGATCTAACAGCTCCTAATATGAACCTTCTGCACTGGTAAATTGTTCGCATAAGCTTTTGAAGTTTCTTGTAAGAGTTTGAATCTCCCTGAATGCTTTCAAATATATGCCTAATGTTTGATACAAATTTCTTTCAACAAAAACTAACTCGTGTATCCTAATTTATTGCACAAAATTTCCGATATTCTTTGTATCTATAAATTGTCTGTGTACTTGCCTGAACTGGCTTTACTGTCTCCATTCACTTTAAACTGATGACTTTGGAACATTCTAGGCAAATTGTCCCCTGAACCTGATAAATCTACTATTTTATTCCTATACCTTGCTTGTTTCAAGGGTTCTGACAAATAAAACAATACTCCTATCTGTATCACCAACTCATAGTTGCTCATGATTAGATTTAACTATAAATTTATCATCATTTAGCTTTCTAATCTTTCTTTCGAATTTCTAATCTTTATTCTAAACATAAAGATATATTATTATATAAACTGTAGCCGAACACATACTAAACAACAAAAATTCTTTTTCCTTCTTTCTTCTAATCCGCACAAACATCACTTTCAAAACTAAAGAAACGAAGTTAGAATTCGAATTCGAATTGGAACTCTGTTCTTTCTTAGGGGCTGTTCATATGGGAGATATTTCCTCGGGAACCGGTTCAGCATGATATCAAGTCGAGGTCTCAGGCTGTCAACAAACTCTTAACAAAATTTAGTTGCGTTAATCCAGTGAACTCTCCATAACTCGAACTCTCACGGGAAATCAGAAATTGTTCGAGTTATGGAGCGGTTCGAGTAATGGAAAGTTTGGAAATTTGGCAAATTTTCCACAGACGCCATTTTATTTATGAGAATGAGAACTTCAAAATAAGAATATTTGTAAACACACCACTTGACATTCGAACGGCGCGTTCGAATGACTTCGTTCAAATGATCTAAGGGGCCAAATACACGTAGAAAATATTCGAATTAGAAAAAAACTCTGAAATTCTTCAATTTTCAGATTGTTCGAGTTATGGAGATTTGAGTAGTGGAGAGTTGATTATGAGAGTTTATTAGGAAATTTTCACGGTGCCTACAAATTCGTTCGAGTTAAGGAGCGGTTCGAGTTAAAGGGTTTTGAGTTATGGAGAATCCACTGTATTAGAAAAAAACATTTACCCGCCTACCGAGATCTCGGGTGCGCATGATCGAGATCTAGGTAAGCGGATAATGCATTCTCCCATATGAACAGAAGTTTCCTCGGTAGGCGAGATAAATTTATGTCGATTTGGCATAATTTTCAAAAATAAACAATATATTCTTATCACAGTAAACAATAGAAACTTATCAAATGGTATTTTCTCATCCGAGTAAAAGTCTTCTCGCCCATACCATATGAACAGAAAGTAAAAATTATATCATGCTGAAATATTTCGCCCGCTAACCGAGGAAATATTTCCCATAAGAACAGCCCCTAATTCTTCCGATGAATCAAGACAATGCATGCAGTGCTGTTATAAATAAAAACATATTTACTTGATTGTTCAATTTTAAGATAAATTTGAAATTTAGTCAGTTTCCAACCTCGTCCCCAGGACCTCTTTTCGAAAAAAGCGAAAAGAGGTCCTGGGGACGAGGTTGGTCAGTTTCATGAATCAGTATTAAATTATCCTTTAAACAGTATATAAATAACATATTTTGGGAAAAAAATATATCTAGCAAAAAACGGCTGGCGTCAATCACGTGACTTTTGATCAGAATATCGTAATATGTGTTTGTACTAATTTTCACGCTCTAGTTACGTTTTGTATTTTTTGTTATCCTCAACACTGGTTTAATTACTTTGTTACAAAATTAATTTAAAGAATAGTCATTTAGCTGTTTGCTGACAGCAAATTCATCTTAGAATACCGTGGCAAGTAGTGCTCATGACAAATTTAGTTTTTTATTGCGCACTCTGTCACTTTTTCCAGCCAACTGCAAATATGAGTGCATAGCAACGGCCATAGCAACCATTTTCGCATTTTTAGACAGCTTTCTTGCCCCTCTGTCGATGTTTAATTCGTTGTAATAGCTAGATGATACTTTAGGGCCTCCTAAGACAATATATGACAGTTCTTAATATTAAATGTGGTGTTCTAACAGAAAAATTTCACGGATGATCAAATTACTCAAACCTATGTAAGGACCATTCTATTTTCTTCGACAGGTCAACACACTTACAAGAGCGAGAAGGGAATTGATCCAGAAAACACAAGCGCCGGTCAAGAAGCCACCTCGTGAGCAATTTACAAACGAGCCTCCACCTGACAATTTTAGGGACATCCCGACTATTCCTGATATAAACGATATTTACCGTGAAGAAAAGCCTTACCTTCGGCCAATCAAATCACGCGGAGGTTACTCTAATGGTGAGGAGTATTTGGATGTTCAATTTCGACTATTGCGAGAAGATCTGGTGTGTCCACTCCGTGAAGGTGTGCAGGAAATAATTGAAGAAATTCCACGGAAAAATAGAAAGCACGCGCTGAATGTTTACAACAGAGTTCAAGTTTTGTTTCCTCTCTGTACAAAAAGTGGCATCATTCATCGTGTCAGTTTTGACACAACCTATACTAAAGGTATACCTTGGCAACACTCAAAACGGCTAATTTTTGGATCTTTAGTATGCCTGAGTAAAGATCAATTCCAAACGATAATTTTCGCCACTGTTGCTGATCGAAGTCCAGAAAATCTTAGGAAGGGATTGGTTGATTTAAGATTTGTTGGTGGACTTGAAACACAAAATTATTTTGCAAAAGGAGAATTGATGGAAATGGTGGAGAGCTCGGTATATTTTGAAGCATATAAACACGTATTAAATGGAATGAAAGAGTTTGATGGAGAAGAAATTCCAATGCAGAGATACATAGTCGAATGTACCTCTGATGTCAAACCTCCTGCTTATCTTCAGCGTCGGGATGTTCTTGCTCCAAGGTATAATTTGAGAAGTTCTTTGAAGACTAAACAATTGGTCGCAGATTCTGTTCGTATACTCAATGATCGCTTTTGGCCAACATACGATCTTACTGATCTGAACCAATCACAGTTAAATGCATTCAAACATGCGCTCACTAAAGAGTTTGTAGTTATCCAAGGTCCACCTGGTACTGGAAAAACACATGTTGGTATCAGAATTGCGGATGCTTTGTTACAAAACTCACAGGCTTGGAACTTAGACCAGAAAGCTCCAATGTTGGTTGTATGTTATACAAATCATGCTTTGGACCAATTTCTTAGTGGCATCATTGAGTTCGGACACACTGATGTTGTACGTGTAGGTGGGCGAGCGAGTGAGGAAATGAAAAAATATTCACTTCGAGAGGCACTAACCCGTCTAAAGGGAACTAGTCGTCGCCAAAGAAACGAACCTGATGATTTCAAATTCCTTAGAAGAGCAAAAGCACAATCCTTAGAAGAAAGGGATAATCTTATAGCTGCTATAGAAAGGGACACAGGAAACATAAGGGCTTGTCAAAACCTGTTGCAATCAGGTAACTTAGTCCATTTAAAAAAATTGCTATTTATTATGAAGGAAGAACATCAAGAAGCATTTGTAACCTTTGATGCACATTGTTGGGGCTTAAAGATATCTGTTTTTGATATATTTCTTGACATCATAAAAATACCGATTGACAACATCACTGCGTTTAAAATAGCTGAAAACATTGGCGATGCAAAAAATGAAGTTGCAGTTGCGAGCGCAGCTGATCCTAAAAAAAATAATCCTGGTGATAATGAAGTTAACGATGACGAAGTCGACGAGAATGGAGTGGATGTTGAAGGTGAAGGAGAAGTTCTGGTGGAAAGATGGGTTGCTGATACTAACGAGTATCAAGTTTTGAATGTTAAAAAACAAATCGAACATGAAGTCCAAGAAGAAAGGGAGAAGAATATTTTGGTGGACAGTGACGGCTTTACAGTTGTTCAACCATCACGTCAGGAAAAGAAAAATCGCATACAACGTTTATTGCGAAGTTATGAGCCAATGTCATCTGCAGAGGCTAATGATGTAGAGAATCCATGGGATCTGTCTCTCGATAATAGATGCCGACTGTACAAATACTGGTTGCAAAAGTTGTATGAAGAAATGTATGAAAATTATTCACGTCAAGCTGAGAAGCTTGAGGAAGTCTGTCAACAAGTTAATGAACTTCAACAGCAAGAAGATGAAATAGCCATGAGAAAAGCCGATGTAATTGCCATGACAACTACTTGTGCTGCTCGATATCGAACAGCTCTGCAGAAGATTCAACCAAAGGTGGTTATAATCGAGGAGGCTGCTGAAGTTTTAGAAGCACATGTGTTGACAGCATTAAGCGGTGGTATAGAGCATTTGATATTGATCGGTGATCACCAACAGTTAAAACCGAATCCTGCAGTTTATGAGCTAGCCACTCGCTATTCTTTGGAAGTGTCGTTGTTCCAGAGAATGGTAGATAATGGAATGGAATGTCATACACTTGATATACAACACAGAATGCGACCGGAGATATCCATACTTCTTCGGCATATCTATCCGAAGTTAAGAAATCATGCATCTGTGAGGAGCTATCCATGTGTTAAAGGCGTCGGTAATAATGTTATGTTCATCAATCACCACGAAAAGGAGAATCAGGTAGCGCACATGAAATCAAAAGCAAATAAACATGAAGCAGAATTCATAAAAGCGCTATGCTTCTATTTCTTACAGCAAGGATATCAGCCTAGTCAGATTACAATTTTAACAGGTTACACTGGCCAACTCATTCAAATGAAACATATCATGCCAAAAGAGGTTTTCAACGGTGTAAGAATAACAGCTGTTGATAACTTTCAGGGTGAGGAAAATGACATCATTCTCTTGAGCCTGGTAAGAAGCAATGATCAAGGAAGCATTGGATTTCTAAAGACAGATAATCGCATATGTGTCGCATTGTCAAGAGCGAAACATGGATTATTTGTTATAGGAAACTTTGACCTGCTTAAAGAACAAAGTGTATTATGGAGAAAGATAATTAATGATGCCACGATGTACGGAAGTTTCGGGAAATCAATGAAGCTATGCTGCCAAAATCATACCGATACAATTATAAATGCAGGAAATGCTGCAGATTTTTTGCAAGCTCCTGAAGGTGGTTGTATACGACCGTGTGAATTCAGGTTAGATTGTGGTCATGTTTGCGAAAAAGCATGTCATCCAGTTGATCCAGAGCATGTCGAGTACGTATGCAAGAAACGTTGCCTCAAGGCAACGTGTAACCTTGGTCATCAATGTCAAAAGCAGTGCCATCATGGGAAAGATTGTGGTTTATGTATTGCTAGAGTGAAGAGAATAGTACCAAAATGTGGGCACGTTCAACAAATGTTATGCAAACAAGATCCCACACAATTTGGTTGTTTGGAAAAATGCAATAAGGTGCTTGAATGCGGCCATCCTTGCAAATTAAGTTGCAAAGAAGACTGTCAGAAACAAAGATGTTTTGCTCAGGTTCCAAAGCTTTTACCTTGTCAACACAGGGTGCATGTCACGTGTCATTCTGATGTTTCAACTGTCAGATGCAATTCTCCCTGCAAAGCTAAGCTAGATTGTGGTCATATTTGTTCTGGAACATGTGGGGAGTGTAAGCAAGGCCGACTTCACAAAAAATGCTCACAAGAATGCGGAAGAATACTTGTATGCTCTCATGGATGCAAAGAACCATGTACAAAAAACTGTCCACCTTGCATGTTACAATGTGAAAACAGGTGTGTTCACAGCAGGTGTGAGAAGAAATGTGGTGAAGTTTGCTCACCGTGCAGAGAAGCATGTACATGGCATTGTAGGCACAAGGAATGTACAAAACGCTGCGGTGAAATATGTGACAGGGAGCCTTGTAACAGACCGTGCAAAAAGAGGTTACGCTGTGGACATTTATGCATTGGTTTATGTGGGGAAATTTGCCCCAATGTATGTCGCGTTTGTGATAGAGAGAAAGTGAAAGAGATTTTCTTTGGGGACGAAGATGAAGCATCAGCACGATTTATTGTCCTTGAAGATTGTCAACATTACTTTGAAGTTAATGGAATGGACAGGTGGATGCAACAGGATAATGGAGACGGGGGAAACGTAAAGATGAAGGAATGTCCACGCTGCAAAACCATCATCCGCAAGAGTGTAAGATATGGAAATATTGTGAAGAATTCATTAAAAGATATAAACGAAATAAAGAAGAAGATTATTGAAAGTGGGAGATCTGACCTAGCGGGCGTTAAAGAAAACGCTTATCAAAAATGTCGAGATGTCAATAAACTAGTGCAAGAGATTCCGTTTTTGGACAGATTTCGATTTTTGAACCGCGTTGCTTCAAGCATGGCTTTAGAAGAAGATGCAAATTTTACTACGTTTGCATATAATTTAAAACGCAATATTAGACCGCGTGATAATCAAAATAATGCATCAGTGCTTGCTACTCGATTAGTGAAATCCTCTTTGGGATACGAAGCGGTGAACGGCTTATTTCATCAGGCTGCGATACTGGAAGCATTGTGGAAATTAAAAAAGGAGGTCTTTGAAAACAAAAGTTTGCGAAATGAAAAGGATGAAATCTTAAAAGGTATGGTGGGGCTTGAAGACTTTATCATGTCTGAAAGGATGAGCGAACAACAAGTTAAAGATGCAAACGAAGATTTGGAAAGAAACCACGTCTATGTAAGTGTTATTGTTTGTGTAACTCAATTAAAACAAAAAGAGAAGGACATTGAAACATGGAGGGATTCTCAAGAAATGGCAGATCTGTCAACTAAAGCTAGAGCTATAAAATGGCTTAGATTAGCTAAACATGAAGAAAATGTTCTATTGCAAATTAAAGCAGAAATAGAAGAAGGAAAAAAATTAAGGAAAACAAAGATTAAAGAGATTAAAGCGAGTGTTGATGAAATCAAGAGAAGATTTGAATTAGAGGGCTTGGCTGAGCAAGAGAGAATAATGATTGTAAAAGCGATGGGTCTTGGAAAGGGCCATTGGTACAAATGTCCTAATGGCCATTTTTATGCTATTGGCGAATGTGGGGGCGCAACTGAAACTGGAAAATGTCCCGAATGTGGTGCAGTTATTGGCGGACGAAGTCACACTTTGGCTGCTGGAAATCAACATGCAGGCAATTTCGATGGTTCCACTCATGCAGCTTATTCTGAAGCTGCAAACAACATGATGAACTGGGATCAAGAAGCATTGCGCCGCCTCCAATTGGAATAAATTAATGCAATTGAACGCCGTATTAGCTTAAACAACTACAATTGAATGCGGTATTAGCTAAAAGGAATGGGTACGTCTTTTAAACAAATATGACGAAGTTAGTCTGATTTTTGCACGAATAAGGATTGAATGATGACTTATCGGATGAAGTTTTTGATTTACAAAATCTCTTATCAACAAAATGTTGTTGAGAAAAATACAATGAAGGGAGTATTCCGAAATAAGTTCAAATTTATAGCGACTAACTGACTTTTCAAGGTTGAGCTTTTCCACTCCTAAGTCTTAAATTATAAAACCTCAATATGTATATATTTTATTTTAAGGGAAGAAGTTTTGATGGAAATTTAACATCGCAGGGGGTAAAGTGTTCGTTGAACCAATTAATTTTATTTTCGCATAATACACATTCCTACAAACATAATTTTCTGCAAATAAAACAATTACAATTTTCAAATTTTACTTAGATTTGGAAAAAAAGCCTTCCCTTAACATAATTTAGGAAGTCTTCTTAAACACGAAGTAGTTTAACACATTGTAGCGTTATCATTAATTTTGATTTATATGATTCAAGTATATTTATTATTAAATGTGCTGCTATGTTAAAGTTCAAACTGTGTTTTTCCTTTTTATTTTTTATTTTTTGAAAATAGTAAAAAAAAATTAGTGTCAGTATTTTACCTCATTTTCTGGTGCTTTTTGTATATGATTCTCTTATTTTTGCACGTTATTTCTTCGATTTTTTAACGGACTGGCGAATAATTTTTTTATAAAACCAATACACCTCTGGCTTACCTGTTGACCTAAAATAATTCCTCGTGCTTCCGTAAGTGCATACTGTTTATAGCATTCCTAATGTTTTATTATGTTGTTCCAAATTGACTTTTCTTATTAACAGGTTGTCAAACCTTTTACTGAATTTTTTTACAATAACACATCTGACCATGGTTCTCATCTGTTTTTGCGTCTCGTTACAAAAAATAACGATATTCAAGGCTAGCGTATATATCAAAAGTAAGGCATTTAAAATCACGTAAATACATAAAAAAAACTTTTGAAACTGTTTCGCCACCTGTTTCTGTTTTATGAAGTTTCTTTTTATTTATAGAAAGTTATGTAAAGTAGTTCGTTTATTTTTAATTGTAATGATTGCTCTTTTTGCCTCCATTGTTAAACATGTTATTATATTAAAACTTATCTCGTATATCATGCCTAATAATGCTCCCTATTATCTGGTTGATAGAATGGTATCTTCGATCCTTAGAGAAAAGTGTACTTGGAGGAAAGCTATTGACCTATCTCTGTAATATTTGATTATAACTTTATGAACTTCCAGTACATAATTGAGTGCTGTGAAGCTACACGGATATATGAAAGTGAGAGCAAACTTAAAAGCTTAACAATTTCGGGTAAGTTAAGAATTATAATTTCTAACCTAAACAAAATTCGTCCATCGTGTGAAGATATTTACGGATAATTGCATAATTCAACAACATTTATCCCGAACAAAATCAACCTGGTATTATGGCTTTCGAGATCTGTACGACGATTCTAACAGTTTTCTATCACTTTTTTTGAAAGTCGCGTAATGTTTCACCCAGTGATGCTACATTACGAACACGACAGAAGCAGGGTTGCTACGCTTCTTCAAAACTTCCTAATTTTGAAAAGTCTCCGCTCAAAACTTCTCAAAAGTAGATTTTTTAAATTTCCTGAATTTGTGAATATTACAACCATCGCATGTTTCTTATTTTCAAAATGCATAAAATTGCTTCATTTTTTACAGCAGTAATTTGTTCTTTACTCAAACCGTCACCCTTCAAATCTCCTCAAGCAATCCTCATTTGTTTTGAAACAATACAAAAATGTCCTCAAATCCCCTTAGTTTATTTTATGAAAACACCACCATAAAAAGTTTAAAATTCTTAGAGTGCAAACCCGGATAAGGGATAAACAAATATGTTCGAATAAACGAATGTTCGAATAAACGAATGTTCGAATTAAGCAGCAGTAAAGGAAAGATATTTATATGATAAGATATGATATTTATGATTCTTAAAACTTTACCATTTTGCAAGGGGAAGTTAAGAATTAGAAGGTAGTGGAAGCAGGAGGTGAAGTTTAATATTTAACCTTAGAAGTAATGTAGTTTTTTGGTTATAGGCGTGTTTTTCTATGCGTTCATATTTTTTGGACCGGCATTCTTTTCAAGGTCTCTGCGTTCACAGACATGGTCTAATTGCAAATCTGCTATCAACTACAATCTTAGTAAAAATATGTTGGCAGATATTGGGGACAGCTAATTTTGTAGTTTGAAGTAATTAGGTATGATATTCTTATATTAGATTCACGCATTTTGAAGTTCACTTGTCATTGGTAAAGTAAAGAAAAAAATCATACCTTATGTCAAGAGGACCTAATTGGGTTTTTTCGAGGGATGACTATAACGAACTCATGGGTTATCAGAACAGTACATTTCAACTTGGAGTTCAACTCCGTATTCTTTCCTCCAAGATTTCAACTAGCTATTTATGGCTGTTTAGATGCTACCGGTAGCAATATATTATTTTTAAGAGTATGGATTTGAAACTATAATGAGAGATAGTTGGCAGGTGGTACCTTAATCATCTATATGAATCTAGGAGACTATTTAGCTTATAAGAAATTGGTAATTCTCAAAAAATGTGGTTCTAATGTATAGCTATTGACTCCACAATTAACGTACTAAATATAATACACTCCAACCTGAAATGTGTACCAAGACAAAATGGCAGCAAATACAGGATGCAGAAAATTGAAAACACTTTGCATGTGAAGTAAAAGAGAGAAGAACCCCAAAAAGCCCGTCTTTTTTACTAAAGGCTGTCTTCTTTGTAATAATTCAGCCTCGTCGTTACACTAGGTCATAAACTAGAACACGGGGTACTATAATGTCATGTTTTTGTCTCTATTTTAGATGCATATCACGTTATCTAAGTAGACGTCCTGGCCCTTTTAGTTGCTTCCACACAGCTTCTCTGGCCTCTTCTAATATATTTTTTGTCACTGTAAACTATATCAAAACATCCAAGCCTTCTATCCAGCATTTTAATACTCCACTTGTAATATGGAAAATGTCTGAGCATATAATGGAAAATTTATTTACATTGAAACCCCTTGTAAGAATTAGAGTCATTTTTCAGTGCAATGGCAGCCTTCCAGTCATTAGAGCAGCTGAACTAGAACTGTATTAGAGCAACATAAGACTTTTTGAAAATCTTAACCAAAAAATAAATTGACTTATTCTCACTACGAAATAAATCTCAAATCCTTTTTATTCATTTTGACATTTATTTCAATCCAAATTATTTTTATTTTCATTATTTTATTTTCAGTTAATTTATTCAGTTTTTTTTTTGATTTAACTTAAATTTTCTTCTTATTACTATCATATGGCAGTTTTCGGCTATCATACACGTGTTTCGCAAATTTAAAATGGTAGCTGTGCTACGGAGGTGTCGTGTTCGCTTGTCCTGCCGTTGTGTTGTTCTTTCTTTCAGCACATAGAGCTATTTCATGGTTTAGTTTTTATTGTATCTGAGAAATTGTATTGCCAATAAATCGGAAAATTAGCTAGATACGTATGCCAGATTGATATGTAGTACAAGCGTTCTTCACAAAAGATTAGTCTACCGTTTATACTACGTGAACGTCTAAATTACGTGATTTTACTGTTCTCTCTCCGTTCCCGTTCACCAGAGGTTTTGTTCAGATAATCACGTAATAAGGACCGTTCCCGTTCACCAGAGGTTTTGTTCAGATAATCACGTATTACGGACGGTATACGCCAACTATCTGTGGCTAGGATATTGATTTTAGATTTTTCTTATCATCAGATTTAACAATGAAACACTATGAACAATATTTTAAATCTTATTGTCGGAATAACTATAATGAAACTATGTATATTTCTGATTATAAAGTTGGTAAAGGAGAACTAACGATTGATAACATGTTGTGCTTAAATGTTCATTATAGTGTGAATATGAACTGCGGTAATTTTTTTATGTTTTCGAGTTTTGGTTCTCGAGAAATTTAGGCTCAAAGCAGTACTACGTTCGCAGCCATTAGTCCTCTTCGATAAATTACTAACTTGTGTGACATAAGCCTGCGCCAATGTATTCAAACGCATCCTGAATGATAAGTTACGTTAACTGCTACAGTGCGTTATATATCGTTGCTTTCCAGGGCGCTGCCTTTGACCCGTTGGGGTGTAACGACGCCCCGACCTCCCTTGCTGTTCTTGCGATTCGTTAATCGTTACTTGGGCTGTGAGCTTTAAAACAATAAAGGCTTGAGTAGAATATTAAAACCCTAATTACATTTAATGATAATTCTTCCGTAAATGTTATAGGTTTTTTGAAGTATAGAGAAGAACTACTCCCCGTTTATATATATCGCTGATATAGAAGTTTAAATTTCCTGACTTCACCACCAAGCTTAAGCTAGATTCTAAAACTTGAAAGTATACATATTTACATGTATCTTTTTTAGAATATATACACTAAAATAAAATATGACCATGAAATTTAATCCATGTCGCACGAAGCAGTTATGTAGTTTCCAATTAATAATACTCGTAGCTGTCAGCTTCATGATATTCTTTCCATCAAAGTGAGAAATTCTATAAAAAGTCAGAGCATTTATTTCATTAAAGGCATCAATTAATGAAAAAAATAGCTGTTATTTTACTACTACCGCACTCCAAAACTTACTAACGCCCTGTAAGCAGACGGTGCTTTCTACAAACAATGAGAAAGGTTTCGATTTGGTGAATGTACAACATCATGGAAAAGCGACATAACAACAAAAGATGGAAAAAATTATTTTTACTTAAATTTTTCACACGTGCTTTCATTCTAAGGAGTGGACCAAATAATTAGTACATAAATAATACGAAATGCTATATTCCTACCAGATGGATACAAAATATATTTCCTCACAGAAGCACAGAGCAAGAATAATTAAATTATTATCTTTTTATCACCTTCATAATTCACTTCGCCATCTCCATCATTATCTGCTAGAGCAATCATATCTTCAACTAAAAAGAATATATTATATATCCATATTCGCTCTAAAAGCACTAATCTTTTGCCACCTGTCGTTATATTAGCAATCTGCAATTTTATTTGGCTTGGCATTAAAAATTTGGCACATCAATTTTACAAGGACAAAGCTCTTACTTAAACATTGTCTACGGGAGAATTTTTATTTCATATTTCATATAATATTGCTTAGCTCTTTAGCCTTATTAGGTTGTTGTTGTTATTGTTTTCCTTTATTACAAGCCTAGGTTTTTATTTATGACAAAGTTTTTGTTTTCTTTATGAAGGAATATATTAGATTTTTATGTTTTAGGGAGAAGAACGTGTCTTATATATGGAACCCAATTGTAATGATAATAATAAAAATAATAAAAATTTGCAGGTGGTGTCAGATATTTTATCATTACTATTAAAAGCTTTAATTGTCTGTCTATTTATTTAGAATGTACAAAGAATACACAAAGATCTTTCGATGTCCTTTAAAAACTTTCAACTTTGCTTTCCAAGAATCAATTATTTTTTTCGGATCTCAAAAAGAGAAACAGAAAATAAAATTGTTAAATTCCGCAAAAGTCGCAATCACAAAATGGTACCAAGATTGCTAAAAATGTATGGTTGACTCTCACCCTCCTTCGTGGTTATGCTCTCCCCCATTTTGGTTAAGACTTCCTTTATTTCTTCTTGCGAAATCGTTCCAGACTTATCAATATCAAATACAACGAACATTCTCCTCAACTCTTCAGCTGTATCTCTTCGTTGATATTTTTTTGTCATCAGCTGAAGAAATTCTCCAAACTCGATACCTCCACTGCCTATGAATTTTATATATTTCAGACGTGGGTTACAAGAAAATTGAAATAAATTTTAAAGTACGGCAAACAAAACACTGTGATTTCATTGCATGCTAAAACACCTGGTTTTTAAAGTCCTAAAACAACAGTGGCGACTTAATGGTGGAGTCGATTTGGGAAACAGGGATCTCGGGTCATGAACGTATTAAAACGTCATTTTCTATAAGATTTAAATGTGACTGACCATCAATGTCTGCTTCCTTCATCATTTTGCTGACTTGTTCTTCACTTGAGCATAATTCCAATGCTTTTAAGATATCCTTTACTTCGTTTGGAGATATGGTACCATCGTTGTTTTTATCAAAAATATCAAACGCTTCCTTGAGCTCTGAAAGAGAAAGAGTTGAATATGCTGATCTATATTATAATACTCGTTGCTTGTCTGTCTGTGAGTTAATTTAAAAAAAGGGCGTTGTTGTAGTCAAAAACATCACCATGATCACACATGGTTACTTCATGTAGCAGGCACAATACCAGTATAGTATAACAGAGATCCTGCCATATAATTTTAGAGCTACCTACTTCCATATTTTACGATATAAATGTAATGTTCCAGTTTCTGTGGCTTTCAATTACTATTTTTTATAAATAACTATGAAGGTGGGGAATTGAATTCTTGTTAGATTTATAGTTATCTTAATACAACGGTTTACAATGTAATGCTTATTAAAAAAGTGTTTACATATCCTTTCCTTTACATATCCATACCAGGCTTGTATTGACATGTCAAATTTGATTGTATGGACATGTCAGCAACTATTTGTATTACAAAGTTAACATGATTCATGTTAGTAATACATTTGTCGTTTTCAAATATTTAGGGATACAAAATTATATTGATAAATAAAGCATCTTACCTTCAAGCAACTTTGGATCGATTTGGTCAACCTAAAAATTATGACAATTAATGCTGTAAATAAATTTATTTTTGCTTTTAAATTAGATTGTGTGTGCTGTGAGTTTCCTCGTCCATTTTCCACTTTCTATATTAAAAATTTTTTTGCTAAGGTTTTGCTAATAACGGCTAGGAATGAATGGAAAACACATTTTTAATATCCACCGCCTTTCCCCTCTTTTATGCATTTTTTTTTGCAAGTAATAACCTCTTGCTTTTGCAGTGAAGGGTTGCTTCAGTTTGTACCAGATTTAGTGTCAGAACTCGCTTCAAAGGTTCAATTTATGGAACAAAGAGACAAAGAGAGCAAGTACGGAATAGTTTACAACAAAATACCAATCAATGTGTAAAATAAAAATACTACCATGCTGCTGATGTCGTCCATGTTTGTATCATGAACACGTGTTATGAAATGTATATCGAGTCTAAATTATTATTCTTTTGTATTTACTTTCACTTATTTTTGCTTTTATTTTTACTTTTATTTTTACTTTTATAAGTTAAAATTCCATACAACACAAATCCTAGACGGCCAAGTTTGTAAACAAACTAGTGTTTAAGTTTGCCACCCTTCCATGCACGGGCGTTTAAAAAATATATTAGGTTCAAGATAAAAATGTAAAAACTAGAATAGGAGGGAAAAAATACTATTAATAATTGTCTGGACCAATTGCTTGTAGCAGAATTGCTCAAGGATTGTTCATGATTCTTGAATTGCCGACAAAAATGGTGAACCACGCACACATTTCTCGGTTATATTGAAATTCAACAAACTTTAACGAAATAATCTCTTACCATTTTCCTTCTTTTTTTGTGATTTCGGTTTTCTTTTTTTTTTTTTACATGTTTTTACTCAGTTTTGCATCTTATATTTCTCGTTTCAATGTGTTAATATATCAATTTATGCGCAGATTTCGAAGTTTTAAAAAGATAAACGAAATGTAAACAGCGCTATATTATTCTTCTCTTTGCAGTTTCTATGGAGACTCTTTTTTTAACAAATATAAAAAGTAGCGCTATACAAACACAAAAGATAAATCATGTTTTTGTTATGTTCTGGCCTTTAATATTAATTCTAATCGCTGTGCAAAAATATAGAAATTGGGGAAGGGATTGCGCGCAGGTGAAGTTTTAACTGAAACATTTTGAGCCTTAAAACCGTGTAAAGATTCTTTTATTTATACCCGTGATAGCCTTAGACTACTTTAAATGATGGATTAAACCCCCTCCTCCGAATAAGACCGCCCCTCGAATATTACGTAATTGATTAGCTATGCTGCTATTCGTTATGTTATGTTGTTTTATTGTTTTAATTTTAAAATTAATATGCCTCCCTTCCATAAAAAGTTCCCCTCCCGAATGAGCTCTACCCCTCACAAGAAATTTTGACAAATAAGCCACCGGGGCTTAATCGATCACTTACGGTGTAATTATTTTAGCTTTAACGTTCTTTTGGATCACAGAGGTAATTGGTACAGATATGAGGCAATACCCGGCTTTAGAATTTTGACTGCTCCAGCAACGGGGAAAGGTGGAGAACATAAAGTGCCTGCAGGCCATATCCCGAGGAATATTTTTAGTTAAGTCACTTTTACATCTATGGAATATTCCAGGTTAAAAATATTTCGTGAGTTTAAATCTCGATTATATGTGCAATTTGATATATAACGCACATACAAACCCGTGGATATGTCCACGAGCTACAGATTAGCCTCCTTTATTAATACTCATTATTATATTAACACTTATTATCTGTTTGTCAGCACCAAAACCTACAATAACCAGAAAACATCGGAGGCGGGTGTATTTCTAAACTAAAACACAGTCCCCAGCCTGGCGTTTTTTGTACGTTAAGCCTGTTTTTATCAAACTATTGCCAAGATTTGGTGGTGCGGTAATTGACCCAATCAAAAGGTTTTGATGTATTGTAATCTCCTAACGTTAATGTACCTAGTTGTCCACGCCACAAAAATTACCTCTTACCATTCAACGAATAACTGTAATTTTCCAAGATAAAGGTTAGAACAGTACTTTATGAAAATCGTATCATCTAAACCTTAATTAAATTAATTAAAGTGTATTTCCATTTGTTTTACTAGCCTAAGGGAGAAAGGAAACACGTGAATTTAATTTTTTCAAAGTAGACTGTCAACAAGTGTCAAATTAGGCAACAGTTGAGCCTTAGTCTACACACATGGTCTAAGCTTCAACGAAAATTAACTTGCTTAGTGAGCAAATCAGTGAGCCTAAAAATCATAGTTCCTATCACCGAGCTAAGATAAGAAAACTTAAGTCACTGGTGTGAAGTAAGTATTACAGATTAAGATGTTCAAAGAAATAAACTTGAGCAACATTGAACCTTAGACAAAAATTTTCTTATAAAAATAAGCAAAAATGTCACAAGAAATTCAGGCAAGCAATGTTTCTCTGGGATTGAGACTACGTATAAATAAGTAAAAATATTTTTCATGGTTGATTTATTTCATTATTATTTCACGCTCCATAACGTGCCATATTGCTGTTTATCCATGACTTGAAATAGTTGACTCGGGCAAACACAGTATATGTCGAGGTCGATTTGCATTCTCTTGAACCATGGCTTACGGCTCCGTGAATTTCCCAACGGCCACCGATGTTGCAAACAAATGGGCCACCGCTGTCACCATGGCAACCAGATTTTCGGGTACGTCCTGCGTCGCCAGCGCACACCATCGCAGATGTAATTGGAATAGGAATTTCTTTTTTGTTGTACCTTTCACATACGCTGTTAGATACAACTGAAAGTTGTGCTTGTTGAAGAACTGACGTCATCGATCCTGGATGTCGAGTCTTTCCCCAACCTTTTTATAAAACATGAAAATAGAATTGCCATTGCGGAGCGGTATTGGATCGGAAGCAATTTTTTGCAAATTTTTATTGTCTGTTGTTCTTACTTGACTTATTTGTTGAATATATATAACAAGATATTTCTTCGAAAAAATAATTAGATCTGGGAAACGCTGTTGCAAAAATAATTTTTTGCATTCAAAATAGCATGTATGGGTATAAAAAGTTGTGTAGACTCGAATTCAAATAAAATGATGTGTGTATGGTGTGTAAACATGGATATTTAAAGATTCAACTGACCTGTGATATAGCAGCTAGTACCAACTGGAGCGTCTCCAGATGGTAAACAAGCCGGCTGGACGTATTTTGTGAACGCGATTGGTTTCGACAGTTTGAAAAGAGCAATATCATTGTTTAACGTTCTTCGGGCATAGGATGGATGTTTAATAACTCTTGCAACTCTGATGTCAGATTCAGTACCTTCTCGTGAATTTCTGTTATGCTCACCAACTCTGAAGAAATAAAATTTATTCAAAATAATAATATTCAAGATAATCCGTGTTACCATTACAACAAAACCGCAGTACAGTACAGTAAAATTGCGCGGTTTTTTGTTGATCTCAACTATTTCGACTTCGCAATAGAACAAAAAAAAGTTTGTTCTGTATAGAGAAAGTTCGAGATAGAAAGAAACTACAAAACAGGGAAATTGTAGACGTGACAGCAAATGGGCTAACATCACATTGATACGTTAGACATAATACAAACGCAGAACTGCAAAAGAATTGTGTAATTTTACATAAATCGATAGATGGTTACTTTATTAGTAAATAACTCATATATTATCTTAAAAACACATTCATTTTATTTTTGTCAACACTAATGTCTGCTTTCACTCCTGTGTGAACACTCATGAAGCAAGTGAAACAGATGTGTAGCAAGAAGCATGTGTTGAAGGGAGAATATCAAAATTTTGACATTTTGTTTCATCTGCTGCTCCTATATTTGCTCTTGCTACATACCTACCTCACAATTTCCATAGTGTAAACCTGTAACACAATGCACGCAAGATCAGAGAGAAAAAGAAATGTCTAAATTGACTCAATACTTGTTCGGATTTAACTGTTGTGTAATACCTACTTACACATGAGACATAAGACAAACTTAAGACTATTTCTTCTTCGCACACCCATCACATTTAATGAACCTAACTTTCGGAGCGAAGAAAATGAAGAATACAACCTCTTGAGATACTGTGACGCAATTGTAAATACTGAGCAAAACCAACACAGTTTTTAAAAGGCAAAACTGAATGTTTCTGCAGTTTTGAAAATTAATTATTTGAAAATTCAAATAAGCTCATGCTAAGATCATAACATTGTTTTATTTCAGGATAATCAGCCAACTTTTCGTAAGTGCTATACTTAGCTGATGTTAAAAACCATGTTCGCTAAAACGAGGGTCAACTGTACCTACAAAAAGGTGAGAGGTTAAATTACCGAACTGTGAATGATGATGCATAGTGTTCTTTTCCATCGACACAATGTGCGGCAGTAATAACCCAGGTAGGGCTAATAATGGTCCCTCCGCAGCCTGCTTTACCATTATAAAGCATTAAAATTTGCCATGGCCATGATCCACGTGTTGCAGTTGTTCCAGCAATAACTCGCGAATGGGCAATTTGAGGTTTGCCGCATGCTGAAAATGAAAAATGCTTTATAATCTCCATACATTATCATATTTTCTTGTAATAAACAATGCAAAGAGTGTTTGCATGCAAAAATTTTGTTTTAGTTTCACGAATGGCGTGTATATAAATATAAGTGAATATATACGAACATTGCTTGCATTGCGTATATGCTTTTTTATAAACAACATAAAATTTTGCGTAATGCTGTTTTTGATAAATTTGCATCTCATTCTGCTTTTATTGTCTTTTTTGTTTAATGAAATCAACTTGGGAATTGGAATACAAAAATCGAAATTCTTTTGACTACATGGCTTGCTATAGTTTGTATACATTTAGCATTTGTAAAGAAAAAAAAAGTACTTACATCCAGATGGTGGCTGATTAGTGTTTGGCGGTGGAAATTGCGTTGGTGGTGGAAAATGCGTCGCTGGACCTATATAACATAAAATATCATAATATAATTCAAATTTATCTTTGATGATAAATAAATTGGAGAGAGCAGTTACCTCCACAAAATCCGCATGTCCTTGAACACCATGTTGTCATATATGTCTTGTATGTTGGAATGTAACAAAAGGACCTCATGAAAAAGCAATCTGATCTTCTATCACGACAAGCTAGGAAACAACAAACAGTATTCTCTAACCATCCGAAACAGGTACAATACAGCTCAGTTGGAACTAAAATTTCCAACAATAAGTGAATGAATAAATATGTACATACCGTTTGCTGCTGCGACAAGCAACACAGCCACTATTAACTTCATCATTTTCCTCTCCAAGCTTTTACAACTAGAAGAAAGAATGAAAAGATAGGAACGCTACGCAAGCTTTATATCACCACAGATATGTAGGCTTGTGCAAACATACTTGCCTTTTTGATAGCACATCTGACGGCCGTGTTTATTTAACTAAGTTTCATTACACAGCTGTATGTGACATCCTCTCATCGCCACTCCTGTGCGTGATATGCAAATGTAATTTCTATGACTTTTTATGAATTAATGTGTTTTGAAAAGAAGAAGTCTAGTATAGAGAGTGACAAAAAAATCATTTTGTGTACCTTTACAACTAGTGTATACTGGTGATTAAAAAACAAAATGACCTCGTTGAAAAAAAGCTAAAGAAAGACTTGCAACACGATTTTCAAAGTGATAACAATCTTTATGGAATTGACAGTGTCTCTTGGTCGAAAAAAATCCTTGAGCAGACATGAGAACAAAAATTTTGTTCAGCCACGCTTCCTAACAAACACAAAGGTTTACTAATTCTTATTATGTTTCTAGATATATAAGAATTAGCAAGGCAAAAAATAAGCCGTGTGAAATTAGTACCAATGAAAAAGATGATTAAAAAAAACAATCAATTATTTTAGGGCCAGCGACACGATTTGGCATGAGTGGGCGACACGGTCTTCAAAGTGAAAGGAGATGCAGATTAGCGGGGATGGGCTGCTGTATGGTAACTTCTTACGTTAGCGGAGGGTGGGGGTGGGGGGTGGGCTGCTGTATGGTAACTTTTTACGTTTGAACACAATGACAAATCTCAGAATGAACATGTTTCTTTGTAACTCAAGTGGAAATAATATAAATACAATATATATTTATAAATAGAATATTAAATATAGTAGTTATAAAATCGTAACAACAACAATAATAAATATGAGAAAAGAAGATCTTTTAAAAAGTTTCTCACAATTTATAAGTTAAGAGCTGAACGTTAAACTAATATTTTTAAGGAGAGGATTCTAAATGGCGAATTTTAAAATGTTGAACATTTAAATACATGTGAAATAAATTCAGTGTTTAATTTCAACGTTTGTAAAAGGATTTGCATGAATTGTTTTACCAATAAAAGTTGCGTTCGCCATCATAACATTTGTCCTTGGCCTTTTCAGGTGGAGAGAAGGTAAGGAAAGTGAGAGGGTTAGGGTTTAAGGGCGAATTTGATGTTTAGCGTACACTTGCGTCTCTCCTTTCTCTAAGCAGTAATACTACACTGACATTAAAGTTTGTTTGCGACTTGCTAGGCGCTTGGTTGTCATGAACCGCACCATCACAACCTGGTACATGATGAAATAGTTTGCTTATAGAAAAGTGTTGGCGAACTAATGAAGTAATGCAAGTTAACTTCACTATTGTGGCGGAACACAATACATTCCACTCACACCACATATACGTTAAACACACACCAGTCTGTCCTTTTAAATACTCGCCCATAAAAACAACAACAACAGTAACTGGGAACCACAATGTCAAGTGTTGTACTTTTTAGATGCTCCTATTGAGAATAATGATTGTAATAAGACGTGTGCTGATGAGTAAACTCAACTGGTAGTGCAGCTTCATTACACACATCTTTTTGAAAACTCGCACGTGATTGATGACTTATATGCCCCTGATAAAGCGTTGTCAAATTCTCGCAGTTCTTTGCAGTTGCCATGTTTAGATACTCCATTGCTTGATAATGAGATTGTGGTGCACGTGCGTAAGAGCCAGTAGTGTTACCTAAGTGATCTTGGTATCGGTAGTTTGGAAATGATTGCACTAAAGGGTTGTTTCCACTATTGGTCGAGCCAAGATTTTGGGAAGACGAATTGAAATCGGTTTTTGAGAATGTGCTTAAGTTAGAAAAATAAAGTTTATTTATCGATTCGAAATTATTAACGTTAAAAAAAGGAAGAGTATTATCCTACCTATTAGTTCGCTTGTCATTACTCCGCAACTTCTTGCTGTTCTTTTTATTTTGTTCATGTTGACATGATTCATTTAATCGTTTCTTCTCGCTGAACAAACGGAAGTGAGATTGAAAAGCCTCCACGCTCTAAAAATATCAGTTTCTCCAGTTATAAACAACGCTTTCTCTACATGTCGAAAAACATCGTTGCATAAGAATAAGTTTCATATCATTAAATCAACAGCGCATATTTTATTATTTAAAATTATTAGTTGTTGAAATCCATGAAATAAATCCAAATACAGAAAATTATTTGGAGCTTATTGTGCTTCTTATCATAAAACGATTACTTGTAAATTTTATTGAAAAGACATAAGTTTTGTAGAAATAAAAATTAATAATATTAACGTAAATTAACTGTGACTTTGCTGGTACACTAGCAGCAAAGCGTGATAGAAAGTTGAATAAAACATCTCTACGCTTGCCTGTCACACACAGCAAGACACGCGCAGCTGTCGCATTATTATTAACTAGTCGATGAGGCCCGTGGAAAAATCCACTTAGGCAGAAGGACAATGGAAAAGTAGGTTGTTTTAGATTTTTTGCTGACGTCAGCAGTGCAATTACAAAAATATTTGGCGAAATTTAGTTTATTCGTTGCCTGTACTATGCAGATGTTAAAACGCTGACCAAGAAAATGTATATGATCATATCTTTTTGATAAGCAGTTAATGAGACATAAGGGTTTTAACATTTTGCTGATGTCAGCAAGGGCCAGTCAAACCCCCCAAATTTTTTTTTTAGAAATTTGTATACCTGCTGCCTTCATTGTATAGGTCTTGAAACGCTTATCAAGAAAATGTATAGGATCGCGTATTTTTGACAAGCGCAGAGATATTAGGATTTGAAGGTTTTTCGATGACGTCATCAACCCGTCCATTCCGAAACGGATTCGGGGACCCAGGTTTGGGAAAATAACCCAAATTGGTCCTAGTTGGTCCCTAGTTAACCACGCGGTGAAAAATCATTGACGTCACCACCTCGTTTCCAAGTTATTTGGCCTCAAAGTTTTAGGTGCACTGTAATGGCTTCATTAACTTAATATAGGATATTGACGTTAAAGTAGTGTTATTTTCGTCGCGTCGTAACGTCAGAAAATTTAACATATTAGACATGCATTTTTCGGCAACATCAAAGGAAAATGAAGACATCCACTTTGCCTGTCACAGACACACAGACAGACACACCTAGCGTATTATTATAGAGATGAGTAGTCGTTAGTCTGTGAAGAAATCCGCGGGAGTTTGTATGTCGCAACAAATAAATATAGATGAAAATGTATCATGTTGGCTACTATGTGCACTGGAACATCTTTTTGCCACACATAGACTATTATTAAAGAAACTAGTCGTTAGCCCGTGAAAAAATCCACGGGTTCGCCCGTCCTTTAAATTTACCCGTGGCCACAAAGTGGATAAATATATATCGCATTTGATATTCGTGTTTCCGTAGCACGATTTTCTAATCAGCGAAAAATATGATATGCGAAAAATATGCGCAGAGACAGACAAAATACGGCTATTATTAAAGAAAAGAGAACTAGCGTGTTAAGCAGTTCGGATAAAAACTTATTTAACGTCACTTATTGAGAAGAAAGGAATAAGAGGGATTTCTAGAAAATATGGACTCCACTGATGTTTATAATTATTATAATGGAACTTATACGTTCATTTACATTAAGTATTTGAAAGAAATGCAAAGCTATGCAGACGAATATAAAGGGTTATTGAGGATAGCGACTGAGGTAACAAGTTCATTTTGTATTTGTTGTTCTAGTTTTGCATCTTGAAACTTTGTGACATCTTTTTTGACTTTTGCTACTGTAGTAATGTAAGATTTGGGGTGTTTTGTTTTATCGGCTGCGGTAGGGAAGAGCGCACAAATGACGTAGTTGATGTTTTCGCGGAACAAAAGTTTTGCGTAGTATTATTTTTACGCTTAAATGTTTTACCTGTTGTAGAATATTTGCTGGGGTGTGCGACAGAAGCACTTTGATGTACAGGACGGATAGTTCTAAAACCTACATGTGAAACAAATAGAATTATAAAACAAGTAAAAATAAAAGTGAAAATTCATTTTATCTAGTTTATTGATTATATTTTTAAGATATTTGACCAGTGTATCTTTTTTTATACGTTTTGTTGAAGAAGCAGAAAATTTTAAATGATTCGGAGCTTTTAACCTGAGGTGAGCCACAAATTGTTCTTTTTTTTTGTTCTCATATTTTGGAAATAGTGTAATTTCACACAAGTAAGTGGATTCCAAAAGCTAAGTACTAGAAGTTTCATCAAACCGAACAAATGATTGTGAACCTTCCTATTTGTTTGTGTTTTTCCTTAGAAAAGGAAAATCAGACAAATTCTAGCCTTGCCATTGTTTTGTGCTGATAAAATAGTTTCTGTGAAAACAATATTCTTCTTTTAAAGAGTATAGACTACTTACAGTTGCCATGTCGATTCTTTTATTTCCAGTCCTGGGTAACAGCATTCTCAAGTGCTCACAACATTCTTTGATTCTCTCTCTAAATGAAAGTACAATTTTTTGATGAAAGCAGATTTCACAGTGTGGAAAAATGATAGATGGAGAATGTAACGTGAATCATTACAGCACTGTTTCTATTTTATGTAAATCCGAAATAATAACACGCGGCTGCGCATAATTTCACGCGATGGTGTATTATTTTGCCGCATATTTTGCCGCTACTTTTTTAATCTGCTCCGCGCAATGTCGGTTAAAAACAAGGGCTGAAATACGCAACCGCGCTTTTACCACTGAGTTTAAAGGAAAGCCTAGGCCAAGGGTGCAACTCCCTGGTCTGCATATTAAATCTGAAACACTAAGTGACAGCCTTGGAATCCTCAGAATTGCTAAATTATAATGGCAGACATTTCTGGTTTTTATAAAGAGCTAAAAAAATTTTTTTGTGATTTGATACATTTGATGTCTTTATTTTCTTGGCAATAAAATACTTATTTTGAAACGTATAGTACCTAGATAGGAGAGAGAATACAGTAAGACAAAATACTCCAATCTAGGATTTGGGGTATGCTAGTATGTCACTACTAATTTAACCGAAAAATAAAAACACCTCAACAAGGACTGAAAAAGTGTTCAATAACCAGTATTTTTTATTATAAAAAATTCACAAAAACTGAAAAAGAAACCATTGTCACCTGCGCATGCGTTCTTTCGTACTATGTTTGGTGATGTCATCAGGTACAAGAGTAATCTTCATACCACTACTTCCTGGCGTATCGCTCACCATATATGGATAAGTAAGCGTATTCGGCGGTACAAAAGCATAGCGTCTCATAACCGACGGTCGCACTTGCGTTGGATGGACGTAGGGCATGTTGAAAGTACTCTTGGGTAACACAGGTCGCTGGACTTTTATGTTGTTTCTAGTGTTGTATTCTTTAGACAGATAGACCGGGGACATACAGTCGGTGGACTGTGTTCTCGTGTTTGTTGACACAACGTCTTCTGCTGATAAAATAGTCTCAAATGTTTTGACGTCTTCGGTATGAGAAATAACATTGGCATTGCAATTAATGGGGTGCATCGAGTCAGAAGTGGTAAGTTCAGAAGTAGCTTCAGTCTTTTTTTCTGCGTAAAGATGAAGAATTTTGGGAATTTTTTGAGCAGCAGCTCGAGTGAAAAAAGTACTTTTTTAGGCCATTTTTTTCAAATTTTCCTAGTAGAATAAACTCAGAATAGAAAATTCTGAGTTTATTCTACTAGGATATAATTATAACATGGACATACTTATTTGATAAAATTTTTACTCTGTCATTACAGAATTTACATTTAGAAAATTTAGTTGATAAGAATTAGCTATAACTAAATTTTTTAACGACCTTATTTTCAGCCGACTTCCATTTTCCCCAACTTTATTTTCTGTTAAGACATATTATAGCTTCTGAAATTTTGTGACCTATATTTGCAAGATACACTTATTTCAAAGTTGTCTTTTGTGTTTTTTCAAAGTTTAAGAGAAATTCCTACAAGTTATTTTCAAAATTACCTTTCTCTCCATGTCATCAAAATAAATAACTGGTATGACAACAAGGTATAGCAATTTTCTTTTCTTTATACCACACCCAAATTTAAATTGAGCACAATTTGCAAAAAAAATCATAATACACAAACAAGTGCTTCTCGCTGACTCCTGGCGCGCGAATACAAATCATTATAAATATTATTCAATATAATTGAGACACAAAAATAAATTACCACGTGTATCGCCGAATGTAGCAAAAAACTCTTTAATTGTTTCCTGATTAAGCGTACCCCGATGCACATGAGCGACACCATAGTAGCTTAGGTCATTGGCTAAAAAAAGGAAAATGAACATCAGGTGTTATTTCAGCATTCTTGTCCACAGGGGTTTGTCACAAAAAGTCATAGGCGGTTGCGTGGTGCTAGGATACTTGTTGCGGGATATTTGGTATTTGCAGGGTATTTACCTGAGCTGTGATGTGTCTGACGAATTGCAATTACCGGTGTTGTCTTATTGTACGCACTTGTTTTTCTAAAGAATGATAAAATGGGAACCTGTAGAACCTAAAAGCTTGAACATACAGTGAATTATATCTGCTTTGTGAGAATATTTAATGAATTGATAAACGACTTAGTGATTTGTACAATTCGTTAGGTTGTGTAAGCATCGTCTAAAAATCGCTCGTAGAATTGAGAATTACAACAGATAGGTTTGAAATTTTGAGAGGAAATTTTGTTTTGGAAGATGAATGAACACCTTGACTTAATAAGTTTAGTTCAGTAATTAACTTTTCATTTATTGTAACGTGTTTTTTCAATTTCGTTTTTTAAGGATTTTTATTCCTATCTTCTCCTTTTATGGTTAGAGTGCTAATCTTCCCGAATTTTTATGTTCGGAATGAAACAAGAAGTCAGAGTTTGTTGTTAGTCAGCTCTCGTAAGTTTTATATAGAGACACAAAAAGCGACTAAAATCTGTTTAAATTTAGCGTGTCCGAGGAGGCTATCCATAGTTTGGGAAGATAGTAGTTTGAAAAGTAGCACCTCTAAAAAACCGTAAAACGCATGAAAATTTAGTAAAATCGTATAATAAATCGGTTTGATGATACGAGAAAATAATACTGACCTTTTTTTGAAGGAAAAGCATCACTTAAAAAGATTATTGGAGAGGATAAATATTGTTAAAAATTAGGAAGTAAAACTTACTTTATGGACACAATAATTCTTAACATTTCATTGCTTTGAGACAAGTCGACATCAGTGAAGATGATTTTATAAGCTGTTTGATCACACTGTCGAAACGAATTCTCTGGTAAGCAGTACAACACATTCATGTTGACAATTGTGGCCTGCGCACTAAGTTGTTGGATATCGTCGCCATCTTGAAAAGGGGTGATTACTAAGACACGTTGTACTTTCTAAATTAATAAACAAATAATGCTGGACTTAACATAAAAGCAATTCAAAGAACTGCTCTAGTTTCAGAGGATAACCCATCCTCTTAAACTATGGCACTTTTTGGTGGGGTGAGTTATGTTACCATTCCATAGAAGTGAGAAGAAAAAAAGCCACTGTTATAAATATTAGCACAGTTAACAACCCAAAATGGAAGTAATTTGACATAAATATGAACACTATCGTGTTGAATGTTGGGCGCCATTTACAAGTGAAATCTCGTCACAGGACGAGTTCATGTCTGTCTTTATTGAATGAATTAAATTGTTTTACATCCATATTTTGATCTCACCCTGGGATAAAATTTCCTACCTGTCTTACGGACAGGGAAGATCTCATCCTGCCTGCGTGTAAACGTAGCCTTAGAAATGAAAAAATTTCCATCAACTCTGACAAAAGTTCACTTTTGTTTAAAATAACGAAAATAAAAATTTTTATATCGAATTTTTCATATCGAATGAAGTTTTATTTTGATTGTACTTCTTGAACATTCAACTCAGTGGTGGATTTATGGTATGTCAAGGCAGTCAGGTAGTCAAGTAGAACAGAAACAGTTCGTTTTCACCAATAAAAACGCAATCAACAAAAAAGAGAGAAAATTAATTTATTTTTAAGAAACAAATATGATTATAAAGTGCAACATTTTAAATTTAGCGCCTATTTTTCTGTTTCCCACGAAAATCAAAATTATATTTACAAAATTTACCATTGAATACGCGATTCTTAAGTCGCGCCAAAACGATCGATATCCCCCCTCCCCTTTTCACCCCTACAATTAGATTTTATTAATATTAAAAAACAAAAAAAAAAACGAACCACATCTTGAATTTGTTCCGTAGAAGCATCAATTTCTAATTTTATATTATCTTCAATCGACTTCTCAACAGCTTCATCTAACAATTTAGAGGAGGGAGTTTTATCTTCATCATCGTCATGAAAGAGTCTTCTTTTGACGCGCACAGATAAACTTGTATTATTTAACATCGCCATTCTAGACATGTTTTATGACACCACGCATTCTTGTTACTCTCACGCTTGTGCATCGCTTGTGCACACGGAGAAGCAGTCGCGCGTGAAAGTTATAATTTTACATAAAAAAAATATATTTTATTACTTACTCTTTTTGTTGTCAAAATCCATGGGGATTGAATTTTCTTTCCTTTTTTCATATAATGTGCGTTTTGCGATTATGAATATACACAAAAAGAAGTAATATATTTGTCGACATGAGCCGTGTAGTTGAAATTGACTACCTAATAAGCGTTCCGATGTAGGTCCTCTTTTTTTTCATGTGTATTATCTACAAGTAAAGCATTAATCTAGCGCGATGGAGAGAAAATTTTAAATATCTGCGTGTGCAATGGTTTTTTGAAACCAACCGATTCCAAACGAGGGAAAACTCTCAATGGGAAGTAATTTGTTTGCTTTTTTCGTCGTGGACAAAATAAAATAAACGAGAGCTGAACGTATTTGAGGTTGGATCACAAACTTAAATAAAACACAACACAAAATTATGAAGTCTTTAACAATTAAACTTTTGCATAATCCTAGGAAGAATTTTAATTCTTTGCTGAATAATGTTTTTGGGACATTTTTCTTGGAAATGTCAAATTAAGTAAGATCCTAGTGAACTAAGCTGTCTTATTAATTATTTATTCTTATTGTCTTAAGGATATATAATTCAGTTTCTCTCAAATAAAATTTAAATCCACCTCATAGCTAACTTTGAATTACAATCAACCAATGCGCACGAAGTCGGCGTGGTCACATCTTATCCTCTTAAATAATACAAGAATTAATTCTATTTTTTCGGGTGAGTAGGCCATTCATGCTCAAAAGAAGGGTTTCTTTATATATTGACCACGTGAGCAAAAAATAATAAGAGAATAAACCAGTCAAAACGCGCAGTCAGTATTGTGACCGCAAAAAACTTGTTTGAGACCCAGCGTAACTTTTTCCACCTGAAAAATTCCGATTTCTTGTGGTAAGAAAAATTATGCTGGGTCTCCTAGCTAATTTAGTAGCTAATTGATTTCTTAATCGGTATTTATAAAAGAAAAGTCTCAAAAAACTGTTCTTAACCATTCACATCAAAACATTCGAAATCTAAAATATTAGACATTATAAAATTATAAAAATATTTAGAAATAATAATTTTTATTACTCTTATACATCAACTACCCTGAAATCTTTATAGAAAGCCTTTTTATAATTTGAAAATACTTTTTTTTTAAAAGCTTCTTTAAGCTTTTTTTTACAAGTATATTGTTTCCTCTTTTTTTCTGGGTGCTTTTTTTCTCGATTTAACCTTGGAGGATTTAACCCAGTCACATTTTACAATTTTTAAATTTTATTTTTCATTTTTGATAACACATTTATTTTTAAAAAAATCTTAACCGTATATATACGTATAACCGTATATATTCTTTTTAATTAATGGAAAAACCAACAAATGGAATACTTAGATATCACGAATTTAAATAAATCCAACCCCCGAATATTTGTTAATGAAATTATTCATTTTATGTTTGGGTTGTGGCTATCTAGCTAGCTCCTTATTTTCATCTGGCTAAAAAATGCAGGTTAGCTTCACCGAAATTCCTAATCAATAATTCTTATGCTAAATGCAGAAAGGCAGCTACAACTTTTATTACTCTCATGAAAATATAGTCTATAAAATAAAATGAGTGATTGTTTTAATTGGACAGGGTAACAAGAGGCTTTTTCCTGTGTTTTTATTTAAACCGAAATTTTAATAGAGTTATTTAAAAAGGAATATTACGCCCATACGGATATTCAACATGGTTTAACTGTACTTACGGTTCCTTATTAATCGCTCCACCGGGCGTTTAATACCGGCTATCACAGTTAAATTTAGATATTGTCTGTCAACTATGTGAAGCTCCATCTTATTCAATCTGGCGGAAATATTATTGGTATAAATGAGGGAAAAGTCCCATAAAAGGTTTACTACGTTTGTTGGGCATTCATTACTCAGACTTAATAATTTGCTGCTATATGATGCCTGGAGTTTGCTTGCTTTCGCTCCCCGTGCGCAATAACTCTTATACATAAGCCATGCTTCATATGCTTTCTCGATCTTTCATTTTGCTGGAAAGTTAACCACGATTATACATCATTAAGTGTTAAGTGTGGATATGACGCCAATTTAAATACCATTGCAAAAACACATCTATACTTGAATTAAATAGTTATCAAATTTATTTTGCAACCCACGGTTTTCGTCCTGTCACAATACTGTATTACTCCTCCCATTCTGAATCAGGGGAGAGACAGGTTTTCATTTAGGGCTAGTAAAAGGGTGAAGCCTTCGCTAGGATCACGCCTGAGTATACTGTTGTAAGGAATTGTTGTATTATCAATTAAATCCAGAGTAATCTTCAGTAATTAAAAAAGAAAAATGCAATCAAAACCGAAAGATATGCCATTATGCTACTACACTATTGTTGTTTATTCTTTCCTTAGATGATACCTGAGGAAGATTAGGCAGGAAAATCACAAACTGGTGTACTGTGGTTAATAAGAGTCTCGTACCTAGGTTTCTCGTAACAAGTCAAAATATTGCATTCTAATATATTTTTTCATCAACAATTGATGATGATATATTTCTAACAATAATATGAAACAAATCATTACATTTAAAAATTTAAAGATGTACTAAATATTAATTTTGAAAACAGGTTGAAATAAATCAAAAGATAAAACCTCAAAAAATTCAAGCAATTTGATTGGTTGATGCCTGGCGAACTGCGCGGAAGTATTGGGTCCTTTTGCCTTGTCGCTGCGCAAAAGTTTATCAAGACGAAATACTCCTACGAGCATCTGATTCTGAAGTTTTGTGGCTTGCGTTTTTTTTTACCACTTTGGGTTACTTAAACTTACGACCCTTGCTTTACCCGCTAACAGTAATGCGTTGGTTTGTTCTAGCCTGTATTCCACACGCACCACATGAAACATTTTGCAAGTTCAAGATAATACCATGGGATAATACCTTCTTATTTTAAATGACGGAACAACGTTGTAGAAGTTCTGTAGAAGACAGGCTACTGGCGAACTCAAAAGGTAGAGGGAACAAAATTACAGGCGAACAAAAAATCCGAAATGTTTTAGCTTGCAAGCGTTTTTTATTTTTATTTTAAAAATATAAATAAACATTAATAGGAACTTAAAAATAATAATCTAAAAAAGTATTCTTGATACAAATTTCTTATTTATTATGAGATACTGATACTTAATTCTGTTGCTAATGACTTTTACGTAATGATTTCACTGGATTTCTTGGCTGACTTTCTCAACTGATGAAGCATCACTCAAGTTATTTAAATATAACCTTTTTTATGTGTGGAACGCAATTAGCACAGATGTCTTTTTCTCACATTGTCAGAGTTATCTACAAGATTTTTACGAGAAAAGGATTATATAGAACGAAATATATGAAATAACCGAGGTTTGAAGTTAGTCACTTCTTTTACTACTCACAGGTTGTGGTAATATTATTAATCTATGACCAAATATACCAATAAACTAAGCCATTTACATTTTATGTATTGAGTACATATATATTGAGTAGTTATTTTTTCCAATTACTTAGCCACGTCTAGAAGTACAGGCCACTCCACCTTTTTTGCAATTTCAAAACAATTATTGTGAAGAAATAAAACTTTTTGCACATTTTATACATTTTCTGATTGATTGAAATTTTGGTGATTTAATGCTGTCCTCGTTATTTTTATCGAATTTGAACACAATTCGAACACCAAACCTGAAGCTACAAACTTTTATGCCTTTTTTAACCATAAAACATTTTACAGCATATAAAATTTGGTCTGTAAAATTTACATTCATAGGCATGAAATAGATCAGTACCAAGGTTGACTCCATCGCTACCGTAATATCTTATTTGCATTCAGTTGTCTCTCTTATTCTTTCCGTGTTTGTAACATATGTGGCTCTGTCGGATATCGGACGAACTGTTTTGCTACACATCATCAAATTTTTGTAATAACAACATATTTCGTTGTTCCTGAAAATTAAAATGCATGTATTACCGAACGAATGCAACCACAGTACGTAGTACCCGGTGAATATCATGATCTTAAGCGTATCTAAGTTCATATCTTTGTCCCAGAAGAATGTGATGTAAAACCGGAGTATAAAATACAGACCATACGACATGCATTCTGAAGTGAGAAGAAATATAACAGTGTACGTAGCTCGTGTGTGTTTAGTTCCAACAGACGCACTAGCAATCCCAGATTGTACTTGAGTTTGCGCCTTCTTAACGAAGAACACTAAATGAATGTACATCGTTATAGGAGTCAAAATGATAACGACACCAATAGATGCAGTGAAATAGAACGAGTAGCCATCAGAATAAAAAGATGGTTTTATTCTGGCTAAGAAGTATCTACTATCTTCTGCTATTAGCAGTATCATTGCCACAATACTTATAGCGAAACAGTTCCACGATAGACAAAATGCTTTATTGCGTACGATAGCGAAATATCTGTGGCATGCAAGAACAACGGTTGTTGCAGCGGTTATATTAGGTGGTATAGAACATATACACAGTGCAACCACGCAGAAGGAAGGCTGTAGATAGTGCATCACAAGAACAAGTGGCAAGGTCACACATCCTAAGCATAAATTGGCAATTGAGAGGATCATAAACAGCCTTGTCGAAGTGCTTTTCTTCTTTTTAGTTTTCCACAAACCGTATAAAAAGATGACGTTAAAAATGGAGATACAGATCATGACGAGCATACTCATTAAAATCTGGATGATGTACCCCTTACCAGTGAGTTGCCAAATACTTGATGTAAATAGACAGTTGTATTGAATGATTGAGAAATTCATCGTGTCAAAAAATAAGTCTCTATCTGTTAATTTTTTAACTTCTTCTTCCTTTTTTCGATGTTGGTTTTATCACTATGATTTCAGTTTTAAAAAAATTTTCGTTTTTGGTGTTAATATGTACATACGTTCATAATATGTTATGTAATTAAAACCTTCCAGATGTATTTTCTAGTAATGTATTTAATTCATAGCCGTTATGAGGAGGGAACGTATTTTCTTGTTTTTGTGAGAAAATACAATAAGGAACAGACGTAAGTTCGGAATGTAGTAATATACAATTTTTGTTTAATTAATAAAATGGAGGTCATAATGATATGTTATGAAAGCTTAAAAGTCGATTTCAATGCTGCGACATTCCCGCAAAAATAGCAGATGACATTACGTTAGACATGCGCATAGAGTACAAATCATTTTTTTGATCAATTCATTCTTTTGTTAACAGCCAAGTCAATAGACATGTTCCGAGTTTCGTGTTTTTTTTTATGAAACTTCATTATTATTTTTTTCCTTTTGGATTTTAGTATGGCTGAATTAGCAGGTGTTTAGATTTAGAACATATACACAGTGCAACCACGCAGAAGGAAGGCTGTAGATAGTGCATCACAAGAACAAGTGGCAAGGTCACACATCCTAAGCATAAATTGGCAATTGAGAGGATCATAAACAGCCTTGTCGAAGTGCTTTTCTTCTTTTTAGTTTTCCACAAACCGTATAAAAAGATGACGTTAAAAATGGAGATACAGATCATGACGAGCATACTCATTAAAATCTGGATGATGTACCCCTTACCAGTGAGTTGCCAAATACTTGATGTAAATAGACAGTTGTATTGAATGATTGAGAAATTCATCGCGTCAAAAAATAAGTCTCTATCTGTTAATTTTTTAACTTCTTCTTCCTTTTTTCGATGTTGGTTTTATCACTATGATTTCAGTTTCTGTATTTATCGTGTTTTAAAAAAATTTTCGTTTTTGGTGTTAATATGTACATACGTTCATAATATGTTATGTAATTAAAACCTTCCAGATGTATTTTCTAGTAATGTATTTAATTCATAGCCGTTATGAGGAGGGAACGTATTTTCTTGTTTTTGTGAGAAAATACAATAAGGAACAGACGTAAGTTCGGAATGTAGTAATATACAATTTTTGTTTAATTAATAAAATGGAGGTCATAATGATATGTTATAAAAGCTTAAAAGCCGATTTCCATGCTGCGACATTCCCGCAAAAATAGCAGATGACATTACGTTAGACATGCGCATAGAGTACAAATCATTTTTTTGATCAAGAGCCAAGTCAATAGACATGTTCCGAGTTTCGTGTTTTTTTTATGAAACTTCATTATTATTTTTTTCCTTTTGGATTTTAGTATGGCTGAATTAGCAGGTGTTTAGATTTTCAACATCCTCGTCCCCAGGGTCTTGTGGCCCCTGAGCCGTTTTTTCGATGCCCTGGGAACGAGGTTGGATTTTCAACTCATTATAGCTTTGTGGTCCTATTCTAGGAGCATTATTGGCACGCTCAGAGGCCTCTTAATCTTAATTTTTTGTCTTCTCTTAGGAGCCTCGGTTTTAAACAAAGATCAAATGTAACATAAATTATTTTCAAAATTTATTAAAGACTGGTCATACTTGTTTACAGGGTTTTTTAAAAGGGCAAAATGCCTTATAAACGAGGGGTGGGAGGAGGCACAGCGTTCGAAGTAACGACGCAAAGTGAGGTGCCACGAGCCTCTGCCCCGAATTTGTCTGCCTTGAATTAACACAGTTTATTTTACAGATAAAAAAAGAAAAATTTCTATTTTTTGTGATTGGTTTATCCACGCTTTCATTTCTCATTGCTAAATTTAAAATGCTTGTCATTATAAGAGAAATGTAAAAGTAAACAAGGCGTAGGGTTTATCGCTATTTTTATCAATTAAAATCTTCTCGGATACCTTACGATCGAAAACTTATTCCCGCTCAGAATCATTTGTTCTCTTAAGCCGTCCCAACCCAATAAATCTATTAAGCGCTTGGTGAATACGAAGGTGGGTGCGAGGTTGTGCTCTCTTGTTTGCAAATACGATCACACCCACCTTCCTTTTTGAGTTTTTGTTCATGTCATAACCGAAAACCATAACTTGAGGTTAACATCTGCTTCCAATTTCAACATTCCAATTATTTACGGTTGTCATTTTCTTATGTTGTACGATTTGTTTCGAAGGTTCAAGTGTTAAATTATTTCTTTTATCACGGTAAGCATATACACATCATTATATGCTATTTCGAAAGAAGAGCAAATTTGTTATGTTATTGAATAATATAGATATTAGATAATATAGATGTTTGATATTTTGAACAAGTGAGTTTATTCTTTTTTCTTTCTTTTGTTTTTTTGCGCCAAAAGAGATACAACTATTTCAAAATTACAGAGAAAAGTTTTACATATACACATGTAGAAGCGTAAATTCTTACAGTGAGAAAGAGATACATATACGTGTATCCGGTACATAGAATAAAATGACAGGAGTAGTAGAAAACTGTACAGTCTTATCATTTCACACCTTACACAGCCGTCATTAAAAGAGCTTCAAATAAAAATTGGGATGAATTTTTAATAAAATATTGAATGTTATGTTAAATAAAAAAAGCGGTTAATTATCACACGTAGTGTTGTTTCAGCAGAAGACTCGTTCGTTATTACTTTGTAACTGCTGATTTCTTATTGCAATTTTAAATTGTTTTGTAGATGGAATGCTTTTTGTTCTACAACTTTAGCCGGTAGAACTTTAAAATGGGCTTCTTTTTTGTTGCCGTTCTTATTATCGAGACTAGTGAAGCACGGAAGGGTATCGGCCTAGTGTAGCGGTACGTAAATTATTAGTTTTTGAGTGTTGAGAACAGAACTACCCCCACAAGCAATTCAGGAACATGTTTTACCATAACATGAATGTATGGTGTTATGGGGTATGGCCAGTCATAACCACAACCTTGCATGTGTTTTGATTTTTCTGCCCAGTGGATTGCATGCAGATTTAAAATGTTTATTGTTCTGTAATAAACTTAAAATAGATATAAAAGAGCTAAATAAATAACAATTACCTTCATTTTAAACTCATCTATTTCCAAGTCTGACAAGTTTTCCTTGTTCATTATGCCGTAAAGTACTGCAAAGTTCTATGGAAATTACATACAAAATATTCGAAAAATTTCAATTTGAAAGCTATATTTTAATATATTTGACACACAAAAAAAAAGATTAAAGGTTAAGAATATCTAGAACTCACATTACAAAGTTCTTGGGTTTGGGATTACATCTACTTCCCTTAAAACTTCACCCATCAATGGTGGAAGCTTAAGAAGCATTTTCTTCTTTTCTGTGCCCATTAACAATGTAAATTCAAATTTCTCCATTCATATTCGCACCAAAAGATTGTAAAATGGTTTGAAGCTTGTCTGTTCAGTGTTTCTAAAGATTTTTAACCATAATTTTTATTTTCTATTCTTGTCTACATTCCTTTCATTAATTTTTAGGCTCCTGTTTTATACCTCGTCATAATCAATGATGTTGTGGATTAGTGCATCTTCCAACCTATCCATGACACGTAAAAATGGTGCAACTCGTCTATCACGTGACTATCAATGGGAATTTTTTGGAAGATTGGCTCTTCGTTGCATCCAACATCTTTTTTCCATTGACTATGGTAAGTGCGTCTATTTCCATTTTTGCCCAAAATTTGCCTGCAAGAAGATATTTTTAATAACGTGCAATTATTGTAAGTGAGAAATAATCACAGGAAAGAATTTTTATCAGTTTGTTCTTATTTTGTTTTTGTTAGGTTGCCAACATTATCTTTCGTCCTTGCTAATCTTCCAGTAAATACATGCATTATTGCTAGTGGCTGCTTTCATACCAAGGCAAAGAAGTAGAAACTAAATACAAAACAGTTACATTTCCAACTGATTCTGTTTAATCATATCAGAAAAGGTATTTAAAATATAAGTCCTTACCTTGTAATCACCACCAATATAAACATTACCTCTTATTTGCTTGCTATTGTTTAAAAAACCCATCATTGTGGATTTTTGTAACGGAATCAATAACATTTAATTACTGCTATGGCTTTGTTACCTAGTTCAAAAAAAAAGTGTTAGAATGGCACATTGTATTTTTATACATAAACTGGTATCTTTGAAAAAAGTACCTGCACTTGACAGCTCTCTTAAGTTAGCATTTAACAATCGGTATGTGCACACGACTAATGAGGCTGTCCTTGTTAAGTTGGTTCTGTCTGCACTGATTTTCAGTAAAATTACAATAATTAAAGTTGCTACATTTCCCTAAATTAAATCTAGCTAACTGGTAAACTGTTTGGTAAAAGTAAACCTACGTTGGTTGTTTCAATCAAAGGGTCCAGTGTTTCTTTTGATAACAAATCTACCAAATTGATTTCTGTTCCTGGAACCATCCCAGGTGTTGGAGTAATGTTAAAATTTCTGGATATTGATTTTTGGCAACCTTCTATGTAATGCGTTCTTGGTAATTCATCGTTTATCTTTAAGGTAAAAAATATTGAAAAAATTACAGAGTGTGTTCAAGCTTAATTTACCACAGCTTAATATGGACGCTGAACTGTTAGAACCAAACGTAAGTGTAAATATAAAAACTCCAGTACCTGCGTTAGTTCGTGATAACCATGCAATGAAATATTAAATCTGTTGAGAATGTAAACCAGCCGTTTAACGCTTTCTTTGTCCTTTTCAGGTAAAGAGGAAAACATCTTTTCTTTCTTTGTTTTAAACGATTCACTTTGCTAATGGGGCTGAAATACCAAATATCCACATTATTTATACACTGACTGGTTATAGCTGTATAGAATGGAATTTAACTTACCGTAAATATTTTTATCATCGTTTGCAGTCGCTTCAAACTCCATTGCTCTCACAGAGACATCTAGAAGTAATGTGAAATTTGCAAAGATTGGATTAAAGCATTTCCTGATATAGAATTTAATTATTATTTACCTTAAAGTTTGATTGACAACTCTTCATTGTTGATGGTTCGAAGTGTCAATGTCTCCGGCAACAATCCGGAATGTTCCGCTATCCACAGCGCCTGACTTGAAGTTTCTCTGATAAAAAATAGAAATAATATTTAGATATTCTAAAACGCTAGTTCCAACAGTTACCATTAATTTAATTTTTTACCTAAATTTACATTCCAAGAATACCGTTCGGATTAAGAGGAGGCGCTTAATGAAAAACTACCTTGAGAAACTAGGCGTTTAATTTGAATTTTAACACGAGACTGAGCATGCGCAGTTCGATGCAAAATCAAAACAAACAAAATTGCGCATGCTCAGATACAATTCGCCGTCGAATTTGCTGTTCAATTCGCTTCGTGAAAATCCACCTTTAAACTAAACTTCATTTTGTTCAGTTTTATTTTTCAGGAAGAAAAACAAACTTGAAAATTGCCGTTGTCTGTAGTTTGTACAAAATTAGAAAAAAATTATAAGCGCCCAGCATTTTTTAAGCACCCCCTCAAAAAAAGCTCATGCAAAAAATGTGCCAGGGCGCTTGATCGGATCGTTAGGTAGATTACTCACTTAATAATTTTTTTCTGTCGCTCCTGCTGTCTTTGTCCAACCTCGTGGTGCCATTTAACGGTAGTTTTTCGTTCCGAGATTTCGTGCCTTAAAAGGTTGTAAACTTGCTGTTCAAGTTCGCTGCATCGCTTTTCGAGTTCTCGGCGGGGAAGGACTTACACCGTTCGCTGTCAAGCCATTCCCTGTTAAATGCTAAGGTGTACCGCCAGTCGCTTAGTTCATCCTTTACACGTGTTAAGGACGATTTCCCCCGAGTTCTCCCTACCACCTTTCTCACCAAGCCCCTGACGTTTTTGGCTATTTCACGGCTGTATTTTCCGTTAAGGCACATTCCATGCGAGCCAAGGATACTATTTAGTTGTTTCACCAAGCCACTCTCACTCACATCCTGCTCCATTTTGTAGAGGGTCTCATTTTTAAACTCTATTTTAAGTTTTCCTTAAGCTGAGGTCATTTCTTTTTTGAACCCGAGCCTTGGAAGTTCGCGCCCCGGAAGAAATGTTTCATGTGCAAGTTAGTCACCAGTGCGTTTGTTTGTTTTAATTGTCCAAGGGTGGAAGACTATGTTTTAAGTTTATCTAGTTGGGCATTACTGTGGCAATCCTAATTAAGTTACCAGGGGGTGTGCAAATCTGACAAACTCCGATTTTTTTTGAGAAAGCAGCAATGAACCCTCTCCTTTCTTATTATCTTCTGTGAAAACATAACTTTGTTCATGTACAATTCGTAAGTATTCGTAGTATGAAACATAATAGAAGTATTTCGATGCTTATATCTCCCACGAGAATCCAATCTGGTTGATTCCTCTCACGAAACTAAAAATATAAACATTCGAATTTCAACTCAGCACAAAGAAGATAGGTCTTGCGAGATAATGACGCAAAAATACAGCGTTTTTTTGTTGGAAATTCTCCATTTGCGTTGATTATTTAAAAAAAGTGCGAAGTATATCAACTTGGAAGTGCATTTGCCAGGGGTAAGGTTTTTCTATTTTTTCTAATTTTTGAAAATAGGGTATTTTAATTTTATCATGTTTTCATAGCACATTTGCCAGGACATTTTCTCTTTTAGTTTTCAATATGTTTAGGTTTTCTACAAAGCTTAGGTGGTATATTTATGGAATCAATGACTGTCAGTGAAAAAATGTGAAGTATTTTTAAGAAAATGCACCTCAAAAAATTAAAAATCAGTTTTTTTGTGAAAACCCCCTGTTTTTCAATTTTTTTCTAGAATGGTAGCAAAACATGCCGTTAAATTCTACGCGACGTGTTGATAACAAAACTACCCTGTTGAACGGTACTAAAGGTACAAAAACCTATTATTTTTACAAATAAACCAATTTAGATACTTGCAAAGCCATTGTTTAAAAGTGTTTGATAATACATGTCCTCCAGCAGCATTCTGATATGCGAGATTTTTATTCACAGCTTAAATTAAAAATTTGTGATAGAAGATAGTGATAGATAGCGAAATTAACGAAGTGGATAAAGGATACGTGACGCAGGATATATTCTCACATTTGATCGCTGATGGTAAACAAATACCTTTTTACTGGGCACGAGATAGACTCGATAATTTGATTTATTTTATGTTTATGTAGGTATATTTCGCCTAAAATGTACAGTTACAAAAGTTTCCATAGACTAATATACGTAATATCTAGATATAATACATATATACATATATAATATACGTAGCGTATACATACAATACAAAGGATTAAATGCAACTTTCCTTACTAAGCCAGGTGACTCGCAGAAGACAAAAGTAGTCCAGCTAAATCATCAAGAACCTATGGGATATATACTTAACTCTGACTGAACTCTTCTGTTTCTTATCCGTGTATATATTTTGCAGTTATTTTCACTTTAAATAAAAAAGTTTTTTAGAAGGCGTGTTTTTCAAATTCAATCTCAACATTAAGGTTTAAGTGGCGTCCACGGGTCTATTAAAAAAAGTAAAAGGGGAACATGTTGTTTAGCTTAATTAATAAGACCCGAGTCCCCAGCGCTGTTACGATGTCGCTATCAAAAAATAAAAAAAAGCGTTTATAATGTTATGAGTTATCAATAACGGAGAGGACTCTGAACGCGTTAATTTTCTGAAGAACCCAAGGACTAAGTTTGTTACCAGACTTAGATGTTGGAGTGGTTAATTAGCGTAAGGTGTTTACAAGCAGCTTCAATTCACATATACGTTCTAATCAGAATATATAAAAGGGGGCGGTGGTGGTTTTCCTGACATGTGTTAAAGATTGAAAAGAGTGTTGAAAATTCTCTGTGTTGCGTATTTTGTAATGACGCTGCATCACGAAACTGGAAATGGCTAAAATTATTTGTAATGTCATAATTTGTAACATTTTAAAATTTTAACCTGTAACCTGCGACCTGTGGAATACACCAGCCGAACTTAAAATCAATTTTCTACTTTCATATTTTTCTTTCGTCTTTTACATTTCCAGCTGAAAATCTCTTTAATAATAGCCGTCGTCTGCCTGTCTGTGTGTCCGCAAAAGCCGTCTTCCGTAACAGAAACACGAAATTTTTAAAATTCGCATCAATACCAAATGCGATATAATTCTGTCCACTTTGTTGCAACGGGTTAATTTAAAGGACGTTTTCGCACAATTATATTCAACATAAATTAAATTCAAAAAGGTTCCCGGTTTTTTTTTCTAATAACGTCGTTATGAAATTCCTTGTAATCTATATTATAATACCCGTATACGTCTGTCTGTCTGTCACGCAAAATGATAGCGAGAAGCACGCAATGCGGTATAAAAAGGACGGCCGAACCCGTGGATTTTCCACGGGCTAACGACTACTCTCTTTAATAATAGCCGTATTTTGTAGGTCTGTTGTTTGACTTTTTTATCTTCTGAAAGCTTTATATTTCTGTAACATTTGGTTTCTGTTTGTTTTCAATGTTAAGATAAATATATTGTCACGTTTTTTAGCCACGTCCAGATCTTAAAAGCACCAGTTTTAAGATTTTTGGCTAGGAACGTAGATTTTGCTAGCTAGCTAGCCATCTATAGCCTTCTTATTACTATTCTGTATGGCATAAGAGCTATTTATCCTAGGCAACATTTATTATTATGTTGAGGTTGGGGCTGTTTAGCTAGCTTCTATAGCTATATCTTTGTCTAAAAAGTGAAAGTATAAAAATGCAGTTTGGCTACAACAATATTTTTATGCTAAATGCAGTTATCTAGGTAGCTAGCTACATCTTTTATTATTTTCCTAAAAACTTTTTCTACAAATAAAATGGCTGAGCAATTGTTTTAGCTGGACGGGTAACGACAGGCTGTTCCCTGTGTTTTTATTTAAACCGAAGTTGCAATAAAGGTTTTCTAAAAAGGGTATTACGCCTATACGTCTGTTCAACTGTATTAAGCGCTTAGCCCAGTGTTAACAACAGACTGTTTTTTTGGAAAAGGCTATTACGCCTATGCGCCTGGTGCAACGTGGTTTACTTCTGCTAAGGGGTCAACCTGACAATTAATTTTTAAACTTTCTCGGGAATCACGCCTGTATGAATGTGCAACTCTGTTTACCTGGACTAACCGTTCAGCCCTGTGTTAGCAATGGACTGTTTCTTGCATTTTTATTTAGACAGAGTCTGCAAGAAAGTTTTTTTCAAAAGGGTATTATCCCTATACGCCTGTGCAACACCGTTTAACTGTACTAAGCACTCAGCCTGGTGTCACGATAAATTTTTTTTAACTTTCACAAAAACTTATTCTGCAAAATAAAATAAAATTGACCGATAGTTTTTGCTATGACGGAGTAGCAACGGTTTGTAAACTCTGTTTTTATTTCAGCTTTCGTTGCGGGAAAGTTGTTTTTTGAAAAATATGTTACAGTCGCAACGCTATAATGGTGTATGCGCTTCACTTAATTACAACATGTACTAAAGTGTTCCACCTGATCATTTAACACAGTTTATGGCTCTTATTAAGGGCTCCGCAGAGTGTTCAACGCCGGGTCACACCTTGACTTGTGCCTTCCTCGGCATTTCGACGCCGGGTTTCCCGGCTAGTCTATATTATAATCCCCGTATACGTCTGTCTTTCTGTCACGCAAAATGGTAGCTTAGCTTCTTAATCGCGAAAGCTGTGAGTAAAATGCGCCCAAGATGATATACGAAGAAAATCGGGGACTACTCACAACCTTGCATTCTTGTTAGCTAACGGTTTTGACATCAGGTATCAAACCATACAAGAATGTGACTACCGATTAGTAGCTTTGTGTTCTTAAGTTCAATCCCCAAGATAAAAGTGTAAATCCCACCTTTCTGCTTAGTGTTTAGCATGGGTGAAGAACGGGGTTATTATCTTAGGCTGTTGTCTATTTAATGTGTTATAATTATCATTTGGCTGTCAGAAGCATCAAACAGAATTTTAAGATATGTTCTTGAACTAAAGTAATTGACAGTGATATTTTAGAAAAATTCGAAGCTTTCCATGACGTCGAAGAAAGGTTTTGACATAAGTAAAATTTTTATTTCTTGTACCAAGTTTGAATCTATGTGGAAAAGTTATGGTGAAGGCCTGCAGTTCCGCTCATATGTTCAAAAAGAACCATTGTTGCTTTTCCAAGCTGTTTTCCTTTTTATTTTATTCATTTATTCACTCAAGAATGGTCTATTTATCAAAAATAACTTCAATTATAAAGGATTTGAGCCTCGTGCTGCTTGCAAAAAGGGTGTGGTATCAGTGACAAGATTAGCAACAGTCGTGAAAAAAAATTTAAAAAAGGGGAGGATTTTATTTCTTTTCACTATTTTCAGACAATTACTTTACATCTTCATCACAATCACTATCTATTACAATGGCTTTTCTTTTCTTCGTTTTCACCGATGTTTCTTTGTTATCCCCCAATAGCTTCTTCACAGCACCAGATGTGGATTCCCCACTTATGATATCATTCTATATAACAACATTGTTAGAAATCGTTGTCTTATTAAACTTTGTCACCGCCCGTAAATCAAATTACAAGAGTGTATAAGCAAAACCATAGTTATTTATAGAATCTTATAAAATTTTAACAATAATACTTTAAGGTCAGAAAGTGTCGCGGTTTAAAAAAAAACGCAAAATTTTCGCATTTCGCAGGAAAAAACTTTCGCGGATGGCCTATTTTTGGATATTTCGCGGGAAAAAAACTTTCGCGGAGTAAGACATTTCGTTATTTCAGGACAGAATTAAAAAAAAATTATTGAAAATTTCGCGGGAAAAACTTTCGCGGTTAAGTTTTTTTGAAAAATTTCGCGGGAAAAAACTTTCGCAAAAAGGCCCAAAAACCGCGAAACCGCGACACTTTCTTCCTGCAAAAGTTTCTGACCTTAAAGTACGGAATTTCCGCCTGATTGTTTTTAAAAAACCCGAAAATAAAACCATAAAATATTAAATGTAAGATGAAAAATGAAGAAGAGTTTTTATCATGGTAGGAATTGTTTTTATTGAAATCAGAAATTAGATTTAGAAGGATAGAATGATCAGTGTCACAATCCTCTATGTATTAAAACCACAACTATATAAATTATTGGTAGTTACTCTAAAAGCATCATTTTTTTTTAAATCAATAGCAGTTTTTCGTAAAATCACTGTAACGTTTCTGTTAAATGTGTATATATCGAGGAAAGCGATGCAATCATATCTTACCATCTATTTATACGAGTTTTTATTACTTATGATAGCTTTATATTTCCACAAATCTTTCACTCTATAATTTTTCCATTACATATCCAACCACCCCTCTACGCCCGTCATTTCTTAGCCTCTCAAATTTATAGATATCAGAAGTATTAATCACTTGATGTACATACACAATGGTTAAATAAAACAAGTACAGAAAAAGTAAAACCTTTTCGGAGACAATGTCCAGCTTTACAGAGATTTGATCTCGTTTTAACAACAACCAACGAGGACCGGGTATTAGGTAGGTCACCGTACTGTAAGGAGTAAAATGGTAATCCTCTTGTACGATTTGTTGAATGAGAAGCTTCGTTACGACACTCTCACATTCACTACGAGAACACGTGGCGATACTTTCAGGTCGCAGCGAAACCTTTGCTTTCCCTAACCACGCATCGATTACCTTGAAAAACATTTATTGATCACAGAACTGAAACTGCATTATATTTTAACCTTGGTCCATGTAACGACAAATTTGACTATTACGTTTGGTTAACATTTTTATGTATATTAAATCAACTCACTTTTAGAGGTGTGACTCGCTCATCCGAAGAAGAAGCATTACGTAATATTTCCATAATGGTTGTCGCGTTAGCTTTGAGACATCTTTGAGTGATTTCTAGAAAATGATTCATCAAAAGAAAAACAAACAAACAAACAAACAAACAAACAAACAAACAAACAAACTGAATTTAAAAAACATAAACTTTCTCAATTACCTCTATTTGGTTGGCAGTTATCACACATTTGATGACATTTGGAAGCAGACCAGTTTTCTTCAAAATGTTCTCCAATCTGAGTTCTTCTACAGTTTTTCTGATCAATACAATAACGCAACATATTGTATAAATTCTGAATTCCGGTTTTTTCTGAATAGGTAAGGGAATCAAATGTATAAAAACATGTAGTTATAAAATAATACACCATCTATTTTTAAGCCATAAAACATTTTCAGAAGGACAAACGGTTTGCAAAACCTTTTCTTTTAAAAGAAAAAACGCATTTAGTAGGTAGAAAGGCAATGTAAGAAAAAATAAACGATAAGTTAACGATATATTTTTAAAGGATATTAATCGAGTAAAACTTTCGAGCAAACAGGAGGAATTCGTGCAAATTAACGAGGACTAAAGTGGCTGTAAAAAACAAGCATCAAAAAAAAGGAAAAATTAAGTAAGAAACCAAAATACTGGTTTTGCAACTTAAGTAAAAAAGAAAACTTCTCCAAAATAATCAGCAGTTGTTACCAGTGAATACCATTGAACTTTGTCTGAATATATCTTGAAAACGAAAATACAGAATACACCATGCTTTCTTATCATCTCGTCCAGCACGTCCACTTTCCTGGTAGTAATTCTCCATTGATTTACTTATTGAATAGTGAATAACAAAACGAACATTGGGTTTATCGATACCCATACCAAATGCGATCGTTGCGACGACCACCTGAAAAAAACAACACCATCTATTTCCAATCTTAATAAGTCATTTATCTCTGTCAAAATACATTGCAAGCATTAGTATATTTTGGGGAAAATTTAGGATTTTTTCTGACATATAAGAAGTATACATGTAAAGTATAAGAAATAATTAAAAACAACATGTTTTTTAAAATAAGCTTTCGGCTCTGACCAGAGCTATGATCACATTCATAAATTTTGTATGCAGAAAGATATTATATAAAATACAAGAAAAGAGAACATTAAGTGAATAAATACAAACGTACTGACGTTATATTATATAAAAAAGATCTCCAGAATGTAGTTAACAGGTTCCGATGCAAGAACTACAAAATTGCTAACAGACGCAGTATCATCGGACTGAAGCAAGTGATCTCCAACTGCACTACATGTTTTTTTATAAGCATGACATTTATAAGTATCCATAGGCTTAAATTTGGTCTCAAGCATATGCTAAGCAATATATGAAGCCTAAGAAAATGTTGGAAGTTAATGTTTTTTTTGTTTCGTAAACAGTTTTTTTAATTCTTAATGTCTCAATTAACCAGAAAATACTTGTTAATTTCAATTTTAATTAATGATGTTCAAATTCAATTTTTTTTTTCAAATAAACACATTTGATCATGTGTTTTTCATAAGCATTTTCCAATAAATCTTTTTGCCATTAACCACAAATTATGCATATTTTAAGCCTGAAAAGTACTTTTCATAAGCATCCTTTCTTTAAGCATCCTTTCTTTAAGCAGCCTTATTTTAGAATTTCAAATGCTTATAAAAAACACACTTGATTAGGACAAGTAGCAACCCTCTTACCAGTAAGATGTGAAACTTAAAATATTTTCCGAAGCCCTTCTCACAGGTGTTGCATAGTCTGATCAATATAGCAAGCTCATTTAAGCCGTAAACTTTAGAGATTTTGCCGCGCAAGAAATTAGTGGTTACATCAGCGAAATTTCAAGATAGTAGTGGCGACTGCGCATCAAAGAATTGTTTGTTTTTAATTTGTATGCTTGGTTGAGTTTGAATAAAAGGTCTATTGAATTGTGATTAAAGTATTATTTTTGGCTTCGGAAAGTTTGACCATATGCCTTGGAATTTCAATTAAGCAAAAACAAGAAAGATAGAAAGAACTTCGGAAGTATGTCGGTGGCTCTTCAGGTAAATATGGAATCATTTTTGCCCATCCCAGGATAATCCTCAAATAATCGCTAATAATTTTACGAGATATGCGAGTCCGAAGTTTGGGAATTGTCTTGGTCGTTGAAGTCAATCGAAAAGTCGAAAAATCAACATGGTGTCATTGCCAATGGATTAATAAGCTGTTAATCTTCCAGCAACAACAAAAGCTAAGTATTATACTCATGTTAAAATTCCTACTATATACATTCTCACTGGCTATCTCAGCCAATAGTCTGAATCATTCTTCGATTTAGAGTTCTTTTTTCTGTTTTTTAATCTCAGGGGTATAGCTATTGCAAATTGGTTTTACTTTCAAATGGTGTTCTCCATAATGACCAACACTCTTGATGCTTGTGGTCTGATAATTTTTATAAAGGTTGACGTGGTGATGAGTAATTGTATACACGGACGCTCAGCCCGACAGAGCACATTTTAACATTGGATGCCACAAAGGTGAGTGAACAGTCATATTTTTGTGGTTTTTTGTGTTTTTCAAGATTTTTTTGAAATTCTTTTGAAATTCTGACGAGCATTTCTCATGCAATCGTAAACATGTATTAAAAAATCTTCAAAATATAACATATTCTATCATATTCTTATTTTATTTCCCCATATATATACAAAGAATGTCCTAATAATTTCTGTTTCGGTAACTTGACCTGTACTTTCCACCAATACATCATGCTTAAGTCTAGCTCTAGCTGGGTACCAAGCTACTCTAATTCATTGCCATTCATTCAAGGGTTCTTTTCAGTTTAAAAATAAGAGCTTTTCATCCTACTGTAATGAAAATTTAATCTACAAATAAAACATGTATTTTTTAGCTGGACAGGGTAACAAAGGACTGTTTCCGCTGTTTTATTTAAACTGAAGTTGAAATAAAGTTTTTTAGAAAATATATTATGCCTGTCCGGTGTCACGTTTAATGTGTGATCTTTTCCGGAAACTTTTACCATAACATAAAGCAATGTTGCAGGATTGTTTATGCTGCAACAGGGTAAAAAAAACAGGTTATAATCTGTGTTTTTATTTTTAAATGAAAACTTTTTCACAAAATAAAATTGCAGAGTGATTGTTTTAGCTGTGTAGGGTAACAAACTGTCTGTTTATTTAAACCGTTAGGACAGTTTTTTGGAAATGGGTATTATGCTGAAACGAGCGACAGATATAACTGTACTAATCACTCAGCCCAGTGTTTACAACAAGCTGTTGCCAGTGTTTCTATTTAATAGAATTTAACAGAATTTAAAATTCATTTTTTACGTCTTGCCGAAAACATTTTGAGAAAATTCGCTCTGATGGGCACAACATGTCAACTGTATTTTTCAGGATAGTTATTTTTTGAAAAAAACACCTTAATGCTTTGTGTGCTTCACACTATTTACGATATACTACATACTTGTACTAAAGCGTTCCACATAAATGTTTGGCACAGCAATTCGTATAATCCGCTTTACCAGCCATTTAACGCAGTTACTTGTGACTAAACCAGACATTTCAACGCTAGGTCCCCTCCGTCTAGTTAGTATATTGAAAAAAACTGAATTTTGCTATCCACAAAAAATATTAACTAGGCTATGTGTGCTGTAAACCCGTAAGCATATATAAGAGGCACCTGTAAATTTTTTCATATATATATTTATGCCCTGTTGGTCTAATGGCTGACACTCATGCAAATGAAAGATACAGGTTCAAATCCTGGACAGGGTTAGTAAAAGGCAGTTATACTTGTTCGTCTTGCCATGTTTCAAGATTTTCAAAATAAGGACTACCAGAAATTTTCGCTTGCAAACCTAAGGGACACTGTCCAATGCTTCGCAACCCTTTCTATATTGTTTCAGTGTTTATGAACAAAATTTTCCTGCATTCTCCTACTGACCTTAGGATTGGAGACCTTGAACGTATTATTATTTTTTGGGAGAAGAAATCCACATATTTGACATAGTTTATCTATCACACATGTGTTCAGCAATCATGTTTTTATGGAACGTTTAGCTAGCGGCTGTACTACGTTTCTCCTAATATCTAGCTTTATTCATAGAAATATATACCATATGGCTGGAAAAACTTTCCTATTTTGTAAATTTGACGTGCAAAATGGGGAAATTCACTGATTTCTCGTCAGTTATAGTTTCAGTAGTTCCGCAACCACAATAACGGATCAGGGTGCAATTTTTGTTGTTTTTACGAGGCGGTGGCCTCACATACCATAATAAAACAAATTTTAGATCTAATACGTAGGCGATGGCCTTTTTTGGGGTTGTTTGTGCAGTACTTTGAATGTAATGATGTCATCGCCGCTTAGGATTTTTGCGATTTATGTTGCAAATTTTCGGGCATGCGCGTTACTGAACTTCGCTGCCACGGGCTATGTTGAATGAGCGTGATAGGTGGCATTGTAGCAACCACACCAGTACTAGTATATGACACCGGAGAGTAAAGACTTCCAGCGTGGAAGTAATTTACGAAATAATTTAAACGAATTTGGTCTTGAAGTGAAACTGAACCTTATTTGTCCAGTAGCAACGAATTAGCACGGTTAAATAAGAAATTACAATCACAATTACACATTAGCCTTTTGTAGACAGTATTGATTTCAAATACCTGCAAGTTTCCTTTCGTCCATGATCTGTGTATTTTTGACTTCAATTCAGGTTGCAGGTCGGCATGGTAACAATGTGCTTGTATGCCATGTTGTACCAACTTGTTTGCAACATCTTCACTATCCTTTCGGGAGAAGCAATAAATTATACCTAAAGTGAGCACTTTAGTACTTTAAATCCTAAAAAATACATCGGTCTTTATTATCGTAAATATTTACAAAAACAACGACAACTATACCCGACATGTTTGTGAATTGTGTTTTAATACGTGAAGCAATTTCTTGGATTAGATCGGCTGACAAAGAACTTGTTTTATATACCTGCAAAATTAATACAAAATTATTAAATTAGTTTTGTCTCTGTCGACTTTTTGTTCATGCATCTGCTTGTCCTTCTGTTACAAAAACACGAAATGCGATATATAAAGGACAGGCGACCCCGAGGATTATTCTACGGGTTAATGTTTAGTCTTATTTAGAATCATATAAACTATCAACATTATATTTCACCGTCACAATATGCAAAACTTAACCCAGTATTTCTCCACCAAAACCAGGTGCTCAGTCACAGGACTATATCATGTACCTGTGTATGTGTGAAAACACTGGCTTTTTGACAGTAACAGTAATGAGCGCATTTATTTTGCAACAAACGAATTTGTTCAAATTTTTCACCTAATCATTTAATAGACGGTAAGACACTAAGAAAGATTTTATAAGAACCTAATGAGGCTGGTGGTAATGAGGTTGTGATGTTTTTTCAGCGAGATTTTTGTCGACAAATTTAGTATGTATTTGCTGTTACTTAAACAGAATAAATTTTTAGAAAAAGCATCAAGATTAAAATTCACTACAGTATACTGTAAAAGTATAAGCAAACTTTCGCCGCCATTCACTCCAGTTAACTGAACTGGAAATTAACATGTGGCCAAACTCACGTGACTTTGTTGCTTCTATGAGAATTAAAATTATTGACAAACAAAAAAACTCACCTCGTAATATAAATTCGGTCTATTAAAGGAAGCTCTAAACACAACACAACTTCCGTCAAGGTTTAAGATATCTTTGACGTCGGTCAACACTTTTTCAGAGGCGGTCGCTGTTAATCCCAATAAGGGTACATTGGGAAACTGTCTTTTCAAAATACCCAAGATTTTGTAGTCTGGACGAAAATCATGTCCCCAATGACTTGCACAATGCACTTCATCAATCACGATTCTACTGATGTTGCCAACTATAAAAGTGTTTGAAAAAGTATATCACAAAACTCATAAGTTGACACTGTGAGTGGCCACGCAAAAAATTACCAGGGTTACTACCTTTTATATAGTCCAATTTGTGGAGATTTAACGATGAAAATTTTTAAACTGTGTTATAAAATTGACAATATTTGTGTAAAAACAAAGTGAGGACATTTGACGAAATTTTTATATTGTTTTAAAGATATTTGCGGAGGTTTTAAAGCCACGATTAAAGGACAAATTATTGTAACAAGAGAAAGTTTTAAAAAATCTACTTGTGGAGGAGATTGGAGGAGTTTTGCTGTGGCGACCCTGATAAGATCTCCACAAATTTTTGTAAATTCCACTTCCTCGATTAAACACCCTGATTGCTAATAATTGTTTTGAACTGAAACAAAAAATCCACTATATAAGACAATTTCGAATTTTTGCTTTTAAATTATTGACAAACATTCCGTTCCCGTATACACTTATAAAATGAATGCCTTCCTTAAATGTCCCTTGTATATCAGCCACTTGAATAAACTAAAAATCGAAACATTTGCTTTTACTGCATGGCCTCTCAATCGATACATTACGACATACGTTATGTAATATTGTAAGAGATGAAAGGATAAACATTTCCACTCTACTGAAATATACTTAGACAGACACATAGCTAAGGTAATCCCTGGAAGGGTAAGAAAAAACTAACAAGCAGGAAAACAAAAACGAGTAAAATTTACAAACTTGAATATGCTTTCTCCAACTTCGCCATAAATCTTTTACTTTTTGCAATCTTCTCTGGAGTAACATACAGAATTTTAAAGGGACATTCTTTCATAGCCATTTGTTTTTGTACCTCTGTGACGTATTTAAGAGGAGAGGACGAATTGATTGTGGTTGCTTCGATATTCAGTGCTTTTAAAGCAATTAATTGATCTTCCATCAAAGAGATAAGCGGAGAAATAACCTATTGAAACATCAAATAACATATAAATCATGGAGTTAAGAAAACTTTGCATTTACTAATCTGTTATTTTAACAAGTAAGCATCATCGCATAAACAAAACAGACATCAGGGTGGCCACAGAATTTGGTAAAAGAAATTCCATGACTTTTCCCTGACTTTTCCATGACCACAACCATTAAGAAAAATTAAACCCCTAAATTAATCAATTATCAAACAAACCATAAATTTCATTATTTAGAGAACAACTTTGCTGAAAAAAGTACAAGTACTTTTTTTACATGATAAAAAACAACAAAATCGTGTCAAAATATAAAGAACATATATATTCATACAGAATATTCATATAAAATCAGAACTTTAAAAAAAATTGACTAGAAAAACAACAAATATCAACTAATATCCTATATAGAGTCTGTGAGCATTGACGTTACTTTTCTTTCTGAAGATCCTTAGCTTCTCCACAGCTTTATCTAGTTTGGCTATGTTAGCTTTCTTTTCGGTGACCTTCCTTCTAAAAGCATTTGCTTTAACTAAAAAGTCCATGTTCTCAGATTCCTCAGCTTTGTAGCAGAGTTTATCCGTGTTCAGTGCATTGATGGATGAGATTAATCTTTTCTTATAGTTTTTAACATTGTTGATTCGTCTGTTATTGATTTTCGTTTGTTTGATTTCTTGTCTTCGTTGACTTTTCTTTTTTGGTCTTCCAGATGTGTTCCGTATCTTTGTCTGGCAGCTTTACAACTTTTCAACAGACCATTACTCAATTGATACTCATGCAAATCCACATTGGATGATTGTAGGTGGTCATATACAACTCTTTGGCTAACAATAGATTTCTCTTATAGATACTCAATCAACAGTTCTTTATTGATACTAAATCCCCGTTCAACAGCAGATTGACTGTGTGATAATGTGAAGATCACTTTACAGATGGCCTATAACGCTTTTTGATCTTTGAAATACGGCCTTTTTATTCATCCACTCTTGATTTGCTGAAATCAAATTGCACAAACTCTTCCTTAGTAGGTGCGTCGAGCGATGACAAGAATTTCTCAAGCTCTTCTTTTGCCGAATCTGCCACAGAAGGCAACACATGATCAACCTGATGAAGCTTTTCAACCAGAGATATAAACTGACTTGTAGCTTTCTGTTGGTTCTGTACCATATTGACTGGTGACAATGAGGAGGAATATCGAACGATAAGATACTTCAAGGGACTTCTCTCTTGTAGCTTCAATATCAGATTAGTTAGAAAAGCCACAGAATCTTTTCGGAACTGATGTTTACCCCATGTGTTATCTCTTTTGACCGCAAGATAGCCTTTACAGCTGTGCCTGTGTTCACCATGTCAACTGGCAACCGATTCTGGACCTCCTCAACATCAATGTTAATAAGTTAATATATTCCTGTCCCATGCTACAAGCTAGAACTATGCTAGGACTCCCTTCCTTAGAAGAAACATTGATTGAAAACGATTTTACCACACAGATTACATCAATATAAGTTATCATTGCTTGTAAACTAAGCAGTCACATGACATAATGTATAATAAAACAAATTTATAGTATAATAAAACCAAACACAACTATGTTATATTGCAACAAAGCTTGACAATGAAACTGTTCAAAAAATTGAAATTAAGTTTTCTTGAAATTTATGCTACAAAATATAAACTGAAAAAATATTTAGCCAGTCAAAAACTTAGGTTGTCAAGGAAAAAAAGTTCCATGACTTTTCCATGACTTTTTAATGAAAATCCTGTTTTCCATGACTTTTTCCAGACCAAATAAAATTCCATGACTTTTCCATGATTTCCAGAAATTCCATGACTTGTGGCCACCCTGGACATGGTTTCTAGCTGTTAGCGCATATGTAATATTCGCGCACTGCTTGCTGGGAATATAAGTCTAATGTACATATTGCAAATCTTTGGAAATTAAAATTTAATAAAAATTATAAAAAATTTATTTATAATTTTAATTAGTGCTTAAAAGCTTCTCCCATCTGAGATTTACGCCAACCAACACCAATATTGTGATTTGCGTGGAAAAACGTGTTACAAAACTTCACACGTCATTGTTCGTGATTTCTAGTTTTAATTCGCGCAGGTTATGAAAAGAAATATTCCGCGAGCTTAAAAGTGTGCATAACCAATTGTTCGCGCAGCAGATCTGCGCGAAAATTAAATTTTGTAAATTATGGTCTAATACGCCCTAATGCATTATAGCGACTACATTAGTAAACAGAATTATTTTTCCTTTTTTTTAAAAAAAAAACATTTTTTGAATAAAATCTATGATCAGACTTTAGGCAAAAACTATCTAAGCCTAAATCTTCTTTAATCAACACAAATATTCACTTCAAAATCTGCTGGTAGAGTAAAGTGAAAAACATTACCATAGGAAAGAGCAAGATATTACACATAATGACAATGAAAAAATCCCATTTGAAAATTAAAAGCAAAACACCTACATACACAGCATAAAACACCTACCAAAGTAAAACCATCAGAAACAAAAGCTGGAAGTTGAAAACATAAACTCTTCCCACCTCCTGTTGGCATGATTAAAATACAATCTCTCTTCGACATTGTCACATTGATTGTCTCCTTCTGCAGCTGACGGAAATCACCTATATGAAATTTATTCTTTAAAACTTTCTTGATGTTTTCAGACCATTCAAAATGGTCTCCACTCCAATCCGTTTCTTCTTCAGTAGGTGTATCTAATGTTTCTTTCAAGTTGTTTAACCTGCTTGTTAGTTTTTTCTTCCGTTCTGTTAAATTTTCTTGTTTGGTTATTAGCATATTGAGTTGACTACTGATACTATGAAGTTCATTATCCATGTTTTCAATCTCCATTTGCAGTGCAACAATTTCTGATTTGGTATCGCCTGACATTATTACTACCAATCTACATATGTAGGTTTGCGAATAAGTTAGTTTTGTGTAGCAGTTAGTTTAGGGAAGATATATTTGCAATTTCGGACTGTTTTGTTCTACAAAAGTATAAAAAAGTGGATGAATCAATCAAGTTCTGCAAAAAACTTTAAAAAGTACTGAATTAAAAAAAAAAAAAACGAAAAAAAATTCTGAGCACGATAATTAAAACATGCATAAATTACTAAATATTATAATTGATCTGGATTTTTTCATAACAAAACGCAATTAATACGAACCTTAATTTCACATTTTTTTCGCTAGAGCATCCAATCGCAAAAATAAGCTCTGCAAACATTTTTCCTTTCCCATTGACTGAAAGTAGTCATGTACATAATAAAATGTTTTTTTGTATTATAATTTAGTCACACAAATGTACACAGACTGTTTAACAAAAGACTGAAGACAAGCCATCGCAAACGCACGGAAGAGACAAATAATAAGAAGGGCTCGTGTATCAACAAATAACCACACAAAGAAATAAACAAGAAATAAAGAAAAATCAAAAAAGAATAGTTTTTAAATAAAGTAGTATTTGATTTATTAAAATATATTCATTATTTACAGATTGGCAAAATAACATATGCGCGGAGATCTGTCTTTCGTGGCTCTTCTACGGTGAAGAGTGGCAGTTACATAGTTGCACCACAATCCAACATAAAAGGATTTCAATCTCCATCAAGCCTTGTAAGAGATGCTTTTTTATAAGTATCCAAAACTCATCGAAATGGCGACTGATCACAAGGGTATACATGTATTTTACAAATATCCTCGAACTCGTAAACTTTAGTCGTGTTTAAGTCCAGAATTCTAACACCACCAATCGTCTATAAAACAACAGAAAGTGTTCTCGCACTGTCATTAGAAGAGAAACAGTAAGTGAATGCAAAAATACGTACAAGCAAACCAGGTTTGATTGCAATAGCATGCAACTGCAAATCTAGATATGCGTTTGATGGAAGTGGACCTAGTACCTGTTGAGAGAAAGTGAGAAATTACGAAAATAGACGCCTCTACAGACTCGGATTTTAAGACAACATGCCATGTTACAAACAGCAAGTCATAGTTAATTTTTACCTTGCCAGACACACCGCACCATAACAAGGAATCGTTTCTAGGATTGGTTAGAAACAACTTCACCTCCATTTTAGAACTTCTAAAAACAAAACAAACGTTAGTGCCACCGAGTCGACAATCACACCATAATGAGAAGAGAATTGATATGTATGTGAAAAAGGTTACCCTGAGTTTTCCAGTCGGCATTTTAATTCAAATTGTTTTTCAAGTTGAAAGGTATCAGGCGCTTCTTGAAGTACCAATCGAACTTCCTGTTGTGCAGGCGCCTGAAAAACAGAAATATAAAAAGAGTTAGCCAGAGGTGAAGGAAGAATTAACGTAAAAATTAAAGTACAACAAACCAAAAGCAGAATAAATATGTTTCTTAGTAAGTTCGCCACAAAAGAAACATTAATTTTTACAGTAGAAGATTAAAGGGATTTTCCCATACTGTTCGCCTACACAAAGCCAAAGCCAAGCCAAAGTGTGATGTAAAACTTAGTAAACTCACGAGAGTTGTGGAAGAATTCAAATGCCATTAACTGACTATATGCTTAAAATCTAGACCGTCCTTGACAGTAAAAATGACAGAAAAAATAATAAAATTTGTTGTTTAGTTATAAAAAATATGTTAATATTAAAAAAATTACTGTTCTTTGCAATTGACTTGTTTGCAGTCGACCCATCTCACCAAAATTTGTTCTCCATACAATATCCAACTTTCCAATCGGTGACATAGGCTGTCAGAAAAAAAACCCGCAATATTTCAGTTTACATAAACTAATAATTTAAAGACTGCTGCATCAAATAGATTACCTTTAAACATGTCCTTAGATTTCTTAAAATTGTTCAGGAATTATCTAAACTTGTAGAAAAGCATTGTATTACCTTTGATCTCAGCTCACGAATATAAACAGTCTTTGGAATTAGCTTGAACAGATATTGTCTCATATCCATAGGACTCATATAAGTTGATCCAAAAATATTTTTATTATCATTTGAGTCTTCTTGTATCTTGTTTTGCGGCCAGTTGTTTAAAGGGAGGACGCTATAAAACTGAGATGGTTCCAATATAACATGATCCATACACATTGCTGATGTTGTGATGTTCTGTACTTGCGCTTCAAGAAACACTTCATCCGACTAAAAGGGGGAAAGAGCTTAAAGAGCAAACAATCCATTAACCTTTTTTTAAAAAGTTTTACACCTGTTTATGTTCTCAAGTAGCTGTAATGGTTCGATTACACGTGGTTAGGTTTTTTTCGGTGAATTATGTTTTTTTATTATATTCGTAAAATTAATTTTGATTTATCTTTTAAAAAAATTGGAATACAGCATCAAAATCTCCAGACTTTTCTTTGCCTAAGAGATTTAAGAGAACTAGCTTACTGAGATTTCCGAGTTATTTCGAAAACTTATTCCGAATATCTGAAAAAATAACAAATTATACTTACATCTGCGTTATAAAATTTGGTTTTTACTTCCAACGGCTTTAATACCTGCAACATACGACAATTTAAACTAATAGTTACAACGCATAGTAAATACCATTACTATTTATACTTTTGCACGGAAATCTTTATTTATTTATAATAACGTAAATAATTTTACCTGGAATTTGTAAAATCTTCTCATATATAATTTTTCACCAGTTGTTGATAAATAGTTTACTGCACATATTAATCTAAAACGTAAATTACTTTCAAAATATAAAAAATACCAGCTGCTGTTGGTTTAGAAATGTATTTTTTTAACATTTTCTCTGAGCACAATTTTAAGTTGCTTGGGAGTATAATCAACAACATGACAAACCTGGTCGTACATACAATTATAAGTGGTATACACTATAAAAACAGACTTTATCTATTTCATTATCTTTTGACCAATTAGTTTCAGATATTATTTCAACTCCAGGACGATATGTTTTATGTTTTTATTCTTGTCTCTTCAGATTGTTAGATTCATATATACATGGTTTTGTTTGGTGGTGAAGCAACACCAAATAGCTTTCTAATTATGGCTGTCCTACACAAGAAATAAACAAGCCTATACATACATATGTGCACCTAACTCCTTCACTTCATAGTTTAACACTTCATCAAGACTGTCATCTGGAGACAGAGTATCTTTAGGTTTATTTACAGTAAGCTGGAAGCGTTGTGATGTTGTCTGTATGTCAGTCTAAACAAATTCGTATCAAAAGTTTTTTAACAACTATCACCAATGCAACAATTTAAGAAAATATATGAACAAACACAAAGGTATATAAATGATACAATCTAACAGGAACAATCAAAGTTCACCTTTAAAGAAACTTCTCTACAATTCTGATTGCTGTCATTTAAAATGCTGACGTAGCACGAAAACGTTTCACCTAAATAAATACTCCTAAAATGCAAGTTCAAAATACACTTACACCAACAGAGATAATATTATTTCATACCAATTTATCACTGTTCAAAGTGATGATTTAAATCAATACATACCCAAAGGATTGTGGTAGGGATAAAAGTTCTCCAGTTGTCAATAGCTCCGCTCCTTTCGTAGCAGCAATATCATGTGCGGTATCATTGTGGATTACGGTTCCTTTACAAAATTAAATGCAAAAAATACAAAAAAATATATTCTGTAATCTTTAAACAAGTTTAGTGATCTTGACTACAATACGTCAGAACAGCATGCGCTGACACTTTTGCTAATTGAACATGTGAAATCTATTCACTTAAGAGTCTGATTATGTGAGGCGGGTGGACCCGTTGCTCGCTACATGCTCAGCATGATACAATTAAACAGCTCGGCATATGGCAGATCACTACTAAAAAATATTTGACTTTATAATAGTAGAGTCAACCCGCTTGGGAGAACTGGCCCTTTTATTCCAACCCAGAACAGGCTGATTAGGTATATCACTTTTCAGAGCCATTGCCAGGTTGAAAAAGCGAAATCATGAGCATTGAAAAGCAAAAGGTTCTTCTATGACATTCTCAGGTTTTATAAGTTTTGCTAGTCACAACATATGTCGGTGTTTTCTTTATAAGTGCTTTTGTTGAAACAAAGACAGAAAACAAGGTTTTTTATTTTGCTGATTTGTTTATTTCTTGGATCTGCCACTTTTTGAAAACTAATTGCATTTTATTTCAAACTGGCAAACAAGTCCTGGGTTGACTTTTTCAATATAATATGCAATTCTTTTCAAACGGGTTGTCTTAACAACCGAACCAAGCTGTTGCATATAATCAGGCTCTAACACATCTATGTATACATCAAGTATCCACTTCATAATTCAAAGAAGTGTGTGTTTGGGCAATTGCCAATTTCATCTTTATAACTATATAAACAAACTATAATCTAGCAAATCGGTTCCAATTCTCATAAAAAACAGTGACGCAGATTTTACTTTATTATGGATACAACACCTGGTAAATCCTGTTCTTCATTGGTAACATGCAACAATGGTTTTATTGTCGGCTTTGTGAGGCGCATCACTGCAGAAAAAAAATGTACATATGACATTTTTAAGTCCAGAGGATAAAAAAAACTTTGATTATATTTTTCCTAAAAGAATAGTTTTGAAAGAATTCTGAGGCTTAAAATTGCTAAAAAGATAGGAACAACTTAATTTAGTTGCAGTTTTCTTGAAAAAAAAAATATGAGTTTACCAGCTTAAAAAATGGAACCGACTAACTTACCTTTAAGTGAAAGCAAATTATCTCTTGATGGCTCCTGCATAGTTTATTTATTTATTTATTTATTTTTATTTTTTTTCTAAATTAAAAAAATATTTAACACTTGATAGATTCTATTACACATGCAATGTTTAGTCATGCAAGCATTTATTTATATTGAAAATAAAATAAAGAAAATTGAAAATTTCTGAAAATGTTGCTTTATTTGAAGGCTTTAAACTCATAGAGAAAATGTGTGTAAAAAGAAATATATTTCTAAAAATCTTCTTTCTAGGTCGTACGAAAAAATAATAAAACTGATTAAAATCTTGTACAAACTTGACACCAGAACATAAAAATGTGATATAAGTTAGTTGTAAACAATCTAAAGACTATAATCAAATGAGATAAGCTAGGTAAAAACTTAATCTCGAGACTACAACCACAATACGATTGAGTAGAGCTGGAAAAAGAGCAAAATAATTCTGTACATAAACTTTATTAGGGCTGCTTTTGTATTTCCTTGTTTTCTTTAAACATTGGGCCAGTCAAAGTAAAAACAGAAGCAGAAAAGATAAACTACAAGATGTTACATCATAGTATAAAAGAGGTTAATAAATACTAAAAAAAAAGTAAAATTGTAAATTTTCTGTTTTTAAAGGAACATAATTAAAACGACAAGCAGTGTGTTGAAAGTGGTGTCTGTTTTTTGAAAAACACTCAGGGAGGATGCAAAAACGAAGATTTAAACAAATAATGTCTTTCTGGTATCTATCCATGCTGAACCATGGTTGAACTCCTTGCGCCAAAAATATTTCCTCTTGAACGCATCCGTTCATGCCTACTTGATGTTTAACAATACGTCATTGGTTTTATTTTCATTTCAATCTCCCACAGAAATTTTTACTTGAAATATTTGGAAAAATCTCTAAATTCTTTCCAAAGTACTTTTATTGAAGTAGCACTAAACAAGAAACAAATAGAAAAATATGAAAAATTTTATAGGGAAAGCGTTCCTAGTTATCAAACAAGCCAAACAAAAACAAGTAATTGTAAAGAACATTACTTGACATTTTAAAGAAATAATCGCACACAGTCTTACCTTGTCACAGTGGTATAAAACGCTTGAATTTGTTCAG